>NW_027507686.1:158770016-159370016 GCF_037356315.1 Lithobates pipiens
GCACGGAAGGCTCAGAGTACTGGGGAGTCTAAGAGTGTGGGGTAGCAAAGAGCACTGGGGGGTAGCTTGAGAGTACTGGGGGCCGAAAAACAGGGCTGGAGAGCACTGGGGGGTACAAAGAGCAGGCTGGAGTGGAGAGCAATTGGGGGAGCTTGAGAGCACCCGTGGGGGGCAGAAAGAGCAGGCATGGAAAGCACGAGGGACTGGCGAGCACTATGGAGGACGGAGAGCACTGGCGGGGTTGGAGAGCACATGGGTGGGGGCAAAATGCAGGGGGAGTAGAGAGTACAGGGGTGGGGAGCGGAGAGTGCTGGGGGGAACTTTAGAGCAATGGTGGGGCCAAAAAGAACAGGGGTGGAGAGCATGGGAGGCTGAGAGCACTGGGGGGGCTAAGAGTGTGGGGTGGCGAGGAGCACTGCGGGGAGCTTAAGACTACTGGGGGGAAGAAAAACAGGGCTGGAGAGCACTGGGGGGGTACAAAGAGCAGGGAGGAGTGGAGAGAAATGGGGGGAGCTTGAGAGCACCAGTAGGGGCCAGAAAGAACAGGGGTGGAAAGCACAGGGGACTAGAGAGCGCTATGGGGGGCGGAGAGGACTGGCAGAGTTGGAGAGCACATGGGTGGGGGCAAAATGCAGGGGGGAGTGGAGAGTACAGGGGTGGGGAGCGGAGAGTGCTGGGGGGGAGCTTGAGAGAGCACTGGAGGGGGAGCCAAAAAGAACAGGGGTGGAGAGCACGGGAGGCTGAGAGCACTAGGGGGGCTAAGAGTGTGGGGTGGCGAAGAGCACTGGGGGGAGCTTGAGACTACTGGGGGGAAGAAAAACAGGGCTGGAAAGCACTGGGGGGTACAAAGAGCAGGGAGGAGTGGAGAGAAATGGGGGGAGCTTGAGAGCACCAGTGGGGGCCAGAAAGAACAGGGGTGGAAAGCATAGAGGACTGGAGAGCGCTATGGGGGGCGGAGAGGACTGGCAGAGTTGGAGAGCACATGTGTGGGGGCAAAATGCAGGGGGAAGTGGAGAGTACAGGGGTGGGGAGCGGAGAGTGCTGGGGGGGAGCTTGAGAGAGCACTGGAGGGGAAGCCAAAAAGAACAGGGTTGGAGAGCACGGGGCAGAGAGTGCCAGGGGCAGAAAGAACAGGGGTGGGGAGCACGGAGGGCTGGAGAGCACTGTGGGAGCTGTAGACCACTGTGGGGGGGTGGAGAGCACTGCGGGGTGGGGTGGAGAGCACTGTGGGGGCTGGAGACCACTGTGGGGGGTGGAGAGCACTGTGGGAGAGTGGAGAGCACTGTGGGGGGCCGGAGAGCACTGAGGGGGGCCGGAGAGCACTGAGGGGGGGTAGAGAGCACTGTGGGAGGCTGGAGAGAAGTGTGGGGGTTGGAGAGCACTGTGGGGGGCTGGAGAGCAAAGTGGGGGGGTGGAGAACACTGTGGGGGGGCTGGAGAGCACTGTGGGGGGGTGGAGAGCACTGTGAGGGGGTGGACAGCACTGTGGGGGCTGGAGAGCACTGTGGGGGGCTGGAGAGTACTGTGGGGGGCTGGACAGCACTGTGGGGGGCTGGACAGCACTGTGGGGGTGGACAGCACTATGGGAGGGTGGACAGCACTATTTGGGGTGGACAGCACTGTGGGGGGGTGGACAGCACCGTGGGGGTCTGGAGAGCACCATGGGGGTCTGGAGAGCACACTGTAGGGGTCTGGAGAGCACTGTGGGGGGCTGGAGAGCACTGTGGGGGTCTGGAGAGCACCGTGGGGGGTGAACAGCACAGTGGGGGGGTGGACAGCACTGTGGGGGGGGGTGGACAGCACTGTGGGGGGGGGTGGACAGCACTGTGGGTGGGGTGGACAGCACTGTGGGGGGGGGCTGGAGAGCACTGTGGGGGGGTGGACAGCACTGTGGGGAGGGCTGGAGAGCACTGTGGGGGGGGGGGGGGGGCTGGAGAGCATTGTGGGGGGGGGGACTGGAGAGAACTGTGGGGGGGCTGGAGAGCACTGTGGGGGGCTGGAGAGTGTGGTGAGGGAGGAGAGCAGGGGGGGCAGGGAGCACAAGGATAACTGGAGGGGGCAGTGAAAGAAGTTGGATTGGATAGGAGGAGAAGCAGTGGCTGCATGGAGGAATATAGAAAGCTCATCTCCTCTATATGTCCTGCTTCTCCTCCTCCGGGCACAGGGCAGCATCTCTTACTGTGTATCACAGAGCTGGCTGGCTGTGTTTGGCGGCCGTGCTATAACACGGCCCGCCCCCCTAGACCTGCTTGTGTGATAGTAGATAGAATCAATATTCCGCCACAAGCAAGGCTAGGGGGGCGGGGCCATGTTATAGCACGGCCGCCGAACATAGCCAGCCAGCTCTGTCATACACAGGAGAAGGAGAGAGGAGCAATGCAGCCGCAAAATGGCCCCAGGGCAGGCGGCCTACCGGGAAATCTCCCGGTATCCCGGTAGGCCAGTCCGGCCCTGGTTGCACGTACACAGCTGCTGTACTCAATGTGTGGGTGCACAGCCCTGAATGCACACAGGGTTTGACAGCACCCACTAGTGGTGTTTCTTCCAATGACACCAACACCACTGGATTAAATTTTTTCATTGCAGTTACATCACCAACTCGGGGACATTTTTTCATTTCAGTGACACCTCCAATTGGGGGAATTTTTTTTCCTTTGCCCTTCATCCTTTAGTGCTATTTCACTGCATATCACAAACATTTAAAAAAATTTGCCGCTTGCCACTGTTGGCCCCACAATCCCATTCTCACTGCAATGGGAGGGGGGAGTGCAGTTTCCCATCGCAGGGGGTGCACCAGTTGACCTTGTCCCGGCACTGACGGAAGTCCCCACTGTCAAAATACAATGACATTGTGTACCCAGAATAACCATTTGGCCTGAACAATAGAATCCCTTTCAAGATGTGCAATAATTTATGCCAGTTAATATCTTGTCAAACCTGTGATGATCTTCATCCTCCATCTCTACATTATACCCTGTAACAGCAATACTTTTAGGTGTAAACTAGCAGCATGAGACTTTTGTGGCATTGTTAGGGGTGGGCCAGTATTTATGCAAAAGACCAGGACAGTATATTCAACAGAAAGAAAAATAAGAAAAGGGAGCCATTACAATCTGAGAGTCCACCTAATAACTATATCTCGCGAAAAGAGTATCATACAGAATGTAGTCACCCTTGCAATTTATATACACAAAAAATATCAGCATAATGCCCCTTTAAAGGTTATTATTCCTGCAAGTAATTTGCAGGTTCCCATGAACTGATCTAACAATGCAGATCAACAGCCTCATTAGTGTCAACTCTAAAATTTAGTTCCAAAAGATGAATGTCTTTTTGTTGTGCTTGTTTATAAAGGATTGCTATAGAGACTCATAACACTGCAGCCTAAACAAGAACAGATAATTAATCTCATATTATCTGAAATATAGATGTTAGATGATTGCTGTTACATTAAGGGATAGGTAACTAAGACCTAACAAGCTAAATGTTTTCAAGTTAAGTAAAATGCTTAACCTAAAGAATCACTTTGACGCGCAGAAGTTATGATGACCAGGGTGTATACTGTAGTCCTTCACAGATGTAGATTATGGTTTCCTCAACCCAAGAAAAATTGCTAATAGAAAACTACATTGCCATACAGACATACTATACATACACTGTACACAGCATGGTAGCCATTGGTCAGCAAAACAGCAATGTAGTTAACATTTTGGGACAGGACAGCTGTGGGGCTGTGCAACATTTCCAAATAGTGCAGTTATGATATAGTGATTTGACATTTCTATATGGCTGATATGGGAGCAAGATTATTCTGGGTATCAATGGGCCATGTGTTGTTTCTACTGAATGCAATTTAAGTCCAGTGGATCAGGATGGTTATGACAACCTTTGGTGCTGATGACAATTACATCTGCCTACTATCCATCAACGAGGATGGTTTTGACAGGTACACCCTCCCACTTATGGCTCAGAGCTGTCGTGCGACAAACTGAGCTGGAAATTCAGCCATCCTCCATCCCTCATAGTCTTCTGGGACACATCACAAGTCCCAGAAGACTGCAGGATCATTTGAAAGGCTCAGCAGGACTCATGCATAGGCAGCAGGAAACAGGCTCTTATGCTGGATTCACACCTATGCATTTTTAGTGCTTTTTGCATTTTGCAGATTTGCTCTACAGAACTTGTTCCATAGCAAACCATGTTAAGTGGACTGCAGTGCAAATCTGCAAATTGCAAAAAGCACTAAAACTGCATAGGTGTGAATCCAGCCTTACTGTTTCCCTTACTAGAGATGCCAGCACCTGCCCCCCCAAAGCCAATTGAAAAATCGGCTCCAGTGAGGACGTCACAGGATTCCTGGACAGGTAAGAGTCCTTATATTAAAAGTCAGCAGCTACAGTATTTGCTCCTCTTTAAAGAGGTTGTGAGGAAACCAGAGCAAGTAGCATTGATGCAGGTGTGTCTAGGTATGTGTGGGATCTTGTGTATTGTAAAAGCAAAAGCCAAGTTATCGTTCCCTCTCTGATGAGCCCCAGCCAAAATAATGGACTTTCTGCATAGTGTAATATCTTTGCCCTTTCATTGAAATTATCACTGGCAGCTGGGGCTAAATATTTCGGGGGGGGGCAAACTTACTCCACATAACCCCATGGGATATGGACTGGGGACGGGAAGGGGGCAGTCACCTCAAGCACCTCTGGCTTTAGATGTATGTGAACACAGCAGCAATCCACTGCCACCCCCTGCGGGGGACTGACCTTAACTTAGGAGGCAGGGGAAGGAAGAGCCTGGCCATTGCTTCTCCTGCCAGCTGAACAGGAAGTGTGTCCTGAGACCCGATTGGCCAGAGAGTCCTAAGACTCCAGTTGGAATCCATGCGTCATCATTTTCCTACCTTACAAACAAATAGCTCCCTTGTTAACTCCTCCCATGCTCGCCTTCAAGACTTCTCCAGAGCCTCTCCCATCCTCTGGAACTCCCTGCCCCAGTCTGTCCGATCAGCCCCTACCCCGTCCTCGTTTAGGAGATCCCTGAAAGCTCATTTATTCAAGGAAGCCTATCCCGCGCCCACCTAGCAACTGTCCCCCAGCCACCCCCACATCAAATCAATCTCTGCAGTTATTACCTTTTGTACCACCACCCCCTCCCTTTAGAATGTAAGCTCTACGAGCAGGGCCCCCCTGTACCTTTTGTATTGAACTGTACTGTAATTATGTTGTCCCCCCTATACATTGTAAAGTGCTGTGTAAACTGTTAAATAATAATAATATTTTAGCACTGTTGTTGGTAGTACTATTAAAACAAAAATTGAGAAAAAATTTAAGAAAATAAGCACACAGAATATTATTTCTTATTATTTACCTTCCATGTGATATGTTTCTTGTGCTTCTGTGCTCATATAGCAGAAATCTTCCTCCTCCGAGGTCCCTTTCAGAAGACTATGGTGGTAAGGCTTAACAAAACTGAGGGAGCTGCCCAGGCACCCAATAAAAGTGTGCGACTGCTTCTAATTCCTCTCCCCCGAAACAAAAAAAAAGTTTTTGGCTTTAGTTATTTTTTAACACAGATAGGCACGAGCCAAACATATCTGAGGTCATTTTGAGACAGGTTCACAGAACACAACCAAAGTTTGGGTGGCGAACCCCAAAACCCCATTGAAATCAGAGGGAGAAGAATTAATAAAATTTTTGGAAAGCAGGACTGATTCTGAAGATATCACATATTGATGAAGAAATGCATCAAGCGGAATGTTCTGTATGCCATTTCCAGTCCAGGTGAAATGCACGCAGAGAGCTAATTGTTTTGGATTACCGGGCCATTGCCTTTAAATGTAATTGGCTTGTTTTGAAGTTTTTTTTTAAATTAAAACATCAAGCGGATTTCATGCTATGATGGGACTCTTCTCCTTTTTCCTCTTTTGAATACACTTGCTTAACAGAGACCACGGGACACGCACTCAAGCATCCTGATGGAAAGGATATCCATAGAAGGGGGTGATTAGGAGATTTACATAGGTCTTGAGTAAGGATGAGCCGAACACCCCCCTGGTTCGGTTCACAGAACCTGCGAACAGACCAAAACTTTATGTGAACTTTAGAACCCTATTAAAGTCTATGGGACTCGAACATTCAAAATCTAAAGTGCTGATTTTAAAGGCTAATATGCAAGTTACTGTCCTAAAAAGTGTTTGGGGACCTGGGTCCTGCCCCAGGGGACATGGATCAATGCAAAAAAAAGTTTTAAAAACTGAAGTTTTTTCGGGAGCAGTGATTTTAATAACGCTTAAAGTGAAACAATAAAAGTGTAATATTCCTTTAAATTTCATACTTGGGGGGTGTGTATAGTATACCTGTAAAAGGGCGCATGTTTCCTGTGCTTAGAACTGTCCCTGCACAAAGTGTCATTTCTGCAGGAAGAAAAGTAATTTAAAATTACTTGCAGCTATAATGAATTGTCGGCTCCCCGTAATACAGAGAAGTGATTGAAAGTCATTGATATAAAAAAAAGCATGGGGTTCCCCCAAATTCAATTACCAGGCCCTTCAGGTCTGGTATAGATATTAAGGGGAACCCCTTGTCAATTTGAAAAAAAAATGACGTGGGGTTCCCCCTAAAAATCCATACCAGACCCTTTATCCGAGCACGCAACCTGTCAGGCTGCAGGAAAAGAGGGGGGAAGAGAGAGCGCCCCCCCTCCTGAACCGTACCAGGCCACATGCCCACAACATTGGGAGGATGCTTTGGGGTCACAGACCCCTCAAAGCACCTTGTCCCCGTGTTGATGAGGACAAGCGCCTGATCCCCACAACCCTGGCTGGTGGTTGTTGGGGTCTGCGGGTAGGGGGCTTATCAGAATCTGGAAGACCCCTTTAACAAGAGGACCCCCAGATCCCACCCCCCTGTTTGAAATGGTAAGGGGGTACAAAAGTACCCCTACCATTTCACAAAGAAAGTGTAAAAGAATGTTAAAAAAGACAAGCACACTTTAAAAAAAGTACTTTATTAAAAATAAAAAAAAATAAAAAAAGATTCCAGCGTTGGTAATCCACTCTTGCTATGCAGCGACGGATGATCATCTCTCCGGGGTCCAGCGATAGCTGATCTGATCCAACGACGGGTGATCTCTCCGTCCAGCGCAGCGCAGTCCATCCATCCTTCCTCTGTCTCCACTGGCGGGATCCCGGCAGCCTGACATTTCTTATATGAGGAGGGTGGGGCCACCCGTCACCTGACCCCGCCCCCCTCTGACACAAGTAGGGAAGCCTGGCTTCCCCAATGACATGTGGGTGACCCCGCCCCCCTCCGATGTAACGGAAACCTGCAAAATTTAAAGGAATATTACACTTTTATTGTTTCACTTTAAGCATTATTAAAATAACTGCTCCTGAAAAAACTGCAGTTTTAAAAAAAAAATGTTGCATTGATACATGTCCCCTGGGGCAGGACCCAGGTCCCCAAACACTTTTTAGGACAGTAACTTGCATATTAGCCTTTAAAATTAGCACTTTAGATTTCTCCCATAGACTTGTACAGGGTGTTCCGCGGCTTTTCGAATTTGCTGCGAACACCCCAAATTGTTCACTGTTCGCCGAACAAGCGAACAGGCAATGTTCGAGTCGAAAATGGGTTTGACTCGAACTCGAAGCTCATTCCTAGTCTCGGGGTGACCAAAGCGTATTTGACTTCTCTTGTTTTACAACAAGGGGGTTATCAGATTCTGATGAGTGTGGCTTGTTTCACAAGTGCACAAGGTGAAATATCACAGAGAGGGAAGAGTTGTCTTCACCGTCACTCACTTTTTCTTCCCATTTTATGAACTTTTCTTTTTTGGGATTATGCATAAATTGCATGTTTAGTTGAACTGAGCATAGTAACTTAACTAGTTTGCACCCTTCCCCCCTCCACTGCCACATCTGGCACTTTGTGGGGGGGGGGAGCAGGTACCTGGTTTTGACAGGTACCTGCTCCCACTGCCTGTTAAGATCGCCGCACAGCGATCTACATAATATCAGCCCTCTCCCCCTTCCCCCCACTGCTTCTAGGACCTGTGTTTGTTCGAGAAGATGATGGAACCATTCAGAAAGTGCAGCGCAACTCGTGTATGTGCGATATGAAACCATCTGTGAAGCCTGAAGGCCCTACTGCCAGTTTCCCTCACTTGCAATGCCAGCACCTGCACCTGAAGCCGATGGACAAATCAGCTTGGAGTACCGACATTGCGGCATCCCTGGACATGTAAGTTTACTTATATTAAAAGTTAGCAACTACAGTATTTGTAACTGCTAACTTTTATCTTTTTTACAGGCTGAAACTCCACTTTAACACATTTTATATATTGGGTTTATTATGAATGACATATTAAATATATATATTAAATATATGATATTTAAAGTGGCACTATCACAATTTTTTTATATACTGTATATTGTCAGTAAATAGCAAGTACTGTCTAAAAACGATATTGATTTGCGTTTAACCCAATGGGTAAGAGATAGCAGCTGCATCTTTAGATTATCACTAAGTGGATTATTTGGGCACAGGTGATTTTTATATATAAATGTAAACCAAAGCAGAAAAAATGTTTTAAACATGTTGTCTGTCTGGGAGCTGTGATTTTAATAATGCTTTAAGGGCAACATTAAAAATGCTAAATTCTTTTAAATAACTTGGCCTGGGGGAATGTCCTTAATCTAATTGTGAAGTGGTGCCTCTGTATGATGTATACACATACTACAGCAAAACTGACATTTACAAATAAAACAATAATTCCTTTTATATTTCCGGCAATTGACAGCTTGGCCCCTTTTTGTTTACTTATATTCTCTTTACCTATACTGGACCCTTATCCTAGATGAGGGTCTGATATAGATGTTAAAGGGATACCGCCACATGAAAAAAATGGCATGGGGTTCCCCTTAAAAATACATACCAAACCCTTATCTGGCAAGGGGGACCTCACATGAGAAAATTCCATACCTGGCCCTTTGGATGTGGTGTGAATTTTAAAGGGAAACTCCATGCAAAACAGAAGAAAAACACCTGGGGTGCCCAAAATCCATATTAGAGCCTTATTTAAGCATACAGCCTGGCAGGCCACCAAAGGGTAGTATGAAAACAAGCCCCCTTCCTGAACCATACCAGGCCATATGCCTGCAACCTGGAGGGTAGCTTGCCAGGGGAGCCCCCCCCCCGGTAAAGCACCCTGTCCCCATGCTGATGTGGACATGGGTCTCTTCCCCACGACCCTGACTCAACCCTGAGTGGTTTTGGGGTTCTGTA
This sequence comes from Lithobates pipiens, assembly GCF_037356315.1. NCBI lineage: Eukaryota > Metazoa > Chordata > Amphibia > Anura > Ranidae > Lithobates > Lithobates pipiens. The sequence goes on from NW_027507686.1 coordinate 158,779,294, forward strand.
GGTGGGGGGCTTGTATGTTAGCTATGCAGATAATCGCTAAGCCTTATAACACATACTTTTATTAAAATAGGTCTTAGTTTGCTAAACCAATGTTTATTATAAACAATTCACATATCTATTTTCATAAGATACTGTTTTCACCTTGTTTTCATCTTTTTTTGTATTTCAGAGCTGCTGCTCTCCTGCAGCCTCTTTGAATCACTTCCTGTCTACATGCACTAGCTCCAGCATCTGATGCACATCATTGCTCTGAGTTACCTTTCTAATGACAGCAGTAGACCATGCCAGTGCAATGGGTGTTGGCACGGCCAAACTGTAGACTCCACCAGGGGTACATGTGACAGTGACAACACAGGAACACAATTGGGAAACAGCTGTTTTACCGTAACAGGAAATGCCTAAACAAGGATCTTCATGTAAGGATTACCAGGTAATATTATATTGAAAGATCCAGATTTAATAAAACTATTGAAGTTATATTAAAATATACAGTATCTCACAAAAGTGAGTACACCCCTCACATGTTTGTAAATATTTTATTATATCTTTTCATGTGACAACACTGAAGAAATTACACTTTGCTACATTGTAAAGTAGTGAGTGTACAGCTTGTATAACAGTGTACATTTGCTGTCCCCTCAAAATAACACAACACACAGCCATTAATGTCTAAACCGCTGGCAACAAAAGTGAGTACAACCCTAAGTGAAAATGTCCAAATTGGGCCCCAGGTGTCAATATTTTATGTGTGGCCACCAGTATTTTCCAGCACTGCCTTAACCTTCTTGGGCATGGAGTTCACCAGAGCTTCACAGGTTGCCACTGGAGTCCTTTTCCACTCTTCCATGACGATATCACAGAGCTGGTGGATATTAGAGACCTTGTGCTCCTCCACCTTCCATTTGAGGTATGCTCCACAGATACTCAGTAGGGTTTAGGTCTAGAGACTTGCTTGGCCAGTCCATTACCTTTACCCTCAGCTTCTTTACCAAGGCAGTGGTCATCTTGGAGTTGTGTTTGGGGTCGTTATCATGTTGGAATACTGCCCTGCAGCCCAGTCTCTGAAAGGAGGGGATCATGCTCTGCTCCAGTATGTCACAGTACATGTTGGCATTCATGGTTCCCTCAATGAACTGTAGCACCCCAGTGCCAGCAGTACTCATGCAGCCCCAGACCATGACACTCCCACCACCATGTCTGACTGTAGGCAAGACAGCACTTGTCTTTGTACTTCTCACCTGGTTGCCACCACACACACTTGACACCATCTGAACCAAATAAGTTCATCATGGTGTCATCAGACCACAGGACATGGTTTCAGTAATCCATGTCCTTAGTCTGCTTGTCTTCAGCAAACTGTTTGCAGGCTTTCTTGTGCATCATCTTTAGAAGAGGCTTCCTCCTGGGAGGACAGCCATGCAGACCAATTTGATGCAGAGTGTGGCATATGGTCTGAGCACTGACAGGCTGCCCCCCACCCCCCCGAATCCTTCAACCTCTACAGCAATGCTGGCAGCACTCATTTGCCTATTTCCCAAACAAACCCTCTGGATATGACGTTGAGCATGTGCACTCAACTTCTACTCATTTTTTTGAGATACTGTAAGAGCTGATTTTAGTGATTAGGGTAGGTGTTAGGTGTAAGTATACCCTAAAAATGAACTTCATACGTTTTCCCTTTAGGTCTATTGTGTTTCAAATTTCTTTTTATTACATTTTTAACCACTTCAATACCAGGCACTTAAACACCTTCCTGCCCAGACCAATTTTGAGCTTTCAGCGCTGTCGCACTTTGAATGACAATTGCGCGGTCATGCTACACTGTACCCAAATTAAATTTTTATCATTTTTTTCCCACAAATAGAGCTTTCTTTTGGTGGTATTTGATCACCTCTACGGTTTTTATTTTTTGCTAAACAAATAAAAAAATACCGAAAATTTTGAAAAAAAATGTTTTTTTTTGTTTCAGTTTCAAAACTTTGTAAATAAGTACGTTTTCTCCTTCACTGATGGGCACTGATAAGGCGGCACTGATGGGCACCAATGATGTGGCACCAATATAGTAGCACTGATGAGGTGGCATTGATGGACACTGATATGTGGCACTGATGGGCACTGATAGGCGGTACTGATGGGTGGCACTGATGGGCGACACGGATGGGCACTGATAGGTGGCACAAATTGGCACTGATAGCTGGCACAGATTGGCATGGATGGGCGGCACAGATGGGCATGGATGGGCGGCACAGATGGGCATGGATAGGCGGCACAGATGGGCATGGATGGGCACTGATAGGTGGCACGGATGGGCACTGATAGGTGGCACAGGTGGGCACTGATAGGCGGCACAGGTGGGCACTGATAGGCGGCATTGTATTATGTTGTACTGTACTAATGGATGCCAATCAGTGCCAAACAATAATGCATGCCAATCAGTGATGCCCATTGTGGGCACTGATTGACATCCATTATGGGCACTGATTGGCATCCATTGTAGGCTAGGGAGGATTACCTTGTCCTGGGCATCCCTGGTGGTCTGGTGGCATCCCTGGTGGTCCAGTGTGGGCATACTCGGGGGGGCTGTGCTGATAATCGATCAGCACAGACCCCCCCTGTCAGAGGAGCAGCCGATCGGCTCTCCTCTACTCGCGTCTGACAGACGCGAGTGAGGAAAAAGCCGATCACCGGCTTTTCCTATTTACACTGTGATCAGCCGTGATTGGACATGGCTGATCACGTGGTAAAGAGTCTCCGTCGGAGACTCTTTACCGAGATCGTAGTTGCAGGGTGTCAGACTGACACCCAGCAAAACAACGATCACCGCAATGCATGCCCGCGGGGGCGCGCAGCGGCTCAAAACCCTGATCACATCATATGACGTCCGATCAGGATTATGAAACCACTATGCAGCCGTCAATTACCTATAGGGCGGGCGGCAAGTGGTTAAGAAACAACATATTTACATTTATCCAACAATCAACATTCGAAAAAACAAACATAAAATACTTCCTTTACATAACCATATAGGGATCTCACTTATAGGCTATTACATTTCCTTATTAACTTTCCCCTTTCTCTCTTATCCCACTCGTCTCTGCCATCACCTCCTCCCGTTCAACCCGCATCATCCCATGAGACCACTTGTTCTTTTCGGATTATAAGTATTCTATCATCTTTCTTGAGGACCTAAATTCTTCCCATTTTTGCCATATTACTGGCATTTGATTATTTATATATCCTTCTTCTCTTATCTGTTTTTCCATGTATTGTATTTCGTTCATTTCACATATCCAATCCGTCACAGTTGAGCTATATATTGCCAGGTATTTAATGGCATCCTGCTTCCATTTAAATGGAAAGTCTTTTTGTAAGTGTCTGTGTTTTTTCTTCTAATTTAATATTCATCAACTCAGATATATCATAATTTACTTCAAAGTTACTTAACTCCCCAAACCGTTTAAATTATTTTATTAAATTTGGAATTGTTATAATAGGGTTAGTTATATACAATAGTAAGTCATCTGCATATACGGCTGTCTTGTATTCTTTGACTTTAACTTTTATCCCTTGGATGTCCTTATTCTCTCTTATTGCTTTAATAAGATGTTCCATTACTATTATATAGAACAGTGGGGATAGGGGACAACCCTGTCGAGTTCCGTTTGAGATCTTTATATACTCTGATAATATTCCATTTATTCTTACTTTAGCTCTTGAATTGGTATACAATGCGACAATCCTTCCTAGCATTTTTGGACCAATTCCTATCTGAATTAGTGCTTCCTCTAAGAACTGCCATCCCACCCTATTGAATGCTTTCTCAGGCATCTATAGCTAAGAGGCATGATGGGATGGCAGTTTTTTGTGCTTACTCCATCAGTGTACAAGTTTTAATAATATTATTCCTAGTTTATCGTCCTTTTGTAAATCCTGCCTGCTCTAATTTTATATGCCCTGGTATGATAGGTGTTAATCTGTTGGAAATAATCTTTGAATATAATCTTATATCTATATTAGTCAAGGATATTGGCCTATAGTTTTTACATAGTGTATGATCTTTCTCTGGTTTTGGAATTAGTATAATATGGGCTTCTCTACTTTGTGGTACAAAAGTTTGTGTTTTAGATATAGAATTATATGTTTTTTTAAGAATAGGTATAATTACATTTTGAAATGCTTTGTAAAATCTGGCATTATACCCATCTGGACCTGGGCTTTTCCCCAGGGCCATTTCCGAAATAGCTTGTTGGATCTCCTCTGTTGAAATTTTTTCTTCCTTTTATTATTTCTCTAAGGAATAGGTATGGCAGTTTCCTTTATATATTTTCAAATCTCTCCCCTCTTCTCTGTCTTTTCTTTATTATCTTGTTGTCTGTCTATATTATATAATTTAGAGTAATAAGTATAAAAAATATTTCTATTGGGTCATAGGTCATATCCCCATTTCGTTTTAAAATTTTTGCTATAAAGGTCATGGGTTGCTGTATTTTTAGTGATCTGGCTAGTATTTTCCCAGTTTTATTTCCATATTGATACCACTGTATTCTATTTTTATCTCTTATCTGAAGGGACTCTTCTTCAAGCATGGAAGCGCTCGCTCAGGTAAAACTACTGCTCGTAATCGATATAGCACATTCGTCACGCTGCAATGTTAAAAATTCTTTCATGAAGCACATTCTCTTGTTCTTTACAATGCTGCAAGAAGGAACTTCTTTTGATGGTCATAGTCACACACACTTCTCCTGAATGTATTTCCTGACTCTTTTTTACTCATTTCAGCAATACAATTTTTTAAATCGTCAAATCTACACATATTTATTTTTTGTTTATTGTTTTTTTGGGTGAATTTTGTGGGGGTTTTTTTTCATAAACATCTCCTTTTTTGACAGTTTGCTCATCTTTCCATTTTTTGGGGTGTGTTTTGTGTGTAAACTTACCACAACAACATTATTATCTTTTTTATATTTTCTTTTTTAATCTACAGGAGGTTGTTTAGTGTTGGTGCCCCTTGTTATTGATGTCACTTTGTATTTTTGAAATGTACCTGCCTGCTCACAAATAAACTGTCCTTTTTGAAGTCAAACACATACGCATGTATTTCTTCAAGCAAAAAAAAACTTTATTTAGGTGTCAGTAACAGATAAAGAGGAAGGCAGCGATAGAGAAACTGGGGAGATTAGCGAAGCCTTTGGCCCCCAGGGCACACATCAACTATTTAAACGCAAAACTTGGTGGCCTGAGGAGTACATGTCTGAGGGATGACATCTATGTTCCCAGGCTGTGGTACTACAAGAGGCTGCATCTTCTGTCAGACCAGACTGAACCCAGGTAATCACACTCTGGTTTTCCTTCCACGCTTCCTTCCAGGCTGTGGCTGTGTTGCTGGAGGTGTGGCAGGAGGAGGAGGAGGAGGAGGAGGGGTATGGGCCAAATCACACAAGTGTGTTGTTTGTGTCATTTGGCCTAACATACCCTTGTTGAGAGTGTGTATAATTATCTTCTCACACAAGAGCTGTTGCCCCTCCTCCATTTTCTCCAGTTTGCACGCAGCCAAGGCGGCAAAGGCCTCTTGATAGGTGGGTTTGGCTTGGAGGGCCGCTGATGCCTCCCCAATCAGCCTCAAAGCCGACTCCTCCACATTCCCCCCCTTTCTTGCCCTTTTGCGTGGAAGGAGGGGAGGGACCTGGCATTCTGTCAGGCTCCTTTGCCCGCCCACCGCCTGGCTGTCGCTTACCCCTGCCTCCTCCTGGCTGCCACTTTCCACAGCAACCTCCTGGCTGCTGCATTCCACACCCTCCTCCTGGCTGATGTCTTCCTGTGTATGAAAAAGGGACATAGTTTTAGTTTTTTGGTTCATCAAACACACACAATTTTCACATCAAGACTGTTGCAAATTGTTAATCAATAGAAAAGACTATCATTCTGAGCCCAGCATTTTTCTTTCTTGTCCCAAAGGTTTTGGCCACTACTGTCTATTGATATGTGAAACACTTTCTAAAATCAGCAATTAGTGAGCAAAAATCAAGCTAACATCATTCATTTTTACTCCCAAAATAGTACAACAATACTATACCGGGCTCAAGCTGGGCTCCCCCAGTTCTTCCTGAGTGGAAGCCCAGGTTGGGCGTCGGAAGACTCAGCGGGTGTGGAATGTAGCATAGGAAGGAAGAGTAGAGAGTGATTCTCTGGCCTCAGCCTGGTCTGACAGAAACTGCATCCTGTTATAATACCACAGCCTGAGGACATAAACGTCATCTGCTGAAGCACCAGATTGCATGGACTTCAGCACCTTCTTCCTCTCCTTCAGATAAGGCCCCCGATTTTCACTTTTAAATAGTTGACGTCTGCCTTGGGGACCACCGGCTTCACAAACTCAACCAGTTTCTCCATTGCTGCCTGCCTCTTTTGTCTGTTACTATAATGAGGGTGCGTCGCTTGCCAAGGCAGGGCATCTCCCTGTATTTATCGATGAACAGAGGGAGGAAGCTATGATCATTGAACCCATCCATAATGTCTGCAAGACACAACACAAGACAAACCCTAATGTCAGGCTAAACTCCACTAATGCAGGCCTCAATCTAGAAGCAGTATAGCCTAGTGATGTACCAAGTTCAAAATTTTACCTTCGTTTGCACGATCGTTGCGTCAGCTTCTCCCTCTGTTCGCAGATCGTATGGACGACACACACGCGTTGCGTTTTATATACAGTGCGCATGCGTGAAACTCCGCCCACCCCTGACGTTCTTTCTAGACTATTCCCCTCCCCTTCGCTTTCGGCGCAGTGGGAAGAGCACATGGCGGAGAGAACGCAGGTGCGCAATCAGAGTTCCACTAACGAGGAGGAGGGCAAGGAAAGCCCGGAGACAGAAACGTCCCGATCCAGGAAGAGAAGATTTAAGGCCTCAAATATGTCATTTGTAGAGATGTTGGAGATGGTGGACATATTGAACAGGACCGACTATGATGGGAAGTATGGACCTTACCCAAACCCAAATATCACGAAGGCCAAGACCATGACTAAAGTTGTGAAGAGTCTTCAGAAGAATTTTGGGGTACGCTGATCCATGGATCAACTGAGAAAACGCTGTTCAGACCTGAAACTGAGGGAGCACGATCAGTACAGAAGGATCAAGCGTGTTCTGGAAAAAAGTAAGTAGTTGTCGTGTGTTCATATGATTATTCTTGCTTGCATACATGCTCCATGTGCTTTGATTTCATGTTGTGCATTTTAAAATGGCCACTTTCAAGTTCATGGTTTCATTCGTTCGTAAGAAACATCGTTCTGCAGGTAAGTATTCCAGCTTAACAAACTGTCCACAAAAATGTTCTCACCTTTGAACTCGGCCAAAAAACACAATTGTACAACACTTCCAAGCAATGTTTCATATTCCTATTTCTGCCCTCTGTGTGCTAATTATTCCTTTTTTACATTCTCATAGGGGAGAGAAGACTCGGCAAGTATGAGGACACCAGGGACCCCACCCCTCCCAAAGAAGGCAAAATTCCAAAACCAGAAGCAGAGGAGCAGGAGGAGGAGGAGGAAGGAGAGATCGTTGAAGTTGGACAAATTGTCACCACAACAGGTGAGTGTCGGAGAACACAGCTTCCGGTAAGCTCATCAATGTATGTCTGCATATTTATAATACATGGTGTGTTTTTTTGCTTTGTTTTGTAGGTGATGTGGAAGAAGAATCCAATTTTACCAGTGAAAGTGCCCAGATCCTGATTGGGGAGATAATGGGCTGCAATCGGGATTTAGAAAATATACAGCAAAACATCAATGATGTTAAAAATAAAATGAAGAACATCATTGATGTTTTGGGGAGAGTGTGAAACACCACAAACTAGCTAGTGTTGTATTTTTTTGCTTTTAAACCACAACTTTTGTATTTTATAAAAATCCAAATTTGGAAGATGCACAGAGTGTGTCAACATGCGCTATCTCCCATCATGGGGGATCAATGTACGTGTTTTGTGGAAAGTGGCTGAGATGAAGGGGTTGCAGCCCCAAAACATGTACATTGATCCCCATGATGGCAGATAGCACATGTTGACACACTGTGTGCATCTTCAAAATTTGGATTTTGCAGGGGTGACACCCCATGTGATGAAGGCAATATCAGCCCAGTTTGTACATACTCATGTCTGATATTGTCTTCACTTTTCAAAGTTGAACTTTGTAAGTTCCTGTGTTCTGCATGTTACGCTTTGATACATGCCTGTTTACACAAAAACACCAAGTTAAAAAAAATTTCCCTGAAATAATGTTTTTGATACACCCAATTTGTTGGTTTGTTGTAAAAACCCTTTTCTAAACGCACATGTGAATGTGCTTTGATTAAAAAGTTAAATTATCAACAATGTGTGGCTTGCTTTTTCAATGGGCAAAAGCAGTATTTGGAGTAAAATTGTTGATTTCGGTGACAATGGGTGTAATTTACTAAAGGTAACTCCACTTTGCACTCCAAGTGCAGTTTCAGGTGCACTTTTGCAGTGCACTTGTAGTGCATAGTGGATGTGCCTTTAGTAAATAACACCCACAGTGATGTGTTAATTTTCACAATCATGCCATTTTCCTGCCATGGTGCTGAAAATGAGCAAGATTTTGGTCAGTAATGCACTACATACATTAGTTAACAAAAACAAGGTGTGTGTGTAGCAGACCCACAACATAATAAGCTTATCTGAAGAAGAGACTGTCCCCTCATCTCGTCAGAACTTGGGTTTGCACTGTTGTAGAAAAAGGCACAACAAGAAAAAACATAAATATACCTAGGAGACACCTAAAACCAAGCCAAGCAGTAAATGAAAACAAATATTGGAGTTTCAAAGAAAAATGTATTCCTAAAATGCCGCTCAGACATTGTCTGGCATATCAATGGCCCCCCTACCCACAAAGTATTCCATGTATTGGTTTCTAACCTCACGGGCGCTTTGGGGGGGCAAGCCAGGACGAGCAGCTTCAAGGCCCATGAGGTTATCATTTTCCAGCAAGTCTGCTTCTTGAACAACTGAGACCGCATAATTTGCAGAATGTCTTTTTAGGAAATTGTGAAGAACACAGCAGGCCAGCACAATGTGATTTATTTTGTATTCCGCCATGTGGATAGGCGTCAAAAAAAGGCGGAACCGGCTGGCCAGTATACCAAAAGTGTTCTCCACCACTCTTCAGGCTCTGGACAGGCGGAAATTAAAAATCCTCTGGTCCGGGGTGAGGGTCCTCATCGGGAAAGGCCGCATCAAGTGATTTGCCAGGGCAAACGCCTCATCCGTGACGAAGACGAACGGGAGTCCTTCCTGATTCTCTTCTGGGGGTGGCAAGCCCAGACTGCCACTCTGGAGACACCAGTAGAACTCCGTCCGTGCGAACACTCCACCATCTGACATCCGTCCATTTTGCCCCACATCCACATACAAGAAGTCATAGGTCGCAGACACCACCGCCAACATCACAATACTATGTAGTTAAAATAGTACGACCCCGAGTTGGGTGGTGGGACGATGCGGACGTGTTTCCCATCAATTGCACCTCCACAATTGGGAAAGTATCAACGACTGGCAAAGTGGGAGGCCACAGTCTGCCATTCCTGTGGCGTTGAAGGACACTGTGGAGTGAAACAAGACCAAAAATTAGTAATTTTGCAAACCAACATTGCAAGCAGATTAGACACCAACATTTTTGGCCAAGATCAGTATAACAGTTTGGGAAATGAGTATTTAATGCCTAAAGTATAAGGTCCCCTTATCAGAGTCATCACCCCCCCCATCCCCCCCCCATCTGATGGGCCCTTGCTAAAAAATGAGGGGGGGATGTTTTGGACAGGTAACCCTCTCCACTTGATTGAGAGCTGAATGCCTAAATAATGTGTGATACTTTGGGAAACCCCTCCTTACTTACACTATTGGCAGCCCACCGGACAGGTAATAAGTGTCATAATAACAAAAAGAAAACAAAATGGAAGCACATTTTGACATTCTGCTATTACATATCAAGATAATAATAGGGGAAAAAAATAAAAAAACTAGCATTTGAAAGTATTGAGGCAGGCCCTTGCACTACATGCTTTGGTGAACTCGTCCATAAATGTGACCATCAAAAAGGTAGATATAGTGTGTATTGGGTTTGGTAAAGTCAGCAGATATAGGATTGCTATCAGCTGAGCTAGCATTTGGGGGGAGGGGGTTCCTAATGAGTTTGGCACAACCAAAAAAAAAAATGTCACTCTGCATGAATTGAAGCACACACATCACATTTTTAGACATTTTAGGGGGTGTTTAGGGGAAAGCAATACTATGGAGCTGACAAAAGACATTGGTAAGTGACTAGACTATAGTTTTATGGGCCAAGAAGAGCATGGTGGGGAAGTTAGTGAGGCAAATATGCATGAGGACAAAAGGGCAGAGCATATGAATTAGAGCATATTGCAATGATGGTAATTAGGGAATGAGGAAAGAAATGCAAGACATTAGCAAGTAGGGATGGCCGAACGGTTCGCCCGGCGGTCGTTTCGCAGCGAATTTTGGCTGTTCGCGGTCCGCCCAATCGGCGGACTATTGTCGCCGTTCGCCCGGCGGACTTCCGTGTTTTTACTGTGTAAAAGAACTTTGACCTATGATGACACATCCATCATGGGGTACAGGACAGTCAATTGAGACATTACAGCACATGGACACTTGGACATTCCCCGTAACTTGTAAATAGACCCGATCCGGCGGCCATTTTACATTCTTTTTTCTGTCACTATAGGGAGAGGTTGCTGTGTGGAGCAGGGAGAGATTGCAGTGACCCAAATCGCTAGCTATTTGGTACACAAAAGTTCTTTTCAGGACTGGTATAGGTGTTAGGTGTAGTTCAGGATATAGGTTTGAGGCACTGCTGTGCTACTGATTGTTGCAGCAGCCTGAGTGTCTTTTGTCAGTTTAGAGAAAGGGACAGGACAGTGTGTGCTGCAGGGACAGTCAGTTTAGTCATTAGCTGTTACTATCAGGTCCACAAAAGTGCTATTCAAGTGATTGTTCCAGCAGCCTCTGTTTTGTCAGTTTATATAGGGACAGGCAGGAAGCTGTGTGTGAGGCAGTGAGGGTCAGTTTAATCAGTAGCTGTTACTATATTAGGTCCACAAAGGTTCTTTTCAGGACTGGTATCAGTGGTATGGTAATAGGCTTGTACACGTATAATATTCTTTCTTCCAAATATAGAAAGAATATTATACTTGACTGCTGCCCTTCTGCTGCAGTCTGCTAATCATTCACAACCTACTTGTTCCACAAAGGTCCTTATAAGGACTGGTAAGGTCTAGGGTGCTACAGTACATAGGGTTGAGTGAGGTACAGTCTGCTATTCTATAAGGACTGGTATAGGTCCACAATACATAGGGTTGAGATGCACTACTGCTGACCGCTGCCCTATACTGCAGCAGTCCTTTATCAGTATAGGGACTGACGTACAGTCTGCTAATCAGTCACACACAACCTACTTGTTCCACAAAGGTCCTTATAAGGACTGGTAACTTGGTCTAGGGTGCTACAGTACATAGGGTTGAGTGAGGTACAGTCTGCTATTCTATAAGGACTGGTATAGGTCCACAATACATAGGGTTGAGGTGCACTACTGCTGACCGCTGCCCTATACTGCAGCAGTCCTTCATCAGTATAGGGACTGACGAACAGTCTGCTAATTAGTCACACACAACCTACTTGTTCCACAAAGGTCCTTATAAGGACTGGTAACTTGGTCTAGGGTGCTACAGTACATAGGGTTGAGTGAGGTACAGTCTGCTATTCTGTAAGGACTGGTATAGGTCCACAATACATAGGGTTGAGGTGCACTACTGCTGACCGCTGCCCTATACTGCAGCAGTCCTTTATCGGTATAGGGACTGAGAGTTTTGTCACAGGGTCATTTAAAAAATTACAAGCAGAGGAAGAGGCAGGCCCTTCCGCAGGGGTGGTAGGGGTAGGGCAGGAGTAACAGGCTTGAGCCAAAGTGGGAAGTTGCAGAAGGTGCATTCAATTCATTTAAAGGACGCACCAGACTAGGTTGAGTGGCTCACTCAGCCTTACTCTTCTGCACCCTCCTCATCCTCTCGATCTGCACCCTCTTCTTCACTCTCTGCTATGTGCACCCCCAAAGACACTACCACCAACAACACCACCACCACCACCACATACCTTCCGCTTGAGTCACAGGAATTAGTTTCCGATCCATATCAAGACATTTCTGATGCGCAGCCACTCTTGGTATTGGATCAGGAAGAGGAAGTAGCAACAACCGCTACTCAGCAGTCTGACGACAGTACCCAGATCAGCCCAAGGAGGAGGTTTGTCCCCCCGGTGTTGCTGCCTACTCCGAGATCTCTACTTATAGCGGTGGGGAATGTGACGTCGATGATGACGTGTCTAGTGATGTCGCGTGGGTGCCCACAAGAGAGGAAGAGGAGGGGAGTTCAGAGGGAGATATGGACCAGCAGATAGGGAGGAGAAGCAGGAATAACTTACATTGCAAAGGAGGGACAAAGCAGACTGCAAATGTATCAGGAGCGAGTCATCGACCATGTACGGTCACATCTGGCGCTCCCAGGACACCGGCACATGGCTCCGCAGTGTGGGCTTTTTTAACGTGTCCGCTGCTGACAATAGCGTTGCCATCTGCAATCTTTGCAGTCAACGCATTAGTCGCCGTAAGCCCAACACTCACCTAGGAACGACTGCCTTAAGAAGGCACATGAGCAGCCATCACCGAGCCCAGTGGGAGCAACGGAACACACAAAGCCACACTGCAGGCTCTCACTGCAGGCTCTCACTGTCCAGCCTCGTCTTCTACTTCTCCTTCTCCTCTCTCCTCACAATTGTCCTCCACTTCACCTTCCATCAAGCTCATGTTTTTCTGCAAAAAGGCAGGCTTCCGTGGGCCTAATGTTCGAGCGTAAAAAAATGATGACGCCGGATAACCCTCTTGCCCAACGGTTGACGGCTGGCTTGTCAGAACTCATAGCCCGCCAACTACTGCCATATAAACTGGTGGACTCGGAGGCCTTTCGCAAATTTGTGGCCATTGGAACACCACAATGGAAGGTCCCAGGAAGGAAGTATTTCTCACAGAAGGGCATCCCAGAGCTATATGGCCATGTTCAGCGGCAAGTGAATGTATCTCTGGCACACAGTGTCGGTACCAAGATACATCTGACCACAGACACGTGGTCTAGCAAACACGGGGAGGGAAGGTATATCACTTTTACTGCCCACTGGGTGAACCTTCTGACGGCCGTCAAGCATGTAACCCGTGGCACCCGTGTAGATTTGGTTTTACCGCCACGGATTGCATGCAGGCCTGGCTCTTCTTCTCCTCCTCCTCCTACTCCATCCTCCTTCCTCTCCTCCTCGGCTGACTCCTCCTTTTCCGCTGCTAGCGTCTCTTCCGCTGCGCCACCCAAGCTCCCCAGAACCTATTCGACATGCCAGATGAGACGTTGCCATGCCGTGCTGCGTCTGTTGTGCCTGGAAGCCAAGAGCCACACTGGCCTGGCACTCCTTTCAGCTTTGCGTTCACAGGCAGATCAGTGGCTAACGGTGCCAATCTGCTTAGCGCATTAAAACAGGGCAAAATCACGCACGTGCCATGCATGGCACAGGTCTTAAACTTGGTCGTGCAGCGATTCGTTGTCAAATACCCTGGGGTCCAGGACATCTTGCGGCAGGCAAGGAAAATCTCGGCCCATTTCAGAAGATCTTACACGGCCATGGCTCGCCTTGCTGACATTCAGAGGCGACACAATCTGCCGGTCAGACGTCTTATTTGCGAATGCCCGTCGCAATGGAACTCAACCTTCTATATGCTTGATAGGCTGCTCCAGCAGAAATGTGCAGTTAACGTCTACCTGTATGAACTCTGCGGCAGAACAGGTTCTGGGGAACTGGGTTTTTTTTCACCGCGCCAGTGGCTGCTCATGCGCGACACATGCAGACTTCTGCGCCCATTTGAGGAGATCACTAAACTGGTCAGTCGCAGCCATGGCGCCATCAGTGACATGGTACCTTATGCCTTCTTTATGGAGCGTGCATTGCATCCTGTCATTGATCAAGCTGTGGAGGAGCAGGAGCGGGAAGATGAGGAAGTCACAATGCTGGATGAATTCCCAGTGGGGGCTACTCTATCTTAGATAAGTCAACAACAGGAGTCTGAAGAGGAGTCAGAGGAGGATGGTGCCGGGGCAGATGAGGAGGAGCAAGAAGAGCATGCTTTAAACATTTCTGGGATCCCTGTTGTGCGTGGATGGGGAGAGGAGAATGAAGAGGACGACATTATCCTGGATGATGAGCAGGAGCCAGGCCACCACACCGCTTCCAGTTTATTGCAAATGGGGGCCTTCATGCTCCAGTGTTTTAATAGGGACCCCCGTATAAAAAGCATAAGGGTCAAGGACCAGTACTGGGTGGCAACGTACTTAGACCCCCGGTACAAACACATAATGGCGGAAATGCTACCGCCGTCACAGAGGGCTGTCAGAATGCAGCACTTCCAGGCCTTGCTTCGAGAAATGCTGCATTCTGCTTTTGCGTGCGCTGGCAGAGGAGCAATTCCCACTCCCAGAGAAGGAATTGCGTGTACCAATCCAACAGCGCCTGCAAGAAGAGGCCAGTTTGAAGATGTGTTGGTGACTTCGGATATGAGGTCATTCTTTCAGCCGACCCATCGACAGGTGCATCCGGATCCAGCATCAGGGAACGGCTAGACCGTCAGGTGTCCGACTACATCGGGTTAACGGCCGATGTGGACGCTCTGAGGAGTGATGAACCCCTGGACTACTGGGTGGGCAGGCTTGACCTCTGGCCAGAGCTTGCCCAATTTGCAATCGAACTGTTGGCTTGCCCCTCGTCCAGTGTCCTGTCCGAAAGGACGTTCAGCGCAGCAGGGGGGAGCGTGACCGTTAAGCGTACTCGCCTAGCTCACGACAGTGTTAACTACCTCACATTTTAAAAAAATTAATGAGGCATGAATCTCGGAGGAATTCAACACATGTGACCAGTAGACCATGTATATGTCTAGCAACAATTTTTTTAATCGAGCACACAGACCTTCTTTCTTCATTTGGCTCACTTCCTTGTCCAAAAAAAGCACACCGTACTATATGCCCGTACCCTCTTTGAAGAGGTTGAGCGGTGTCATATTTCTACTGGGGCTGCTTATTATGAGGGGCTCCCACCATCCCTGTGCTGTGCTGACTTCCTCCTGGGGCTTCTTATTATGAGGGGCTCCCACCATCCTTTTGCTGTGCTGACTTCCTCCTGGGGCTGTACCTCTGCTGTGCATATTATGAGGGGCTCCCACCATCCCTGTGCTATGCTTATTATGAGGGGCTCCCACCATCCCTGTGCTGTGCTGACTTCCTCCTGGGGCTGCTTATTATGAGGGGCTCCCACCATCCCTGTGCTATGCTGACATCCTCCTGGGGCTGCTTATTATGAGGGGCTCCCGCCATCCCTGTGCTATGCTGACATCCTCCTGGGGCTGCTTATTATGAGGGGCTCCCACCATCCCTGTGCTGTGCTGACTGCCTCCTGGGGCTGTACCTCTGCTGTGCATATTATGAGGGGCTCCCACCATCCCTGTGCTATGCTGACATCCTCCTGGGGCTGCTTATTATGAGGGGCTCCCACCATCCCTGTGCTATGCTGACATCCTCCTGGGGCTGCTTATTATGAGGGGCTCCCACCATCCCTGTGCTGTGCTGACTTCCTCCTGGGGCTGTACCTCTGCTGTGCATATTATGAGGGGCTCCCACCATCCCTGTGCTATGCTTATTATGAGGGGCTCCCACCATCCCTGTGCTGTGCTGACTTCCTCCCGGGGCTGCTTATTATGAGGGGCTCCCACCATCCCTGTGCTATGCTGACATCCTCCTGGGGCTGCTTATTATGAGGGGCTCCCACCATCCCTGTGCTATGCTGACATCCTCCTGGGGCTGCTTATTATGAGGGGCTCCCACCATCCCTGTGCTGTGCTGACTTCCACCTGGGGCTGTACCTCTGCTGTGCATATTATGAGGGGCTCCCACCATCCCTATGCTATGCTCATTATGAGGGGCTCCCACCATCCCTGTGCTATGCTCATTATGAGGGGCTCCCACCATCCCTGTGCTATGCTCATTATGAGGGGCTCCCACCATCCCTGTGCTATGCTGACTTCCTCCTGGGGCTGCTTACGGTGCAGGTGTCAGTGCGGTATATCACGGTGCTGATGTCAGTTCTCTCTATCACAGTGCTGCTGTCAGTGCTGTATATCACGGTGCTGGTGTTAGTGCTTTATGTCACGCTGCTGATGTCAGTGCTCTCTATCACGGTGCTGTTGTCAGTGCTCTCTATCACGGTGCAGGTGTCATTGCTGTATGTCACGCTGCTGATGTCAGTGCTCTCTGTCACGGTGCTGCTGTCAGTGCTGTTTATCACGGTGCTGGTGTGAGTGCTTTATGTCACGCTGCTGATGTCAGTGCTCTCTATCACGGTGCTGCTGTCAGTGCTGTATATCACGGTGCTGGTGTTAGTGCTTTATGTCATGCTGCTGATGTCAGTGCTCTCTATCACGGTGCTGTTGTCAGATGACTCTATCACGGTGCAGGTGTCAATGCTGTATGTCACGCTGCTGATGTCAGTGCTCTCTATCACGGTGCTGGTGTCAGATGACTCTATCACGGTGCAGGTGGCATTGCTGTATGTCACGCTGCTGGTGATCATCTCCTGCACCCTCTTCTTTGCCTACCCTGACCTTCCCTCTCCTCCATTGCCTTCATGCGCTCCACAGTCCTGAATTGTCACAACAATTTCCCATATAAAAAAAGAATGCTTGTAGTTGTTGATGCCAGATTCACCTCATACATGTGTTATGTCATTGGCCATGTGGTGGGACTATGTTTGCACAGCTATTAATTATTTTGTGGCTGCAAATTTGACCTGTAGGTTTGCAAAGTTCGCCTCCCATTGAAGTCAATGGGGCCCGCCGCGAACGTTCCGGTTCGTGAACTATCGGCCGCGTTCGCGGTCCGCGTTCGCGAAACGTCCCATCAGAAGATCGTCCATCGCTATTACCAAGCATTAAATACATAGAATGTGATGTTAAAGGATAAAACTTACCTTCATATAGTCCTTCTGCAGGACCTGAATGATGGCAGAACAGGTCTCTGGAATAAAGATCCCCAGAGCCTGGGGGGAGATGCCTGTAGAGAACTTGAGGTCCTGAAGGCTTCTCCCTGTCGCCAAGTAGCGCAACGTGGCGATGAGCCTCTGCTCCGGAGTGATGGCTTGCCGCATGCAGGTATCCTGCCTGCTGATATAAGGGGTCAGCAAAGCCAGCAGATGGTGAAAAACGGGGTCCGTCATTCGGAGATAATTCCTGAAATCATCAGGATTATTCTCGCGGATCTCACGTAGCAAAGGCATGTGCGAGAACTGGTCACGCTGGCGCAACCAATTCTTGGTCCACAAACGCCTCCCCTCCCTGTTCATGGACCGGGCTTGTGTCAAAGTAAGAACCCCAACACCAAGCCCCTGCACAGCACAAACTCTACGACGAGTACGTAGAGGAAACATGGTTTGAAAACGGTCGGCTGGTCAGAACGGACAACAGAAAGCACCGATAAACAGCAATGCCTGAAAGAACGACCTGAATAGCAGAAGCAAGCAGACAATAAGCAATGCAAATCAAAGCGTACTATACCAAGATATAGTCCACAATGAGAAACAAATACTTACTGACTACACGCACTGATTATCAGATACGCAAAGACAAGCAGAAGCTGAAGAGCAGTAGCGAACTGAATCACAAATCTGAAAAGCGCAAATCGTCTCTCACCAAACTTCTACTAACACGCGATGCACACGAGATCAGCAGAAGGAGCCCAAAGGGTTGAGTTCAAACTCTGCTTATGTTTCTTTTCAAAGTTTTCTATTTCTAACATCAGTTGAAATTTCCTTTGTTCTTTTTCCTTTTTTATTCTTGATCCATGCTTGACAAATAGTCCCCGCAATACACATTTTAACATTTCCCATTGCATAGGGGGTGAGGTCTCATCATTTTCATGGATTAATAGAAACTCTCTTATTGCTTGGTGACTATCTGCTTCGCAGATTGCAGAAGTTATCATTCAGTCTCAACACCCCCCTCATTTTTTTATATTCAATTATCTTAAGTTCCAAAAATATCGGGGCATGATCTTACCATAAGAATCCACCTATATCTGTTGAAAGGGTCATCATCATCAGACCAGACTGATTCATAAAAAAAAATCTAATCTGTGGTATGAATCATGTATATTCGAGTAGTATGTAAAATTATTTTCCGTCTGGTGCTGAGCCCTCCATGTGTCGGTGCCTTTAGGTCTATTGTAAACGTGTTTTGTTATATAAGTTTATGTACAAAAATAACTATTGGTACAGTCAGAAATGCAGAGCTGTTCTTTGTTCTGTGCACATCCTAAATCTTCTGCCTTACCAAATAATCCCTACCCCCATTCTACTAAACCCCAAAACATAACCCACCCCCTGAAATAATCACTTAAAAATGAATAATACTGTATTTGGATTCAGTTTTCAGTGGTGTAAACAATCACGGAAGTCACGTTGGGTTTGGATTAGTGCATTTGGGATAATGTGCTGTGTTGTAAATCCTAATTCCAACCCAGCCATCAGATCCAGTTGGTCCATTAACCTATGGTCACTTCAAAGGAAAGGAACTTTCATCACATCCATGGTTGTACCACCTGCAAAGGAATTATCCAAGGGGAAAGAGTCTAACCCACATTCAAACCTCTATAAAAAATTAGCATGAAAATTAATTATGTAATTCATTTAGAGCTTGTTCTGAACAAAGCGTTTTTTGATTTCCAGCATGCTCCCTCAGCAGGATAAGACAATACTGCTCTACAGAGTATTTCTCCCTTTTCATAGTAAATAGACAATATTTCTTAATGCCATTTTCCTTCTTGTTTTTATAAATACTATTTCTGTCTATATTTCCTTGCATTGTTCTGATTTTTACAAATATTAAAGCCCCACTTTAGGTGGGAAGCCCCCCTCCCTTAATATTCAGCAGGTTAGCTATGATTGAGGGCTTATGTGGGGTGTGCATGGGCGCATCGCACAATTCCCTTTTATTTTTATGAACCTTATCAAAATGCAGGGATTGGCACACGCCGAGGCTGTGGTGGACATTTTCCAAAATACAGACCTTAGTGAAGGACACCAAGGTACATTTCAAATGAAAAGCATCAAAACACAACCCATAGATCCCCCTTTAGAGCAGGGTCCCCATAGATCCCCCTTTAAAGCAAGCCAGGGCAGCAGGTCCCCCATAGAATAGATCCCCTTTAGTCTTCTTAGTCCTACCTTTTCACCTGTATATTCCTAAGGTTTTCCTGCACCACACTCAAGGCTCTACCCTTGCAAAGTATATATACTGGTGTAAGCAAGAAAAATTAGCTTGGCTGTATTATAGAGGGAAACACTGCGTGGTATTGTAAATGAAGTAACTGTAATTGCCGGATAAGTAGCAGTGGAAAATTATATTTACAAAACTTGAGTAAACAGTTCTCTTGTTGGCATATAAGGCACAGATTCATAGTCTATTCACAAAAGATACATAATACAGCTCCGTAAACTGGCACTGTAGTTATTATTCCTCTGTTCTGACTTATCAGTGGTATACAAGGTACATTTTGATTACTTTCCATAGGCTGGTGTCCATAAGCAGGTTCCACAGATGCAGCAGAGATGATTTAACAGGAATATGCACTGTCTCAGATGATCTTCTATCACAAGCACAGCAGCACTGCTTATAGGCAGGACTCCTGAGGATCCCTGTTCTGTCCCTGCAGGTTGGAACACTCTCCTTGAGTAAGGCCTAGCTTTCCCTCACAAGAAGTGCACCTTTTCCTCACTCATTCCACACACATGTCTCTCAAAATAGTGGCAGCGCCCCCTTACATCAGGGTCCCTAGAGAGCCCCCCTACTTACATCAGGGTCCCCAAAGCCCCCTTCATTACATCAGGGTCCCCAGACAGCTCCCCTTACATCAGGGTCCCCAGAGAGCCCCCCTTACATCACGGTCCCCAGAGAGCCTCCCTACTTACATCAGGGTCCCCAGAGCCCCCTTACATCAGGGTCCCCAGAGAGCCCCTTCCTTACATCAGAGTCCTCAGAGAGCCCCAGGGCTCAGGAGTTGGCTACATATAGAATGCAGGGCTCAGCTGTGCCCATCTATGCAGCCTCACCAATGCCCAGGAATGCAGCCCCTCTGTAGTGTCCACTGTCCCCTGCACCCCACCCCACTGCACCACCCCCATCCAGCCCTGTGATAATGTCCGCGGGCCGGGTGCCCGCATTCAGCGGTGGCGGGCCAGGTGCTGACCCCTGCCCTAGAGACTCGAGGCTATGGGCTCCAGATTTGGGCCTATAGCCTCAATAGCCATTGATGCCTCTGGTGTTGTGGGTATTGTATAGTGGGGTTCCTCTTCCCTTATCCACACTCTGTTGGCAGAACAGCGACGCGGTGTGAAACTGTATGGAGAGAGAGAGAAGCTGTCAAAATTGAGGTTGGTTGTCAGGGGTGGACGGGACCCGGGGTGAGTAGGATGGTGGTCGGGACCCAGCTATCTGAAGCAACCAATGGGATGGGATCTGGGTGGGCTGCTATGTGTATCTGGCCCCACCCCTGTCTTAAACAGCCCAATCATTGGCTGGATAGCTGCTGCGTCTCCGCCCACCTCCGACATCACGCTGAATTTGTCAGCTCCTCTCTCTCTCCATACAGTTTCACACACCCCGGCGCTGCAGAGAGCATTCAGTTTCACACAGCTACACTATTGGCTGTGAATCCAGTGGCACCCGCCAGTGCCATCTGCCAATGCCTGCCAGTGCCAACCAGTGCCACCTGCCAATGCCAACCAGTGCCACCTGCCAGTGCCAATCAGTGCCATCTGCCAGTGCCACCTGCCAATCAGTGCCACCTGCCAGTGCCATCCAGTGCCACCTGCCAATGCCACCTGCCAGTGCCATCTGCCAGTGCCAATTAGTGCCAACCGGTGCCACCTGCCAGTGCCAACCAGTGCCATCTGCCAGTGCTATCTGCCAGTGAAATCCAGTGCCACCTGCCAGTGCTATCTGCCAGTGCCATCCAGTGCCACCTGCCAGTGCCAATGCCTCCACCTCCATGCTGACGCAATCCTCCTCCTCCTCCTCCTCTTCCTGTGTGATGGGTGGGACAGCAGGAACACTGTCAGGATAAAGGGGGCCTTGAGAGGCAAGGAAGTCCTCCTCTTCCTGCCTCTGTTCTGCCTCAAGTGCCCTGTCCATTATTCAACGCAGCGTATGCTCCAACAGGTGGACAAGAGGTACAGTGTCACTGATGCATGCACTGTCACTGCTCACCATCCTCGTGGCCTCCTCAAATGGTGACAGGACAGTGCGTGCATCCCTGATCATGCCCCACTGGTGTGGTGAAAAAAAACTGAGCTCCCCTGACCCTGTCCTAGTGCTGTAGCCGCACAGGTACTCATTGATGGTCTTCTGCTGCGTGTGCAGCCGCTGCAGAATGGCCAGCGTTGAGTTCCACCTGATGGGCATGTCACATATAAGGCGGTTCTTGGGCAGGTTTAACTCCTTTTGGAGCGTAGCCAGCCGATTATATAATCGGTGGAAATGCACACAGACTTTCCTGGCCTGCCTCAGGACATCCTGTAAGCCCAGGTACCTGCCCAAGAACTGCTGCACCACCAGGTTAAGGACGTGAGCCACACAGGGCACATGAGCCAATTGACCCGGTCGGAGGGCGGAGAGGAGGTTAGTGCCATTGTCGCAAACCACCATTCCTGGCTTAAGCTGGCGTGGCGTCAACCACCTCTCGGCCTGCCCCTGCAGAGCTGACAAAATATCTGGCCCAGTGTGGCTCCTGTCCCCCAAACAAACCAGAGCAAGCATGGCATGGCATCTTTTTGCCTGCGTACTTGGGTAGCCCCTTGAATGCCTACGGAGCACTGCTGGTTCCAAGGACAAAGCGCAGGAAGAGGCCATGGAGGAAGAAGAAGAGGAGGGGGTGGAGGAAAGAGGTGTGTCACAACCAGTGGTTGCATTTTGGAGGCATGGTGGCAGAAAAATCTCCAACACTACTGCACCTTTTCCTGCATCCTTCCCAGCTGCCAGAAGAGTGACCCAATGGGCCGTGAAAGATAGGTAACGTTCCTGTCCATGCCCGCTGGACCATGAGTCAGCGGTAATATGCACCTTACTGCTGACCGCCCTGTCCAGCGAGGCATGGACATTGCCTTCCACATGCCGGTAGAGAGCCAGAATCGCCTTCGGTGAGAAAAAGTGGCGTTTGGGGACCTGCCACTGGGGAACCACACATTGCACAAACTCACGGAAGGGGGCCGAGTCTACCAACTGAAAAGGCAGCAGTTGAAGTGATAGCAATTTAGTCAAGCTAGCATTCAACCGCTGGGCATGTGGATGGCTGGGAGTGAACTTCTTTCGACGGTCCAGCAGCTGGGGCAGGGAAATTTGCCTGGTACAATCGGACGTCAGTGTACTGCTAGCAGAGTGCCTGCAAGTACTTGGCTGTGACACACCTAATTTTACACCTTCATTCCTCTCAGTGCAAGTTTCAGAGAGGACTGAAGGTATAGTGGGGTTGCAGACCCCAGCTGATGAGGAGTAAGGGCATGTGTTGCAAATAGCAGCGGTGCGATCTGATGCACTCGTCAAAAAAGGCCCACAACAAAGAACTTTTGGAATAACGTGCAGAGGCAGCGCCCTGCACAGGTGGAGCTCTGCGGTGTGATTCAGTCGGTGTGCTGCCCTTAAGCTGGCCCCCAGAGGGCATCCTGCCTCATTGGAGATGTGCCTCCTCCTCCTCTCAGACACCCACGTGGAGTCAGTGACCTCATCATCCCCTCCCTCTTCATCACTGGAGCAAACCTGGCAGTATGCTGCAGCTGGTGGAACATGACTGCCAGATTGCTGTCCTTCTTGAGCATCCCCTCTCACTGCACTCACACTACTGCCTTCCTCTAACTGGGTATCATCATCAGAGCCTTCAAAACGCTGGGCATCTTTCTGGAGAATGTACCCAACACTGTGCTCAAACAGTTCAGGGGACTCCTCAGGAGGACATGGTGAGTCTAGGGAAGGAGTGACTGATGACATTGAGACGAGGGAAGATGACGCATTGGCAGCTGCTTTGCTAGTACCCTGAGCCTGGGTGAGAGAGGATGAGGAGGATGAGGAGGATGAGGAGGGCTTGGTCATCCACTCTACCAAGTCTTCAGCATGATGCGGCTCAATACGTCCAGCTGCCGAAAATAAGGACAAGCATGTCCTATGGCCATGTGCTGATGGCGATGCACCGCGTCCACGACCAGCACTGTTGTCTCTAGACACAGAGCCTGCTTGCCCTCTCTTATTGGCTTGTGACTGTCTGCCTCTCCTTGTTGGCCTTCCAGACATAGTAATGGCCTGCAGGGAGATGGGAAAACTAGCAATTGGGGTACCTTCAGGTGTATACTGTGCAGGAGGCACCAGGGGTCAAGTCCTGGGGAAAAAAGTGTGGGAACTCCCACCCAAGATCATCTCCCCCACCAAAAAAAATTAAAAATGATACGCTCATATGCACGAACGCTTCAAATGTGGTATTTTTCATCCAATTTTCGTATTGTGTGTATGAAGCTTAAGGGCCGGTTCACACTGCAGGCGCGGCGAGGCGTCTCCGACTTGCCTCGCCGCGACATGCGGCGACCTCAGCGGCGACTTGCAGATGACTTCTGTATAGAAGTCAATGCAAGTCGCCCCCGAAGTCGCTCAGAAGTAGTACAGGAACCTTTTTTCTGAGTCGGAGCGACTCGAGTCGCTCCTCTCAGAATGGTTCCATTGTACAGAATGGGGGCGACTTGCGGGAGCGAGGCGAGGCGAGTCGTGTCGCCTCGCATCGCCCGCTGTGTGAACCGGCCCTAACTGTTAGTACATAAAATAAAAACAGTCCTTGATAAACATAAACATGGTAATTCTCTGAATAATCAGCATTCATTCAATTGTGCTTCCATGCAAATGTGAACATCATGTTCTGATCTTTATTGGGGAATTTTATTTTGTATATAGAGTGTTTATGTGGTGAGTTTACACTTTTCATTGAACAGAGTTTGTATAACACAGGGTTAAATGGAAAGGTCATAAATTAACTGCACATTATCTGGACAGAATGCTTGGGGAGATAGTGATGTGTTGGAGATGTATGTTAGCTTGGGGGCTGCAAACTCTGCAGGGCTCCAACACACACTCGCTGCTATTCCAACCATTCACATATTTCCACATAAACTTCCCTCCTGGCATTAAACTTTGCCAGGTATTGTGCTCAGCTTACCACCCCAAATTGATGTTCCTCACTCAGCTCACCTCTCTCCCTGCATGTCCTCTGAGCAGTATAGCTGATCTACCCGTCAGCTAGACCTAGACCTGATCTACCCGCCAGCTAGCTGTGATTGACAGGTAGATCGAAGCAGAAGCTGTCATGGGGCCCCCTACTGGCAATGCCTGAATGGTCAGGTGTGCGGCACTTACTATTGCGAGCTGTGTCGGCAGCTGCTAGTGTAGCACCTGCCACATAGCTTGCATGCTTCAAAGTCTTGCAGGACACGGATGCTAACGGGAACTGAGTTTCTGTTGTGGAAAAAGTACAGGAACTCCGTTCCCATGCATTCCCGCAGGACTTGAGCCCTGGGAGGCACACTACACCCACTGTAAATGCTGCAGATGCCTGTATTACAGAAACAGAACACCACTAGCAATAAGGGGTAGCTTCAGGTGTATACTGTGCAGGAGGCACACTACTGTCACTGTAACTGCTGCAGATGACCGTATTACAGAAACAGAACAACACCAGCAATAAGGAGTAGCTTCAGGTGTATACTGTGCAGGAGGCACACAACACCCACTCTAACTGCCGCAGATGCCTGTATTGCACGAACAGAACAACACCAGCAATAAGGGGTAGCTTCAGGTGTATACTGTGCAGGAGGCACACAACACCCACTGTAAATGCTGCAGATGCCCGTATTACAGAAACAGAACAACACCAGCAATAAGGGGTAGCTTCAGGTGTATACTGTGCAGGAGGCACACAACACCCACTGTAAATGCTGCAGATGCCTGTGTTACAGAAACAGAACAACACCAGCAATAAGGGGTAGCTTCAGGTGTATACTGTGCAGGAGGCACACAACACACTGTAACCACGCTAGGTTCCCAAGCAAAAAGACACCGTCCCTGCCTATCTTGCTCTTTCCCTGCACCCCAACACACTACACAGGGCCGCCGCGCTGGCGGCCTTATATAGTGTGGGGTGTGTACTAAATCCCCATGAGCTATAATTGGCCACAGGCATCCTGCCTGTGGCCACTTATGGCTCTCCTCGCTGCCAGCACTGTGATTGGCCAAGCATGCGGGGTCACAGTGCATTCTTGGCCAATCATGAGCCAGCAATGCACTGCGATGGAGTAGTGCATTGTGGGCCGTTTGTGCCACACGAATATAGTGCAAATGGTCGACAAAGTTCTGAATTCGCCGAACAGGCGAACGGCCCGTGTTAGTCCAACATGCGTTTGAGTCGAACACCGAGCTCATCCCTAGTGAGGAGGCTACCCACAAAGGCATACCCCACTTTTAAGTTCACAATGGGACCAGAGCATGTATGTAAAACAAAAATGTACTTAAAGTAATGCCGCGTACATACACGACATACACTTTCCGGCAGAATAGGTCAGACGGAATCATTCCGTCAGATATTACGATCGTGTGTAGGCTTCATCTGACTTTTTTCTTCAAAAATTCAGATGGACCTAGAAATAGAACATGTTTCAAATCTGTGCGAAGGAATCAACTTCTATCGGGAAAACCGTTCGTCTGTATGCTGGTCCAACGGACCAAATACAATTCTAGGGCAGCTATTTGCTACTGGCTATTGAACTTCCTTTTCTAGTCCCATCGTAGGTCATCACATTCAAAAAGAACAAACTTTGGTCCGTTCGTGTGTGGGCAGGTCTGTTCGGTTGGAAGTCCATTGTAACTCTGTCGAAAGTCCGTTGGAACTCCGTTGGGAAGACCGTTTGACCTTTTCTGCCGGAAAGTCTGGTCATGTGTACGCGGCATAAAATCTTTTTTCAATTCTCAATGCATGTAAATACACTAGCTCCATGGGAAATCTTGGTCAAATTGATATGACACTGATTCGGAACCATAAGTGAAAGGGACACCAAACTTGGGGAGCATGTTAAGGGGACCCGGGAATATGACATGGTAGATTACCTAGGCAAGCTGCCCAACCCCAAAATTAGATATTTGTAGTCCTGGGTTCCCTCTCGGTGCTCCTCAAGTTTAGTGTCCCTGTCACTTATGGTTCGGGAGCAGTGCCATTTCAAGTTTATTCAAATTACCCATAGACATCAATGTTAAAAACTGGGAGCAGTGCTATGTCAAGCTGACCAAGATTTCCCATAGATGTCAATGTTAAAACTGGGAGCAGTGCCATGCCAAGCTGACCGGACCTAAGGACCACTCACTGACACCGGTTTCCGTGTACGGACACCTTGCCGATCCCTGTTGAAATGACACAGAGACATTTCATTAAGCTCAATTGCTGACCACGTGATGCAAGGGGGCAGTAATTTTTTTCAGTACACACAGGGCAATGCAGTGGTGTGAACCAGGCACTCCAGAGACAAAGATTTTTGCCTTTTCATATGGAGGGCCTGGGCTGGAATAGCTGCCCAACGCAGTTCCACCACATCTGGTGTGAACATATCCTGTGGCTTTAGCTGAAACAACTTAAGCCCCACTTTTGGGGAATTTTTTTCAACTTGTGTTTTTGGAGCATTTCCTTTTGCCTTTTTTTAGTGCTTTTTTTGGAGTGGCACGTGATCTCTTGACATAAGATGAATGTCAATGTGTGCATGCTGCTTTTGGTTTATAGTTTTCTACATGTGTCCAGATTATGGAACTTTGGGTTCTCGTCAGTAATTTGCCAGTGTACTGGTCACAGACCGTGATACTTTGCTTATCGCCCCCGGTCTCCCTCATCCATGAACTCTTTGGACCCCTGTCTGTATAGTTCTTTTATAAAATTATAAAATCTAAATAATATTATATGTATTCATTACAAAAAATCTGAAACTCAAAGAAGAACTGAGTTCCAAGCATAGATGGATTGGGATTATAGTGCAAGACAGGCATGTCAAGTTTGTATGTATTTTTAAAACTGTCTATCTAACTTCAGTTTGGATGAAACTGAATTGATTGATAGAATACTATATGTTTGGGAATTTGTATTGATATGTTGGAAAAGAACAAGGGCCCTTGGGGAAAATAAAATGCATCATAACTTTGCAAGGTCACTTCATGTACATGCTCTTAGTTAATCTCATCTAATGTTGGGTGACAACAAATATTACAGCTTGGCCTTGTAACTATGATACAGCTAAGTACACAAAACCTGTGTTTAGCTGAAGTGGTGTACTTAACACAGAGCCTCCTATATGTGAACCAGTTAGTGGATTACAAAACACTCACTCCAATTAAACAGATTGTTCTTTGTATGAAGATTTCCAAATCATGCTTGCTTTGAACAATTTCAAGTAAATCCCAGAGCTCTCACACAAGATGAACAGGTTTCCTATTTACTGTTTATATTTACACGGAGATTGTCATAGAGACGGACTTTATCTTGGCCCCAAAACAAACATGCATAATTGATTACACATTATCTACTAAGAAATGACAAATGATTAGTATTCCTCTGAGGCTTTAGAGTAGAAACCACAAAGGCAGAATTTACCCTCTAAACACACATACTGTATAATGACAGGCATTTTTTGTATTTAAAATAAATATATGGGTCTAAATTTCTTTGCTTAGGAAAGTGGCAAAGATTCCAACAAATATCAGAAATACTGAATCAAATCCAGATGCATGCACTGCAAGAGTTTGTGGTGTCATTCATTTTTGAATAGTGCTCCAATGCACTAACACAATGCCCTTCAGTGTACATGTGCTATAACATAACACACTACAAACATATGTGTTTTGGTACATTGATTCAAACAAAATGTTTCTATGTTATGCACTATTTTAGGTATTTTGTATACCTTCAAAAATAATGAACCTCTCAATTCAACCCACTTTAAACGTGCGGCAACGCGCCTTAAGTGAGTGAATATTAAGCCTGGTACACATTCATAGTTTTTTCCTGACCCACCTCACGTCAGCACACAATGGGTTAACACCTCCTCTGGAGCCCCACAGGACCACCTCTTCCTAGCTAAATAAAAGACAACCCCTCCCCCAACATAAATATTCTTCTTTTTTGGTCATTCTCCAGACCACCTGTGGATTGAAGTTGGTAAGTACTTGGTTTGTTGCAAATATACCCCCCCCCCCCCCCCCCCGCTGAACCTACCCCTCCATGTTCAGCTTCTCATGGAGTCGGAAGACTCTGAATGTTGGATGGTAAACCCTCCTAAAAACTGTGTGACTTGTGTGCCATGCTGCAGGAAAAATTATGCTTAAACAGCATTGCTATTGAACAGGTGTGGATAAAAGCTCTGCAATATCATCATTGCCTCTCCTTTGGGGTTTTTTAACTGTCTTTTATATGCAGCTTGTCGCAGTGCTCTCCTGGCTTTACTGTCAGTCTGAGAGTGACTGTTAATGATGTCACAGGGGCAGGGAGATGGGTGGCATTGGATGGTAACTGCCAGTCGCCATGCAATGCTGTAAATGATCTTGGAGGTCTGCTGTTGAGAGGGCTTCTTCCTCCTGCTCTGCAGTCCTGCCAGGTAAAGGACTTGCCTCAGTCTCTATGTCTGCCTCTGGATGTGCTGTCCTGGCTCCCCTGCTATGCTGTGTACTTCTGTGGGTTTGACAGAATAACCTGCTGCTGCCGCTTCTGAAGTGAGTGGATGAAGGCAGATGGGTCTTAAAGAGACAGTGTACCTGTTTTTTGGTGAGAGGTAATATGATTTTCTCCATATTTTGTGCAAATATGGGCTTGGCACACCTGTTAGTGGCACAGAAGACTAGCAAAGTTAGAAGGGGGCAACATGGCACATGGTTTTTAAAAGAGTGCTCAAGGAATGCAAATGAAGGCATTTTGCATTATTTTAGAAGAAACACTGAATGCAAATGCTCCAAAAAACATAAGAGCCTCCAATGATCATCTAATCCTGACCAGGACAATCTGCATCCAACGGAGTCCTCCACAGGGCGGCTTTATACTCCCTAAGCACTCCATGTGGCAGTGACTTACATGTGTTTATGTCAACATCATAGGAAATGCCTTGCCAATCTCAGGGTGCATTTTGGGCCTGCACGCAGTCTGCAGTGGCAGGGAAATTACATTGCACAGGTTGCCTCACAAGGATGTGGTTGTGCAAAATTCTAAGCCCTATTAAGGTGGCTATAGCAGAAAGTATGCTACAAATATCCATGCCACAAGAAACACCCATAATGACAGAGCGTAAAGAGCTTGCTGATGAAGGATGGCAGAGACCTCATCAGAAGACCAATTTACAGTACAGGCTCTTTAAGCTTTATCCATATAAGATGACTGGTGCATGTTTATGCACTGCACTTCCAGGGGTGGATGCTGCCCTCTTGCGTCTGGCGAATCAAGTGTCTTTGCCTTTTTATAACTCAGTTGCCTTTAGAGATCCTATGGATGGGAAAGTGGACTTTTTCACACCAGATGCAGTCCAGTATGTATCCCGAGAAGGCATGGACAGTGTTTAACTTGACTTCCAACTTGAATTCCAAGTCTATATGGAACACATCTGTAAAGTGGCAAAATGCATGGAGAATGCATTAGAATGCATCAAAAAACACCCATGCAGAAACACATGTGGAACACAGAAATTGTGGTGATCTGGCCATCAGGCTTGCAGAGAATCAATACAGTGACAGGTTTTGGCTGTCAACCAGCAATAGCATTAACTTCGATATTTCAGCTGTTTAGAAATGGCATTCAATTCAAGACTGATAACTGCAAGATTTGGCACAGTTTCTGGAGGTGTTGAACCTGGCAACTGACTTTTGGTGGATGCTTTGATAGACCTAGTACAAACAAGACACTTGACACTGGTGCACTAAGTCACTGCCATGAGAGCTCCTGTTTACGTCACTGGAGGGCAGATGGAACTTCTACCTAAGCCTTCAACATTTCCTATAATGGGAGGTTATTGTTTGGCCAAAAACTAAACAACGCAATTAGGTGAATGACAGAAGGAAAAGTCTGGACTGTGACCACAGACTAGTAAGAGGAGGCTGCCGTCTTTTTCATTCAAGCCCATTGAACCTTAGAAGGGTGCAGGAGGCCAAATCGTATAGGACGGGCTGCAGATGTAACAGATCACAGTGGAGGTGTCTCAAAGTTACTTTTTACATGAAATCAAGTCCAGAGCAAATTGCTAAGATGGCTGGAAAATCTTTTGAAGGTGCGCCCAACCAGTCTCTTCCAGTTGGGGCCAGGGGGCCTGAGTGAAGTTGATGATTCTAGCCTCATTCTGGAGAGTTTAGACAACAATCATCAAAGACCAGTGACTCCAGAAGAGTACAATGGAGAATTCCAAAGTTGACCACTGAATCCATTTAATTTATGACAAACAGATCTCAGAATCATCTGGGGCTTTTCTCCCCAGTTTTTCTAGTATCTAAGGCAGGAGCCTTCTATCCTGTTTCAGTTTGAAGGAATCGAATGTGTACATACACACCAAGAGGTTCAAGATGGATTCCATGCTAAAGACAGTCACAAGGATAGTTTAGCAGGAGGACCAGTTTGTGTCAATTGACCTGCAGACTCATACTTCAATGTACCGATCAATGCCGAGTACCAGAAGCATGTGAGATTTGTGGTGGCCAGATGTCACTTCAAGTTCAGGTGTCTGCCTTTTACAGAATTGGCACAGCCCCAGGAATCTTTTGAAGATCTTGTTGGCAGTGGTGATATGTTTGGCCAGGTGGCACATGAGGGTGTTTCAATTTGCCTTCTTTAGTCTATGAGCTGGGCTGTCTATGGATCAGAAAATCTTTGTGCCTATATGAATTCAGCAAGAATTGGAATTTTGGACCTCGCCACTGTGCTACTTCGGGGCATGCCTCTCAGCCCAGGAGATAGGATGATTCTGAAGCCATATGTCAGTCTCTGGGCCTAGGGAGTCCACAATCTGAAGAATCAGGTGCAAGGCCATTGGAGCCCGGTGGAATGCAGGCTCCCCATTTATCTTAAACGGAAGCAAGCCTTTTTCTAGTATTGCAAGCCTTTCAGGATCTTCTTCAAGGGGGCCTTAGTAAAGTTAATTAACAACAAGACAGTAGTAGCCTACATTGCTTGCTAAAGGGACACCAAAAGTCGTTCCCTGTTACATCTTACAAAGACTCTTTTCACTGGGTAGAGAACCCCTTACAGCCAGTTAAGGTTGGTCTTCTTGCCAAGAAAGCAAAATCAACTATTGGTTCTGTTAGGCAGAATATTAACATAATAACATAATAACATATTAATAACAAGTGCCTCAAACCAATATTGGCCCTATGGGGCTTTCCAGTAGTAGTTCTCAGGAAGACTCCACTGAACACAGCCTCTGATATTTCCAACAAGATACCAATGCAAAGACTCCATCATAAAAGATAGGTTCACAGTGCCATGGAATGTTCTATTTGATCTCTGTCTCTCTCCGGTGTCCTTGAATATAAAGGTGCTTATGAACATTTTGACAGAACAAATCCATGCCACACAGGTCCTTTCCACCTACTGAGAAGGCCTTGGCTTTCACTGCTCTCCCAGATGTCATCAGCACCACCAAACTTGTTTCTGGTCAAATTAAATATTTTATGGCAAGGTCAGTGACAGCACCCCAATCCAATGAGACTACTTTTAATAGCCTGGCTATGGAATTGGCTAGATTAGAGGTGCAGGGATTCTCATCCAAGGTTGTTCAGACCTTGCTGACCAGAAGATCATCCATGAACTCTACATATGAGAGGATATGAAATAAGTTTGTTTAGTTTGCTCAGCAAAAACTTTCTCTCCTGTGTTTCCTGCTCTAGCAAATATCCTCGAAATTTTAAAGTCAGCGCTAGAGGTTGGTCTGGCATACAACTCCATTTACGGTACAGATTTTCACCCATCTGCAGCCTGTGAAAGATAAGGTAAAGAAGCCAGTAACCATATGCTTCTTGCAGGCGACAATCTATAGAGGACCTTGAAGGAAATCCTTGTTCCCTCAGTGGGACTTGGGCTTGGATCTGAGAGAACCTTGTGCTCCAATTATTTAATTTCCATTGAAGTACCTCACATTGAAACTAGTTCTTCTGATAGCAACTACTTCAGACAGAATGATGTTGAAGATTGGTCCTGCAAGGACCCTTTGGTGTTTTTTCTTGTTTTTTTTTATACCAGAAATTGTGATATTATGTCTATTTTCAAAATTCCATTTTAAAGTGGTATCCAGTTTCCAGCAAAACTGAGAAGTAGTCCCTCCGAGTTGTCACATGGGGGTCACTGAGTGCACAGCAGGGAGACTTCAGTTCCTTACACATGATCAAGTTACTAACAATGTACTTGGTCAAAAGAGGAAAGTAGACAATCTTTTCATTTAGCCATCAGGTCCTTAAGAGTCATCCACTGTTGGGTTACCAGGGTGATTAGATTGGCATGCAGGAAGTAGGTCTTTCTACTCTGGAACAATTGCAAGCTTATTTGACTAGAGGGGTAGCAATCTGTGGGGCAGTTATGCCAGGATTGCTTGGAAAATATATGTAAGATGACTAGCTTGAAGGTCTTGTGCGGCCTTCAGCAAGTTTGGGACAAGAGAGAGTAATTCTTTTTGGCTTTAGCAGCTTTTCTTTGATTGTCAGTGTCTCTTTTTTATTCGTTCTTTCCCACCCATTTATTCAGCTATAGCAGGGGTCGTCCACCCCCTGGGTCACGGCCCACTACCGGGCCGTGGCCTTTCTTCAGCGGGGCCGTGAGCACGGGCAGGCGGCATGAGACAACTGGGCGGCCAGCATATAAGCACCAGGTGGAAGAGATAGCGAGCGGGCAGGCAACATGGCAGGCAACATGGCAGGCGACATCTTTCTCCGCCCCTCGCACCGCTGCTCTTCCACCCTGTCAGCCTCAATGTTGGAAGTGCAGCAGGGAGCAGATGACATCATCTCTCACTGCTCTCCTGCCTTCATTCAGCGCCCTTCTGTGCTAGATGGACCAGTGCTGCCACCAATGCAGTGGCAGGCAGTGTGGCAAGTGACAGTCTACATCTGGTGACAGGCAACGTGACAGGTGACGCGGCAAGTGACATTCCACATCTTGTGGCTGGCAACATGGCAAGTGACATTCCGCATCTGGTGAGAGGCAACATGGCAGGTGACGTGGCAAGTGACATTCCCCATCTAGTGACAGGCAATGTGGCAGGTGACATGGCAAGTGACCTTCCGCATCTGATGGCAGGTAACGTGGCAAGTAACACACTCAGGGCTCCCACTAATTCTGCATTATGGTGAGTTGTACTATTTTATTAATTACTACAATGTAATAATAGACAAACTGCCCACAAAAAATCGTTTACCCTCCATGGGCCAGCCCCCCGTGCCTCACTCCCACCCTCCCCAACCGGGCCTTGACACAATTTTCTTCCATGCAGCCGGTCCCCGATGCCAAAAAGGTTGGGGACCACCGAGCTATAGTGTATCCCATTGTGTGCTGACATGAGGTGGGCCAGAAAAATTGAAAATTGTTTATTAAATACTTACCGTAATTTTCCTTTCCTGGCCCATCCACATGTCCGCATAGGACTCCCTCCCCAGTGGCCTGTCGCAGGCTAGGTTATCAAACACTTATGTTGGGGGAGGGGTTGTCTTTTATTTAGCTAGGAACAAATGGTCCTCTGGGGCTCCAGAGGAGGTGTTAACCCATTGTGTGCTGACGTGAGGATGGGCCAGGAAAGGAAAATTACGGTAAGTATTTGATAACAATTTTTCATTTTTTTTGTTCAACCCAAAAACTGACAGCTCTGGTCCGACATTAGTACAGAGATTCCCCCCCCCCCCCCCCCAGAACACTTCAATCAGTGCTCTCTGCCATTGACCGAGAGCGCTGATCGGGAGTCGGTAGGCTGCTGGTTTTCCAGCATGCTCATCTGACAGAAGCCAACCAAACGGCTGGCTTCTGTCATACCAGCTGTCATTCAGCCAGTGTGTATGTCAGCAGGTCTTTTATTGAACTGGCCGATGACTCCTGACATTTGGCCCCTGTGTATTATTCATTAAGGCAAAACACTGGCCCTTAAAGTAGAGCTACACCAAAAAGAGGAAGCTCTGCTTATCTGCCTCCCCCCTCCTATGCTGCATTTAGCACCTTGCAGCACTTTGTTTTGACAGGTACCCTCTCCCACTTCCGGGTGATCTTGTCATGGCGAGATTACCCGGAAGTTTGGCCCCCCTTCTCCTTCCCCTGCCACCAGGCCATTTACAAAGTACAGCACGAATTGCGCATACACAGTAGGGAACCGGCTGGGGGGAAGACACCGCAGGATCCCTGGACAGGTAAATTTGCTAATATTAAAAGTCAGCAGCTACAGGATTTGTAGCTGCTGACATTTAATTTTTTCTGAAGGAGCCTGGAGCTCCTCTTTAAGGTTTATCTGCACTGAAATTGAGTTGATCAAAATTTTAGCAGCTACATACAGTATAGTAAAGAAAAGTAGTTCCCCAGAAATGTGTCTATGACTGCTGTTAGTCTCCCAAGGGCCTAAGTTGATGGGCAAAACCAGCTTGTCTTTGACATTAGATTAAGATGCTTCAGAAATCATTGAGAATTTATTAATAGATGTGTTTGACCTGCAGTTGACCTGCTCCTGGCAGCTTTTGAATTATCCTAGGCTTAAAGTGAAGTTCCACCTACAGATCCATGTTGGCACCATCCACTTCACAGCAGCAGGTTAAAACCACATTGGATGTTTTTTTTTTGGGGGGGGGGGGGGGGTTTGGCTTGATTTACCTTCCATGGGGTAATCTCTTTTCTTCCTGTGTAGTACCGCCTTGTCATTTCCAGGACATCATTTCCTGCAGCACCTTGGCTCCTGGGAGATGTGTGTCATCATTCCCAGGAGTCAGTGGGCATCGCCACCTGTTAGCATTGAGTTATTTCCAAACAGGAAATTACGTGATCTAAGGCAGTGATAAACAATTTGTGTGCCATGCCTTGTGCTTTATGTGCGAGATGGGCAGCCAGCAGCATCCCAAAAGAATACACCGGTGGGCTTCATATGCCCGCAATTAAGATGGGAACATGCTAGCAATCGAGAATAAAGATACATTTTCCATAAAATACATAACTACAAAATTGCCTATAAATACCTTGTTAGACAGATAATAGTAGGAACAATCACAGGTGTCTTTTAAAAAAATAATAAAATAAGGCTGGAACTCCGCAGCTCTGATGCAAACAAAAGATGGTCAATACAGGCTCTTAAAGCCAAATTATTGCTTCCTATTAAAATAAAATTGGTGCAGCAGCATTTATTTATAACTGCATGTGCACTAATGCCGCTTACACACGACCGGACTTTGAGGGACTAGGTCCGACAGACTTTTGGCGGAGTTCTGACAGACTTTCCGAATGAACGTACTTGGCCACACACAATCACACCAAAGTCCGACGGATTCGAACATGATGACGTACGACCAGACTAGAATAAGGAAGTTCATGGCCAGTAGCCAATAGCTGCCCTCGCGTCGGTTTTTGTCCGTCGGACTAGCATACACGATCGAATGGTCTGCCGGAATCGTTCCGTCTGACCTTTTGATGTCGAAAAGTCCGGTCGTGTGTACGCGGCATTAGTCTCCTTGGCTTGCAATATCCCATAAATACTTGTTGAGCCTGCCAGTTAAGTCAACCTAGAATAACCTATTATGGTGTGGCAATGATGCTGCACTGTTCCACAAGTGCCACTCTTATATAGGTTGTGCCTGCTTGCACTAGAGTGGAATGAAAAATAGCACCTTGTCACACCTAGTCCTGCCCATTGCATTCTATGATGAAACAAATTGATAAAACTTATTTTTGTTCTCCATATGACCCTTGCTGGTACTTGTAGTTCCATGACTTTAACTTGCAGGGTTCTGCTGGTACCTGTTATCCCCCAAAAAATTGTGTACAAGACTGGTTAACCACTTGTTATTGATTCAGCTAGCTACATGCCCAGTCATTATCACTGTTGATCCTTTTTAAAACCATGCTGTTCAATACATTTTATATCATATAACTCAATGATATATCATCATCCTTACTTAGGCAGCATTCACACATGTGCGGTGCGAATTCCAGCTCAGTTTTCTATAAGAGAAAAAGCAGCTGTTCAGCGATTCCCCTCCGTTGTATCTTATATAGTTACATAGTTAGTCGGGTTGAAAAAGGACACAAGTTCATCCAGTTCAACCATGAAAATAAATAAAAAATAATATCAAACAATCCCATATACCCAATCCTATACCCATAGTTGATCCAGAGGAAGGCGAAAAAAAAACCCCAGCAAAGCATGAACCAATTTGCTACAGCAGGGGAAAAAATTATTTCCTGATCCCCCAAGAGGCAATTGGATTTTCCCTGGATCAACTTTACCTATAAATGTTAGTACCCAGTTATATTATGTACATTCAGGAAAGAATCCAGGCCTTTCTTAAAGCAATCTACTGAGCTGGCCACCTCTGGAGGGAGTCTATTTCACATTTTCACAAGCTCTTACTATGAAGAAACCTTTCCGTATTTGTATATGAAATCGCTTTTCCTCTATGCATAAAGAGTGCCCCCTTGTCCTCTGTGTTGACCGTAAAGTGAATAACTCAACACCAAGTTCACTATATGGACCCCTTATATATTTGAACATGTTGATCATATCCCCCCTTATTCTCCTCTTCTCAAGAGAGAATAAATTCAGTTCCACTAATCTTTCCTCATAGTTGAGCTCCTCCATGCCTCTTATCAGTTTGGTTGCCCTTCTCTGCCCTTTCTCCAGTTCCCTGATATCTCCTTTGAGAACTGGTGCACAAAACTGAACTGCTTATTCCAGATGAGGTCTTACTAATGATTTGTACATGGGCAAAATTATATCTCTCTTTCTCAAGTCCATACCTCTCTTAATGCAAGAAAGGACTTTCCCCGCTTTGGAAACCACAGCTTGGGATTGCATGTTATTATTGAGCTTATGATCTACCAAAACTCCCAGATCCTTCACCACGGATTCCCCCAGTTGTACTCCCCCCTAGCATGTATGATGCATGCATATTCTTAGCCCCAAGTGCATAACTTTACATTTATCAACATTATACCTCATCTGCCACATAGTCGCCCAATTAGACAGAGCATTGAGGTCAGCTTGAAAATTGGATACATCCTGTAAGGACGTTATTCCACTTCATAGCTTGGTGTCATCTGCAAAGACAGAAATGTTACTTTTAATCCCAGACCCAATATCATTTATAAAGATATTAAAAAGTAAGGATCCCAACACTAAACCTTGGGGTACACCACTGATAACCTTAGACCATTCAGAGTAAGAATCATTAAACACTACTCTCTGAATTTGTTCTTTTAGACAGTTTTCTATCCATTTACAAACTGATATTTCCAAGCCTGTAGACTTTACCTTACACATTAGCCATGGGTATCTGCGGATCAGCTGACCGGGAAGAGGGGGGAGGTGTAGTGAGGAGGGGGAGAGAATTCTTGTTCACAAGGGAACATATCTGCGACTCAGATACGTTCCCATAAAAGATGATGTGCCTGCAATTCGCACCGCAATGCCCAGAAAGAAAGACAAATGTTTTTTGGGCAATGCGGAGTGTGAATGCAACGCACATATGTGAACCAGCCTTATTCACATGAACAGATTTTAACCACTTCCAGACCGCCCACCATTGTTATACGTTGGCTGTTTGAAGAGGAATATTGTTGTTATGGCAGCAGCTAGCTGCCATATCCCCCGGTATCCTCTTCTTCAGTGAGCTGTCTGGTTTCAGATAAAAGTGGTCTCTGTGGTGGATTCGCCGCAAGATCACTTTTATCCGTGGTGGGAAGGGGGGCGATCGGATCTTCACCCTTGCTGGGCATGGAGATGAGTGAGGCGAAGATGGCCCCCACCCGTCTCCATAATAACGCAGGGCGGAAGTGACGTCAAAACGTAACTTACAACCATAGCTCTTAAAGGGCCTTTTTTTTTCATTTTATATTTTGAAATGACAAATTTCTATTTATTTTTTGCATTTTAGTGTAAATATGAGATCTGAGGTCTTTGACCCCAGATCTCATATTTAAGAGGTCCTGTCATGCTTTGTTTGTATTACAAGGGATGTTTACATCCCTTGTAACAGGAATAAAAGTGACACAATTTAAAAAAAAAACAGTATAAAAAATAAAAGACAAAATAAATAAGAAAAAAAAATTCCAAAAAAAGTGCCCTTGTAAGACCGGTGCTCAAATACGGTGTGACAGAAAGTAATGCAATGACCGCCATTTTATTCTCTAGGGTGTTAGAGAAAATGTATAATGTTTGGGGGTTCTAAGTAATTTTCTAGAAAAAAAAAAAAACAGTTTTTAACTTGTAAACAACAAATCTCAGTCCTTAAAGTGCTTACAATGTCCTGCAAATTGGATAAGCCGCATCCAATTGGCATAGGTGTGAATCTAGCCTTATAGACACTAAGTTTGGTTTTTATTTCTCTATTGCTTTGACACTGTGGACATAGCCCACACCCTATGTGCTTTTCAGGAGAAGTTGTGTTTTAACAGTTTATCTGACGCTACCTTACTTCATTACTGCCCCCTTTCACCCCTTCTTGCCCAGGCCAATTTTCATCTTTCAGCGCTGTCACACTTTTAATGACAATTGCGCGGTCATGCAATGCTGTACACAAATAAAATTTGTAGCATTTTTTTTGAGACAGAGCTTTCTTATAGTGGTATTTAATCACCACTGAGATTTTTATTTTTTGCTAAACAACTGAAAAAAGACTGAAAATTTAGAGAAAAAAGTTTTTCTACATTTCTGTTTCAAAATTTTGTACATAAGTAATTTTTCTCCTTCACTGATGTGCGCTGACGAGGCTGCACTGATGGACACTAATAGGCTGCACTGATGAGATGGCACTTATGGGCATTGATAAGGAGGCACTAATACGCAGCACTCCCTCGAGAGATATTATACCAGGTTTATGTGACTCTGTACTAGTGGGGTCCACATAGTGAGAACCCGGGAGGAAGTCTGTCTTGTCCAGGAACACCAGGAGGAGGATTGGTTCCCCGAGGCATCTTGAGAGATTAAATTACAGGCATGTGTGACTCTGTAGTGGAGTCAACTTTCGGAGGTGAGCAGGCATTCCAGCTAGAGGGGTGGTCACTGAAGTCACTGGATACCAATGAACTCTCTGAAAGTTGCACATCGGTGACATTTTGTTAATATTTGGACTTGATTCATTCGTTTTTGGTTGCGCTACACTAGATTTTGGTTTGGGTGTTTATTACTGAAAGTCACATGTGGATACACTCTAAGTGGTGTGGGCAGTAATCATGCTAAGCCTATTAGTAGGCTAATACATTGAATATTTTACATTTAACTCACAATTATTGAATATTGCACTGATTATATATTTTTTCACTATTTAGGTTCTGTGGGATGCCAGGACACACAGGAGGTATGCGCTCCAAGCCACGGTCCGGTCTGAATAATGTGCTCGGGTTTCAGGCAGACCAAAACCTAGACATGCTTACCCAGATCCTCATGTGCTTCCATTGTGGAGTCCCTCACCAGCTAGTGATAGAACTACAGATACCAGGGTGCCTTGGTGAGGCCTGTAGTTATGCATGTATTTGCAAATGTGTGCAGACTAAACCCCCGTTTTTAACGCATACTGTTAGACATGTCCTAAGGAGCTAATATTCTACTTCTAACAGGCACCATGTCTACTTTTTGGCCTAATCACAGCAAAGCTGTGCATTAGGATTATGCACAGGTTATTGACATAGTTCAGTGTGAACAGAAATGTATGTGGCTTTTGGGGTATCTGGACATCTCAAAGTTCAACTGTTATACAAAACGTGTCCAGATACTCCAAAAGCCACATACATTTCTGTCCACACTGAACTATGTCAATAACCTGTGCATAATCCTAATGCACAGCTTTGACCATTCAAAATGTAAGTGTCCCCCAAACCTGAGGCAAAGAGGCTTTCTAGCAATGCTGTGATTAGGCCAAAAAGTAGACATGGTGACTGTTAGAAGTAGAGTATTAGCTCCTTAGGACATCAGAAATAAAGGCGTGTGGCTTGATGTCCCCGTTGGAGGAGAGTGTAACACATATTTTACTTTTTGCTAATCACCTTTGTGTGACTTAGACCCCTTTCACACCACACCGCACATAGCGTAGGCGGTAAAACGCCGCAATTTTTAGCTGCATTTTACCACCAGATTTGCGGCGCATTTCGGCTGCTAGCGGGGCGCTTTTACCCCCGCTAGTGGCCGAGAAAGGGTTAAAACTGAAGGCAATACACCCCAATAGTGGCATTTTGACAGCGGTATTGCAGCGCTGCCCCATTGATTTCAATGGGGAGCAGCGGTGAAGGAGCAGTAAACACACCGCTCCTTCACCGCTCCAAAGAAGCTGCTGGTAGAACTTTTTCCTGACGTCCTGCCAGCACACCGATGTAGTGTGAAAGCCCTCGGGGCTTTCACAGTACACACAATGGTTCAGCTTTTTTAGGGCGGATTGCAGGCACTATTTCTAACGCTATAGCGCCTACAAAACGCCCTGGTGTGAAAGGGGTCTTATGTCAGGCTGTGTTCACACTGCAGATGGATGCAGCTGACAGCAGGGGTGTGGCGTGTCCCTGTTCTCCATTTCAGGGGCGAATCAGGCCCATATTTTTGCCTGAATTTGGACCTGAAATGGAGCCAATGGCACAGAGGACCTCTGAGCAATTCTCTCCGCAGTCACTCCGGAGATATGTGAACCGGCTCCATTGAGAGCTGGTCACAATCTTCTGTCATGTGAATTAGAGGCGGGAAAATCTGCATCCAATTCGCACTAGTGTGAACCCAGCCTTAAGTTTTTCTTTATGTTAAAGAGAACTTTATTCTGCTTTGAGTGAGAGTCTAGTTATTTAAAGCTGAACTCCAGGCAAACAGCTAAATACACAATTAAACTATTTTACCTCTCATAGGTAATCCATTTCTGTCAGAAAGAATGCATAAGTTGTTGAGATCACATTTTTCTACTGCAGTGGAATTATACAGCTTTACACTGTCCTGCCCCAGTCTGCTAACTGGATAATCAAAGAGAAATAACACACTGTTGAGGTCATCACTCTGCTTTCTTCTCCTGTCAGCAGTCCCCCAATGTTAGATTGACAGTACTGTACACTCTCTCAGTCTTCTTGTAATTCTCTGCTGTACATGGGGATTACAAGACACTAATAATAAAGGAGTGTAGGCATTGATGTAGCAGGGGGGAAACTACAGCACCTGATTTTGCAAACTTGTCTCCTGCTGTCCCAGACTGTTCTGTATCCTCCTAGTGCTGGGCTCAGACTACTGACATCAAATTTCTGAGCCTAAAAGAAAAGCATTGAGGGAGCTGTAGTTTTCTGAACAAACATTGTTGCTCTTCAGAACTGACCATGTTCTACACATCCCCGCAAGCAATCTGCTCCAAGGGAGAATTATGGGAAAGACTATAAAGGGATCTGCTGACCAGATCCACGCTCTCTTGCATCCTGGATCCCATTGTGTGAGCACTATCTTGCCGCTGTGTGAGGAGACTGCGGCCTACCACATGGTGCACAGCCCACAGCTCCGGCCCCAGAGGGTCAGGACGTCGCCCGCTTCTAGAAGGACGCTCGGCAGCAGCGCTGAACACCAGGGAGCCGGTCGGTTCACTGATTTAGCAGATCGCCATCTCTGTTCAACTGCAGCATGGATAATCGCTTGATCGTCTTCTGGGAGGCTGATGAACACTATCAGGATTGGTTACATAGCTACATAGTAGGTAAGGTTGAATAAAGAAAAAAGAAGAGAACTGCGCAAAAGGTTGAATAAAGACAATAGTCCATCCAGTTCAACCTGTGTAGGTGCACATATGTCAGTGTCTGTAATTATTTCCCATATCCCTGTATGTTGTATTCTTTAACTGCTTGCCGACCACTGCACACAGATGTACGTCGGCAGAATGGCACAGGCAGGCAAATGGGCGTACCTGTACGTCCCTTTGAATATGCCGCCTATAGGGCGTGTGTCCGCTGCACGATGAGGGAGCGTGCCCGTGGGTCCCGGGAACTCGATGTTCACCGGCGGCCTGCGATTGCGCTAAGGTGAGGCAGAATGGGGAGATGCCTTTGTAAACAAGGCATTTCCCTGTTCTGCCTTGTGACATGACAGAGATCAACTGCTCCCTGTCATCGGGAGCAGTGATCGCTGTCATGTCAGTGGTAGCCCATCACCCCTACAGTTAGAACACCTCCCCAGGACACACTTAACCCCTTGATCACCCCCTAGTGTTTAACCCCTTCCCTACCAGTGCCATTTACA
This sequence comes from Lithobates pipiens, assembly GCF_037356315.1. Classification (NCBI taxonomy): domain Eukaryota; kingdom Metazoa; phylum Chordata; class Amphibia; order Anura; family Ranidae; genus Lithobates; species Lithobates pipiens. Next base: position 158,821,951 of record NW_027507686.1, read on the forward strand.
CAGTAATCAGTGCATTTTAATAGCACTGATTGCTGTATAAATTACAATAGTCCCAAAATAGTATCAAAGTGTCCGATGTGTCCGCCATTACTAATAAAATAAAATGAATAATAAAAATGACATAAATCTATCCCCTATTTTGTAAACGCAATAACTTTTGTGCAAATCAATCAATATACGCTTATTGCGATTTTTTTTTTTTGATTTTTATTTTTTTTTAAACAAAAAATATGTAGAAGAATACATAAATTGTTTTTTTATATATATTTTTGGGGGATATTTAGCAAAAAGTAAAAAATAATGAATTTTTTCAAAATTTACGCTCTTTTTTGTTTATAGCTCAAAAAAAAAAAAAACGCAGTGGTGATCAAATATCACCAAAAGAAAGCTCTATTTGTGGGGAAAAAAAGGACATCATTTTGTTTGGGTGCAACATAGCATGACTGCACACTTGTCAGTTAAAGTGGGGGAGGGGGGGCTTCAAGTCACATGACAGCGTTCACCGCTCCTGATGACAGGGAGCGGTGATCTCTGTCATGACACAAGCCAGAACGGGGAAATGCCTTGTTTACATAGGCACTTCCCCGTGACACGATCACTAGAAGACTGGTCCTACGGGCACGGTCACGCTGTACGCGGTGGCATGCCTGCTATCCCCGGCTCTTAAAGGGGACGTACAGGTACGGCCATTTGCCCACCGCTAGAGCAGGGTTCCCCTAAACCACTTGCCCACCGCTGCCATTGTGCAGATGTATATTGGCATGGAGCGGTCGGCAAGTGGTTTAGGGGAACCCTGCTCTAAAAAAAATTTTTTAAATGGTGTGGGGGTCCCCCCAAAATCCATACCAGACCCTTATTTGAGTGCGCAAATTAGCAGGCCACAGGAAAAGGGGGGGCAAGAGAGCACCCCTCCTCCTGAACTGTACCAGACCACATGCCCTCAACATGGTCCCCCCCAAAACACTTTGTCACCACTTTGGGGCAGTCCTAGTAACATGTATTTTTTCAGTGAATAAATAGCCAGTAGTTAAAAACCACTGGGTTGACTTTGCACATTTGCCTGGAGTTCTGCTCCCCAATACAGACACTAAGCCAAGCACTTGATATACTGTATAAATAACATGAAACCAACTGCATAGGAATTGCAGAACAAGAGTCTACCTATTCTTCTGTATGGTGTTACTTAACACAGCATTGGGATCTAGGCAAGGCAAGTGTAAGTTATTTTTACCTTTGCTGTGGTCATCCACAGATCCCTGGCATACTGATTGTACTTCAGGAGCTCTGTAGACTATAGGCTGTTAGTGGTCTCTATGGATCTCTATGCATAACTCCCACATTTTTGAGATGGGAACAAGGCACACCTATAGGAGAAAGTATGTAGGCATAGAACATCCCCTGTGCCTCCTTAAAGGAGCGTTATACCAAAAAAGATTAGCTAAACGCACAATTGTTTTGATTTGTTACTATTCCTTTATACTGGCTTGTGAAATTTACAAATGCAGCCATTTAGAAATTAGATGAAAGGTTTAGCACTGTGAAACACTTTTTGAAAGATAAATAGTGCATTTTTATATACAACCATATAGATCAGACCAAAATGAGGGACAAATGAGGAGGAAAGTGGGGCAGAGGGACTTTGTTTCAAATCAGGGAGAGTCCCTCGAAATCAGAGACAGTTGGGAGCTGACTATTTCAATATACATTTTGCAGATCAGCGCTCAAACATCAGTTGCACTTGCATGTCCAATCAGTAGCAAGCTCTTCAGACCAAAATGTTACTGGAGCTTACTGAAGAAAATTGTAGTTATTTAAAGTTTTACAACTACCACCTCCAAAACCAGAGATCAGATATACTTAGGCTGCATTCACACTTCTGCGTTTTGAATCGCGGAAAGATTTTCCGTGAATGAGCCCGCGATTTGAAAGCGCCGATGTGTGAATGACAAATCACGGGACTCGCATTTGAGATGCCATTCATTTGAATGATACCTCAAATCCCAGTGCAGGTCTGCTGCAATTGTCACGCAATAAATTGTAGCTCCTGATCTTTTTTAGGGCGATATGCTTCCCGTGATGTGGGTTTCCACGATTGCAGCGCAATTTATTGCAGATGCGCACCGTAATTTGAGGTGTCATTCAAATGAAGGGCATCTCAAATGCAAGTCCCACGATTTGTCATTAACACATCGGTGCCTTCAAATCCTTAAATCTGCCCGCGATTCAAAACACTAAAGTGTGAATGCAGCCTTAGAGCTCCTCTCTAGGTTCTCATCATCCACTGCACATCAATAACATTGCCTTCTGCTTTTGCATAGAGTTCACATACCAAATATCTATTAGCTTTTCATTTTATTGGGCTCTGATGCAATATGTCGCTTAGCGCCTAAAAACATATAATTGATAACTTCATCCATACACAAATGATTCACACATTACACAAAATACTGTATAATGTCCTACCGCATTTGAACAATTGGAAGTCCCTTTTATCCACTAGGCATATGAGGTTTTTTTTATCCATTGGTGGTAAAAGGCAATAAGGAGAAAGGCTTTCTAGAGCTGGGTGCCCTCAAGGTTATAGACCCAGTGCTGATAGCTACATGTGCCTCCCCATTTGCCATGACATACACCTTATAATTACGTGTATTTAATAATATTTTCTGTTGTCAGGGAACAAAATATATAATGGCAGCCTTGAAAGTGTTAATCTGTTCTTCCCTTAAAAATATTCTTGAGTTCAACAAAGGCAGCTGTTTTAACATCACCAATTAGTGGTATGTTTCCTAGGGCTTTGATGTATAAACATGGACTGCTCCCTGGATACGTAAAGCAGAATAATCAAATATTGTGTCTAACAGCATGCAAGTTTTAAATCAAAGAAGCTTTTCTTCTTTACGCTGCCATCACACTGCACTAGGAGTCTACAGCCAGTATTAAACAATGGACAAAGAATGGGGGGATGTAAGAGGGTGCAGAGAAATTATTCTTTGGCAAGAGAACTGTACTAAGTCATGTAAGAAAGACGGCAAAATACATTCATCACAGTTGGTGGGACATGTAACTAGTTTGACATTAAGCTTGTCCATGAATGTCCCCTTCTCCAAAAAGTCACTGTGTTTATGACAGTGGTTGCCAAAGGGATATGGTACTATTAAGCAACTATTTGGCAAGGAATAAGAGGTACATTTGTATTTTATATGCATTAGAGGCCAAAATATGCACCTTGTACAAGTGCCATGCCTACTACATACAATGATATTTGAGCCTTGGCCTAATACTACAGCACATGCCATGGTTGTCCACATGTTTGTAAATCATCCTACTGACACAAATGGTGATTATGAGAAGATATAAAAAGTGGTCTTCGTAGTAGACATCTTGACTCCACTAAGAGGCACCAAATGTCTTAGCAAAAAAATTTCCGAGGGTGAAATCACACTAGAGCCGGAAGCTTGCAATACCATGACTTGTGCCAATCGTGTCAAACAAACATTACATGGAACCATGCACATCGTTGTGCTATTGTGGAGACATCTTATGCTATGGTGCATTGACCACTGTTTACTCTGTACTCTTCTTTCAAACCTTAGTCATGTATCTGACAAACCATGGTTCATCCCATCAATAATTTATCAAACCACTATATGAATCATTTGTCAGGTGTCATAGTCTATTGTCAGAGTCATTTATGAAGTGTCAAGAGGCCATAGTCACGTGTTGTGTATCAGATTAAAGTGTTAGTTGTCAGGTGTCAGTATCACTTGTCAGGTGTTGGAGTCAATTGTTGTGAGTAAATAGTCAGCAACCACCAGGAGTCAATAGTCAGAGTCAGAGTTGCTAAATACTTTTATTGTTCTGCCGCCTCTCTACTTCTGCCTCCTTCTTTATTTTGTCCCTATTTAAATGGTGCCTTCAAATGTCTCACAGTAGATTATCAAAGCTCTACAGTTAAATAAATTATACTAAAAAGCCATAACATTCCAATTAATTGTAAAAATGTTTTATTTTTTCATATGCAACCTCATGTTGTAACATTCCGAATTAATTCCATTTAGTTTAATCAAAATGTCCCTAATTCACTTTAGCTCCTTCCAGACTCATGCTTAATATTATGCAATGGAAACATAAGTAGATATTATTTTTTATTGAGATATGTCTTTTTTTAAAGTATATGGCCCGGAGATGAGTGAAACTAGGAAGAGGGCCAGCAGGACTGGGGCGTGCAGATGAGGCAGGGCAGAGGCGGCTCTAGACTTTGTGAGGCCTTAGGCAAAACTTAGACATGAGGCCCCATTCACGCCCATAATGGGAAAAATATTATAAAAACAATAAAAATTAACTTTATAAATGTGCATATATTAACTTAAATCCTATGAACCATGAATTCACAGTTTCTATAAATTTGTCTAACCAATTATTCTTTAATCAAATATTAAACATATGGTGGGTTGGTGTGTGTGTGTGTGTGTGTATATATATATATATATATATATATATATTATAAATATATATGTTACACGCACACAGATATAGATCAAATTGTGCAGCTGCCTGCTTATTATGCTCTGTGATGGTCATAGACTGCGGAAAATTATACAGCAGATGGTCAGAGCCTGCGTGTGGACAATGATATAGGAGATGGTCAGAGACTGTGTGCGGCCATAATACAGGAGACGGTTAGAGACTGTGTGCAGCCATGATACAGGAGATGGTCAGAGACTATGCAGCCATGATACAGGAGACGGTTAGAGACTGTGCCGACAGTGATACAATAGACAATCAGAGACTGTGCAGACAATGATACAGGAGACGGTTTTATGGTAATGACAAGCAAACCCTTACCTGGCTAACACGGTAAGAAAAGTTGAAGCCACAGACAGGGTGCTGACAGACAATCACACCAGAAAGATACAGGAGATGGTCAGAGACTGTGCGGAAAATGATACAGGAGATGGTCAGAAACTGCGCAGCCAATGATACAGGAGACGGTCAGAGACTGCACAGACAATGATACAGGAGACGGTCAGAGACTGTGTGGCCACGATATAGGAGACGGTCAGAGACTGTGCGGCCATGATAGAGGAGACGGTCAGAGACTGTACAGCCATGATACAGGAGACGGTCAGAGACTGTGTGGCCATGATACAGGAGACGGTCAGAGATTATGCAGCCATGATACCGGAGACGATCAGAGACTGTGCTGCCATGATACAGGAGACAGTCAGAGACTGTGCAGCCATGATACAGGAGACGGTCAGAGACTGTGCCGACAGTGATACAGGAGTTTTATTATGGTAATGACAAGCAAACTCTTACCTGGCTAACACGGTATGAAAAGTTGGAGCCACAGACAGGGTGCTGAAAGACAATTACACCACAAAGATGCAGGTGATGGTCAGAGACTGTGCGGAAAATGATACAGGATATGGTCAGAGACTGTGCAGACAATGGTACAGGAGACGGTCAGAGACTGTGCGGACAATGATACAGGAGACGGTCAGAGACTGTGTGGCCATGATACAGGGATAATCAGAGACTGTGCGACCATGATATAGGAGATGGTCAAAGACTGTGCAGACAATGATACAGGAGACGGTCAGAGACTGTGCGGACAATGATACAGGAGACGGTCAGAGATTGTGTGGACAATGATACAGGAAATGGTCAGAGATTGTGTGGACAATGATACAGCAGACGGTCAGAGACTGCGCAGCCATGATAACAACATACCGCATAATTGATAACTGTCTAATGCTTCTTCATCGTCAGCTGGTTTATGGAGAGGGTAACACTGCTGTATTACTTAACTGTAATAGAGAAGGTGGTACTGTCACACCATTCTGGGTGTACTGTCTGGCAGAGGAATATGAATCACAAAAATATCTGCACAGAATTATATATCTTTTGGTAGAGGAAACATTTCACATATGTGTGTGAGTAGATGTTTGCCTGGCGTTAATTTTGAAAGCAGAATGAGCAAGATAAGTAGCAAGATAAATAATTAAAATAATTAAAATTAAAAATAAAATAAGCCCTCCAGTTTGAACAACAGCCAGCCTCATTAAATGGCATTCAACTGGAATGTACATGCCCTCAGCCTGTCATTCAACAAGTAAGGAGAAGGGCACAATTATGATCCCATCCAGTGGTGGCTGGCGCTCAAAATTTTTGGGGGGGTGCAAACAAACTGTGCCATCAAACACAGCCACTGTGCCCATCAAACGCAGCCACTGTGCCCATCAAACGCAGCCACTGTGCCCATCAAACAAAGCCACTGTGCCATCAAAAGCTACTAAGGTCCAAAGAGAATAAGAGAACCAACCTTCAATATGGTGGAACTATTTTAATCCTATTGATCCAGGCAAACCAAAACCTCAGTAAAGCAGATGACAAGTTATTTTTACAATATGGGAAAATAAAACTGTACATGATACATGAACTATTATTCATTTGAGAAAAAAAGCATTTTGCCATGAATGAAGAAGCTACTCCAAAAATTGATAATATGACCTAAAGCCCATGCAGAGATAATATAGTCTTTGACTTGGGGGTGCATTGTTGTAGTTATATATATATATATATATATGCACTATATTATATTATATTATATATATATATATATATATATATATAAAATATAGTGTGTATATATATATATATATATATATATATATATATATGCACTATATATATATATATATATATATATGCACTATATATATATATATATATATATATATATATATATATATATATATATATATATAAATATAGTGTGTGTATATATATATATATATATATATATATATATATGCACTATATATATATATATATATATATGCACTATATATATATATATATATATATATATATGCACTATATATATATATGCACTATATAATATATATATATATATATATATATATATATATATGCACTATATAATATATATATATATATATATATATATATATATATATATATATATATATATATATATATATATATATATATATATGCACTATAATATATATATATATATATAAAATATTGTGCTTTCGGCAAAGTCAATGCTGTATTCTAACTTGACATTACATTGGAGCAAGTACAATTTACATTATATATATATATATATATATATATATATATATATATATTACAGTTATAGACACTACCTACTCCTGCTCCTCGCCTTGCTGACTAAAGGTGGCAGGATTTAGAGAAGCAACACACAATGCTCTCTCTGTGCCCTGCAGTGCAATCTGGGAGTTGTAGTCTCTGCAGAGCACAGGCACCAGACGGCCATGTTGAAGACTGTGTGCCTGTGCTCTGTGGGAGAACTACAATTCCCGCCATGCACTGGGGCCGCCGTTGCTGACTTTAGGGGAAGGGCTAGGACACGGAGGACGGCGCTGCAGCAGTGGAGCCTGCTATTGGACGCAGGCAGACTGACCATGCCCACACCATGTCGAGTGACTGTGGACATTAGTGTTATCCCCCCCCCTCATCCACCAACGCGGAGCGCGGCGATGGATCAGCTCACTCTGCACCACAGCTGTGTGCAGCGTGCCCGCCGCCCACTCCACCTGCCGCTTGCAAATCCCAGTCCCAGTGTCCCACACTGAGACACAACAGCAGCACAACACCTAAAAGGCAAATTAGGCAATTGCGCGACGGCGAGGCCCTTTCTGTAGGCGAGGCCTAAGGCAATCGCCTAATTTGCCTAATTAAAGAGCCGCCTCTGAGGCAGGGTATTAGTGGGGTGATTTTTGAAAGATGTATTGTGCTTACCAGATTGGAGGGTTCGGGGCATAGGGTGTGTCCTGTAGTGGGTAGAGAGGAGGGGGGTTCTTGTTGGAGCTCATTCAGAGCTTGTGGCAGCGGTGGACAGGTTTCTACCACACTCCCACCCATGTTTGTTTTTGGTTTGTGGGAGCTCCCTGCTTTTTTTCAAGGTGCTGGTGTATATGTAGTGCATTCTCTGTACTTATGTTTCAGCTTGACATACAGTTTTATTAGTTCTTTTATTTCCTTGTCATAGCAACTGACAGGGGGTCTATTGGGTCTTTGAAGGAGGTGCTAGTTCAAAATTGTGGAGAATTATGGGTTGGGCCCATCTGAGGTATGTATGTTCCTTCCAAACAATAAGTTGGTAACATCAGGGTATCTGGTAGTAAGAAAGTTGTTAATTGTCCCCGAGGTGGTGCAGTGGCGGCTGGGGGCATTTTATTCGGTAGCAGATACAGCTGGATTGTCGTGATTTATATCAGCCTTCAAAGACCTTAGACCTGGCAGGATTAATCTGAAGTTTGTTTATGTGTTATCATTGACTGTATTATATGCATTAAGCTTTTTTCTGTTTATTATTGCACTGTATTTCATTGTTTTTGTATTAAAAAGGCTGATGTTGCCATTCAACTCCAAATATAATGTTGTTGTCTGGTCATTTTCGGAGGGGGACAATGGGTCCAGTTGTTTGATGCTTTATAGATAACCTGAGCGGCATTCTGCAGGTCTCTTAAAGTGGTTGTTAAGCCACTCTAACCTGTATACACCATCAGCACTGCCTCCTATTGCAGTGTCCCCCTCTGTGTTATAAAAATAAATGCTGCAAATACCTAATTTCACAGCCGAGATTGCGATCACATGACTGGCCAGCTATCTCTTTTCCTCCTCTGAAAGATGCAGTGGGTGGGGCTGAGATTCCTCTGCTGATGTCAGTCTGGAGGGGAGGAAGAGAGGATGAGAGAGCTGGCTGGTCATGTGGTCACAATCTCAGATCTTAAATTTGGTATTTACAGCATTTATATTTATAAATCATTCAGAGAGCAGAACACTGCAATAGGAGGAAATGCTGATAGTGTATACAGGTTAGTGTTCTGAGAGCAGCAGGAGGGACAGATCACACACAGGCAGAGAGGGGAGGGGGTGGACACAGGAGAAGACAGGAGAGCAGATAACAGGCTGAGACACATAAACTGAGCACGGTGTCAGGGCTCAGCAGCCATGCTACACCATGGTCAGTTTACAGAGGGGTGGGAAGAAACTGGTAGGTTCAGCCAGGACAAGCACTGTCATATAACATGCTTTAAAGGAGTAGGATCTATTTTTTTTTTTTTTTTGGGGGGGGGGTTAACAAATGATTTAATCATCCACAGACTACCACATTCCATTTTTTATCCTGGTCCTAGGTTTCATGAGGTCCATTCACAGATTTCATCTGCAAGTCATTTATCAGGTCACTGTGTAAGGTGTTTTGTAAACCTTCCAATGACCCTAAATAATATGTCTACTTTCCCAACCATATGCATACAATTACCCAAAAGTTGCCTTTCCATATTGAATTGTTAAACAAAGAAGCAGCTAAATGCTGCCTATCATGCTTCGTATGCATTGTCTGTTTGTTTGCCTTTAATAATTTGGCCTTCCTCACTTAGTAGCTAGGGGATGCTCTATGTAGTTAGTTCCACCCTTATTATTCATGCTTTGGCCTCCATTCACCATATGTACTGTATTCTGAATAGACATACTATGATTTTTTTTTTTGACTGTTCTGCTTCCGCAATACAAGCACTGGGAGTGTGATCTCACCACAACTGGGACAGTTATAGAGATCACACTTTCAGCACTAAGATTGTGGAATCAGAACACTGTCTATTCCAGATCTATGCACAGAGGTTGACTAGAAAAACAGGACATGAAAATTCTCAGCTGCTGTAAACACTGTTGGTTCATTAAACTGTCCACCTTTAGAATTCTTAGCTTTGGTGCTATTTTTGTAACAGTTTCAATGCAACATCTGTCTCAGTAGATCTATGGGGATATTTTTTTGTCCAGCTGAGTTCCGTAAACTGTCTCCTTTATTGAATGGCTGTTGTACTCATGCTGACTCTGTACAATATTCAGGAGACGCCTGTGAATCGCGTGTGGTTTCCTTCAGTCATTTAGGACTTTAAGGTGAAGATTAAAGGCAAGCAATCATCATATTTCAATGCAGTCATCGTGCCCAGTTCTGTATATTTTCACTATGTTTGTATCTGGTTGCTAAGTGGGATTAGAAGTAAGCCAGCAGGCTAATGCTTCTCAAGATATAGCCGAGTTTAGACATTTTAACAAGCATATTTCTGCTCCCATGTGTATATAACTGGGCATTATATTTCAGTTTTAGCACACAAAAAAATCATACTCAGGCTCTGAACTCTGTGTCATTTAAATGATTGCAAAAAGCTACTGGTCTATAACTGAAGTGGATAATATGAACAATATGGCCTTCACAAAATTTCAGAGCTGAAAATTACTTTCTCTGGAATTTAGAACTGAGCATTTTTAACCATTTTTGGAATTTTGCAGTGATATAGAACTGAATGTACCAGTGTGTGCCATACCCAAGGACATGCAGTTTTAGATGTATGCACCTAGCCCACCTGCATTTTGCTGCTCTGGAGTAACTCTCACACCCACTTATTTTAGGGTTCATTGTGTTTTGTCAAGTAGAGTGGAAAGCATCTAGGCAGTAACATTTCTTATATAACCACTTTAACCCCTGGACCATTCGGCTGCCCAAAGACCAGAGCACTTTTTGTGATTAGACACTGCGTCGCTTTAACTGACAATTGCGCCATGGCTCCCAAACAAAATTGACGTCCTTTCTTTCCCCACAAATAGAGCTTTCTTTTGGTGGTATTTGATCACCTCTGCGGTTTTTATTTTTTGTGCTATAAACATAAAAAAGAGCGACAATTTAAAAAAAAAAAAGCAATATTTTTAACTATTTGCTATAATAAATATCCCCAAAAAATATAAAAAAAAAATGTTTTCCTCAGTTTAGGCCAATACGTATTCTTCTACATATTTTTGGTAAAAGAAAAATCACAATAAGCATTTATTGATTGGTTTGCACAAAAGTTATAACATCTACAAAATAGGGGATTCTTTAATTGAATTTTTATTAATTTTTTTTTTTTACTAGTAATGGCAGCAATCAGTGATTTTTATCATGACTGCGACATTATAGCAGACACATCGGACACTTTTGACGCCATTTTGGGACCATTGTCATTTATACAGCGATCAGTGCTATACATTGCACTGATTACTGTAAAAATGACCCTGGCAATGAAGGGGTTAACTAGTAGGGGGCGCTGAAGAGGTTAAGTGTGTCCTAGGGATGTGTTCTAACTGCGAGAGGGGGTGGGCTGGGCTACGTATGGCATGACACTGATCACAGCTCCCGATCACAGGGAGCTGTGATCAGTGTCCTGTCACTAGGCAGAGCTGGGAAATACTTTTTTACTTCAGCATATCCCCGTTCTTCCTCTCCCACAAAGGATCGCAGGACTCCCGGTGGCCATCGAGTCTGTGGGACCCACGGTCACACTCACGGAGCTCGCCTGTGGTGCGCGCCCACAATGCCACGCCTTAAAGGCTACATACCCGTATGTTGATATGCCCAGCTGTGCCATTCTGCGGACGTATATCAGCGTGACACGTCCTTTAGTTGTTAAGATATAAAACAGTGGTAGGCAACCTTTGAGAGGTGGAGATCTACCTGAACAACATGAAAGAGATCACAGATCACCAGGGTGCGGCACTCCCCTTTTTAAAAAATGAACAAAAATGAAAAAAAGAAAAATTAACTATCAAGGCCAAACTAAATAGTAAACAAAAATATAATAAAACAAATGTCATTGTAGAAAAATATAAACTTAGTCCAGTAGTGCATTTAGGTTTTGTGCTGCCCTAGACCTGACTAAACTCGTGCACTCCCTAATTTAAATATGACCCACTTCTTCCTGTCAGGGCCACACCCCTTGCTGTTTAAGACCCACCCTGAAATTTTCGAGTGGGGACGCTAGTTCTGAGGGCCTGGGAGGGGGCAATGGATTCCCTTAATTTGCATAGGTTTCCTCTCACTGTTTGGCTATGGGGCAGGAAGTGAAGGGAAATCTCTGCAATGGGAGAGGGATGATAAAAAAATAAACTAACAGGGGTTATATCCCTCCCTTACTCTATCCAAAATGAAAAAGAAAGTGTTGCCTATAGTTCTATTTTAAGCACAAATTTCTGATAATTTTGGGAGAGGCCTTGTCAGCCTAGGCCAGGATACAGCGTTGACTTAAGCCCCATACACACTATCAGATTATCTGCTGAGTTTTTCCTTCAGATTTACCAAAACCATATAATAAGAGGACAAACCTTAGGAGTTTCAATGTGTATGCAATCAGGCAGGCCCTTCTACTACATGGTTTTGGTAAATCTGAAGGAAAAACTCAGGTGTGAATGGGGAACAGGTGTGTGAAATTTGGTGTTATTGCTCTCAATCTCTCATACTGGTCACTGGAAGTTCAGCATGGCACCTCATGGTGAAGAACTCTGAGGATCTGAAAAAAAGAATTGTTACATTCTTTCCATCTCTGTTAATGGAGCTAGAGGAATATGGGAAAACATCACATTTTAAGGTAAACTATAGAAAGTCCGAAGCAATGGGAATAGATTTAAATCTGCCCCTCTTACAGATTGTAACTACACAATTTGATTAGAGATGGACCAACTCATATATAAGCTACTTAGGCATAAAAATAACAAAAAATGTAAATGAGTTATTTGAGCGTAATTATTTTACCTATGGCAAAGCAGATTAAACATGACCTTTTAAGATGGGACAAAGAGATCTTTACATGGTTCGGGAGAAGGAACATCATTAAGATGAACGTGATGTCAAGATTTTTGTATCTACTACAAACCCAAGATTTCTGAAGTTTATCTGGGCAGGGAAGCCAGCGAGGGTACATAGAACTATACTAGCACTTCCTAAAGGAAAAGGAGGGATACGACTCCCAGATCCAATAAGATATCAGGAAGCTTCACATTTAACCAGGGTGACGGAGTGGTGCGGTTGTAGAAACAAGAAGCCCTGGATACAGACAGAACAGTCAGCAACAGATATTCCGCTGGAAGGATTAGTATGGGTACCAGAAGCGGAGGTGCCAATGGAAGTGAGAAAACATCCAACAATAGGCGTCACTCTGTGGACGATTAAAAAAATATTTTAAAAAAATCTATCCTAGTCCGATGCTTCCGATTTTGGGCACACCGGTGATTCAACCGGGAATGACAGATCCGAAGTTCAGAGAAATAAGAAATGGGGGCTTTAGCAGGATCATTGATTTTTCAAAGAATAACTGTGCAATGTTGAAAGAGGAAATTGAAAGAGAAATAGCACCTGAATTGGATTTCTTCAGAATGATACAGTTAGAAGCCTTTATTAGAGCTAAAATAAATAAAAATGCAGAAGTGAGATCACCGACAGAGCTTGAAAATATATGTCGGAAGGGAGAGTCAATGAGACACTCATTGTCTCTCTTCTATACCATGTTGACAGAAGAGGAGACACCCCAGGAACTCACTTTTCTGCAAGCACGGGAGAGAGATCTTGAGATAGTTTTTTTTCTCTAGAACTAAATAATAGAATATTGGTATTTAATCAAAAGGCATCAGCAGCAAGTATATACAAGGAAGGGGGCTATAAGATTATCTCTAGATGGTATAGAACACCGAGTGTGCTGCATCGGATGTATCCCCAAGCATCCGATGTGTGTTGGAGATGCCATGAAGCAGAAGGGACAATCCTACATATCTTTTGGGAATGTACAAAAATTAGGGAGTTCTGGGAAATGGTTGCTGAAACAATTAAAACAATAACAGGAATCACTATAGGGGATAGACCGGTGACCTTCTTGCTTTTGGATATCCCCATATCCGTGGAAAAAAGACAGTCCACCAACTAGAACCCATTGGTTTTCTAGAATAGCAGAAATACAACAGATGGAAAATCTTACTTTGGCTATGAAGGATTGGGACGAGAGATATAGGATAATATGGGCCCCGTATCTGGTTTATAAGGAAAGCATGGAATAATCAAAGGATCGAGATGAGAAGAGGGTGTCGGGGGGTGTGGCCGGGGGGGGGAGGGGGGGAGATGGGGGAGTTGGAGGTAGACACGTGCATTTCGTTTCGTTCCGAATCGAAATTCGGACGAATTTTAATTACTCGGACATTCGGATGCATCCGAATTACCGAATTACAATGCTAACGAATTCAACCAAATTGGGACAAAATTCGAATCAAATTCGAAAAATGACATTATGCGACCCGACTTTAGGGCCACGTATCTCGGGGCCACTTATATCTAGAAACCCCAAATTAGGTATGCAAACACAGTAGCCCCAAGTGACCCCGAGATACATGGCCCTAATGTCGGGTCGCAAAATATTTTCGAATCCAGTTGAAATAGTTTCGAATGAGGTTGAAATAATTTCAAATCATGTTGAAATAATTTAGATTTGGTGATTTTGTAGTGCTAGTTCTACTTTGTTTGCATACCAAATTTGGTCATGTGGCACTCGTGGCAGGTCACGTGGCACTCGTAAAAGGGGTCATGGCAAGTGGACAATACACAACTTGTGGCAGGTGATGTGGCAAGTGGACAATGCACAACTTGTGGCAGGTGACGTGGCAAGTGGACAATGACATACAGCATATGTACTTGCCTTGCGATCGACATCCGTGACTTCTTCAATCAGGCATGCTGACAACTTCATTGATGTGATAAATATAAATGAAATAAGATGTGTGTGTTTTTTTGCACTGGTACACTGCAAGTATGAGAAGTTGATGTGACAGATGTATATAAGTAAGTAACTAACCATCTTCCAAAATTTCTAATTCAAATAGAAAAGATTAGAAAAATAAAATTGAATAGAATAAAATAGAAAGAATATACAACCATCTTCTGAAATTCAAATTTCAAATAGAATAAATTTGAATTTCGAATAGTATGAATTCAAATTGTTTAATTAATTAATTTTAAATTTGGATAGAAAAGATTATAATAAAATAGAAAATAGACTAAAAAAAAAAAAAACGATAGAACAGAACAGAATAGAATGTTATATTTTATTCTGTTCTGTTCTATTGTTTTTCTAGTCTATTCTTTTATATTCTATTAAAATCCTTTCTATTAAAGTCGAAATCATTATATACTGTGAGTTTCAGAAGATGGTTTTATATATAAATTGATTTATTTATTTATTTTTTCTATTAAATTATATTTTTTTTCTATTCTGTTCTAATCTTTTCTATTTGAATTAGAAATTTTGGAAGATGGTTAGTTACTTATACTTACTTATGTACATCTGTCACATTTTCAACTTTTCATACTTGCAGTGTACCAGTGCAAAAAAAACACACACATCTTATTTCATTTATATTTATGGTATCAATGAAGTTGTCAACATGCCTGATTGAAGAAGTCACGGATGTCGATCGCAAGGCAAGTGCATATGCTGTGAGCAGCACCCACACATGTGAGATATTGCCATGATTGGTAGAGTGAGGCCGCGTACACACGCGGGGACTGTTCGCCCAACTTTGTCCGTCTAAGGCCGCGTACACACGCGCGGACTGTTTGCCCAACCTTGTTCGTCAAACAGTTTCGGCAAACAGTCCGCTCAAAATTTGCATGAGCGGACTTGCCCACACACGAGCGGACTGTTTGACGAACAAGGTTGGGCAAACAGTTCGCTCAACTTTTGAAATGAACGGACTCGCCCACGTAAGGAGGAGGCAAATCCGCCCATTTCGAGCGCGTGTACAGGTAGGCGGGGCCCGCGAAGGAGACGTCGCGGGCTCCGCCGCCTGGAATGGGCTTAAAGGGGAACCCCAACGCCGAAAAAAATCGGCGTGGGGGTTCCCCCCAAGTCCACACCAGACCCTTGTCCGAGCACGCTACCTGGCCGGCCAGGAAAGGGGGGCGAGCGAGCGCGCCCCCCCTCCTGAGCCGTACCAGGCCGCGTGCCCTCAACATGGGGGGTGCCTTGGGGAAGGGGGGGCCGCGCGGCCCCCCCACCCCAAAGCACCTTGTCCCCATGTTGATGAGGACAAGGGCCTCTTCCCGACAACCCTGGCCGTTGGTTGTCGGGGTCTGCGGGCGGGGGGCTTATCGGAATCCGGGAGCCCCCTTTAAGAAGGGGGCCCCCGGATACCGGCCCCCCACCCTATGTGAATGAGTATGGGGTACAATGTACCCCTACCCATTCACCTGTGAAATAAAGTACAAAAAAAAACACAACACATGGAAAAAGTATTTTATTGCACAGCTCCGGGGGTCTTCCGTCTTCGGGGGTCTTCTCGCCGGACTCCTCCGCTATGTGTGTGTAGCTCTTTTACTAGCGGAGGAGTCCGGCTTTCTTCCTCCCCGCCGCCGGCCTCTTCTCCCGACTTCGGGGGTCTTGTCCCCCTCTTCGGTTCTTCTGCCGGGCCACCGCGCCTGGTCCGGTGGCCCGGTCTTCTGTCGCCGTCTTCCGTTCTTCTGTCGCCGCCTTCGGTTCTTCTGCCGGGCCACCGCGCCTTCTTGTAGCTCTTTTACAGGCGGTGGCCCGGTCTTCTGTCGCCGCTCTCGTCGTCGCCGCCGCCGCCGCCTTCCGTTCTTGTTCTTCTTCTTGTTCTTCTTCTTCTCCTGGAGATGTTGACTCGACGATCTCTCCGGCCGGAATGCCAGAGCCGCGCTGTGCGGTCACTTATATAGTGACAATGGGGCGGTGTCACATGGTATATGTCACATGGGTTGGTCACATGGTGACCCCGCCCCCTTACGATGTCATAGTCCCCATGTGACATCAACCCATGTGACCAACCCATGTGACATATACCATGTGACACCGCCCCATTGTCACTATATAAGTGACCGCACAGCGCGGCTCTGGCATTCCGGCCGGAGAGCTCGTCGAGTCAACATCTCCAGGAGAAGAAGAAGAAGAACAAGAAGAAGAACAAGAACGGAAGGCGGCGGCGGCGGCGACGACAGCGGCGACAGCGGCGACAGCGGCGACAGAAGACCGGGCCACCGCCTGTAAAAGAGCTACAAGAAGGCGCGGTGGCCCGGCAGAAGAACCGAAGAGGGGGACAAGACCCCCGAAGTCGGGAGAAGAGGCCGGCGGCGGGGAGGAAGAAAGCCGGACTCCTCCGCTAGTAAAAGAGCTACACACACATAGCGGAGGAGTCCGGCGAGAAGACCCCCGAAGACGGAAGACCCCCGGAGCTGTGCAATAAAATACTTTTTCCATGTGTTGTGTTTTTTTTTGTACTTTATTTCACAGGTGAATGGGTAGGGGTACATTGTACCCCATACTCATTCACATAGGGTGGGGGGCCGGTATCCGGGGGCCCCCTTCTTAAAGGGGGCTCCCGGATTCCGATAAGCCCCCCTCCCGCAGACCCCGACAACCAACGGCCAGGGTTGTCGGGAAGAGGCCCTTGTCCTCATCAACATGGGGACAAGGTGCTTTGGGGTGGGGGGGCCGCGCGGCCCCCCCTTCCCCAAGGCACCCCCCATGTTGAGGGCACGCGGCCTGGTACGGCTCAGGAGGGGGGGCGCGCTCGCTCGCCCCCCTTTCCTGGCCGGCCGGGTAGCGTGCTCGGACAAGGGTCTGGTGTGGACTTGGGGGGAACCCCCACGCCGATTTTTTTCGGCGTTGGGGTTCCCCTTTAAGCCCATTCCAGGCGGCGGAGCCCGCGACGTCTCCTTCGCGGGCCCCGCCTACCTGTACACGCGCTCGAAATGGGCGGACTTTCCGAGCGGGAACAGTCCGCTCATTTCGAAAGTACAGCGGACAGGCCCACACACGGGCGGACTGTTCGCTCAAACACAGTTTCAGCGGACAGTTTTTCGGAATTTCCGAAAGACTTTGTCCGTCCAACTGTCCGCTGAAACTGTCCGCTGAAAGCCCACACACGAGCGGACTGTCCGCCCAAACACTGTTCAGCGGACAAGGTTGGGCGAACAGTCCGCCCGTGTGTACGCGGCCAAACAGTTTCGGCAAACAGTCCGCTCAAAATTAGCATGGACGGACATGGCCACACACGACGGACGAACAGTTTGCTGAAACCGTGCGCGATGACGTGAACGGCACGTACGACGGGACGAAAAATACGACGTCCTATACACTGCATTATAACTTTCGGCGTGAAAATCCTTTCTGAGCATGCGCGCAACTTTGTTTGACGAACAAGCCTACACACGCGGGGACTGTCCGCTGAAACAAGGTTTCAGCGGACAGTTTTTCGGAATTTCCGAAAAACCTTGTTCAGCGGACTGTTCGCTGAAACTGTCCGCTGAAAGCCCACACACGAGCGGACTGTCCGCTGAAACTTGGTTTCAGCGGACAGTTTCAGCGAACAGTCCCCGCGTGTGTACGCGGCCTTAGAGTAATAATTCTAGCCCTAGATCTCCTCTGTAACTCAAAACATGCAACCTGTGGAATTTTTTAAACGTCGCCTATGGAGATTTTTAAGGGTAAAAGTTTGTCGCCATTCCACGAGGCGGTGCAATTTTGAAGCTTGACATGTTGGGTATCAATTTACTCAGCATAGCATTATCTTTCACACTATAAAAAAATTGGGCTAACTTTACTGTTGTCTTATATTGAATTAAAAAAAGTGTATTTTTTCCAAAAAAAGAGCTCTTGTAAGCCCTTGTACACACGGTCGGAGATTCCGACAACCAAATCCGTTGGAGTAATTCCGACGGATTAATTCCGGAAGAGGTCCGGAAGTGATGTTGCATACACAAGTTGTCGGAAAATCCGATTGTACATAACGTGATGACGTTATTTTGTTACGATGGGACTACGTTCAGGCTAGTAGCCAATAGCTTTGGTCTAGGAATTTGATCTGAGCATGCGTGGAGTATGTCCGATCGGAGCATTTTGTCTGAAAATTTTACTGGCAAGTTGGAAAAGTTGGTCCGACGGAAACAGTCCGATGCAGACCACACACAGTCGGAATATCCGACAAAACGGTCCGATAGGACACATTCCGTCTGAATCTCCGACCGTGTGTACAAGGGCTAAGACTGCTGTGCAAATACTGTGTGACAGAAAGTATTGCAATGACCACCATTTTATTCTCTAGGGTGTTAGAAAAAAATATATATCATGTTTGGGGTTCTAAGTAATTTTTCTAGCAAAAAAAATGTTTTTAACTTGTAAACACCAAATCTCAGAAAGAGGCTTGGTCATTAAGTGGTTAACCTCTAACATTTAAATGTGTGAGCAATACAAGATTAATAATTGCAGTAGTCCTAGGGGTATACATACTGTATATAGGTTGCAGAAAGCATTAACATTAATTGATCAGAATGCATAAACTGTGGAAAATACATGTAAAAAGAGATAAGTAAGCACAATATAGAAGTAAATACAAACCTACTAACCTTAAGAATATAAATAGATTATACAAATCTGTAAATGTCAGGGTCAAATTTCAAATACTGAAGCCTGGAAATACATAACCTTAGGCACTTAGCCTAACTTCAGGAAATTAGAAAATCATCTTGAACTCGTACTGCAGGGGTTAGCTGCTTGTTTAGTCAAGGGGGGAATAAAAGTACTTTAACTTACCTGATCCTCCGTTCCCCTGGCAGATGGTGCTCCCCCACTGGACTCTGCAATGGTCTTCATAACGCTAGGACCAGTCTAGAAGCATGGCGGGTGGATTGCATAAGTAGATCTTCTTTTTTATGTCCCCTGGACCCAAACAGTGAGTTTACCCTTGCAGTGTGAGCACAGCCTTACCACCCTATAGGAACAGAGTGCACTTGCCTTGTGAAGCACATTTAAATCAAACCATGTACATTCTAAATGCTGGGTTTTGTTGGTACATGGTTCTGTGTATACACCTTTGGTTTTATTTAATAAATGGATTACACATGGTTCTAAGGCAAGTGTGTGCTGTCTTTTCGCTATATTGTGACTAATGGTTAATTTGGCCCTGGTGGCTATACATGATTATTAGTAGTTTTACATAGTTACATAGTTGGTCAGGTTGAAAAAAGACACAAGTCCATCGAGTTCAACCACAAAAAAAAATAATAATAATAATATTATACGACCCCATATACCCAATTCTATACCCACAGTTGATCCAGAGGAATGCAAAAAACCCCAGCAGAGCATGATCCAATTTGCTAAAGCAGGGGAAAAAATTCCTTCCTGATCCCCCGAGAGGCAATCGGACTTTCCCCGGATCAACTTTACCTATAAATGTTAGTACCCAGTTATATTATGTACACTTAGGAAATAATCCAGGCCCTTCTTAAAGCAATCCACTGAGCTTGCCAGAACCACCCCTGCCGGGAGTCATTTTCACAGCTCTTACTATGAAGAAACCTTTCCGTATTTGGAGATGAAATCTCTTTTCCTCTAGACGTAAAGAGTGCTCCCTTGTCCTCTTTGCTGACTGTAAAGTGAATAACTCAACACCAAGTTCACTATATGGACCCCTTATATATTTGTACATGTTGATCATATCCCCCCTTAATCTCCTCTTATCAAGAGTGAATAAATTCAGTTCCTATCATCTTTCCTCATAGCTGAGTTCCTCCATGCCTCTTATCAGTTTGGTTGCCCTTCTCTGCACTTTCTCCAGTTCCCAGATATCCTTTTGAGAACTGGTGCCCAAAACTGAACTGCATATTCCAGATGAGGTCTTATTAATGATTTGAACAGGGGCAAAATTATCTCTCTCTCTCTCTCTGGAGTACATACCTCTCTTAATACAGGAAAGCACTTTGCTCATTTTGGAAACCGCAGCTTGGCATTGCATGTTATTATTGAGCTTATGAGCTACCAAAACCCCCAGATCCTTCCCCACTATGGATCCCCCCAGTTGTACTCCCCCTAGCATGTATGATGCATGCATATTCTTAGCCCCCAAGTGCATAACTTTACATTTATCAACATTAAACCTCATCTGCCACATAGTCGCCCAATTAGACAGAGCATTGAGGTCGGCTTGTAAATTGGAGACATACTGTAAGGACGTTATTGCACTGCATAGCTTGGTGTCATCTGCAAACACAGAAATGTTACTTTTGATCCCAGACCCAATATCATTTATAAAGATATTAAAAAGTAAGGGTCCCAAAACTGAACCTTGGGGTACACCACTGATAACCTTAGACCATTCAGAGTAAGGCTCGGTTCACACAGGGGAGACACGACTTCAGGACGACTTTGTGAGGCAACTTGGAGACGACTTGAACACGACTTTTAGACACGACCTGGGGCGACTTACAAGTCGCCCCAGGCCAGGCGACTTTTGCCGTGGCCAATCAGAGAATGAGCTCTGAAGGGGGAACTCCACAGCAAATTTCTGAAAAAAAATTTGGCGTGGGTTCCCCCTCCGAGAGAATACCAGGCCCTTAGGTCTGGTATGGATTCCAAGGGGAACCCCCTACGCCGAAAAAAACGGCGTGGGGGTCCCCCCCAGATCCACACCAGACCCTTATCCGAGCACGCTACCCGGCCGGCCAGGAAAGGGGGTGGGGACGAGCGGGTGCCCCCACCCTCCTGAGCCGTACCAGGCAGCGTGCCCTCAACATGGGGGGTGCCTTGGGGGAGGGGGGGCGTGCGGCCCCCCCACCCCAAAGCACCTTGTCCCCATGTTGATGAGGACAAGGGCCTCTTCCCGACAACCCTGGCCGTTGGTTGTCGGGGTCTGCGGGCGGGGGGCTTATCGGAATCCGGGAGCCCCCTTTAATAAGGGGGCCCCCGGATACCGGCCCCTCACCCTGTGTGAATGAGTATGGGGTACAATGTACCCCTACCCATTCACCTGTAAAATAAAAGTACAAAAAAAACACAACACACGAGATAAAATACTTTATTGCACAGCTCCGGGGGTCTTCCATCTTTGGGGGTCTTCTCGCCGGACTCCTCCGCTATCTTCTTGTAGCTCTTTTACTAGCGGAGGAGCCCAGCATTCTTCTTTGTCGCCGCGGCCTCTTCTTCCGACTTCGGGGGTCTTGTCCCCCTCTTCGGTTCTTCTGCCGGGCCACCGCGCCTTCTTATAGCTCTTTTACAGGCGGTGGCCCGGTCTTCTGTCGCCGCCGCCGCCACCGCCGCCGCCGCCTTCCTTTCTTCTTCTTTTTCTTCTCCTGGAGATGTTGACTCGACGTTCTCTCTGGCCGCAATGCCAGGGACGCGCTGCGCTGCCACTTATATAGGGACAAGGGGCAGTGTCACATGGGTTGATGTCACATGGGTTGGTCACATGGGTTGATGTCACATGGTGACAGTCCCAGCATCCTCCGGGACTGTGGCATCATAAGGGGGCGGGTCACCATGTGACATCAACCCATGTGACCTCAACCCATGTGACACTGCCCCTTGTCCCTATATAAGTGGCAGCGCAGCGCATCCTTGGCATTGCGGCCGGAGAGAACGTCGAGTCAACATCTCCAGGAGAAGAAGAAGAAGAACGGAACTGTAAAAGAGCTATAAGAAGGCGCGGTGGCCCGGCAGAAGAACCGAAGAGGGGGACAAGACCCCCGAAGTCGGAAGAAGAGGCCGCGGCGACGAAGAAGAATGCCGGGCTCCTCCGCTAGTAAAAGAGCTACAAGAAGATAGCGGAGGAGTCCGGCGAGAAGACCCCCGAAGACGGAAGACCCCCGGAGCTGTGCAATAAAGTATTTTATCTCGTGTGTTGTGTTTTTTTTGTACTTTTATTTTACAGGTGAATGGGTAGGGGTACATTGTACCCCATACTCATTCACATAGGGTGGGGGGCCGGTATCCAGGGGCCCCCTTATTAAAGGGGGCTCCCGGATTCCGATAAGCCCCCCGCCCGCAGACCCCGACAACCAACGGCCAGGGTTGTCGGGAAGAGGCCCTTGTCATCATCAACATGGGGACAAGGTGCTTTGGGGTGGGGGGCCGCACGCCCCCCCTCCCCCAAGGCACTCCCCATGTTGAGGGCACGCGGCCTGGTACGGCTCAGGAGGGGGGGGGGCGCCCGCTCGTCCCCATCCCCTTTCCTGGCCGGCCGGGTAGCGTGCTCGGATAAGGGTTTGGTGTGGATCTAGGGGGGACCCCCACGCCGTTTTTTTTGGTGTAGGGGGTTCCCCTTGGAATCCATACCAGACCTAAGGGCCTGGTATGCTCTCGGAGGGGGAACCCACGCCAAATTTTTTTTCAGAAATTTGCCGTGGAGTTCCCCCTTCAGAGCTAATAATTCTGTCAAAGTCTCCTCCGTATAGACAGAGATCTGACTTGGAGGCGACCTCCATTGAAATCAATGGGTACAAGTCGCCTACAAGTCGGATTGAAGTAGTACAGGAACTTCTTTTGAAGTCGGAGGCGACTTCAGTAGCGTGCATTAAGACGGCTCTCATTCACTTACATTGATTTTTAAATGTTGTCCGACCTGAGGCGACTAGGGGTGACCTGAAGTCGGAT
The DNA here is from genome assembly GCF_037356315.1 of Lithobates pipiens. Lineage (NCBI taxonomy): Eukaryota > Metazoa > Chordata > Amphibia > Anura > Ranidae > Lithobates > Lithobates pipiens. The sequence continues at coordinate 158,845,248 of NW_027507686.1, forward strand.
CGCAGTCGCCCCTGTGTGAACCGAGCCTTAGAATCGTTAACCACTACTCTCTGAATTCTGTCTTTTAGCCAGTGTTCTATCCATTTACAAACTGATATTTCCAAACCTGTAGACTTTACCTTACACATGAGCCATGTATGCGGAACTGTATTGAACGTTTTTGCAAATGTAAAGTATAAGCCCTTAAATTGCAACCTATTAGACACAATATTGGTGGGATTTCCAGTGGTAATTTATCTTGGTTTAAAGTGGTTCTAAAGCCTAAACATTCCTTGCATCAACGTAAAAAAACATCTAGGCATCAGCATCCCCATCATCCCCCCCTTTTACTTACCTGAGCCCTCATTCGATCCAGTGCTGTGCACATTTGCAGCTCTTCTATCCCCTCACTTCACCTCACCCATTGGCTCCCAGTGCTGTCTATCAAAGCCAGTGATAAGGGAGCGGGGGCAAAGTCGAGTACCGCCGCCTGTGTCAATAGATGCAGCAGCAGGGCTCGGGAGCGAGCACGCATGAGGGCACTGGACAGAGAGGAGGGACCAGGAGCGCCAGCAGGGGACCCAAGAAGAGGAGGTTTGCTGCCGCTCTGTGCAATTCAATTGCACAGAGCAGGTAAATATAGATATATTTGTTATTAAAAAAGTTTTACCTTTACAATCACTTTAAGGCAGATCACAATTTGGTCAGTTCAGCAGGAAACAGCAGAATTTTTTGGGGCGATGACTATAGCTGCCAGCTGTGATCATTGTATTCTGATGGCTGGGAAACCTCCTGCTGTCACAATAAAATAGTGTGGCAGGAGGGATTCCCCCATTACCACTGACTGTGTTGATGGGGGAATTGAGCAATTTTCTTTCCTTCAGTCTATAGTTGAAGTAAAGAAAACTGTATAATATATGGCTTGCTTAACCAATTAAGGACCGAGCCTCTTTTTCAGATTCAGTGTTTACATGTTTAAAACAGTTTTTTTTTTTTGCTAGAAAATTACGTAGAACCCCCAGACATTATATATTGTGTTTTTTTTTTCTAACACCTTAGAGAATAAAATGGCAATCATTGCAATACTTTTTTTCCACACCGTATTTGCGCAGCGGTCTTGTAAGCGCACTTTTTTGGAAAAAAGACATCACTAAAATTAGACCATTTTTTTCATATATTGTGAAAGATAATTTTACACCGAGTAAATTGATACCCAACATGTCATGCTTCAAAATTGCGCCCGCTCGTGGAATGGTGTCAAACTTTTACCCTCAAAAATCTCCATAAGCGACATTTAAAAAATTCTACAGGTTGCATGTTTTGCGTTACAGAGGAGGTCTAGGGCTAGAATTATTGCTCTCACTCTACCGATTGCAGCGATACCTCACATGTGTGGTTTGACTACCATTTTCATATGTGGGCGCTACTCACATATGCGTTCGCTTCTGCACGCGTTCTCGTCGGGACGGGGTGTTTTAAAACATTTTTTTTCTTTTTTTCTTATTTAATTTACTTGATTTTATTTATTTTTACACTGTTTTTAAACAATTTTTTATCACTTTTATTCCTATTACAAAGAATGTAAACATCCTGTGTAATATTAAAAAGCATGACAGATCCTCTTAAATATGAGATCTGGGGTCAAAAGGTCCTCAGAGCGTATATTTGGACTTAAATGCAATAATAAAAAAAAAAATTTATTTGAAAAAATGACATTGAAAAAATGTGCCTTTAAGAGGTATGGGCGGAAGTAACGTTTTGATATCGCTTCTGCCCTGCTATGGTATAGAGACGGGTGGGGGCCATCTTAGCCTCACTCATCTCCATACCACAGAGAAGGCAGGTCCCAATCACCTCCGCCGCAAACAATGGCTCCGGTAAGAGGCAGAGGGCGCGGGAGAGCCACCCCCTCCCGCCGCCGATAATGGTGATCTAGCGGCGAACCCCACCGCAGAGACCACCATTATCGTACACACGATGGATACTGAAAAGATGGATATCTCGGATATCTCGGTTGTGGCAGCAGCTGCTGCCATTACCGAGATATCGGTCTTCAAAAAATGGACGTACATCGTCGTGCGCCGGTCGTAAAGTGGTTAAAGCTGTTGAAGTTAAAGTGTAAGTTCACCTTTACAGAAAATCTGTAAGGTGAACTTGCACCTCCCCATTGCACCCGGTCCTGCTAACCTGGAGTGCAGTGATCTCCCCTTCTGATAGATCGTTGAGCGGCTTTGCCAGTCAGGGGATTTGAAATCTCCATGGCTTTCCCTCCACTTTGCCCGTGGTGACAGGATGGGCTATGCAGGTTCTGATTGGTCAGCATTTTTGTAAAATGTCATAACTTCCCTACATCAGCCCTTCTAAATCAATACATCCTTGACCTCACCTTATAAAATACTTTAATATAAAGGATGAAGCAAAGACCAAATAGAAAAGGTCCTCAGATTAAGCCGTATTTGATATACAGTGTGTGTGTGTGTGTGTGTGTGTGTGTGTGTGTGTGTGTGTGTGTGTATATATATATATATATATCTCACAAAAGTGAGTACACCCCTCAGTATTTTATTCTTTCATGTGACAACACTGAAGAAATTACACTTTGCTACAATGTAAAGTAGTGAATGTACAGCTTGTATAGCATTGTAAATTTGTTGTCCCCTCAAAATAACTCAACACACAGCCATTAATATCTAAACCGCTGGCAACAAAAGTGAGTACACACCTAAGTGAAAATGTCCAAATCGGGCCCAATTAGCCATTTGCTCTCCCCGGCATCATGTGACTCGTTAGTGTTACAAGGTCTCAGGTGTGAATGGGGAGCAGGTGTGTTCAATTTGGTGTTATCGCTCTCACTGTCTCATACTGGTCACTGGAAGATCAACGTGTCATCTCATGGCAAAGAACTCTCTGAGAATCTGGAAAAAAGAATTGTTGCTCTACATAAAAAAGATAAGATAAGAAGTTTGCCATGACTCTGAAACTGAGCTGCAGCACAGTGGCCAAGACCATACAGCGGTTTAACAGGACAGGAACCACTCAGAACAGGCCTCTCCATGGTCAACCAAAGAAGCTGAGTGCACCTGCTCAGCGTCATATCTATAGGTTATCTTTGGGAAATAGACGTACGAGTGCTGCCAGCATTGCTGCAGAGGTTGAAGGGGTGGGGGGGTCAGCCTGTCAGTGCTCAGACCATATGGAAATTTTTATTAATGTATGTTGTCAGATGCCCCCCAGTGTCTGTTTTGCTGTAATACACTCATGCGAGGATATTCACACATACAGACACTGGTGGAAGACCATTGGATGCGGAAACCTTACCGTGGACATGGCAGGTCTGTTTGTTCTTTTAAGGATGTTTGTTTATGCCTCACCAAGGGATTGGCCACTCCATGGTGATCGCATTTAAACTCCTAAGTAGGCAGATCTGCGTACTTGGGAACCATAGTATAACCATACAAAATTATGCCCCACTGGGCCATAATAGAGTATGGCTTGCATCATTGGTAGCAGAGGGAATGTGCACACGATCATGTTCAGAACCATGTGCTGGCCACATGGTTTTGCACATGACTGTTTGCACACATCACTACTGCATTTCTATTTGAATATATACATGCGTCCTATTGGTTCTTTTGAATTAATACATTGTCTGGCTGATTCTGAAGCCACCACCCGCTTTTGTTATCCATGTGTTTAGTATAAATAAAAGCAGCCTGGCTATTCTATTCTGTTCGCCCACATTCTCCCCTCCCTCAGCTCTCCTGCGTGCAGTCCGCCCCTCCCCCCGGGTTTCCCACGGGGGGATGGGCGGTCATCCTCCGCATTGCGATCTCCCCTCGGCTCTGGGTGGCCAGTGTGCAGCCGCCCGGCGCTCATGGGGGGGGGGGTGTTTCGTCCGCCTCCTCGCACCTGCTTTCCTGGGCCCTTCTACACATCACAGTGCACATCCTTTCCCTTGAGCTGCCTACAATTGTATGTTTTTAACTCTTTTCTACTTGACTTGTCTTTTCATACCAGATGCGTTGGGACAACATTGAGTGGCTATTCCAATACAGTCTTTGCAAGACAAGGCAAAATGCCTGGTCTCTTATTATGCCGGTTCACACCACCTGATTGGCTAACTGACTTTGATTGACGCCGTCAATCAATTAAAGTAGATGTCCAGAGCACCCCACTGCATTATATCAGATGTCAACAGCACCACACCATCAGATGGGTGCCCGCCGATTCTCCTGGCGGGGGGGAGGGGGAGGTATTCGGCCGCGCCGGCTCCCCCTCCCCCCTCACATATGCAGGGTACCCGCCAATTCTCCTGGGGGGGAGGGGGAGATAGTCGGCCTCCGCCGGCTGCCCCCCCCCCCCCCCTCGCATAAGCGTTTTCGTCCGGCCATCTACAACTATCATATCATTGGAAACAGTGAGTGTGCCAATTGGGATTTCCTGTTCAATATAGATTGTGGGTCTTCACATACTGGCTAAGAATACCAATATTTAACAAGAGGCAAGTCAAGATAATATGACTAGTAGTAATGTACAGCATTGCAGATCATTCCATTTTCCGGGTCTATTCTTATTAAAGTCCTGTGTATGTGGGGGCAACAAAAAAAAAAAACGCAAGCAGTACATCTCTGCAAACATACACTTTCCCCATGTTTTATACCATAACCTCTTGCCGACGGTATAAAGCGTATATGCGGCAGCAATAAAGTTGACTTTAATGCCCAGCCGCCACATACACTATATTTCCAAAAGTATTGGGACGCCTGCCTTTACATGCACGTGAACTTTAATGACATCTTAATCCGTAGGATTCAATATTGAGTTGGCCCACCCTTTGCAGCTATGACAGCTTCAACTCTTCTGGGATCGCCGTCCACAAGGACTAGGAGTGTGTCTGTGGAAATGTTTGACCATTCTTCCAGAAGAGCATTTGTGAGGTCAGGCATTGATGTTGCACAAGACTCTCGTCCAATCTCGAGATTCTCGTTCTAAATCATACCAAAGGTGTTCTATCGGGTTGAGGTCAGGACTCTGTACAGCCCCCCCCCTTCCTGAGCTCCACGTGGTGGGCCCCCTGAGCTCCACGTGGTGGGCCTCCTGAGCTCCACGTGGTGGGTCTCCCCCCTCATGAGCTCCACGTGGTGGGTCCCCCCACCTCTGCTCCACGTGGTGGGTCTCCATGGGCGTCCGCAGAACTTTTTCCAAGGGGGGGCATAATTTCAAGGCCACTCATGCTCCGCCCCTTTTCGACAATCTCATTAAAATCTTTCCACTGGTGATACATATGTGTTATATAACAGATAATTAATCTTCACTTTGTATTGGAAGTTACTCTGGCGGCTGTGTTCCATGCCCATATAGCCTAGAGAATGTACATCTTTTTACATTGCAATACATCTGTTGTGGCCATATTTTGATCTCATACTGTCACTGTATAGGCTGTTTTCATCAAGATAAAAATATGGCAATGTAAAAAGATGTACATTCTCTAGGCTATATGGGCATGGTACCCAGCCACCTAAGTAACCTTGTGGACGCGCATGCTTTCAAAAACCAGCCCTGGAAAAAATGTCATACCAGCCTCACAGCATTATTATACCAGCCCAACAGCATAACGTCATTATTTTCTTGTTCATGAAAGGGAAAACCATACATTTTAAAGCACATTTGATGAAGAGAGTATTAGATATAGATATGAAATCACATAGGGCTTTATATATATATATATATATATATATATATATATATATATATATATATATATATATATATATTCAAATTCCAGTTAATAGTGGTAAGTGATCAATCCTCAAGGGGGACCCCAGAAACTCAGAACGTGGGGGGGGGACCACCTTCTGCAGAAAGAATACTCTAAGGTAAGGGGGGTGGGTTACTAATATAAGGAGGAAACCCTTTATATCAGTGTCCCTTACATTATTGTATTCACTCCCCCCTTACATCAGTGACCACCGACTGGCCTGGCGGTGCTTTCACTGACCTCCTCTCAGGTGCACTGTGCAGGGCTCAGTCAGTTGGCTCCAGCTTGGAGGTTTTATCCTATAGTCTCCTGTCCACAGTCCACACAAGTCTGACTTCTCCCATGACCCCCATCCCGGTGGTGCTCCCACTCTTGACTACTCTCCAGACTCCCTCAGAGACTGCAGACATGCTACAGGAGATGAACAGAGACTGCAGACTTCATGCAGGAGCTCAATGCAGCCTCACCAGTGCCCATCAAATTCAACCTCACTGTGCCCATCAATGCAGCCTCACTGTGCCCACCAAATGCAGCCTCACTGTGTGCATCAAATGCAGCCTCACTGTGTCCATCAAATTCAGCCTCACTGTGTCCATCATATGCAGCTTTACTGTGCCGTGAATGCAGTCTCACTGTGCCCATCATTGCAGCCCCTCCTGTGCCCCATGTCCCAGTCTGCAGTCCCTGTCTGTGGGGAGGTGTGTTGTTGATGCTCGGTAAAGTACCTTGCATGCCAGCAGGATATCCATGACGGCCAGCAGCAGGCAGGGTCTGTTCTCGTTTTGGATGGGGACGGTGCTCCTTCCAGAGGATCTGTCTGCTGTGAGATGGAGTGATCCCTGGCCACCTGCACCCTCAGCTGTCCTCATTTTCCGGCCCCAGTCAGCCTGCCTTTTGGTCCTGGGGAAGTGGAGAGCACTGAGTGAGAGTTGGAGAGAAGGGGGAGCAAAGAGTACTGGCGGGGTTGGAGAACATATGGGTGGGGACAAAGAGCGAGGGGGAGTGGAGATCACAGGGTTGGGGAGCGGAGAGCACTGGGGGGGAACTTGAGAGCACTGGGGGGGCCAACAAGAACAGGGGTAGAGAGCATGGTAAGCTGAGAGCACTGGGGGGGCTAAGAGTGTGGGGTGGTGGAGAGCACTGGGGGGGGCTAAGAGTGTGGGGGGGTGAAGAGCACTGGGGGGGCCGAAAAACAGGGGTGGAGAGCACGGGGGCTGGAGAGTACAGGGGGGTACAAAGAGCAGGGGGGAGTGGAGAGCAATGGGGGGGAGCTTGAGAGCACCAGTGGGGGCCAGAAAGAACAGGAGTGGAAAGCATGGGGGACTGGAGAGCACTACGGGGGCAGGAGAGCACATGGGTGGGGGCAAAATGCAGGGGGAGTGAAGAGTACAGGGGTGGGGAGTGGAGAGTGCTGGGGGGGAGACAAAAAGAACAGGGGTGGAGAGCACAGAGGGTAGAGAGCACTGGGGGGGCTGGAGAGCACAAGGGGGGCAGAAAGAATAGGGGTGGGGAGAATGGGGGGCTGGAGAGCACTGGGGTGGGGGCTGGAGAGTGATAGGGAGAGCTGAAGAGCACTGGGGGGGGGGAGAAAGAACAGGGGGAGAACACTGGGGGGAGTGGAGAGCACTGAGGGGAGAGCACTGGGCGGGGGGGAAAGAACAAGGAGAGAGAGGAGAGCACTGGGGGGGAGAAAGAACGGGGGAGAGCACTGGGGAGGAGAACGGGGGGAGAGCACAGAGGGGAGAGGACTGGGGGAGTGGAGAGCACTGTGGGGGGGGGAACAGGGGGGGAACACTGGGCAGAGAGGAGAGCACTGGGGGGAACAGGGGGGGAGAGCACTGGGGGGGGGGACGGGGGGAGAGCACGGGGGGAGAGCACTGGGGGGGGAACGGGGGGGAGATCACTGGGGGGAGAGCACTGGGATGGTGGCTAGAGAAGGATGGGGAGAGCTGGAGAGCAGCAAGGGGAGGAGAAAACTGGGGGGGCAGGAGAGTGTGGTGGTGGAGGAGAGCACTGTGGGGGGGCAGGAGAGTGTGGTGGTGGAGGAGAGCACTGGAGGGGGTGGCAGGAGAGTGTGGTGGTGGAGGAGAGCACTGGGGGGACAAGAGAGTGTGGCGGTGGAGGAGAGCACTGGGGGGGCAGGAGAGTGCGGTGGTGGAGGAGAGCACGGTGGTGGAGAGCACGGGGGCAGGAGAGTGCGGTGGTGGAGGAGAGCACTGGGGGGGCAGGAGAGTGCGGTGGTGGAGGAGAGCACTGGGGGGGGGCAGGAGAGTGCGGTGGTGGAAGAGAGCACTGGGGGGGCAGGAGAGTGTGGTGGTGGAAGAGAGCACTGGGGGGCAGGAGAGTGCATGGTCGAAGAGAGCACTGGGGGGGCAGGAGAGTGTGGTGGTGGAAGAGAGCACTGGGGGAGGCAGGAGAGTGTGGTGGTGGAGGAGAGCACGGGGGTGGAGGAGAGCACGGGGGGGCAGGAGAGTGCGGTGGTGGAGGAGAGCACTGGGGGGGGGCAGGAGAGTGTGTAGTGCTGGAGGAGAGCACTGGGGGGGGAGCAGGAGAGTGCAGTGGTGGAAGAGAGCACGGGGGGGGCAGGAGAGTGTGGTGGTGGAGGAGAGCACGGGGGGGCAGGAGAGTGTGGTGGTGGAGGAGAGCACTGGGGGGGGCAAGAGAGCACTGGGGGGTTAGGAGAGTGCGGTGGTGGAGGAGAGCACTGCAGCCCCCCCCCCCCCGATCCTCCTATCCAGGCACTGTGGCACGGATGGGCTTCTACTCCTCTGGATCACAGCGCTGGATGGCTGTGTTCAGCGGCCGCTCTGTAACACAGTCCCGCCCCCCCCCCAGACCGACTCATGTGATAGGCGGAACGTGATTCTCTCTACTATCACATGAGCTGGTCTGGGGGTGGGGCGGGACTGTGTTACAGAGCGGCCGCCGAACACAGCCATCCAGCGCTGTGATCCAGAGGAGAGAGCGGAGGATGCAGCCGCCAGCGGACTCAGAAAAAAAATGTAGCATAGCGGCGGCAACACCTTGGGGAAACAAACAATGTAGCGCTATAAAAGTGATAATACTGGGGAACATTAAGGAAAGTTTCCCAGTAAGTAGAGAAAATCTGCGTGTCACATAACAAACAACAAGAACTCCCAACTCATGAAAAGAAGAAAGAAAAAATGTAAACAGGATCAAAAACAAAAGGCAGTGATTGATGCAATGTGACAAAAACAATGCCTAAATGATAGAACAACAATGGGATCACATAACATAAATCCTCTGGAAGAAAACTGTTATCAGTTAATCAGCAATATACAGTTCATGAATTTAGACATAAATCTCCTTCAAAGGTAAGTCTTCCCACATCAACGAGGACAGCCTGGACACCAACAGCGACTATTTATTTGTCTGTCGTACTCTCAGCAAGAGAGCTGTAGGACTCTCATACCCTACGGCAGAGGGTAACACCTTGGGGATTCCAGGGGGGGGGCACTTGACCCCCCTTGCCCCCTGCTGCGGACGCCCATGTGGGTCTCCCCCCCCTTGAGCTCCACGTGGCGGGTCTCTCCCCACTCCTGAGCTCCACGTGGCGGGTCTCTCCCCCTCCTGAGCTCCACGTGGCGGGTCTCTCCCCCCTCCTGAGCTCCACGTGGCGGGTCTCTCCCCCCTCCTGAGCTCCTCGTGGTGGGTCCCCCCTTCCTGAGCTCCATGTGGTGGGCCCCCCCCCTCCTGAGCTCCACCTGGTGGGCCTTCTGAGCTCCACGTGGTGGGCCCCCCCGCCTGTGCTCCATGTGGTGGGGTTTCCTCCTCCCCCACCCGCCTGTGCTCCACGTGGCAGGTCTCCCTACCCGCCTGAGCTCCACGTGACGGGTCTCCCTACCCACCTGAGCTCCACATGGCGGGTCTCCCCACCCGCCTGAGCTCCACGTGGTGGATTCCCCCCCCCCCCCGCCTGAGCTCCACGTGACATTTCTGTCACAGTGCTCAGTTTAGCATTTCTGTCACTGCGTTTCTGTCCCAGGATTTCTGTCATGGCGGTCTGAACCAGGATTTCTGTCATGGCGTTCTGAACCAGGATTTCTGTCTTTGCATTTCTGGCTCTGCATTCAGTCTCAGCGTGTTTTCAGGCTTTGCATTTCTGGCCAGGCTTCTGCTGTTGCTTCGCTGTCTCAGTTTTTCTGTTATAGCATTTCTGGCCCAGGATTTCTGACATTTCATTTATGCCTCAGCGGTTCAGTCTTGGTTGTTGCTGTCATTGCGTTTTGCCTCTGGTTCTGTCACTACGTTTCTGCATCAGCATTAAGTTTCAGCATTTTCTGTCATGGTTTTTTCTTCATGGCATGTGGTGTTTCTGTCTCAGCGTTTTCTGTCACAGCGTTTTCTGTCTCAGCGTTTTCTGTCTTTGTGTTGCTGACAGCATGCCTGTCATGGTATTTCTGACTTGGTGTTCAGTCTCAGAGTTTCTCAGAGGGGCGTTGTTCACTCATGGCATACTCTGGTAGTCGTTCGTCCTTGTTGATTGTCATGTTCCATCGTGTATGTGTCATGTTTGTACCTGGGCCAGGTAGCTAGGGCTCACACGTCAGGATCTGTCACATCTATAGATCCATACGGGCTGAGGTTTCGTTATTAATTGATTGTTGTCCACAATCTTCTCGCCTGTATATCATACGTCATACGTTGCATGTTCATTCACCACATCTATACGACTACCCACCATTGCCTGTGGGTACACTAGCCCTGAGTTTTCAGTTAATTACCTGTCTCTGCTCTGCAGGTTACTCGGGCTCACTTACCACTTACATGTGGGTGGGGGGATCCGTCCGTCAGGTTTCTTTTACGCACAGTGGTCTTGACTTTTCTGCTCATTTTTCATTCTTAGTTAGGCAGGAGGGTATTGTTGTTCTCATGTCTGGTTGTCTGTCATTTCGCTAGTTTGTGTTTCAGGTTGGGGCCGTCTTGGCATCCATACCGATATCATCCATGCTTGCTATCACTTCCTTCAGCCCGGCCATTGTTGGGGGCTAGTTGATTGGTGCTGATGTCTTGTCACCACTGGGCTCACCCTTGGGGAAGAAGCAGTTGAAAAATTTTCCTTCAGTTGATGTCCTGTTGTGTTGAGGCCCTGGTTACTGCCCAGGGATGTATAGTCTCTCTCAGGGTGTTTGTTAAGCCACGTTCCCGTGACGGTCCTTGGGGGGTAGGTTGGGCTGATGTCATAATGGTTTGGATTCCACTCTTGGCTCTGTTCTTGTTTGAACTTATTGACTGGAGTTCCACTTAGGGACATCAGTCTAGTCGTCTTTTCCGATCCCCAGCTTGTTCCAAGTAGGGGGGGCTTGGGTATGTCTGTATCATGCCATGGGGACTATTTTCCTGGGAGGGAGTTTGGCCCTCCTTGGTTCAGGATGCTGTCCCAGCTGTTGGGTTCAGGCGGTAGCATGACCCGATCGTATCTGGTGAGACCTGGGTCCTGCGTCCGGTATGGTTTCTCCAGGTTGGCAGTATTATTGCCATGGTGCATGGGCCTTATCCGCTTACTCCGTCACATCCCTCAGGTTTCCAGCTTTTCGCACTCCTGCTAGTGGTCTTTTTGCCACTCACCCTCTTGGGGGGGGGGGGGGGGTATGTCTCTGGGCTATTTCACTGGTGTTCATTGGAGTATTTTGCGATCTTTTGCAGGGGTTTCCTCGGGCCAGGCCTTGTTCCATTCCCCTCTCATATCCTCTCATTTCACAAGCATTTCATTCTCGGGTCTGGGTGTTGCAGGCATCCGGCTCAATTCGATCTTTCAGAGGATGTTCAGTTGGGTTTAGGGTAGTGTCACAGGTTCAATAGGGGGTTCCTTCTCATCGCCAAGTCATGAGTCAGTGTGTTCTTTTGCCATTGCGAACACTTTCCAGTTACTTGCTGGATACGTACTGCTGCTGTCCGGGAGCACACCTTTATCCGTGATGGTTCTTTACCTTCCCTTCTTCACCTAAATTTTGTGTCTTTTGCCCTCTTCTCAGGCATACTGACCAGCTAGGCCAAGGCACACCTCAGGCCTTGGTTCTTAGGAGTATTGCATTTCCCGCTTGAAGACTCTGACTACAAGTTGAAGGCTGGCCGCAGGCCAGCCTGTATTTGTAGGAGGAGCCTGAGAGGGCTATTTAAACCTCCTCCTCTGTCAGGGCCAGTGTCGGTAGGTTTTCTGGGTTCCCACCCACCCATTCCCCAGTTTCATACATTCTCATAGTATTTTGTTCTTATTCTTACATTCAGAGTATGCCCTCTTCTCAGGCATACTGACCAGCTAGGCCAAGGCACACCTCAGGCCTTGGTTCTTAGGAGTATCGCATTTCCCGCTTGAAGACTCTGACTACAAAGACAAGTATTTGTCTTGCCTACAGTCAAGCATGGTAGTGGGAGTGTCATGGTCTGGGGCTGCATGAGTGCTGCTGGCCATGGGGAGCTACAGTTCATTGAGGAAACCATGAATGCCAACCTGTACTGTCACATACTGAAGCAGAGCATTATCCCCTCCCTTCGGAAACTGGGCCGGAGGGCAGTATTCCAACATGATAAGGACCCCAAACACACCTTCAAGACAACCCCTGCCTTGCTATAGAAGCTGAGGGTAAAGGTAATGGACTGGTTAAGCGTGTCTCCAGGCCTAAACCCTTTTAAGCATTTGTGGGGCATCCTCAAATGGAAGGTGGAGAAGTGCAAGGTCTCTAACATCCACCAGCTCTGTGATGTTGTCATAGAGGAGTTGAAGAGGACTCCAGTGGCACACTGTGAAGCTCTGGTGAACTACATGCCCAAGAGGGTTAAGGCAGTGCTTGAAAATAATGGTGGCCACACAAAATATTGACACTTTTGGCCCAATTTTCACTTAGGGGTGTACTCACTTTTGTTTCCAGCGATTTAGACATTGATGGCTGTGTGAGTTATTTTGAGGGGGCAGAAAATTTACACTGTTATACAAGCTATACACTCACTACTTTACATAGTGGCAAAGTGTAATTTCTTCAATGTTGTCACATGAAAAGATATAATAAATTATTTACAAAATGTGAGGGGTGTACTCACTTTTGTAAGATACTGGGAAAGGGAATATTTCCTTACAATGGCATCTGAAAATTGGTGGGATATATTAGGCAGCAAGTTAACATGTTGTCCATGTGGTGAAAGCAGAAAAAAAAAAATGGGCATTGCAGTTTGTTGTGTATGGGGCTGTGAAGTCCATGGTGACCCATGTCCACAGCCAAAAACGTCTACAATGGTCACATAAACATCTGAACTGGACTATAGAGCAATGGAAGAAGGTAGCCTGGTCTGATGAATCACATTTTCTTTTACATCATGTGGATGGCCGGGTGTGTGTGCGTCACATACCTGGGAAAGAGAGTGCACCAGGATGCGGTATAAGAAGGGAAGTTGGCAGAGGCAGTGTGGTGCTTTGGGCAATGTTTTGCTGGGAAACTTTGGGTCCTGACATTCACATGGATGTCACTTTGGTGTCCATGCCTCAATGGGTCAAGTTTGTTTTAGCAAAAGGGGGCCATACTCAATATTGGGTGGGTGGTCATCATGTTATGGCTGATTGGTGTATATATACACACAATTAAAAAAACAAAACACAGGTATATCTCAAAGCAAACAGTTAAACATTACAGCTGAGTCCTGCCAAAAAAGAAACAAAATCATAGTCCCTGTATTGTAACAGCCATGGTGAGAATGGATAAAAAAAATAAACCACCACAGACCATATACGTTGGTACTTTAAGGATTTCATATGTTTCATGTACCAATTCATGATTAACCTCTATAATAGGGCTGATGTGATATGCTTGTCCACTGGTATATAACACCATCTGGTGTATGATGTGTATACAACAATCAAAAGCACCTGTGTAGGTGAACCAGGTTCTCATTAATTTAGGCATGCCTGTTATAGCTCAAAAATCCTACACATCCACTTATACGCTAGTAGAATTTCATCAGCAAAAATATAAATGTAGTCCACCGCCTCAAGAGCCGCTAGAAACTTTGGTCCTATTTCCCCATCAGAACACACACAGACAGGCACACAGGATTTAAAAGATACACACAGTCCTCAGCAATTTGGATGCTTAACCACAGGATCATCAGTTGCCTCCTGTCGGTATCCACCAGGCTCTTCCTCGTGAGGGAGATATAGACTCACACCTCCAAAGAGCAGCTGGACTCTTTCCTACTAACTTCCTCCTTGCTCTCCAGTGAGCTTCTACAGACCCCACTTCATCCCCACTTGGTTTTCAACTTGAAAATAGGTCCCCCAGCTAAGTCTAGCTGGGCTCCCGGTGCCTTATTCAGAGATCCTTCCAGAAACCTTCCCCAGGGGCAAAACACCTGCACAGGGGTCTCATCCAGTTGCACTGGACTAAAGAACGCTGCTGCCTGCCTCAGGCCCCAGTCTGTTTATGGGCTCTTCCACTACCTTCTGGGCACACTTACCCAGAAATTGGCTGGAGGCCTCTAAATATTCAGACTGCCTATGTTCTTCCTCCCACTATAATTATAACCTAAACAATCCACCCCTGCTCCACTGATTACAGAGGACCTAGATTACCTAGCAGCCTCTTCTATACTAGGAAGGTTCCACATACACATGCAGTCAGTACAACTGCAGTGCGCACTCAGAATCAATGGGATAAACTATTATGACTATAAAAACTGTATGTATTTGCAACCACTCTTAAAGTCCAGCCAGAAAAGTAAAAGGTATACATACTATATGTCTACTTGAATATAGTTCATAGGGAGGTACTCCAAAGTTGGAGATCATTGACAAATACCAAATTGCTGCAAATGGCCAATGCAAATTAATATATATAGAATGTATGTTGCCATTGATAACCACTGACTCTCCGCTGATCTCTGAAAACACCAAGTTACTTTACATCACTAAAAGTGACATTTGCCTTGCTGTTGCCATCGGTAACCACTGACTTCACTCATCTCTGAAACACTAAGCTACTGTACTTTACATGACTGAAAGTGATATCTGCCTTGCTGTTGCCATTGGTAACCACCTTTAATTTTTCAAAACCTGTACTGTGCATGACTATAAGTGACATACAGTATGCGCTGTTAAGACTTGTTGTAACTGATGTTTATATTTGTCTTTATTGAGTTAAACTTACTTTCATGGTGCCTTGCCCAAAGATCACACAGCTAGCCTTATCTTATTGTCTTCATCCTGCTTTGCAGTTTGTTTAGGGCAGAAAATCTCCACTCTCACCATCTGTCTTTTTATTAGCTGTTATTTAATTACTTGCTCAAACCTCACCCATGTTATCCAAGTATAAATTCAGTACAACTCTTGGGGATGGTTGGCGAGGGGTCAGGCATGACCATTTTTGCGTAAAGTGAATTTTTTTTAAGTGTTTGGTACTTTTCACACTGCACTTTAACTAATGTCGTGTACACACGACCAGACTTTTCGACTGACTTGGTCCAGCGGACAATCCAACGGACTTTGCAGCTGAGATCCACCGGACTTTCAAACGAACTGACTTGGCCACACATGATCACTCCAAAAGTCAGACGGATTCGAACGTGATGATGTAGAATAAGGAAGTTCATAGCCAGTTGCCAATAGCAGCCCTAGCATCAGTTTTAGTCCATCGGACTAGCACACAGACGACAGGATTTTTAGACTGGACTTGAGTCCTTTGGAAAGATTTGAAGCAAGTTTTATTTCTAGGTCCGCCGGACTTTTGGGAACAAAAAGTCCACTGGAGCCCACACACGATCGCATTGTCAGATGGATTCCAGTCCGCTGGACCAAGTCCGTCATAAGTCACATCGATTATAGGCAAGTACAAACATTAGTGCTCCATTCCTAACACTATGCACGTGCCCTTTCAGCTCTTATTTCTTTCCCTGCTTTTCCCCCTTTTCATCCTCCAACACGTGCTTACTTAGCTTCTTTTTTGCAATATTTCCGTCTCTCCTCAAGCTCTCCTTTTTTTACCCTTCCTCTCCACCTCACATCTTATACATATCACCCTCATTTCTGCCCTCTGAATATTATTGCACTTATCATCTTCTGCTCCTTCTTAGCCCATATAATGTTACCACTTCCAAATCACTGGGGCATTTGCCCTCGCACAAATCCTGCTCCCACCTCACCTCCCTCATCTTCCTACTACTTCTAATTTCTGGGGATATCTTCCCTAACCTTGGCCCTCCACCATCTAATTCTCACTCCCAGAACCATCAGTATCCCTTCTCTGGCAGCAGCTGTAATCCCCACTCTCTTATTTCCATCTCCCTGCTTTCACAAGCCAGCCCCTGCTTATTGTGTGCCCGGTAAGTGTGTCTAACAAACTTGCCTCTGTCAATAACCTTTTCCTCTCCCTCTTCCACACTCCTAAAACATACTCTTTATTACTTGTAAGTTAAGCTGGGAATTTTCTTTGGTCTCTGTTACTGAATCCTGGCTCTGTGAATACCACGCTGCCTCTCCAGCTGCCCTTTTCCATGGTGGCCTCCATTGGACTCACCCAGACCCAACAGATTGAAAGTAGATGGAGTTAGACTCTCCTTTCTCCACAATACACCTTCCAGGTTATTCCTACTACTCCTTTTTTGTTCCCCTGCTCTCTTGAAGTACACTGTATTCATCTTTTTTCTCCAGTTTCTCTGAGGATTGCAATAATATATCGGCCTCCTGGACCAGAGTCACTATTTCTCGATGACCTCTCTGCATGGATACCCTACTTTCTCTCCCCTGAAGTACCCACCATCATTCTCTGTGACTTTAACATTCCAGTCAATGCTAACACCTCAGTTACCTCTCAACTACTCAACCTAACCTCCTCTCCTAACCTAACACAATGGACACAAACCACTATTCACTCTAATAGCAGCACCCTCAATCATGTAATCTCTTTCCTCTGCGATTCCTGCAACCTCTTTAACACCCCTTTTCCTCTCTCTGATCACAACCTTATCAGTTTCACACTCTCCCTGTCTCTAACCTCCTATGCCTCCAACCAGCAAACAGTTACACTTACGTCACCTCAACTCTTCCCTTCTTTACTCTGCTACTGACTGCGACCCCGCTGACAGCTGAATTTTAAACAAAAATGCAGACAATTAAAAATTAGGAAAAAAAATCAGAGTGGGGTCCCCCCAAGATCCATGCCAGACCCTTATCTGGGCATGCAGGTCAGGAAAGCAGGGGGATGAGCAAGTGAGCTCCCCCCCTTCCTCATGAAACATACCAGGCCACATGCCCTCAACATAGGGGGGTGCTGATGGGGACAAGGGCCCCATCCCCACAACCCTGGCCGGTGGTTGTGGGGGTCTGCAGGCAGGGGGGCTTATCGGAATCCAGAAGCTCTCTTTAACAATGGGGCCCCCAGATGCCGCCCCCCCATATGATTGAGTATGAGCCCAAGTAAATCTATCATTAATAACGCTGTCTACTGCATCACCAACCCCCAAAAAAAATTTAAAAATGCTCCCGCCGTCCATGAAGGCTAACCACCTACTGCAGGCTCTGCTGTTTGACAGTTCTTATATAGGTAAGGGTGGGCACCTGGTGGCACTGCCTCCGTTGTGACATGAGGGACCCAGTATGCCCAGACCTGCTCCTTAGCAACCAGCTCAATGCAGTAAATTACCGCGTTAATTATTCCCCTAGCACTGTCTGTTTTGATATGGAAAATTGTGCAAATGTCTTTCCTGCAACCCATGGTTGCAGGAAAGAAAGTCACACCATCTATGGCCTGCCTAACCTATTTATGTTTCCCTGCAGAGTTTGTTCTGTCACCTATCCTGCTTTTCTTTTCTCCCTCCCCAATCTGTGTTACCTTAGCACAGTCTGTATCATTCCTGTTGCTTTCTTAAAGCTATCAGCTGATCGGCTTCTAGAGGCTCTGATTATGGGCACAGTGCTGAGAGTAGAGAGCAAATGAGCATGGGAAGAGCAGGGTGAGACAGTATATTACTGGACCGGAGCCAATTAAAAATAGATAAATTCACAGATCTTTTTTTTTTTTTTTTTTTTTATACAAGGGCTGCAGGAAAGGTAGGAAGGGAAGGAACATTTTTAAAAATAGTTATTATTAGCCTTTACTACCGCTTTAAGGGTCTCTTTATAGTGCTTACTGAGAATTATGACAATTTGTGTCTACTGCTCTATTGTTTTAATCCTATGCTAAGGGTTAGGGATTAATATAATAATAATTTCTCTATATGTCATAGATGTAGTCATAAAGAGTTAGGTAGGACCTTCCACTTAAATGTTGTGTCGGTAGAGCCCCTTTGCACTAGAATTTGGGCAAAAGAGGGATTTAACCCTCTTTAATGGCTTTACATCCTGGTACAGGTGTTAAGTTATGGCTTCAGATACGCTGTATTGCACAAAGGGATCTGTGAACAATGTTAATGGACTTTTTTGCCACAATTATATTCAGTTTTAAAAAAAAAAAGTTATTGAGTCTCCAGTTAACTTGGGTCCTCAGTCAGTCCTTTTTGGAACTTCACTGTGACCTTTGATTTGTTATGCATCCTTTCATTAGAAATCTATATAGGATTTTTAATGAACCAATTTCATTAGAAATTCTGTATATAGACCTGGTCTGGGCAGGAAGGGTGTGTAAGTGTAAGGTTGTGAACAAGGCCGTTGCGTCCAAAACACGTCTACCTCTGCTGTACTTTTAACTTTTATGGAGATGCAATAAATTTGGACTGATTTAACCGCTTTCTGACTGGTACACGGCGATGTACGTCGGCAGAATGGCACGGACAGGCAAATGGGCATACAGGTACGTCCCTTTGAATTTGCCGACGTGCCATCACATGCGTGCCCCCTGCGCCACGGTGGTCGGGACCCCGTGAGTCCGATCGCGGGTCCTGTTGACTCAATCGCCGTGGGGATACCTGTGATCGTCTCACGGGGAGGAAGAACGGGGAGATGCCGATGTAAACAGCATCTCCCCGTTCTGCTTAGCTACAAGTGACACTGATCTCTGCTCCCTGTGATTGGAGCAGAGATCGGTGATCTGCAAAACACAGCCACGCCCCCCACAGTTAGCAACACGCCCCTAGGACACACTTAACCCCTTCACTACCAGTGTAATTTACACAGGAATCAGTGCATTTCTATAGCGCTGATTGCTGTATAAATGACAATGGTCCCAAAAATGTGTCAAAAATGTCCAATGTGTCCGCCATAATGTCTTAGCCACAATAAAAATTGCTGTTCGCCACTATTACTAGTAAAAAAAATAATAATAAAAATGCCATAAAACTATCCCCTATTTTGTAAACCCTATAACTTATGTTAAGAATATGTATCGGCCTAAACTGAGGAAAAAAATGTTTCTATATATTTCTGGGGGATATTTATTATACCAAAAAGTAAAAAATAATGCGTTTTCTTTGAAAATGTACACTTTTTTTTTGTTTATAGCGCAAAAAATAAAAACCACAGAGGTGATCAAATACCACCAAAAGAAAGCTCTATTTGTGGGGAAAAAAGGATGTCAATTTTGTTTGGCAGCCACATTGCAGAACCGCACAATTGTCAGTTAAAGCAACGCAGTGCCGAATCGCAAAAAGTGCTCTGGTCTTAAGCCAGCAAAATGGTCCGGTCTGAAAGTAGTTAAAGTGATTGTAAAGCTTCATGTTTTTTATTTATTTAAATAATAAACATGTTATACTTACCTCCACCGTGCAGTTCAATTTGCACAGTGTGGTCCCGATCATCCTCTTCTGGTGTCCCCGGCGGTGCTGGTAGCTCCTCCCCGCATCATATATCCCACTGGGAGAAGCACTCTCCCGGGGGGTTACCTTGTGGGTGCACTCCCGAGTCCAGCATTTGCATCCCCCAGGGGCCCGGCTGGGGGGCTGGTCACTAGAAGAAGTTTTTTCAACTTAAAGAGGAGGTTCACACAAATTGAACCTCCTCTTTTCGGAACCCTCCCCCCCCTCTGGTGTCACATTTGACACCTTTCAGGGGAGAGGGGGGTGCATATACATGTCTAAGACAGGTATTTGCACCCACTTCTGGGCACAGACTCCCACAGGAATATATGCTTCTTCCCGTTCCCCCGCGCTGTCTGCTGGGGCACACATGGGTCCCAGAGACAGCAGGGACCATTCAGATTGCACAGCGCGACATGCGCATACGCAATAGGGAACCGGGAAGTGAAGCCACAAGGCTTCATTTCCTGATTCCCTTACCGAAGATGGCGGCGGCAGCATCCGATGACCGATGGACAGTTCGGCCTCAGGTGCCGACATCGCTGGACCCTGGGATAAGTGAATGTCCTTATTTTAAAATTTAGCAGCTGCAGTATTTGTAGCTGCTGACTTAAAAAAAAAATAATAATAATTTGTGGGACTTCCACTTTAATGCATAGGATCCATTAAGATGAAAAAACACGAGGGTTTACAACCTCTTTAAAGAGCATGTATGGAGTTGCGGATTGTCCTTTATCCATTCATCACTTTAGCAGCTGAGCAACTGCACATCCTGCAACCGACAGCTCAGGAGGAGTTTCATTTATTTAGGGTAGTAGCACCTTTCTTTGTTGTTTAAGGGTGTATAAGTGATCTGTATTTAAGTGGTTAATGGTACATGAGCAACATAGAACAGATGTTTTGCTGAGATGCCTTTATTGATTCTGGCGGAAGCCTCTAGTGGCCTGGTTTCTTCTTTTACAGCATTTAGATTGTCTGCATTAATTTCTAGTTTTTGGTCACTTTATTGCTTATCTTCATGTGAAACTGATGTGGAATTTCCCTCAGTTTGAAGTGTTTGTGTTAGTTTATAAAATGTTGAGCACACTGAAGTTTCATCAACAATTACACTTCTACTGATGGTTACCTTGTTTTCATCTTGGTGTAGAATTCTGTATCACTTTTGAAATCCACTGTACTGCACAAGTACACCTTCCTTGGCGCAAACATCCCATTTTGTACATTTTTCTTTTGGGATGTGCACATAAGCTTTGCTTCCAAAACTTTTTAGATGGTTCAGGGCCCTTCCAATCCACAGTTCCTATGAAGTTTTCTCAGTTGATTTTCCTGGTAGTCAATTTTGGAGATAGTATGCAGTCATAATTGCCTCCCCATGGTATGTGGTTCGCATATCTGCATTAAACAACATGGTTCTTCTACTCTCTCACGGTTATTTTTTTCTACAACCCCGTTTTGTTCTGGGTTGTATGGTACAGTAGTCAGAAATATTATGCCATGCTTTCTGAGAATCACCTGTGTGTTATCTTCTGTATATTCAGTTTCACTGTCTGTGCTCAATACACTTGGCATTTTGCAAAATATGTTGTTGCTTTGGGCCAAATACTGTTCAAGTTTTTCTGGTACTTCTCTTTTGTTGTGTAACAGATATAGTATAGTATAGTATAGTATAGTTGGAGTAATCATCTATATAAGTGAGAAAATACTTTTTCCCTAGAGTCAGTTTTTCCACTGGACCACAAAGATCTAAATGATTTAAGTCCAGAGGTTTCTTAACTCTGCTGTTATTCTGCTTTGGAAATGAATGTTTCCTTTTATGCCGTGTGTGAATGCAGTTTGAATGTTTTTCCTCCTTGACACGCACTGCAGTTCAGCTGATACAGTTCATCTGTAATTTTGGCTTTTGCTAAAGTAAGATATCTCCTTTTGTGATGGCACAACTATCAACTTGGGAGATCACTACATTGCCTTGTTTTGTGGGCTTCTTCACTGACAAAAGATTAGTTTTAAGAGCAGAAACAAAGGGTATTTTTCACATTCCTATTTTTCATCTTGAAAGCAGACTCTGCAACAGAAGCACTGTCACTATTAATGCCTTCTGTTTTACGCTTATATTCATCCACAAGCTTGCCCATAACCTAGTCCAATGTCAGTTCATCTTCTCAGCATGCATCAAGTCCTGTGACAAGCGTTTCATAACTTTATGGTAATCCAGACATAAAAATCTTTTATGTATTCTCCTATTCCTCTTAGGCGTTCCAAGATGTGCCTAATGCAATCTTGCATATTCTGGCCTTTCAGCTTAGTTTAGTATAACTTTCTAATCAAATACAGTTTATTGCTGAGATTAGTTCTTTCATGCACCTTTTCTAATCCCTCCCACATTTCTTTAGCAGTTTCACACTTGCATATATGTAAGATTTGATCATATTCTATGCTAAAAAATTGTGCTCTAAGTTTTTTGGTCTTTCTCTATCCACACATCTGAAGGGTGTTTTGGCCTGACTTCACTGATTCATTTCCACTTACCTTTTCTTATTAACAGCATTTTTCAAAACTGCTAGTTGTATTTTGGTAGGTTTGCAAATGAACGCTTTGTTGCAGATGTGTTTCTTGACAATTATTTTATTATTTTGCAGTCTTCTTTATGTTGTTGTATCTTGCACTTGCTATAGCAGGTTATGACTGGGTTCTCAGCTTTTCTCTTTGTGGGTTATGCCTGGGCCCATAACCTGTTAGAAATTCTGTATATAGCCCTACAGAACAGACAGTGCACACTCCACATGGGCTTTGCTGCTTAACTGCAAACAGGAACTTTATTATGCAGTGAAAACACATAGAATTTACTATAGAGCAGCTACAAACTTATAAACACAGCCATCTACTGTATGATATAGTTGTTGCACAAAATACATGAACAATGTATTCCAACACAAGTTAACTTGGGTCTTCAGGCAGGCCTTTTTGGAACTTCACAGTTATCTTCAATTTGTTATGCATCCTGTCAGTAGAAATATATACAGGATTTTTAATAAATCGATTTCTTCTGTTTGTTTTAAAATTTGTGAGCATCTTATAATTATTCAGATATCAACTCTAATGCACCTGCATATATAGGTATTAATTCCTAGTGATCATCAGAAGATGCTGATAGAAATGATATGGAAACAATCCAACCGGCATGCTGGAAAACCAGAATCTGACTAGCATCCGAACAGTGTGTTCTGGCAGGGGGGCAGCGAGAGAGATCTCTGCACTAACTGCACTTTTGTTAGTATGGCGATCTTTCAGGTTTTTTTCATTCATACCACTAGGCTGAAAAAAATGTGTGAACCCAGCTTAACCAACTGAAAAAAAAAATCATCCTGGTACCCTCAGCAAAATGTGTCATTTTCAGAAAATGTTTCCAATAAATGGGTACAAGGGGCAGACTGAGCAAATTGCTAGGACGCAGATTTTTAGATATGTTTTAGTCTCTACTCGATATCTCTTTCTAGTGTTTTTTTATGCTAATTCAAAGCAAACACTGTAATGAGTGCAATAACCATACAAATTCACAAGCACTACCAGATGTTGAGTGTTTCTAATTTCACAAAACTGGACTGAGCAAATGTCTGCCTGTATCTGAAAGTGCATATGCAGCAAAACACTATTTAAATCTGAACTACAAGAAGATATATAAAAAAAAAATCATACACATGCTCATTAAGATGAAAATAAGTGTTAAATGTATGTTTAAAAAAATGGAATAAATATATGTAGTGCTACCCCTGAAGGAGCAGTTGTAGTTTAACAGGTTCTTTCCCAAAGCAGTGCAGGTCAATACTCACAATGTCACAGGACGGACGGATGCCTCTCTTTCCAGTATCCACAGGACACTCTTCATTGAGGGAAAGGTTTATGCCCACAATGCTCTAGAACTGCTAGACCATTACCAACCTCCACTGGGCACTCTTCAGTGAGCTCTCCAGACCCATTCTTTGGCTCCAAGAATATTCAAAAATAGGCCCGCCAGCTATGCAACAGCTAAGACATTAATGAATTTTGGTTTGAGTCAGTAGAATCACCGGGGGGGGGGGGGGGGGGGTTAATCCATTTAACAGGAAGAGCAGGAACACTGCTGTTCTAAAGCTCAGTCTATTTATATACATCTCCAACCACCTGCTGGGCACACTTCCCCATGGTGGATTGGCTGAAGCATAATAAATATGTTCTAGAAACATCTAGAGTGCAGGGGGAAACAATCAAGCCTGTGAAATCCAGAACAGTCCAAAGCGATCAATAGCTGCTCCAATGATGACAGAGGAGCCAAAAAGAACTATATTTACCTAACATCCTAGCAATCCTATAAGGGAGCGCTACATATATTATTATATATATCATAATTCCAGCCTCCTATCAGCAGTCAGATGAAAGTGAGAGGAAAAGCAGTGGGAGCCAATCGGATTCTGTTGCAGGAGCTGAAAGAAGGAAAGATTACATGGATGACCTCATCAGTGTTCTGCTGCTTTGTCACTGTCCAGTCAGTGCTCTTTTTATACCGAGTGTTACTACTACAATGGAAACTAACTCCCAAAACTGTATGCACAAAATTACAGAATTATTAAAGGTAAAACAATTCCTATATTTGTATTTCAAGTGCTTACCGTATTTAGCTAAATGCCTGGCATTTGGATTTAAAGCAAAACTAAGCTTTCAACAATAACTTGTTAGGAGATAAAGTTTTTTGGTAGAAGAGACTTATGCTGACCATGCGTGGATTGAAATTCAGTAAGTTCAGCAGGGACCGGCTGTATTTCGATCCATGTAAGGGCAGGGAGGTTGCACAGAAGTTGATCTACTAACTGACTTCTGTACACTCGCCCTGTTGGACTTTCAATCTACCTTTAATTGTGTGGATGGGGGAATCGAGTCATTTGTTTTCATTCAACCTGCAGGTTGAACAAACAAAATGACTCATCTATGGGCTGGCTTAGACTAGCCATATACCATTAGATTTATCAGATTCAGTCTCAGAAGCTGAACAAGAGAAATCAGTTGATTCCTCCATCCACCCTAAGGCAGGCCATGCATTATGCAACCACAGGTTGAAGGAAACCACAGGCTGAGGGAAAGAAAATTGCTCAATGACTGTGTTGATAGGCGAATATCTCGTGCTGCAATATAGCTGCCGACAATGATCATTGTATCCTGACAGCTGGGAACCTCCAGCTGTCAGAATACAATGATCATTGCAGGCAGTTATAGCCGCCGGCAGTGATTGTATGCAATAAACCCAACAGACTGGTCTTCTTGAAGTTGATCGATGGATCGACTTCAGAACAACCTGCTTGCCCATACATGGATTGAAATTTTGCTGGTTCCTGCTGAACTGGCCAAATTTTGATCTGTCTATTGCCATCTTTAACAGCACGGATGAAGGAATCTTCTCTGACCCCTATTTTATTCATACAGCTGCACGACCTGCCACTACCTGAATACCTAATAAGATTTAGTCACTATTTGGCTGTTAATCGTCCAAGTACAATTGATTTTTAAATAGACTTTTGTCTATCCCAGAGGTGCCAACAGGGCCATCCACAACTCAGTACATTCAGCAAGCATTAGATCTGTGTATGTGAAAAAAAGGAAAAACAAAACCACGCTCACCACCAAAAAAAGGAAGAATCAGGAAAGAATAAGCAGCTGTCCTAATTACCAGGTATAACAGACACCATAAATGAATAAATATAAACTCTATATAGGCAGCACTATATTCATATAAATTATAACAACATACAAGCTAGTGTAAAATTCATAATGTGCAAACAGAAAACATGTAACATATACAGAAAAGATACAATTTTTCCAAAATATATGGACTAGGGTGCTATGTCAGCAATTATACTGCAGTCCTATGTAATTATTAAAAAATAATACGAGTGATTAAAGTCCATAAATCATTTATAATCAATGTGCTTACACAAAAATAAATAATAAATTAACTGTGAGCAGTGCACCTAATCGCAGGGTGAGAATATCCCAATATAGTTAGAAGAAAACAGAATGGGGGTTATTTACGAAAGGCAACTCCACTTTGCACTGCAAGTGCACTTGGAAGTGTAGTCGCTCTAAATCTAAGGGGTAGATCTGAAATGAGTGGAAGCTCTGCTGATTTTATCATCCAATCACGTGCAAGTTAAAATGCTGTTTTTTATTTTCCTTGCATGTCCCCCTCGGATCTACAGCAACTTTACTTCCAAGTGCACTTCCAGTACAAAGTGGATTTTACTTTAGTAAATAACCCCCAATGCGTCTCCCAAGATGAAGAGGAGCTCTGTATATATCCACCACATGTACAAGAGAGCTCCAAAGCTGCTTGCCAGAACACCATGACCTGGTTAAGAGCGGTCATAATGAGCATGAGACTGATCACGGGGCTCCTTTAGGCAGCTGTCAGATTCTCAAAGACACAGACTCCAAGTTAAACACCGAATCTCTCCTCCCATAGATGATAGATAGATATGTGTATTGCAGGCTTAAGCCGGCCATAGACTGAGCCATTTGCTTTCCTTTAACCTCAAGTTGATGGGGGTCAGTCAGTATTGATGAGGGAATCCCTCCCACGGAGCCATCATGTTCTCCCGGCGGGGGAAAGCAGTCCCCCCTGGGGGAACACAGAGATTATTGATAACAGCTATAACAGCCACTAGCAATATTCGTATGCAAAATCCAGCAGGCTGGTTGTACCCAAGTTGATGGATTGTACATTCAGACTGCCCATACATGGGCTTTAGGTTGGTCATACATGATTCTTTTTTTTTTTTTTCGTTCAACAAGCAGGGGTTGAATGAAAAAAAAATGAACCGATTCCCCTATCCATATACTCGATGTGGATGGGGGAATCACTCCCGCTGAGTTATTCGTCATTCAGGAAAACCTGACAGGCTGGTTGTACACAAGTCAATCAATAGTTCACTTTGTGTACAAACAGCCCATACATGAATCGAAATTTGGCCAGACCCTGCTGAACAGGCTGAATTAAGTCTTTTCATCCATGCTCAAAACCAACGTGCACTTGAAAAAAATACATCAGGTACCTTTTTTAGTCCATGGACAACAAGTAGGGGGCTCACAGAAAATGTATAAATTAGTTCAACATGCTGAGGGTTATTTCCGAAAGGCAAATCCACTTTGCACTGCAAGTGCACTTGAAAATGCAGTCGCTCTAAGGGATAGATCTGAAATGATGGGAAGCTCTGCTGATTTTATCATCCAATCATGTGCAAGCTAAAATGCTGTTTTTTTTATTTTCCTTGCATGTCCCCCTCAGATCTACAGCGACTTTACTTCCAAGTGCACTTTCAGTGCAAAGTGGATTTTCCTTTAGTAAATAACCCCTAATGTGTATTGATTCACCAAAAACACACACAAAAACGTGTACTTGGGCCACTCATCATTCTGTAATGTGAAACCTTTCTTCCCCTGGAGTGATCCCTTATCTTCTATATCACTATGACCCCTTTCACACATGTGGACCGTTTGTCTGTTTTTTAACCATCCGCTGACAGGTGAAAAAAAGGACATCAATTTATCTCTATGGAAAAACGGATGTTCACGGATGATCATCCATTTACATCTGTTTACATCCGCCAACATTTGTCTTTTGAAACAGATCAAAGTCCTATTTTTGTTCCGTTAAAAAAAAACAAAAAAACAGAACGGACGAAAAATAGATGTAAACAGACAAACGGTCCAGTTTTGCATTGGCAGTGGATGTAAAAAAACTGATGTAAAAATGGATGAGCAGCTAATGAGGAACTTATGTAAACTTCATCCATTTCCATTGTTTTTTAAATGTGACTGAACTGATGAAATGAACTGTATGTGTGCAAGGGACCTAAGGCTGCCCATACATTATACAATTTTCCTTTAACTTTACTAAATTACTATAAAGTCAGACCTAAACTACACTTTCAATTTAGATCCAATCAGGGAAGCCCTTGCACTACATAGTTGAAGGTAAAGCTCAAGGAAATTGTACAGAAATTGTTCAAGAAAATTGTAAATTTTTGGTGTCGCCAAACAGTTTTTGCATTTTCTAGGTTGCAGCCTCTGTTCTGCCCATAATATCCCACCCAGCTCAGTCAATTATTTAAATCGGGAGGTACTTGCAGGGCCATTTTGGCGAATCTCGGCAGATTCATTAGGAATGCTGAAATTGACCTATCAATGGGGGCTTTAATGCTAGTGAATTAATTTCTATAAGTGAACCATGTTGTTTCATGAAGCCCTGGTTAACACTGGTGCTATTTGACATGTCAAATCGGCGACAATTGCCGGTAATGGCACCTTCGTAATCGGTGTGACGCCGCACCAATTTCAAAAAGTAGTTCCTGTACTACTTTTTGCGATTTCAGCTTGCGATTTCCATTGACATCTGTGCAGAAACCCGCACAGATGTCTGTGAAATTGCAGCTGAAATTGGTACTGACATGCAGGAGTTCAGCTGAACTTGCATGGCTTCATTCCCGCAGCTCAGTGTGAACCTGGGCAAAATATTATGGAAACACCTGCTTACCTTTTATCAGCATAAGATTTCTCCCTGTCTTAATGAACATCTACGGTGGTTATCACACATTATTTGTCACACAGTGCCACCCTGTGGACAATCCACCATTTTACTAGGATAATACAAAGTGAGACGACAGTGTGAGGTTTCCTTTTATTGAAGTTACACTGGGAAAATAATTAAAGGAATTAAAGGTGGAATTGGTGTTAAAGGCCTTTAGTGTTAAAGGCACACACACACACACACACACACTGTTCTTCTCAGACAGGCGAGCTCGATTAGCGTCACTTCCGGTGGCAATAGTCCCAACGCGTGATAAAGTCACGTGATCCATGACGAACACGCGTCGGGACTGTTGCCACCAGAAGTGACGCTGATCGAGCTCATTTATCTCTATGTTTATGTGAGAACCTGTCTTAACCTTTTTTAACTTAAAGCGGTAGTAAACCCGAAAACTTTTTTTATTTTTTTTTTAAACCTGCAAAGCAAAAGGCATAATGAGCTAGTATGCACCGCATACTAGCTCGTTATGAAATACTTACCTTAGAACGAGGCCCCGACATCTGGCCCGATCCACGCTGAGGGAGCCGACATGCTTCTTCCGGGTATCGCGGCTCCGGCGCTGTGAGTGGCCGGAGCCGCGATATCGTCATGCACGCGCGGGAGATTTCATTCCGGCCGGTCGGCTACTGCCGGATTTTCAGGCCGAGAATCCCCTTGTGCGCATGCGCCGCTGCAGTCAGCGGCGCATACCGAGGGGTTTAGGAGATATTTTTTTTACCTACAGGTAAGCCTTATTATAGGCTTTCCTGTAGGTAAAAGTTAAAAAATTGAGTATACAACCACTTTAATAAATGCTGTGAGATTACTACACTATGGGGCATCCCTCCTTTCTTTAAATCCCTATATATGGTACATTGGTGAGACCCTCCATACTTGACACCCTAAGGTTGCTCTTAAAGGGGACGTATAACGCTGGGAATAGACAGGATAGGAACACCAGCAATGACCTGGGCTACCACATTAGGATCCTTAAAGGGGACAGTCACCAAGGACCCCAAAGACACAGAATCTTATGCTGTTACCTTACAACAGTAAGGTAAGGGGACACCCATACAATTATCACAAAGGATTGCACAGGATATCCACCACCACCAGCAGCACTTTATATTGAATCGTGTTTACAAGCACCAGCACTTTATTCTTGGGATCTAGAGCATCATCACATTTTGCACTTTAGGATTTTGGAAATACTTATGGACACTTGAATTTATGTTTTTTGATGTTTTACTGATTGATTTTATTTGTTTCGTTTATTTGTGATTTCACTTTGGGAAACCAGCACTTGATTATTTTTTTTAGCACGTGGGTTTATTATTGCTAGCACTCACTGTTACACTTGAGTTTTTATTCTGGTACACGCCACGTTTATGGAAACGCATTTATTCGTTTATGCATTTTTAAGATTTTTCTCTTTGGATAAGCACTTTATTGCACACTAGTTATGCTATGTCATCTCTGAATTTTCTTCATATTTTTTGAATACATACTTGCCTGATTATTTTGCTTGATATTTTTGATTAATACCAGTAAGGGCCGGTTCACACTGCAGGCGAGGCGAGGCGACACCGACTTGCCTCGCCGCAACCTGCCGCGACCTCAGCGGCAACTTGCAGATGACTTCTGTATAGAAGTCAATGCAAGTCGCCCCGAGGTCGCCCAGAAGTAGTACAGGAACCTTTTTTCTGAGTCGGAGCGACTCGAGTCGCTCCTCTCAGAACGGTTCCATTGTACAGAACGGGGGCGACTTGTCACACTGCGCCGAGGCGAGTCGTGTCGCCTCGCATCGCCCGCAGTGTGAACCGGCCCTAAGGCTACTGTCACTGGTTACCACATATTCTCTAGTGTGATCTTATTTGAGTATTTTACTGTAAAGCGCACCACTATCCCTTTATCCTTTCATTTTTTTTGGGTTCAGATATTTCCCTCATTGCGAGCAGCAATACACTATCTAGAATTCTTTGAGCTGGCGCAGGAATACCTTCTTTTGTTATCTATCAATACCAAGGCAAACATGTGAGTGTTTGTCGGGTATTTATATGCCTGTAATTGGTCTCAAGTAACACCCGATTGCAAGAGGTGCTGTCTGCTCCACACTGCCAGGACCCATCCGCTGGTGGACATCAGTACTGCGGCCCAAAGAAGACATACCACTACCCTGTTTCCCTGAAAATAAGACATGGTGTGATTGTCGGTGATGGCTGTAATATAAGCCCTACCCCCCAAATAAGCCCTAGTTAAAGTCCTTGTAGGTCTTATTTTCAGGGTAGGGCTTCTTTTCGGGGAAATGGGGTAGGGCTTATTTGGGGGGTAGGGCTTATATTGCAGCCATCACCGACAATAACGCTAGGTCTTATTTTCAGGGAAACAGGGTATTTAGAGGGAAAAGCTCCCCTGGCAGTTCCAGACAACCAGGAGACACCTGCTGGTGGACCACAGTACTGCATGCCAAATATCAGGCAGTGACACCAGCAAATGGAACCTTCCCTGACACATACGCTGGAGCCCTGTTCTAGGTGGAGACACTGGCAATTATATATTCATAGTCAACACTTCCTTTAGCGAAGGCTCTGGCTCATTTGGTTAGTGTCATAGCCTTTGTGGGGAGGGCAACTTCATATAACCCCCTTATAACAAGGCTACATTTGTTAGCAATAGTGAACCATCTAGAACAAAACCTGTGCTCCCCAGCCGCTGAAATAATTTGCCTGAACCGAGATGCACACAAAGGAGCAAGTGCAACAGACTACATACAAGTACTCTGATCACTGTCTGATCACTTTGACCCATACCTTGATCTTGAGCAGATGGTTGCTGATTACCAGATGTCTTGGCAGAAGGAAGGGGAACGTGTTTCTACTTTTATTAACTGATTACAGTTGCTCTTGTCCCATTTAGTATATCACCACGCTGTATTCACTTATGAAGTAGATTCTGTGGACCCGTCAATTAGTTAGAGGTTTGTTACCTCACCACGCTCTCACACAACTCCTTAAAATGACGTTGTCTGACAAAGTACTTCCGATCCATGAGTTAATGGAAATAGTAAAGAAACAGGAAGCTAACATTCAATTTAGTACTCCTAAGAAAATAAGAGCCGTCTCAAAAGAGCATTACTCCTCTGATCAGACCCAAAGAAAGAAGCTTGAGCCTTACCAGCCCCAGCTTTCAAGTAAACGACCAGCTGTAACAGCAAGGGAGAGGGACCCCCAAAAGTGTTTCAGGTGTGGTCAGATGGGTCATTCAGCTAGGATATGTCAGGGTAACATTGGGGGAACAGTGCAAAGTGTGGTGCCCCTGTACAAAAGTAGAAACAAGGAAGGAGACATTTCAAACCAATACAAAGAGGACATATTATAGGGTCTAAGTCCCTTGTTAAAGTTACTGTCAATGGACCACTCAAGCTTTATTTGACACCGGGTCCCAAATTATACTTATCTATTGTTCATTCTACCAGAAGTATGTAAGCAACATACCTCTTCAATCTACTGGACAGATGGGGTTATGGGGCTAAACTCTGATTCATACCCTGTTGATGGAAGTTTACAAGTGATTGTGACTTTACCCAAGTTAGAGAACAAGGGTATTCCCCCTCTGGAGATCACAGTTGCGGTCTGCCCTGACAAAGATGATGCATGCACAGCCCCAGTAATACTAGGCACTAATTGGAGAACGCCCAGTGGAAATTCCACCAGGAGAGAGAGTGCTAAGGTTCGCATCTAGCATTGCCCCAGAACTGCTTGGAGATAGGAGTTATGTCCTGATGGAAACTCCCGAAGAAATTATTTATCAAGGAGGGTAGATGGTGATCCCTAAGAGAAAAGATTGGAGAACTAGAGTGGCACTGTCTATGGTTGTAACTGTGAGAAACTGTTCCCCCCATTCCGTTGTAATTGATCCTCGTCAAGATGTTGCCCACTCTTACCCAGTCAGGGCTGGACTGGGACAGAAATTTGGCCCTGGACTTCATCCAGACTGGCCCACTTACATTTTGAGTGTCCCATCAGCACTCCCTTACATCAGAGTGTCCCATCACCAGCCCCCTTACATCAGAGTGTCCCATTACCAGCCCCCTTACATCAGAGTGTCCCATCACCAGCCCCCTTACATCAGAGTGTCCCATCACCAGCCCCCTTACATCAGAGTGTCCCATTACCAGCCCCCTTACATCAGAGTGTCCCATTACCAGCCCCCTTACATCAGAGTGTCCCATCAGCACCCCCTTACATCAGAGTGTCCCATCAGCACCCCCTTACATCAGAGTGTCCCATCAGCACCCCCTTACATCAGAGTGTCCCATCAGCACCCCCTTACATCAGAGTGTCCCATTACCAGCCCCCTTACATCAGAGTGTCCCATCAGCACCCCTTACATCAGAGTGTCCCATCACCAGCCCCCTTACATCAGAGTGTCCCATTACCAGCCCCCTTACATCAGAGTGTCCCATCAGCACCCCCTTACATCAGAGTGTCCCATCAGCAGCCTCCTTACATCAGAGTGTCCCATCAGCAGCCTCCTTACATCAGAGTGTCCCATTACCAGCCCCCTTACATCAGAGTGTCCAAACAGCACTCCCCTTACATCAGAGTGTCCCATCAGCACCCCCTTACATCAGAGTGTCCCATTACCAGCCCCCTTACATCAGAGTGTCCCATTACCAGCCTTCTTACATCAGAGTGTCCAAACAGCATCCCCTTACATCAGAGTGACCCATCAGCACCCCCTTACATCAGAGTGTCCCATGAGCAGCCCCCTTACATCAGAGTGTCCCATGAGCAGCCCCCTTACATCAGAGTGTCCCATGGGCAGCCCCCTTACATCAGAGTGTCCCATGGGCAGCCCCCTTACATCAGAGTGTCCCATGAGCAGCCCCCTTAGATCAGAGTGTCCCATGAGCAGCCCCCTTACATCAGAGTGTCCCATCAGCAGCCCCCTTACATCAGAGTGTCTCATTAGCAGCCCCCTTACATCAGAGTGGCCCACTAAGCCATCAGCCCACCGGGAAACTCCCTGTAGTCCCGATGGCCAGTACATGCCTGTACCCAGTACTCGGCATGAACCCCTATGCTGAAGTGTGTAGAGTTCAGGTCAGGAATGCAGCTCCTAACCTCAAATTTGTTTTGAGTGATTCAACCTACCAGAGGCTTGGAGCCAGAAGTTGACAAAGCAATTGTCGGATTTACCAGACGTGTTCTAAATGGATGTTTTGAGGGCCATGGTGGAGTATTGCATCAAGAGTATCACACAGAATTGTGGCCCATAGCCAGTTTATATTGAAGTACAAATTAGGCCCAAAGAACATGGGAGCAGATGCCCTATCAAGACGTCCAGGGTTGCCCCTATATCCGAAGAGAATGTCTGGGAAGATGCCCCTGGCCCTGGTGTCGAAGCCCTGTGAGCTACAGCTGCAGTTGTTGCAGATAAAGTGGCTTTTTCTGAGATGCGACTTGTGGACTGCATGGGTAGTGGTCTAGAAGCTGTCCCTGATATGTTCGGGGTAATTTGAAAGATCCTCCATAGCCCCCCCAGAGAATGACTAAAAGTCAGAAGTCTGACCCTGTTATTGGACCTTTTGTACAGAGCAATGAGTGCTAAAGATCCAGAGATGTTGAAGTCCCTGTCCACTGAGCATGGTCCTTTCCTGAGGGATTAGGAGAATTTTGAAATGGACAAAGGA
This sequence comes from Lithobates pipiens, assembly GCF_037356315.1. Taxonomy (NCBI): domain Eukaryota; kingdom Metazoa; phylum Chordata; class Amphibia; order Anura; family Ranidae; genus Lithobates; species Lithobates pipiens. The sequence continues at coordinate 158,879,001 of NW_027507686.1, forward strand.
CTACTCTATCATGTGGCATTGTTTCATGACCACCCTGGGAGGCATCAATTAGTGCTTCCAGAATGCTTCCGCAAGATGGTGTTCAGGAGTCTGCATGACTATCATGGCCAAAAGACTTATGGCCTCATCCAAGGCTGATTTTACTGGCATAAAATGAGAGACACCTCGGTAGATCTTTGCAGACGTTGCCTTCAGTGTCTCCCGAGGAAAGCTCTGCCAGTCCGTGCTGCCCCCATTAAGAACTTACATAGTTCAGGTCCCATGGATCTGGTCTGTATCAACGTTCTAGGTATTGACCAAGATTCCAGAGGGATCGGAAATGTATTAGTGGTGACCGATCACTTTACTTAGTACACCCAAGCTTTCACTACCAAAGATCAAAAGGCAGTAACGGTTGCTTGAGTGCTTTTGGAGAAATATTTTATCCACTACAGCCTCCCCACAGAATACACTCAGATCAGGGTTGGAATTTTGAGAGCAAGTTAATCAAGGAATTGCTTCAACTGCTAAACGTTCAAGAGTCGGACTACACCTTACTACCCTGAAGGTGATGCGCTTCCTGAAAGATTTAACATGATCTTGCTTGATATGCTAGTGTCAGGGCTGGGCTCAGCCCTTCCTTCTCAAATCTGGCCACTCAGCTGTCAGCTAATTGCCAGCTCCTATCTCTCCCGGTGACTCACCTGTTGATGCTATTCTGCTCACCAGTCCTGCCTACTTAAGCCGTCCAGTCCAGATGATATCTCCCCTTGTCTTGGTCACATCTCTAGAGATGCTCTCCTGTGTTCCTGTTAAATACTTGCCTGGCTGACATTCCTTCTAGCTTCAGATCCTGCTTGCTGTTCTACTACGCTCATCTTTGGCTCCCTGACGTTTTGGCTTGCCTTACTATCTGTCCCGGCTCTGGCTATGTTTTGACTACGTTTTACTCTGTTTATTTTTTAATTATTATTAAACAAGTGTGATTTAATTGTACTTCTGTCTCAGTCTGATTTATGGTTTCTGACAGCTAGGCACCCTACAGGCTGATGAGAAACGTACCTGGAGTCGTAGGGTTGAAACCATGGTTTATGCATATAACAGTACAAGGCATGAGAGCACCGTTTTTTCCCCTTACATTTTAATGTTTGATAGAGAGCCCAGATTACCAATTTACCTTCTACTAGGGGTCTCCGCTGATGGGATCAGTCACCAAAGCCACTACCAATATGTGGCTAGATTGAAAGATCCCCTTAAATCTGCTTACCGCTTGGCTGAAGAAAATGCGGCCAAAATTAATGAAGGAAACAAAAAAAGGTTTGATCTTCGGGTGAGATACAGAGACTTAAATATAGGCGATGGAGTACTACTGTGAAACCTCAGTGCAACAGGAAAGCATAAATTAGCTGACAGATGGAGGAAAGAAATCTTCACAGTGGTGGATACGTTTCCTGGGATCCCTGTATACAAGATAAAGGGGCCAGAAGGACAAATCAAAGCCTCGCATCGCAATCATTTATTGCCCATTCCTAAAGTCAGTGATGAGGAATCACAGATTACACTCCAGTGAATGATCTGCCTCCTACTCAGGTGAATGCCTCATCTGATCTTCCTGATGTCCGTGAGAGTGAGTGGAATGTGACCCTTGATGTTGCTAGCATCGACACTCCTATTCCTTTCCAGGAGATACTAGATCCTTGGTTTCCAGAATTTGTGCCCCAGTCTGTGCCTACATTCAGTCAGGGGCCTAGTTCTGACTCACAACCAGTACCATCCAGTGGCGGTGTGTCCATAAGGGCCATCCCTCTAGCACCAATAGATAGATTCATGCAATGTATGAATCTATCTATGGCCACCCCCTATTCAGGGTCGCCGGGCACCTGAATGACAGCAGCAGGTTTTTTTTTAAGCACCTGATTAGAGCTATAGGCTCTAATAGGCATCCAAAAAGGTGACCTGCAAGCACCATGCTGGCCGCTTGCAAGTCACTCAGCTGTGTTAGAAAAGCAAATGAATATTCGCTTTCCTAACACTAAACCGACTCTCCTCCAATCGGGTGCTCAGATATCAGACAGGGTAAGTACAAACGGTGGGCACAGTGGGAGCATTTGATGGGGCACAATGAGGCTTCATTTGATGTGGCACAGTGAGGCTGCATTTGATGGGCACAGTGAGGCTGCATTTGATGGGGCACAGTGGCTGCATAAGAGGGGCACAATAGCTGTATTTGATGTGAAGCATTTGATATGGCACAGTGGCTGAGTTTGATGGTACAGTGGCTGCGTTTGATGGCACAGTGGCTGCGTTTGATGGCACAGTGAGGCTGCAATTGATGGCACAGTGAGGCTGCAATTGATGGCACAGTGAGGCTGCAATTGATGGGGTTTTTTCTCAGAATTTTTCAGTTTGTTTGCACCCCCCCAAAAATTTTGAGCACCAGTCGCCACTGGTACCATCCCTTCCCATGACTCAAAGTCCTAGTTCAGGTCCTGGGAACACCGCTTTACCTCAGAGAGAAGTGTGAAGAGGAGAACGAGCTAGGCATCCCCCACCCATCTTGACTTATGATAGTTTGGGGGATCCCACACTCATTACTCAGCCTCATTTGTATCATGCCTGGGTAGGAGCAGTTTCTAATTTTGGTCTATATGCATACAGATTTTGCTTCACCTGGAATGATTTACATTTTTTTCTCCCTCAGCAAACCATTGTAATGGAGAGAGGATCAAGTGACTGGTTTGGGTTGAAGTGTATATCTGGCACTTTATTATTTAAAGCAACAGTGTCCCTTTTTGGTCTGGTTTCTAGCTAGTATTAGCCTATGGAACAGTAAACAGCTCCCGATATCGACAGGATAGGCTTCCAACGGCCATTTAGATAGGTAGAGGTCCAGTAGCATCAATAGCCTATAGTCAGGTTAGGGACCAAGACATAGGCTAGATAGGCCTGATTTGCCTTGCAGGTGGTGCGTTCCAGACTTCTTTGCCATTGGCGTGTTCATCTGTACAAGCGTCCCCAGGAAGCCACCGTTCCACACATGCATCAGCGTTCGTCCTCTCAAGCTGAATTGTGTTACATCTGTTACAACTTGCAAGCCAACTCATTAGGGGCTCCTGCAACTGAACTGTTCAACAGTTTATTTGGAGGTATTGGTGTTAAAGGCCTTTAGTTATATATCAGGATATATATATATATATATATATATATATATATATTTATATTATATGTGCACTGTTCTTCTCAGACATATACAGTGCCTTGCAAAAGTATTCACCCCCTTGGCATTTTTCCATTTTCATGTTTTGTTGCCTCACAACCTGGAGGTTAACTTAGATTGTTTGAGGATTTGCACTATTTAATTTACAGAATAAGAATTTATTTATTTGTTTTTTTTTTATTGTGAAGCAAGCAACAAATAGGACAAAATAACAGAAAAAGTCAATGTGCATAACTATTCACCCCCCAAGTCAATACTTTGTAGAGCCACCTTTTGTGGCTATCACAGCTCCAAGTCGCTTTGGATAAGTCCTATAGGAGCTTGCCATATTTTACCACTGGGATTTTTGCCCATTCCTCCTTGCAAAACTGCTCCAGCTCCTTCAATTTGGATGGTTTGCTCTTGTGAACATCAATCTTTAAGTCTGGCCACAGATTTTCTATTAGATTGAGGGTCTGGACTTTGACTAGGCCATTCCAACATTTACATGTTTCCCCTTAAACCACTCAAGTGTTGCTTTAGCAGTGTGTTTGGGGTCATTGTCCTGCTGGAAGGTGAACCTCTATCCTAGCCTCAAATCACACACAGAGTGGTACAGGTTTTACTCAAGAATATCCCTGTATTTAGCACCATCCATCTTTCCCTCAACTCTGACCAGTTTCCCAGTCCCGACTGCTGAAAAACATTCCCATGGCTTGATGCTGCCACCACATTTCACTGTGGGGATGGTGTTCTTTGGGTGATGTGTTGGGTTTGTGTCAGACATAGCGTTTTCTTTGATGGCCAAAAAGTTCAATTTTAGTCTCATCAGACCAGCACACCTTCCTCCATACATTTTGGGAGTCTCTGTGCTGCCTTTTTGATTAATGCCCTCCTTGCCCGGTCCGTGAGTTTTGGCATGCGGCTGTCTCTTGGCAGGTTTGCTGTTGTGCCATGTTCTTTCCATTTGGTTATAATAGATTTGATGGTGCTCCTAGGGATCATCAAAGATTTGGATATTTTTTTATAACCTAACCCTGACTTGTACTTCTCAACAACATTGCCCCTTACTTGTTTGGAGAGTTCCTTGGTCTTCATGGCAGTGTTTGGTTAGTGGTGCCTCTTGCTCAGGTGTCGCAGCCTCTGGGGCCTTTCAAACAGGTGTGTATATGTAATGACAGATCATGTGACACTTAGATTGCACACAGGTGGACATCATTTCACTAATTATATGACTTCTGAAAGTAATTGATTGCACCAGAGCTTTTTATGGGCTTCATAACAAAGGGGGTGAATACATAAACACGTGCCAATTATTTTTTTATTTCTTAAAAATAGTTTTATGTATGTATTTTTCTAATTTATACTGAATACTTTTGCAAGGCACTGTATACTTTCTTCCTGTTATTGCTCTGGTTGCATGTAATGCTATCATTTTATCATGTATAAATTTACACTGATTACCTGCTGTTATGTCTTCCTATCTTTACTCTCAGAAGGCTATGCTGGGTGTATTAGTACTACTGCTGTCAGTTATTTTTGGTGAGTTACTAGTTATTTTCCTAGAAAGTGAACATCTCTACATATGCTGGAGCCCTGTTTTAGGTGAAGGCACTGCCAATTATTTATTCATAGTCCACTCAGGGGAGGGCTGGCAGCCTTAGGCCTAGGGGGCAAGTCCAGTCAAGTGGCCCATTGAACCACTGAATCAGCTCCCCACCCATCTACACCACATTCCCTGTACAGAGAGAGAGGGAGACTGCTCCACATTGCCCCAAAGAGAGAGAGACTGCTTGACACTGCCTGCACAGAGAGAGACTGCTTCACACTGCCTGCACAGAGAGAGACCCCACTTCACACTGCCTCCACAGAGAGAGACCCCGCTTCATACTGCCTCCACAGACCCCGCTTCACACTGCCTGCACAGAGAGAGCAGTCACTTTCTGTGCAGGCACTGTGAAGCAGTCAGTCTCTGTACAGGCAGTGTGAAGTGGAGCAGTCTCTCAGAGAATGGAGCAGTCTCTCAGAAAGAGACTGCATGATTGCCCCCAGAGAGACTGAGAAAAAGAGCTAGCCCCTTCCCCACATTCAGTACACAGACCAATGAGGCTGCAGGAAGATGAAAACTAAAGACTGTGCTGTCACAGCCAACCCACTAAGCACTACCTGTGGAGTCTGGAGCTTCTCTGGTGAGTGAGCACGACACCACTGGGCAAGCCAAGCAAGCAGAGTAGCTGAGAGTCACAGTGAGCGCAGCAGGCTAAACACGCAAGTCCTGCTGTCTCCCCCCGGCATGAACACCAGATTCACCAGGGTGCAGGTTCCTCATGTCTCAATTGCGGATAGTAAGAAATGCACATGCAGGCGCATGCCGGAGCACAGGCCAGATTAAGGGCATTGTGGGCCTGGTGCTGCAGTGGAGCAGGTTTAGGAGTGGCAGGGATATGAGGTAAGTAATGTCATATCCCAGCTCTTGCCCAGACTTGGTCACAGCCCCACAGGGCTGTAATGTTAGGGAAGCCCAGAACTTGAATTACCAAGCTTCCGTAAGAGCCGTGTGTCGGTGTGTGCTCTGAGGTGAAAGTTTCCAAGCCATCAGAATACAGTGATCACTGCTGGCAGCTATAGCAGCCAGCACTGATCGCTAAAAAACATAAAGACACGCTGGTTGTACTGTCAGTTGATGGAGTCAAATTCTGTACAACCAGTCTGCACAGAGATAGATTGAAATTCTGCTGAACCGGCAGAATTTCAATCTGTCTATTGTGGCCTAATTCCACCAGTCTCTGGGTTTAATAATATCCTCAAATCTTCTGAAAGGGGGGCTCCACTTAGGTGTAGAAATTCACTTTGAACTCCACCTTATTTCCAGAACTCTCTTTAGGGTCCTTTAACACTGAAGGCGCTGTACAGGCGTTTTAGTGCTAAAAAATAGTACCTGTAAAGCACTTCTTATGCCACCCCAGGTTTCCCACTGGGGCGGTGCGTTTAAAGGACATTCTGAAAAGTCCAGCAAGCAGCATTATTGGGGCGGTTTGGGAGAGGTGCCCAGCGTATTGAAATGAATGCAACACGGCCCTTTTTAACATTTTCTTTGGCCACTAGTGGGGGTTAAAAGTGCCCCTCTAGCGCCACTAAAACAATGATAAAGCGCCACTAAAACGAGCAGCGCTGTACCACTACCGCCAGCATCGCCCCAGTGTGAAAGTACCCTTTGGTATTAGATGTGCAAACAAAAAGGTGAGACCACATCTAATACCTACAGAGAGTAATGGAAATAAGGTGGAGTTCAAAGTGAACTGTGTCATTACCTGCAGGGATTGGCATTTAGGGGGGTTAAAGCAGGCAGGGATGAAATGTGATATCAACTATTCACTGCCTGTCAAATGCCTCTGAAAAGTGACCTGAGCATGGATCACTTTTCAGAGGAGTGGCAGTGGCTGCTGCAAGTGAATACAAGCATTTAGGCTCACACTGGTGTGCTGCGGTTTGGCTGCAGTGCGGGTGTACTGGCGGGTGTCACACCCCCTCAGACTTCTTTTAGGTTACTCATTGTTGCTGCATGTTCTGAAAGTGCACCAAACATGCAGCATGCAGGACGTTTTGTGCACTTTCAGAACATGCAGTAAAAATGTGCATCCTCTATGTCCCAGGGGCAACATGCAGGATGACTGCCAGTACACCAGCACTGCAGCCAAACTGCAGCATGTCAGTGAGAGCCCTCATCATGGCACAGGCTGCTAGAAAAAAACTCTTTGGCTGGAGAGAGGAGCAGCTCACTTACTTGGATGGTCCCAGCCTCCCAGGAGCCTCACTGGATTCCAGCCAGAGAGCAGGTCCAGCCTCTGCCAGCCAATGGTGTGGAGTAGGGAGGGGCTGGGCGGGGCTGGGCGGGGCTGTGCTGTGCTGTGTAACACAGACTGTCAGCCCTGACATGAAGACATCGCTGGCTCACAGTACTGGACTCGGCCAGCTCAAGAACTGTGCATGTTGCGGTTTTAAACTGACGACACAGCAGCCTTTGCCACCGCATATCAGAGCAGCCCAGGGGGCAATTGCATCCCTGCCCCCTGGCCCAGCACTGTCCACTCTTCCTTTAGAAAAGGTTCTGGCTCATTTGGTTACCTGCAGGTTAGCATAATAGCGCAACGCCATATGACCCCACTATAACAGGTCTACACCAGAATAGGTGTCCCTGTTGGATGATTTCTCCTTACCTCCTGTTGCCGACAACTGTGAAATTTCCCATAACTTTCTGTTCTGGTGATAAGATGAATACCTCCAGCCGGGCCTCATCAGCAGTGAAAACCTGTAACGTGATTGTAAAACCTATTTTTTTTTTTTTTTATTAAAATGAAAAAGAGAGTGTACTTAACTATTTTGTTTGGTATTGCACAGAGTGGTTTCTTATCTCCTCTTCTGTAGTCCCCCACTGGTGCTGTACCGCTCCTCCTTTCCACCGCGTGCCCCTGATCAAGCCATGTGCTGAGGGGGCACCTTTGTGGTCATTCTCCTGAGCTGGGCTGTGTGCATCCATAGACCCACACAGCATGGATTGGCGCTGCCCCCTCCAGGATTTTAAATGACAGCAACAGGAGCCAGTGGCTCCCGCTGCTGCCAGTGTCTACTGCGAGAAGTTAGAAGAGCTGTAGATGAGATATTACTGGATCATGAGAGGAGACATTTAAGTGTTTAGGGAGGGGGAGTGGGCACGAGCGGTGAAACTTTTTTTTTTTACATTAATGTAAAGTATAGCGCTACCCCTACAGGAGCTACTTGGTAATTTGGGCTCTCTGTTCTGCACCTCGACTCCATAAATACCCTCTGCCCCTCTGACACATGGTTGAATGAAAGTTACAGCACGCACATATAGGAACACAAGTGTGGATACCTTTAACTCAACTGTGAATTTGTATCAGGAAATAGACACAAGACCAGGTTGGACTGGTGTGTTTTTTTTTTTTCAACCTTACCAAGTATGAAAGACCAAGTTAGACTTACCGGTAACTTGTTTTCCAGAAGTCTTTCAGGACAGCACCTGAGAGATAGCGACTCCACCCTCCTCGTTAGGAAACACCTTCTTCCTCCAGACTTTAAAGGGAGGCGCCTCCCTACCACACATCAGTTGTAGAAGAGAACCTCCGGCCCCGGCTGGAACACATAAACACATACGTTAGTCACAGCGTAGCATAATATAATACCATAGGGCGGGATGCTTGCTGTCCTGAAAGACTTCTGGAAAACAAGTTACCGGTAAGTCTAACTTGGTCTTTCCCAAGGCGTCTTTCAGGACAGCACCTGAGAGGATAACAGAGACTTACCCCTTAGGGCGGGACAACAGCTTGCAGGACCTTTCTGCCAAACGCCTGATCGCTGGCAGAAGTGAGATCCAGTCTATAATGTTTCACAAATGTGTGAAAACTCGACCATGTCGCCGCCTTGCAGATCTGCTCAGGGGTGGCACCAGCTCTCTCTGCCCACGTAGACGCCAGAGCTCTGGTTGAGTGTGCACAAATTCTTGCTGGAGGAGATAACCCTGCCTGGGAATATGCCTCTGAGATAGCTAATTTCAGCCATCTAGCTAAAGTAACTTTAGAAGCCTGAAAACCCTTTTTTCTTCCTGAGAAAAGTACAAACAGTGAATCTGAACGCCTGAAGGACTCCGTCCTTTCTAAATAACTCAGCAGAGTCCTCCTGACGTCCAAAGTATGGAAAGAAGTCTCCTTATTTCCTTTGGGGCTAACACAAAACGTTGGCAGTACTATGTCCTGTATACGGTTCTGAACTGAAGCTACCTTCGGTAAGAATTTTGCATCTGTTCTAAGAATAACTCTATCAGGAAAAATGGAAAGATAAGGTTCTTTAACTGACAGAGCATTTAGCTCACTGATCCTGCGTGCAGAGACAATGGCAATCAGAAAAACGGTTTTTAATGTGAGAAACCTAAGGGAAGCCTCCACAAGAGGCTCAAAAGGCCCTTTTGTTAGAGACTGTAGGACTACCGACAAATCCCATCTAGGAAAAACCTTAACAGGAGCTGGCCTAGATCTTTTAAGAGCTCTAAAGAATCTGATCACCAGTGGATCTGAGGCCACAGATTTTTCTAAGAACACTGTCAGGGCTGCTACCTGCACCTTCAGGGTACTAACTGCCAGTCCCTTGTCTGCTCCATCTTGTAAAAACTCCAAGATGGAGACAAGGCTCCCTGTCACCTGGGCGGCTGACAAACACCAAGTTTTATAACGCTTCCAGACCTTAGAATAAATGGCCCTCGTAACCCTTTTCCTACTTGCTAAAAGGGTCGAAATCAAACGGTTGGAAAACCCCTTGCTCCTAAGGAGCTGCCTTTCAGAAACCAGGCCGTGAGGGCCGGGCTGGCCACTCCTGGATGGTTCACTGGGCCCTGCAACAACAGATCGTGTCTCAGGGGCAGACGCCAACAAGGCTTGATTGCCAGGCCTAGAACTGTCGAAAACCAAGCCCTTTTTGGCCAAAAGGGCGTGATTAGAATAACTGGCACCTTCTCCCTCTGAATTTTTCTTAAAATTAACGGGATTAACTGAAATGGGGGAAAAGCATAACAAAGACGAAATTCCCATGGATAAGCTAGCGCATCTGTGCCCAGCGAGCCATCGCGACTGTCCAGGGAAAAGAACTGGGGAACCTGGGCGTTCACCCTTGAGGCGAACAGGTCTACCTCTGGTAAACCCCATTTTCCGGCAATCATTGTGAATATCTCCGGGTTTAGAGACCATTCCGCTTCCCGAATAGCGTTTCTGCTTAGGAAGTCCGCTACCCTGTTTAGATCCCCTTTTAGGTGGACTGCTGATAGGGATAACAAATGTTTTTCCGCCCACCGAAGAATCTCCATGGCCAGTACCTGAAGCGACCTGCTTCTTGTACCCCCCTGTCTGTTTAAATAAGCCACTGCCGTGGCATTGTCTGTTAGGACCTGGACGTGATGGGACTGAAGTTCCTGAACAAACAACTCCAGAGCTAAGGCAATCGCCTTGAGCTCCCTCCAGTTTGAGGACCTTATTGTCTCCTCTTTGGCCCAGGACCCCTGAGTGAAACGTGTTCCTAGATGGGCTCCCCACCCCCAGGAACTGGCGTCGGTTGTTAGTCTTTTCCCGACTGGAAAAGCCCAGACTAACCCTTCCGATAAGACCTCCTGTCTTTTCCACCACCATAGGGACCTTTTTACCTGGGTTGACACTCTCACCTCTGCCTCTAGGGATGCCACTGTGTGATCCCAAGATTTTAGAAGGAAAGCCTGCAGACACCTGAAATGCATTCTTGCCCACTGGACTGCTGGCATTGCTGAAGTCAGAACCCCCAAAGCTGACATAACCTGTCTTACTGTCAGATTTTGGCTGGTCTGTAATAAAGACACTGCACCGGAAATCCTGTCCTTTTTGTCTAAGGGAAGGAAGATTTTTTGCTCCACCGAATTTATTAGAAACCCTAAAAACCGAATCTCCTGAGATGGGTTTAGGGACGACTTTTGGAGGTTCAAAATCCAACCCAACGCCTCCAGATGGCTGCGAGCTTTGCCTAGATTGGTCTGCAATTCCTCGCTGGATGGGGCGAAAAACAGCAGATCGTCTAAATAAGGAATAACTGCGATTCCCTGAAGACGCAGTGGCGCTAAAGCTTCTGCCATTATTTTGGTAAAAATTCGGGGAGATGATGACAGGCCGAAGGGTAGGGCCCTGAACTGGAGATGATGAACCATACCCCCCAACCTCACCGCCAGCCTGAGAAACTTCTGAGACTGGGGAGAGATCGGAACATGTAGGTATGCGTCTTTTAAATCTACTGACGCCATAAAACATCCTGGCGTCAACAGGTTTCTGACCGAAAAAATTGAGTCAATTTTGAACTTCCTGTACCTTATGGACTCGTTTAAAGGTTTTAGGTTGAGAATCAACCGAAACTTCCCTGTCGGTTTCTTTACTAGGAAAACATGGGAATAAAACCCCTCCTGCTGTTCTTGCAGGGGTACCTGTACTACTACGCCCTGTTGCATCAGTTCCTCTAGAGAGGACTTCATGGCCAGGGCCCTTACTGGATCCCGCGGGGTGTTGGTAATCAGGAACCTTTTCTTGACAAACTCGAGTGAGTAACCCTGCGCGAGAGTGGTCAGGATAAACTGATTTGAAGTTATCCCTGACCACTGCGGAAGAAATTCTTGTAGTCTTCCGCCCACCCGCAGAGACGAGTCATTGCGATTTTTCGGCCTGTGTAGGAGGACGGAAGAGAATTCCGCCTCTACCCTTCGGCTTCGGGGCGGACCAACTTTTCCTTCTCCCTTGCAACTTGCTGTCCTGATCCTGAGTTTTTTGAGGTCGAAAAAGACGCTTTGGTACCTGCTTTTTCTTTTTGACCGGAAAGGATCTCTTTTTATCGGCTGTCCTGTCAAGAATATTATCGAGGTCAGAGCCGAAGAGCAAGTCTCCTGAAAAGGGTAACCCACACAGCTTATTCTTTGAAGCCGAGTCACCCGGCCAGGTTTTAAGCCATAAGGCTCTTCTTGCAGCATTAGTTAGAGCTCCTGACCTGGCCGATATCTTAATTGCCTCAGCTGAGGCATCTGCAACATAGGCTACTGCCGTAATCAGGGTAGGAAAAGAATCTAAGATTTCCTGTTTAGGGGAATCTGCAGCTATATGTGACTTTAACTGGTTAATCCAGTATTCTAAATTTCTGGCTACACACGTTGTGGCCATTGCTGGTTTTAAATTGCTCATAACTGATTGCCATGATCTCTTGAGCAAAAAGATCCATGCGTTTGTCCATCGGATCTTTCAAAACTCCCATATCCTCAAAGGACAGATCTGTGGACCTTGAAACCTGGGAAAAGGCGGCATCCAGTCTGGGCACCTTGTTCCATACTGCTGCAGGGTCCTCCTCGAAAGGAAAACGCCTTTCGTGGGCTTTGGAGAAAAAGGGCTTTTTCTCTGGATCCTGCCATTCTTTCCTAATGGCCTCAGAGATGACCGGATGAACTGGGAATGTTCGGCCCTTAGGCTCATCCAACCCAGCATACATGCGGTCATGGAGTGATAATTCCTTTTTCTCCTCACTTAAACCAAGCGTAGCATGAATGGCTTTAAGGAGCCCATCGACCTCTTCAAGGGACAGTTTGAATTTAGGAGGGGGCTACCTCAGAATCCTCCAACTCCTCTTCCGAATCTTTAACGGAAAGAGCAGTGGACTGCTTTTCCCTATCTGAAGGGTCTTCAGGCAGAGATTCTAACACCGGGATTGAGAGAGACCCCTGGGAAGACTCTGAAGTGGAAGGCTGACTAGCAGCCGGGTTTGCTAGTGAGTCACGAAAATTCTGGATCGTGGCGTACAGCTCCTTCTTTACAGAGGCCACCAGATCCTCACATACAGAGGCAGATTCCTCTTTAACTAAAGAAGTAATGCAGGGACTGCATAAGGTTTTCTTCCAATTTTCTCCCAGCTTGGCCCTGCAAGAAGGACATCTTTTCTTTGGGTCAGAGCTCTTAGCCTATGAAGAAAAAGACAAAAAAGGGAAAAAAACCAGGGAACCCTTAGTGAGACCCAGTCTCAGCTTTGATAGGGATCACCACACAGGTGCACTAAGAAGAAACCAGTCAGCTTCTAGTGCCCAGACAGGCCCCTTGCCACCAGGGGGGAAAAAAGAAAGGAGAGAGCGAGACCAAACGCCAGGAAATAGAAAAAGAAAGGCAGACTTTAACTGCTGCCTCTTACCTGGGCCTTGCTGGTGCCTGTGCCTGTCCCCACCGCTGCAGACGCTGAATCTTCCATAATCAGCTGTGCAGAGATCCACTTGTGGCTAAACGCCGCCTCCGGAGTCACGCCGTGCAGCTGCACCGGACCGGAAGCGGAAATAGGCACCAGCACCTGTCCTCCCTCCTCCCCCCTGCGTCCACGCCGGAAACGACGTTTCAGCTGACCCGATGACCCGCTCTGTCACTTCCGGCGCGACCGCCGAAAACAAACATGGCGGCGGCACACGCGCGCCGCCGCGCCTACGAACGTGCGGGCCACCGAATCTTCGGCTCTCTCCGAGCACAAGAGGGGAAGAGGAGCCCGCTTGCTACCGCTGACGAGGCGTGGGTAGGTCGGGAGGACAGCGGGTCTCTAAAGGAGGAAAAAAAGGGAAAGAAGCCTAGTCCCTCAGGAACACCTAAGAGAAACAGACTCCTTCCCAAAAGGTGTTCCCTCCGGGCCGGAGGAAACACAAAAACTGATGTGTGGTAGGGAGGCGCCTCCCTTTAAAGTCTGGAGGAAGAAGGTGTTTCCTAACGAGGAGGGTGGAGTCGCTATCTCTCAGGTGCTGTCCTGAAAGACGCCTTGGGAAACTATGTGTAGCACCCTTGTCCTAAACGGGGCTGCTAGTAAATTTAATTGTGCTAACTAGCCTGGCTAATTTGTAGTCTTGATCAGCAGTTTTTTCTCCTAAGCTTGGGTTTAATTGTAATCTCTCTCTTCTGTCAATAGGTGGCACTGTTGCCTTTGGCATTTGGATGATAGATTACAGTGAATTCAGGTTATGAGTAGATATGTTGTTTCAGCCAATCAGCAGGAGTTTATTTGGCCACTGAGCATGCTGGGATAGTCTATTTGGGAGGAGTCATGCGATTGGGGTTCTTTACACCTGAGCTGGGGTCTGGGTGGGTGTGTAGAGCAGCAGCCGAGGTGTAGGCCTGAAGCCTGGGGCCTAGCTACGTGTAAAAGGGGCTTGGCCTGAGGGGAGCCTGATCGCTGCCAGGAGGCAAGGGAGAAGAAGTTGCCAGAGGGTCAACCACTCTTGTTGCCGAAGGCAGGTGCAAAGGGCCATGGAGCTCAGGAGTACCAGAGCAGACGCTTCACTAGCCGGGATGGTGAAGTAAGTGGAAAAACTTCAGTAGAGACTCATCCACTTTGAAGTAAAAGGCACATACTGTGAGAGATTACAACGTTAACAAAAATGGGGGGGGGAAAGGAAAACTAATTAAGAAAATATAACACAGCTGTACAGTCACGTTCATGTCAGAAAACCTGACATGGCTATTCAGCTAAGGCTGGATTCACACCTATGCATTTTTGGTGCTTTTTGCATTTTGCAGATTTGCACTACAGAACGTGTTCCATAGGAATCCATGGTAAATGGACTGTAGTGCAAGTCTGCAAAAAGCAGTAAAAATGCATAGGTGTGAACCCAGCCTAAGGCTCCCCCTCCCATCCTCAAACGCTTACCTACTCAGGGGCGGATCCAGGGGGGGCAACGGGGCAATTGCCCCCTCCGAGAATACGAGTGGCAGGTGTCACCGCGGGTGAGAGAGCCGGCGAGCGGCTCCACGGCAGAGAGCACAGACGGCTCCGTCTGTGAGAGACAGCGGGTGGCTCCGCAGACGGCCCAGCTCTGTGTCAGTGTGTGAGCGGCTGCTGGCCTATCAGGGAGCCAGTGGGCGGGGGAGCAGAGAGATGACATCATCTCTCACTGCCCGGCGCCCGTCCTGCATCCCTGAAGTTCCGACCTCACTTTTTAGTGTGCAGGCAGCCACGGCAGCAGAGAGATTACATCATCTCTCTGCTGCTTTACTGGTAATTTGCTGCCTGGGACAATTATAGCAAGAGACAATTATATAGCAATTATAGCAAGAGACAATTATAGCAGGCAAGTGACAATCTGCATCATGTGGCATGGGACGTGGCAAGTGACAATTTGCATCGTGTGGCATGGGACATGACAAGTGACAATCTGCATCTGGTGACAGGTGACGTGGCAGGTGACACGCTCGGGGCTCCCACTGATTCTGCATTATGGTGAGTTGAACCATTAAATTTTTTAGAACAATGTAATAATAGTAATGCGCTTCAATCATCCTGACACCATAACAACCATGGCGTTGTGATGATTGAAGCCCTAACACCAGCCATTTCCCTGATAAATTTACCCCAGGATCTATCTGCGCTGATCCCCAAACTTACTGAATCCTCAGTAGACATATGCAACACATAGAAAACACTGAGCAAATTAAATATTGACCACGCATGTGCCACCACAGTATTGTTGGTTGCATTTGTTTCTCTGAAGAAGCTAACAATATTAAAAGGGTTTCAATTATGCTAAGGGGTACTTGTAGGTGTAAATTCATAGCAGTAGTGACTATTATAAAAAAAAAAAAAGTTTACTGTCTTGTACTGGAGCCATTGTGGCTCCTATTCAACACAAAATGTGTGTCTGTTACGGTTTGTAAAACACGTTATGAAATAAGCAATTGCACAGCAACTATCATTATCCTCAAACTCTAAGACCC
This sequence comes from Lithobates pipiens, assembly GCF_037356315.1. Classification (NCBI taxonomy): domain Eukaryota; kingdom Metazoa; phylum Chordata; class Amphibia; order Anura; family Ranidae; genus Lithobates; species Lithobates pipiens. The sequence goes on from NW_027507686.1 coordinate 158,894,472, forward strand.
CTTTCACACCGAGGGCGTTTTGCAGGCGCTATAGCGTTAGAAATAGCGCCTGCAATCTGCCCTCAAGCTGTTGCTCTATTCATTCCAGTGTGAAAGTCCGAGGGCTTTCATACTGGAGTGTTGCGCTGGCAGGATGTCAGGAAAAGTCCTGCCAGCAGCTTCTTTAGAGCGGTGTGTTTACCGCTCCTCCACCGCTGCTCCCCATTGAAATCAATGGGGCAGCGCTGCATTATCGCCGGCAAAACGCTGCTATTGCGGCATATTGCAGGCGATTTTAACCCTTTCTCGGGCACTAGTGGGGGTAAAAGTGCCCCGCTAGCGGCCGAAATGCGCTGCAAATCCGACGGTAAAACGCCGCTAAAAATAGGAATGTGAAAGGGGTCTGAATGTTCTACTGTATTATGCCGTGCTGTTAGTCATACTGAAGTAGGGGAAAAAATGGGTATAAATATTCAAGGGTGCAATGGACCGAACTGCAATATAGTTGGACACCTCCCCAAATTTCCTAGATAATCAGTACACACATCCCATATAGTACATACTATGGAAACACTCTGAAAAATCGGCTGTGCATGTGCCACTACAGCATTATAGGTTGTTCATTTTTCCTGACCTATGAAGTGGCTGACAATGTTAAAGGATGACAATTATTTTAAGGGCACTTGTAAGTTACAATTCATGGCAAAAGTCTTGACTAGTATAAAAAAAAGTGTCTCATTATATATATATATATATATATATATATATATATATATATATATATATATATATATATATAACATATATATACATATATATACATACACACATACATATACAGTGGTGTGAAAAAGTGTTTGCCCCCTTCCTCATTTCCTGTTCCTTTGCATGTTTGTCACACTTAAGTGTTTCGGAACATCAAACCAATTTAAACAATAGTCAAGGACAACACAAGTAAACACAAAATGCAATTTGTAAATGAAGGTGTTTATTATTAAAGGTGAAAAAAAATCCAAACCATCATGGCCCTGTGTGAAAAAGTGATTGCCCCCTAAACCTAATAACTGGTTGGGCCACCCTTAGCAGCAACAACTGCAACCAAGCGTTTGCGATAACGTGCAATGAGGCTTTTACAGCGTCCTGGAGGAATTTTGGCCCACTCATCTTTGCAGAATTGTCCTAATTCAGTTACATTAGAGGGTTTTCGAGCATGAACGGCCTTTTTAAGGTCATACCACAACATCTCAATAGGATTCAGGTCAGGACTTTGGCTAGGCCACTCCAAAGTCTTCATTTTGTTTTTCTTCAGCCATTCGGTGGTGGACTTGCTGGTGTGTTTAGGATCAATGTCCTGCTGCAGAACCCAAGTTCGTTTCAGCTTTAGTACACGAACAGATGGTCGGACATTCTCCTTCAGGATCTCTTGGTAGACAGCAGAATTCATAGTTCCTTTTATCACGGCAAGTCTTCCAGGTCCTGAAGCAGCAAAACAGCCCCAGACCATCACACTACCACCACCATATTTTACTGTTGGTATAATGTTCTTTTTATGAAATGCAGTGTTCCTTCTACGCCAGATATACTTGGACACACACCTTCCAAAGAGTTCCACTTTTGTCTCATCGGTCCACAGAATGTTGTCCCAAAAATCTTGGGGATCATCAAGATGTGTTGTGGAGAAATTGAGACGAGCTTTGATGTTCTTTTTGCTCAGCAGTGGTTTTCTCCTTGGAACTCTGCCATGCAGGCCATTTTTGCCCAGTCTTTTCCTGATGGTGGAGGCATGAACGCTGACCTTAACTGAGGCAAGTGAGGCCTGCAGTTCCTTGGACGTTGTTGTGGGGTCTTTTGTGACCTCTTGGATGAGTCGTCGCTGCGCTCTTGGGGTAATTTTGGGCGGCCGGCCACTCCTGGGAAGGTTCACCACTGTTCCATGTCTTCGCCATTTGTGGATAATGGCTCTCACTGTGGTTCGCTGGATTCCCAAAGCTTTGGAAATGGCTTTATAACCCTTTCCAGACTGATAGACCTCAATTACTTTCTTTCTCAATTGTTCCTGAATTTCTTTGGGTCTCGGCATGATGTGTAGCTTTTAAGGATCTTCTGGTGGACCTTACTGTGTCAAGCAGCTCCTATTTAAGTGATGCCTTGATTGTGAACAGGTGTGGCAATAATCAGGCCTGGGTATGGCTATAGAAATTGAACTCAGGTGTGGACAACCACAGTTATAGTATGTTTTAACAAGGGGGGCAATCACTTTTTCACACAGGGCCATGATGGTTTGGATTTTTTTTCACCTTTAATAATAAACACCTTCATTTACAAATTGTATTTTGTGTTTACTTGTGTTGTCTTTGACTATTGTTTAAATTGGTTTGATGTTCCGAAACACTTAAGTGTGACAAACATGCAAAGGAACAGGAAATGAGGAAGGGGGCAAACACTTTTTCACACCACTGTACATATACATACACACATACATACATACATACATACACAAAATTTCTGTAGCATTTACTGTTTGAAAAAAACATGCAAGGCCCCTTTCACACAGGGCACCTGTTCAAGCGATAATCTGTCCGCTGATCCCTACTGAGCAATCAGAAGGCTGGTCTGTGTCCACTCTACTTATGCAGAGAGGACACAGACACAGCCCACTCTCCTCTATGAGTGGTCAGATGTTTTGAACTGCCTGTCCGTTTCCATCTGACGGCCATCCAATCTGACCTGCCTGTTTTAAGCGGATGGGATCAGATCGGATGTCAGTTGGGGGGGGGGGGGCAATGGACACGCCGGTTTAACATCCGCCACTCTATAGAGGAGACTGGAGGATCTGATAGGGTCTGCCTGAAAATCGGACAGGCAGATGCGAATGGTCTGGTCTGCTAGTGTGAAAGGGGCCTAATGAAATCGGCAATTGTAAAACTATCTTCAGCTTCATACCTTCAGTGTCCTACTGTGTTATCCTGTTCTGTTTAAGTGTTACTAAACCCACAACAGTAAAATCGGTCCGTATACGCAGTAAAGCCTGCTTGTTCTACTTACTGGGGAACCTAGGGTGTTAATCTCCTCTGCATTGTGTAAAAAGGCTGTTTGATCCAGTCTTCTCTGATCCTCCGCTTCTTCCACTGTCCCCAATCCATCTTTTGTTAGTACAGAGCCTCTGGAGTCACTCTGCACATGCTCAGTCTGGTGTGTATTGCTAGAAAGTTTTTTTTTTTTTTCTTGGGAGGCTGTGATCAGTACAGAGCCAATCAGCACAGTCCAGAGGGTCAGGGGTCCTGCAGCCTCATAGAACAGTCAGAGTGGAATGGAAACTGATCCTACAAGCTTTAATCAAACACTGATAGACGTCACAAGACTACTATATACTACTCATGAGAAAAAGTATTTAGCCATTTCAATTTACTAAAATAATTGCATTTTCATGTTCTGTGTACTGTGGGAGATCAGATATAGTGAATGCAGGGTCCTGGGCTTAGTAACACTTTTAGGGCTCATTTACACTACGACTTCAACACACATTAAATCGCCTACTGATTCAACATGCTTTTTCAAATGTGTTTTTGATGCTTCGGTGGTGCTTCAATGATGCTTCAGTGGTGCTTTTTTGAAGCTTTAACCCCCCTGGCGGTATTCCCGAGTCTGGATCGGGGTGGAATTGTTATACCAAAAGCGGTAACCCCGAGCCAGACTCTGGACTGCATCGCTGGATCCAGGAGGAGGTTTACTTACCTTCTCCCTCGGATCCAGCGATGTCCCCGCGCTGTACGAGCGAGCCGTGTCTCACTCGATTCATCACATTGCCGATCTCCGTGCCCTGCGAGCGTTGCGACGCATGGGGACGGAGATCAGCGCCAAATTCAGAAAGTGAAACACACAGTATACATACAGTATAATGTAATCTTACAGATTACATTACTGCATGTAATAATTTCACATCCCCTTTGTCCCTAGTGGTCTGCCCAGTGTCCTGCATGCAGTTTTACATAATAAAAACTTCTTTATGCCTGGAAACTGGAGATTGTCCATAGCAACCAAAACTGTCCCTTTACATCAAAAATGATTTTAGACCAGCTAGAAAACAGCGATAATAAATTGGAATCACTCACAGAATTGAGCGATAGCGATTTGTGGGGAGATCCGTCATCAAATACTGAAAAGTAATGACAGTGACAATTCTGCAACTCAGCAAATTTCAGTGTTTTTGATTTGATTACATTATTGAATATTTTTTATTATTGTTATATTATTATTTGGTAAAATTATTTATAATTATTTATTATATTATAATTTATGATTTCATTTTTCAAACTTTATCATACCCGGGATGTCTGCTAGACTCTGGTTTGGACAGATTTAAGTGAGTTATTGCTAAGAATTACAGGACTACAATATAAAAACACCAAATTTTCATGCAAAATAATTGTACCGCTTTTAGCAGCTAAAATCCGAAATCGTACCACCAGGGAGGTTAATGAAGCTTGGCAGATGCCCTGTGTGTGTGAGCGCACTGATATCTCCCCTGAAATTTCTCCAAAACAAAGCGAAGCCAAGTTAATGCCTCTTAAAAGCTACAGGTGCTTCAAGGAAGCTTTGACATACACTTCTATACAGGCATAACCCACTTTTAATTACACAATGAGGGCTATTTACTAAAGCTGGAAAATGCTAAATTAGGCTCACTTCTGCATAGAAACCAATGAGCTTCCAGGTTTTATTACCAAAGCTTAAATTGAACAAGCTGGGTTTAGAAGCTCATTGGTTTCTATGTAGAAGTGAGCCTGATTTTGCACTTTCCTGCTTTAGTAAATAAACACCATTGTGTACTTAAAAGTGGGGTATGCCTGTAGAGGCTTTGAAGCACCACTGAAGCGACATGGGGTATAATTTTTGAAGCGGACTGTAAGCCAACCATTTTATTTAGTGACAGGGGCTTTGACTGGCATTCAGAGAGCTTTAACAAAGGGTGTTCAAAGCCATGTTTTGAAGCAAGTTAAAGCTCTCTGAATGCCAATCAAAGCACCTGGCACTAAATAAAATGGTTATCTTACAGTTTACACCTTGCGTTTGGTTTACTTTGGCTGTGCTTCACAAATTATAGCCCATGCTGCTTTAAAGCCTCCATAGAAGCCCGATTGCATACAAATTGAAACTCTTAAGGTTTGACCTCATATTATATGGTTTTGGTCTGGATGGTCCCCTAAAGACAAAAATCTGCAGAAAATCTATTAGTGTGTATGGGGTCATAAGTCATAATAAGTCGTAATGAAGTAGGCAGAGTTACAATGTTGCAGTCCTGCTCCCTGGGGAAGAAGAGACTGAGTAAATGCTTCCTCCTGCCTTCAGGGGCTCAAGGACTGCTTTATAATGACAAATGGTTTTTGAAAAATTATACTGTTGCTGTATACTCTGATGTTAAAGTGCTTGTTAAAGCGGAGTTCCACCCAAAAGTGTAACTTCCGCTCATTGTACTCCTTCCACCCTCAGGTGCCACATTTGGCCCCTTTCGGTGGGAGGCGGGGAAGGATACCTGTCTTTCACAGGTATCCTGTTACCACTTCCGGGAGCCTCAGCCCGGGCTCCCTCCTCCTTCCTTGGCCACCGGGGCCGTCAGGAGAAAGGAGCGGAGTCTTGCACAGTAGGGTTCCCGGGGTGAAGCTGTGAGTCTTCACTGCCGGATTCCCTTACTGCAATGGAGGCAGCATGCACCCGACAGCTGATGGAAACATCAGCTGTGGTGCCGACATTCCGGGACAGGTAAGTGTCCGATTATTAAACGGCAGCAGCTGCAGTATGTGTAGCTGCTGGCTTTTAATGTTTGGCTTAAAGGTCCATCCTGGCTTTTAATGCACTTTCACATCTTCAAACGATCAGTGCTGTGTCCTAATTCTGTGTCCCCGTGTGAGCAAGTTATAAAAAAAGATTATACCTCATTTCACAGTGTCTCTCAGCAATCACATGACTGGCTGTTTTTCACCTTTCCCAAATAGCTGCAGTGGGCGGGGCTGAGATTATCCCGCTGACGTCTCTTGGGATGGCTGCATGAAAGGAGAAAGAGCTGGCCAGTCATGTGATTGCTGAGAGGCGCTGAAAAATTTGGTAAAATCATCTTTTTTTTTAATCACTCACACAGGGGGACAGAAGTCGCGGGGCGGGCACTGTCACAAGCTGACAGGGAGGGGGGAGAGGACAGAGGACGACAAGGGAGAGCAGGAAGCAGGGTGCTTCTCAGATGGGTCACTCAAAGTGGGGAGAAGCCAGGAGCTCCATTGAGGGAGCCCGGAAGAAGAGGATCAGGCCACTCTGTGCAAGACCAACTGCACAGAGGAGGGAAGTATAACATGTTTGTTATTTTAAAAGAAAAAAAAGGGAACCTTTAATGTCCCTTTAACCTCATCCCACGTTGAAGTAATCATAAAATACTACAAAGATATATTTATTTATGAACAGATTCCATTAGAAAATGTGTATTGGATTGCTATCTTGCCATCAGTTTCTCCTGCCCGTTTCAGAGGGTGTCCTTCCCCCATATTTTTGGGGATTGTGAGAAGATATCCCATATTTGGTATAAACTGGATTTTTTTTCTACAACTTTAATTGGTAACCCTATCCACCTTATCTTAGCCAATTGTTTACCTTTTGTGAAGGTTTACACATTTGAAAGCGAGTGTAGACTCCATTTGTCGTATGGAAAGAATATTTCACACCCTATACAATCCTGTCTTTTTATTACACTAAACGGGATCCCTGGTTTAACCATTCTAAGGTCCTTCTTCAATTTACTGAACATTAGATAGCCCCTCAATAACTGCTCTTAAATGATCAGTCATTCACTGTTTACTCTATCAATAGCTCTCTATGTGGATATATTCATTCTTTTAAGTCTTAAGTCATAACATTGCTTTACCTTAAGGTTTTAGGAAACATTTTATTATACCCCTATTATTTAAAACTAGATGCATCTTTGGAAATACCATTTTCAGCATATTTTTTTTTCTTGTACCACAAATTTTCATTTACTACAATGTTTGTAAACAAAAAAGAAAATGTGTATTAGTAATTTATTTAATAAATTACAACTACTAAATATGAAATATCAAAAAGAATTTATTAAGAATAAAGGAGTAAAAATCTTCATATAAAAGAAGATTAAACTACCGGTTAGTATTGATGGTGGGTGAAACTTCAGCATTAGAGATGGAAAGAACCTGCTCTCCTCCTTTTCCCTTTGCCATCCACATCGTATTGTACCGTGTACAGTGAGTGTCCTGTGCTTTGGGTTCATCCATGGTTCTACTGGATAAAAGTTCTCCGCTGCTCTCACTGACAAAAACAGTGGGAACCTTTGGAAGAAGCTCAAACTTCTGTGCAGTTGCAGGCCAGCTCTGCCTCAGTCCATTCTCACATTCGTTTGCCAAGTCTCTGGGGCTCCTCGGGGTAAGAAAGAGGTTTTCAGTCATGGAGGAGCTGCCAAGATGAGTTTGGGCAACAGGAATTTCCTCCATAGACTCAGCAGAGTCAGAATGATATTCTGCAGGAGGTCCTGCTGCCTGGATCGGATGGATGGGCGCCAAGACTTGTAAAGATCTCACTGGGAAATTTGGGGAATTACTGGCCAAGCTTGGAGGTGCTGGTGAGACTGGAAGTTCTGAAAAAAAGAAAGAAAAATAATTTAGGGTTATGGTTAGAACAGGTTACACAACTGCATTAAAAGTGGCAACATATTACCACTACGGTTATCTGTTCATCAATGACCAAACCCTCCTCTTGGTCAGTATGTTGCATATAAAAACAAAATTCTGTCATTTGTAGAGGACAAATTACAAAATGAAAGCAATTTCTTACTGGCTTTAGTTAGGGTTGCACCTATACCACTTTTTATTCTTATTTTTTTTAAATATTCGCCGATACCGATACTTTTTTTTTTTTAATGTTGTGCGGCAGTGGCACTAATATACAGAACTGATAGATGACACAGATGGGGCATGGACTGTGTCTCAGTAGTTTTTTCATTTCATTTCATTTTTTTTTTTTTTGAATTTATTGTTATTTTTTTACAATTTATATATTTCTTTATTTACAATGCTTTCTTTTGGGGGGGGGATGTCTGTGTTCATTTTAGTTAGTTTTATAAGTTCACCTTTAAATAATTATGGGGGCATGGGGGCTTTGGCGAGATGTCATGGGTCTAAACAGACCCCTGACATCTCACCTTTGAGACACAGAAAGCGACTAAGGACACAGATTCTCCAGTTACTTTTTCAGCAGCCTCAGCTGCACCAAAAAGGAATGGATAGGAGACAAAGACTCCTCTCCATTCATAAACTGAGACATCAGTGATCACCGACTCTGTTTATTCAGAAAAGGAAGGAGCTAGTAAATGACAGATTTACCAGCTCCTTCCTCCGCTCTCCATCCTGACAGATCCAGGACAGGGGGGGACACGGAGGACCCGGGGAGCAGAGAGGGAAAAGGACACAGGGAGCCAGGGGCCTGGAGAGAGGGAGGAGAACGCCAGAGAGAGAAAGAGAGGGGATTTGAGGACCCGGAGAGGGGGAGGAGGACACAGGGACAGTCGAGGATGATCAATTCAGCGGTGGGGGCCATTACAAGCACTGATCTCCCTGTATAACTTTTAATAAAGAAGCCGGAGAGAGGAGGAGGAGAAGCGGCTGTCAGAAAAGCTATACAGGTAGATCGGTGCTTGTAACTGCCCTCCCTGCTGAGTTTGAGGATGCCAGGTCCGATAAAAAAAATAAAAAATTATCAGATCGGGCATCGGAGCATTTGCACGAGTACCGATACTAGTATCGGTATTGGTGCATCCCTAGCTTTAGTAGCAAAACACTATTAAGGTGGTTTTATTTTATTTTTTGAAGCAGCAGTATGGCTGTGGTGCAGTCATACCATTGCTGTATAATAAGCCCCTCATTTTTCTTGAAAATGATTTTAGGCATGGATTACTGAATTAGGCTAACAATTCTCACTGCTTTGTAGCAATCAGTACAATGAAAAAGCTAACAGTCAATTAAATCCACGAGGGAGGATTTGGGGGTGAGGCCAAGCTGTGCTGTGGGCATGGGAGTGAGCCCCTAAGGCCGGCCATAGATGGTTCAAATATGTTTCTGCTGAACCGGCCGAGATTTGAACCGTGCACGGGGAGGCTGAATGTACCAAGATGATCGACAGATTAACTAGTGGCTTCCAGAGCCGACAGGGACGGGTTCTGCCACCATCCCCCTCACCTCGCTGGAAGCATACAATGACTGGGCAGGAGGAATTTCCCCATCAGCACTGTCTGTGTTGATGGGGGATTTGTGTAAATTTCTTTCCTGCAACCCGTGGTCGCAGGAAAGAAATTCACACCATTTATGGCCTGCTTAAATCCTTAAGCTCTTGCTAAGGGGGCAGACACAGAAGAGAAGGATCAAAGAGCATGGCGGACCCCAGAAGAGGAGGTTCGGGGCAGCTCTGTGCAATACCATTGCACAGAGCATGCAAGTATAACATGTTTATTACTTTAACCCTATTCAAGATGGAGGGTAAAACAAATCCTAACACCTGAACACAGTTTTTCAACTTTGAGACGGGTTAGTAAAACTATACAGATCATCGCACCTGCTTCCAGGTGGATTATATATTGAGATTAATTTACTAGAACTGGAGAGTGCAAAATCTGGTATAGCTGTTCATGGTAGCCGGTCAGCTTCTAACTTCAGCTTGTTCAATTAAGCTTTGACAAAAAAAAAAAAAAAAAAACTGGAAGCCGATTGGTTTCTATGCACAGCTGCACCAGATTTTATATATCCTAAAAATGTATCAATATCGCCTAAAAAAAAAAAAAAAATTAAAAAAATAAAATAAAATAAAAAATGTATATGTATCACCTAGATCAAACCCTGATCTACCTATTTTATCTTTATTTTTTATTATACATTTTATTTTTCGCTCCATTTAGCAGAGAAAAAAAATAAACATGGGGCAGGCTGTACAGTGACTGATCACTGTGATAGACATTCAGGCTGGGCTCGCACTGGTGCAAAGTTGGACATTGCATGCAATTCGCACCGCACTATTGTGCAGATCACATGCGATGTCTGTGAGATGCAAATTCAGCCATACAGATTGTATGGCTGAATTTGCATCGCTTTCGCACCAAAATGGTGTAGGACCCTTTTTTTGGTCCGCACTGGAATCGGATCACATAGATGTGAACATCCGATTCCTGCACCATTTGGCAGTTCCCACTGCGATATGCAAACCAATCTGGGGGTGTCATTAGCTTTCTATTGACACCCGCAGCGATTTGCATAGGGCAATGTGAACTGCCTGCGAGTCCTATGCAGGAACTGCCACTGGAATTGTGCTGCTTCCCGCATCACGCTAGTGTGAACTGGCACTTAAAGGCTATGGCAGTGATCAAGTATTTGGGAACTGGGCCTCCAAGGTTCCGATCGTTCATACAAGATCCAGAGCTCTTAGTAAGAGCTTGGTCTCTGTGATGGGAGCACTCTCCCAGCACAAACAGATGCACGCATATTTGGGGACCCATGGAAGAAGACCCACTTCAGTAAAGCCACATTTATAAGTACAGGCGGTGGCAAGGGAGTAATATAAAAAAAATTGCCTTTAATAGGAGAAATCTTCACATTATACACCTGGGAAATGTTAACATTATACACAATGTGTGCAGCAAGCATTTACCATCTAAATAATGTGTTTAAATAACTTAAATGAAATCTCTGATCGGGTTATGGACATTCACACAATTCTAACAAGCAGTATCTGAACTTTAAACAAGCCCTTATTTAGCTGATGACACTAAGGCAATTCAACCTTCAAATATGCAGCAGAGGCACTAAAAGTCCTTCAAGTCTCCTGACTTAGCAGCCGCTCAGGCTTCTAAACTCTAATGTACAGTATATACAGAATAGGTGCTCTGGGAAGGATAGATTAGAGAGCTGAACTGCTGAGAGAATGGCTTCTGTTCTTCTGCTGTGAAAATTGAGGGTGATTTGCAACTGGATCAATAAAGTTCTTATTCTTCAAGTAGAACTATAGCTATTACAGTGAAACACCACTGGTAAGTAGGCTTTTACTGCAGAAGAGGCTTGCCATAAAAGCCCGTCCTCTGCCTGCCAGCAAGATTTCTTCTAAATATACACAAAGCAGTGCATGCACAGCTCAGGGTACACTCTTGGCATGCCTTAATGCAGGGGTAAATAACTCCCATGTGTGTATACATGGGAATGAATTCATCTTGGATCGGCCAATCAATATCTTCAAAGACACGGAACAGCGAGGGAGGCAGATTTAATAGAATTTAGTTTGTCTTTAAGAACTGACCCCGAGGCCCTGAAGAGGAAGCATGTACAAAACAAACGCAAGGGGCATCATCTAAAAAGGAGCATTACCTTCAAGCAATCCTCTGTCTATATACTCAACAGCAATCTACTAGCCACACTGTGCATCAAAATAGCAAGATAGATCTGTGTTCCTTGGCTATATAGCAATCATTATCATTTATTTTTTATAATAAAACTTCAGCACAAGTTTGGGTACAACCAACACCACTTTTACCTACAGGTAAGCCTATAATAAGGCTTACCTGTAGGTACCGTGAATATCTCCTAAATTTGCACCGTTTAGGACAGGGGTCTCAAACTGGCGGCCCTCCAGCTGTTGTGAAACTACAAGTCCCATGAGGCATTGCAAGGCCGACAGTTACAAACATGACTCCCACAGGCAGAGGCATGATCGAACTTGTAGTTTCGCAACAGCTGGAGGGCCGCCAGTTTGAGACCCCTGGTTTAGGAGATATTCACTGTATTGGCACATGCGCACTGAAGAAACGGCACAAACCGTTTGTGCCGTTTCTTCAGCTGCTGTGCCGTTACGGGTGGCTTCCACACCCATACGCGGAGCGATGTCATCGTGGCTCCAGCCAATCACAGTGACGGAGCCCGCAATACCCAGAAATAACTCCAGGAGACATGTCGCCGGTCACAAAAGTGGGTTTACAACCACCTTAATGGCAACACATCTGTTTTATCAGATAAATGAGGCCCTTAGCTGCTTATCTGCCATACCATTCTCCTCATGAATAGGAAGGCCAGGCCCATCATAAACAGCGTGTTTGTTTGCATCTTCTGGTGATATTTTGTTGCTTTTCTTCTTTTTCTTCTTCTTCTAAAGGCAATAAAAAATCAATTACTCTCATATTTGTTATGCACTGATGGTATAAAGCAAAGTGAAAAGCAACAGAGAATTCTGTCATCTTTTTAAACATCCAATAACAGGTAACAAAGGGCCTTTACTCCTGGGAGCTGCTTTAATTCCCTGCATTCCTCTCCCGTTATACCAAAAGATGATGATGCAGGACCTGGGCTGTGGCACCTGAGCAGCAGATGGCAGCAGGGCATTGCTGGTGAGTATGTGAGTTGAGGACAGCCCTGGATAACAGGTATGAGGGAAAAAAATGGGGGCATTGGTGTAGTGAGGTTCATCTTTAAAGGGATTGTAAAGTCAGAAGTTTTATCTTAATGCATTTTATGCATTAAGATAAAAAGTCTTTATGTGTGCAGTAGCCCAGCCCCCCCCCCCCCCATAACTTACTGGAGCACCATCTCTGTCCAGCGATGTCCAGTTGTCCACGAGTGTTTCAGCCGTCCCTCCTGATTGGCTGAGGCACAGCAGCAGCGCCACTGGCTCTCGCTGCAGTCAACCAAAGTCAGTTAACCAATCAGGAGAGAGAGGGGGCAGGGTTGGGCAGGGGCCAAACCACAGCCCCATGTCTGAATGGACACATGGAGCTGCAGCTCGGCTTGGGTGCCTCCATTGCAAGCTGCTTGCTGTGGGGGCACTTGACAGGAGGGAGGGGACATGGGCACAGAAAAGGGACCCAAAAAGAAGAGGATCTGGGCTGCTCTGTGCTGCTCTGCAACAGAGCAGGTACAGTGAGGGAAAAAAGCATTTGATCCCCTGCTGATTTTGTACGTTTGCCCACTGACAGAGAAACGTTCCGTTAAAAAACAAAAAAACTACCATTAAGATTATAAACAGTGAGAGACAGAATAACAAAAATATCCAGAAAATCGCCTTTAAAAAAAGTTATAAATTGATTTGCATTTTAACGAGTGAAAGTAGTATTTGATCCCCTATCAATCAGCACGATTTCTGGCTCCCAGGAGTCTTCTATACAGGTAACGAGCTGAGGTTAGGAGCACTCCCTTAGACCCCTTTCACACGGAGGGCATTTTTCAGGTGCTATAGCGTTAAAAATAGCGCCTGCAATCCGCCCTCAAACAGCTGCTCCATTGTCTCCAGTGTGGAAGCCCGAGGGTTTCCACACTGGAGTGGTGCGCTGGCAGGGCGTCAGGAAAAGTCCTGCCAGAAGCTTCTTTGGAGTGTTTACCGCTCCTCCACTGATCCTGTCCATTGAAATCAATGGGGCAGCGTGACTATACCACCGGCAAAATGTAATATTGTGGTGCATTGCGGGCAGTTTTAACCCTTTCTTGGCTGCTAGCCGAAACGCGCCGCAAATCCGATGGTAAAACGCTGATAAAAATAGCGGCATTTTACCACCAAAGCTATAGGAGGCACAGTGTGAAAGGGAGTGCTCCTAATCTCAGCTTGTTACCTGTATAAAAAAAAAAGACACCTGTCCACAGAAGCCAGCAATCAATCAGATTGCAATCTCTCCACCATGGCAAAGACCAAAGAGCTGTCCAAGGATGTAAGGGACAAGATTTTAGACCTACACAAAGCTGGAATGGGCTACAAGATCATTGCCAAGCAGCTTCGTGAGAGGGTGACGACAGTTGATACAATTATTTGAAAATAGAAGAAACACAAAATAACTGTCAATCTCCCTCTGTCTGGGGCTCCAGGCAAGATCTCACCTTGTTAAAAGTGTCAATGATCATAAGAACGGTGAGGAATCAGCCCAGAACTACACGGGAGAAACTAGTCAATGATCTCAAGGAAGCTGGGACCATAGTCACCAGGAAAACAATTGGTAACACACTACACTGTGAAGGACTGAAACCCTGCGGCGCCTGCAAGGTCCCCCTGCTCAATAAAGCACATGTACAGGCCTGTCTGAAGTTTGCTAATGAACATCTGATTGACTCAGAGGAGAACTGGGTGAAAGCGTTGTGGTCAAATGAGACCAAAATTTAGCTCTTTGGCATCAACTCAACTCGCAATGTTTGGAGGAGGAGGTATGCTTCCTATGACTCCAAGAATACCATCCCCACCGTCAAACATGGAGGAGAAAACATTATGCTTTGGGGGCAATTTTCTGCTAAGGGGACAGGACAACTTTAACGCATCAAAGGGACAATGGACGGTGCCATGTACCATCAAATCTTGGGTAATGACCTCCTTCCCTCAGACAGAGCATTGAAAATGGGTCGTGGATGGGTATTCCAGCATGGCAATGACCCTATACAAACACGGCCAATGCAACAAGAGAGTGGCTCGAGAGGAAACATATTAAGGTCTTGGAGTGGCCTAGCCAGTCTCCAGACCTTAATCCAATAGAAAATATGTGGAGGGAGCTGTAGACATGAGTTACCAAATGTCAGCCTCAGACCCTTAATGACTTGGAGAGGATCTGCAAAAGAGTGGGACAAAATCCCTCCTGAAATATGTGCAAAACTGGTGGCCAACTACAAGAAACGTCTGACCTCTGATTGCCAACAAGGGTTTCTCCACCAAGTACCACCAAGTTATGTTTTGCAAAGAGGTCAAATACGTACAGTATTTAACTCATTAACATGCAAATCAATTTATAACATTTTTGAAATGTGTTTTTCTGTAGATTTTTGTTGTTGTGTTGTAAAATAAACCTACCCTTAAAATTATAGACTGATCACTTCTTTGTCAGTGGGCAAACGTACAAAATCAGCAGGGGATCAAATACTGTTTTTAACCCCCACTGTTTCACACGGGTAATCTGATCAGGACCGCCTGTCAATTTTTAGGGCTGGCCTGATCGTACACTTAATGCACTTCTATGGTGCGGCAGATGTCAGCACTGACATGTTCACTGACATCCGCCGCTATCTGATCCGGTCTGTGAAATCCAGACGGGTGGATACCTTGTTTTCCGTCTGTAGAATCGGATCAAATGAAAATGGACAGGCGGTCCGTTTACATTCGATCTCCATAGACAGGTTCATCTCCAAACAGTGAACACAGAACAATAGGAGATGTTCTTATGTGCAAACAAATGCATGCAACATAACATTTTGTGATAAAAAATATTCAGAAGCTTCCAGTAATAACAACTACATGGACAATGGCATAACTAGAACCTTTAGGGCTCAAGTGCAAGAAATCGCGAAGAGCCCCCTGGCCAGGTTCCTTCCCTTGGCCCACAATGGCAGAACGCCAGGGCCCAGTTGCAAGTGCGATCTTTGTGACCCTAGTAGTTCTGCCACTGGTGTCAGTATTTTTTAAATGAGGTTTACTTTTTTTTTTTGGAGCCCTGTTGGGGGGCTTTGTCGAGATTTCAGGGGTCTAAACAGACCTCTGATGTTTCACCTTTGAGACAAAGGACCCAGCCCTCAATCTTGTTGATATACAAAAATATTGGTGTGCTAAAATCAATATCCCACCTCACACAAGGTGTGTGTTGAATTAAGTCCTCAAGCAATAGGTCCCTAATTTAAGGAACAAAAATCACACAAGTGCATAAATTAATAAATAAACCAAAATTAGTGTAAAATAAATTCACCAGTCCAGAGGACCCCCGCTTAATTTGAATTGCGGAATAAAGTGCTATCAGTGCATATCCCCTTCCCTGCTCTTCATCCTGACACATCCCCACATTATGTCTACATACATCTAACATGGTATCCTTTATCCATCATCCCTGTTGATGGGTACATCAGGAATATTGTCTAGGACCGAAAAGACATGTAATTAATTACCTTCTTTGGCTTCTGCTGTAAAGCTGGTGATAGGTTATGGTCTGAGTCAGGGTTACCATCTGCAATATCAGCATTTAAGGACATTGGGGAGCTAGAAAAAAGAAATTTCACAAAATTGTAACATTGCTGTTGGCTCAAATGTTGTCACATGCTATCCAATACCTGACCTTATGCAGAAGGGACTCCTAAAACATATTAGCATTGCTTATAGTCTATACATATTTTGAAAGACAATAATCGAAAAGGAGATCTGTATGGTAATGCTTCAAACCCTTTTTAGCCTCCTTTCTCTACTAGAAAGGTCACTGATCATCATTGCCACTTGCAATAAAAAAATAAATAAATACGATGAAAACCAAGAAGACAACACACATTCTGTTCTACAAAGCAACTAAACAGAACATGTGTGATGAAAAGTGCAGCATGCTGCAGTTTTGCAACTAAAACAGAGAAGGACTGAAAAAATTTGAATATTCAGGTATAAAAGTAGAATCATTCATAGTACAGTTTTCTTCCCACTTATAGGAAAAAAAAACAGTAATTAAAAATGGACCAGAAAATAATGCAGAAAGACACTTACTTATGTGGACACACACACATACTTTTTTTTAATTTTTTTTTTTTAACATTTTTAAATTATATGCAGCGTTTGATTTTCACTCACTCAGTGTTCAGTGATCCAGATGAAGGACCCTCAATCAGTACTTCAGGATTTGTATATATGAGGCTTCCTCCATAACTCTCCTCCTGAAGAACAAAGCAAAATGTGAACTTCGTGAACCATTATACACGTAAAAATAGGATTTTTTGTACTCACTGTAAAATCCTTTTCTCTGTAATTCACCAACCGACACAGCTCCTCTCTTAGCCATTGGGTTGTTACGCCCACCTTTCAGAGAATACTAGGCATTACATGTTACGTAACACACAGAACTTTCTAGTTCCGCTCAGGGGGCGGTCCCTTAGGCAACAACCCTCCAGCCTGCCATGCAGTCATCAGTACGTCAACAAGCAGTATAATGTAAAGAGAAAAAGGAGGAGCGGGTGCTGTGTCGGTCGGTGAATTACAGAGAAAAGGATTTTACGGCGAGTACAAAAAATCCTATTTTCTCTTATATTCACCGACCGACACAGCTCCTCTCTTGGGATGTCCCCAAGCAGTGCCAAAAACGAGGGGTGGGAAAACAGCATAAAAAACGTCATCCACCATGGCAAATGGAAACTAGTGAAACTTTACCCACAAAAAAAAAAAGCCAGTGCGTGGAAAAATCCACCACAAAACCAGGGTAGCCTCAACAGGAGTGTCTACCCACAACCGCACCAAAAACAATGTAATGCAACAGTGCATTAACTTCACGGTACTGCGTTTTTATAAAAAAAAACAGGAAAAAATAAAAACATTGCATACTCAATTGCAACTATACAGCCGTCTGAAAAACTTTGCGGCCAAAACAGGCATCAGCCGATGCACTGACCTCTACCTTTTAGAACTTAGTAAACGTGTGGACAG
Organism: Lithobates pipiens; assembly: GCF_037356315.1. NCBI lineage: Eukaryota > Metazoa > Chordata > Amphibia > Anura > Ranidae > Lithobates > Lithobates pipiens. The sequence goes on from NW_027507686.1 coordinate 158,911,905, forward strand.
ACGACCAGGTCGCCACTTTACACACTTGAGCGACATACGCTTGGTGTTGGAAGGCCCAAGACGTTCCGATTGCCCTTGTGGAGTGGGCCGTGACCAGAAAGGGGGCAGCTGCCCCTTCAAGGCGTAGGCTTGTACTACAATTGGTCTGATCCACCTGGAAATGGTGGCCGATGAGACCACCATGCCTTTCTTTGGACCAGCCACCGAAACAAACAGCAAGCCTGACTTCCTCAAAGGGAGCTGTGGCAGACAAATACACGTCCAGAGCGTGAAGGGCCACCTCCTTCGGATGTGTCGGCTTAGGACACAGAGATGGTAACATAATGTCCTCATTGATGTGAAACGCCGAAACCATCTTCGGCAGAAAAGACGTTTGAGGACACAACACCACCTTATCCTTGTGGATAACCAGGTAGGGCGACTTGCAGGACAAGGCCTCCTGGCCGATGTAATAGCCACTAGAAAGACCACTTTCTGGGAAAGAGTCAGAGGGAATCTCCCCGATATTCTCAAATGGCGTTTTTTGCAGCGCCGATAACACCAGGTTCAAATCCCAACGGTGGACGCACCAGTGAGTGAGACGCCAGGGGTCGTTGAAAAAAAAAAAACAGCCAAGGCTGATATTTGTCCTTTAATGGTGCTTAATGCCAACTTCTGGTCTACTCCTTGCTGAAGAAACAGCAGGATCCTGGATATAGCAAAGGAGCGTGGATGCCATCCTTTCTCCTCACCCATGGAGATGTAGGCCTTCCAGGTACGATGATAAATCTTCCTGGAAGAGGATTTCCATGCTCTCAACATAGTGGGGATCACCGAGTCCGACAGACCCCGGTTCCTCAACACCTGCCTCTCAATAGCCATGCCGTTAAAGCCAGCGATGGTAAAGCAGGATGGAGAATCGGACCTTGAGACAGGAGGTCCTCTCATAACGGAAGTCGCCAGGGGGCATCTGCCACCAGCTGCACTAGGTCTGCGTACCAAGGCCGTCGAGGTCAATCTGGGGCGACCAGAATTACTGGCATCCCCTCGACTTCCACTCTGCGGAGCAGACGTGGTAGCAGCTTTAGTGGTCGAAAAGCATAGATCAGCTGATACTGACCCCACGGAGCCACCAGCGCGTCTGCCCAAGGACCTCTTGTCCTGGACACGAATCTCGGCACCCTCCGATTGAGACAGGAGGCCAGAAGATCCACGTCTGGTGTGCCCCACCGCAGGCACAGCAGCCTTAAAACCTCCGGATGCAACGCCCATTCTCCTGGGTCCAGCATCTGGCGACTCAGATAGTCCACCTGCCAGTTCTCCACTCCCGGGATGTAAATGGCCGACAGGGCCGGAACATGTCACTCTGCCCACCGAAGTATGTGAGCGACCTCCCATGTGGCAGCTGAGCTTCTTGTTCCTCCTTGGTGATTGAAATATGCCACCGCAGTGGCGTTGTCTGACTGGATCCTGATCGGACGCCCTCGCAGTCTCAACGACCATAGCCTGATCACTCTCAGCTCGAGCAGATTGATCGGCAATTTGGATTCCTCCGTCGACCAGAGGCCTTGAGCCGACTGAACCCCCATTACTCCACCTCAGCCGGATAGGCTGGCGTCTGTTGTGATCACTTTTCATTTCAGAGGTAGGAACGACTTCCCGGACTGAAGCACCGGGGACCTCAGCCACCAGATCAGGGAATCTCTGACTAACTGGCTCACCTGGATTTGCCGATCCAGGGACAATGGAGATTTGCCCCACTTTGTCAAAATCTCCTTCTGCAGAACTCTGGTGTGGAACTAGGCATACGGTACTGCCTCGAAGGAGGCCACACGAGTCCCAGGACTCGCATGCAAATGCAAAGAGACGACCACTTGCGATTCATCAACAGTTTTACCGTGGCTCTGAGAGTCTGCAGCTTGTCTGAAGGGAGAAAAAACTCTCGCTTCCCTGGAGTCCAGCAGCAAGCCTAGGTACTCCAAATGCTGGGTCGGTACTACCACCGGCTTCTTTAGATTCAACAGCCACCCAAACTCTGAGGTGGAAGATGCTCTCAGGAGGAGATCGCCTAGGTATCCCATGATCGCGATCCCACTTTGCCGCAGCAACACCAAGACTGGAGCCAATACCTTGGTAAAGACTCGGGGGGCCAATGCCAAACCAAAAGGGAGAGCCACAAACTGATAGTGGGCTTCCCCGACTGCAAACCGCAGAAATTTTTGATGCTTGAGGCATATGGGTATGTGCAGGTACACATCCTGGATGCCTAAGGATGCCAGGGAGTCCCCTTGATGGAGTGCAGCGACTACTGAGTGAACTGATTCCATTCTGAACCTCTGTACTTTCACAAAGTGATTGAGGGCTTTTAGATCCAAGATTGGACGTACCCCTTCCTTCTTGGGAACTACAAAAAGGTTTGAGTAGAACCCCTGGAAACGTTCCGATTCAGGAACAGGTACAATCACCCCGAGATTCAGCAGGTCCCTTACGGCCCCCTAGAGGGCCTCCCGGCTTGCCGGGAGAACGGGAATGCTGGAGGGGAAGAATCTGTTTGGCGGCCAAGAGAGAAACTCTATCGTGTAGCCTGAGGAGATCAGATCGCGACCCCCCACCCGAGACATGGGTGGGGGCAAACCTTCACACAGTAGCACTTTTGTTCCCAGGCTTCCAGGGGCGTTTCTGTCCTTCCGTAGTCGTCCTGTCGGGCTGGGGACATTTGGCCGAAGCTCCGGGCGGACGAAAAAGCCGTTTGTGAGCGGAAAAGGAGGGCCTTTGCCTACGGCGTGGCTCCTTAGCCTTCCTGGCCTGTGGGAGTAGTGTACTCTTACCACCCGTGGCATTCTTAATAATGTCATCCAAAGAGGCTCCAAAAAGCCGGTCGCCAATGAAGGAAAGATCCGTCAGGGCTTTCTTGGATGCCTGGTCAGCAGACCAGCATTTTAACCAAATCAGGCAACTCAGCACCACTGCTGACACTGAAGCCCTGGATAACAGGGGGAGAGTATCCAGGGCCGTGTCACAAACGTACTTAAGGACTTGTTGGTCTGCTAGTTCCACGTAGACAGGAGAAGCCTGTTGTTCTCCCAATTTGCGGTGCAACAACTTTGCCCACTCAGTGTCTGCGACACTTGTGCAGATGCCAGTACTGGTCGCACGGCTGACCCCACAACCGTAAACGAGCCACTGCCTCGGCCTTCCTGTCCGTGGGATCCTTAAATGCAAGAGTCCCCTCTACCGGGATCGTGGTTACTTTGTTTAACCTGGATACTGGGGGGTCCACGACCGGAGGAGCCGGACACTTTTTGAGAAGGCTCTCCCTGAAAGGGTAACGCCCCGCCATGTATTTGGGGACCGAAAAAGGTCCGTTGCAGTCTACCCCATTCCTTGTAAATGAACTTGTCAAAATAAGTCAGATACGGCAGCACCTTAGGTGAACGGGCTGCCTTACGGGACCCAAAAGGGACTGCTACCTCAGCAGAAGCATCTGCTGGCTCCTGAATCTTCATGGTTTCACGCACAGCTGTGATAAGTGCTCCAACAAGCACTTTGTCACGCACGGACCCGAACGGGGACTCATCCTCACTGTCAGAGCGGTCCTGGTCAGCGACATCTGAAACGACAGAGCAGGGGTCACCAGCCTCAGCAGGGCCTGAGTCTGTGTCAGAGCTCTCCCCAGAGGAAGGGGGGGCAGGGGCCACTTTTTAGCACCTTTGCGCCCACGCACCGCCTCCATCTTGGCAACGAACGAATTGAGGATGGCCTTCAAGGTGTCCAAAGGCACTGCACATTCCGCAGGCGAACCGGTTGCAATTGCCTGGATTCCGGGGGAAGAAACATCAGTTTCTGAAGCCATGCTGACCCTACCCTGTCTGCCACCCGAAGGGGACTTAGGACAGTGACAGTCCCACCCTCCTTACTGCTGCTGGCTGAGGGGCTCTTTCCCGCAGGACTCACCACCCTGAGGGGTTCTGCATTATCTAGCAGGTAGTGCCTGTTGTCTCTGTTGGCTCCCAGGTGCAGAGGAATCAGCTCTATGTCAGTGGAAGCAGCTGCTAATGGCGCTGAAACAGCTCTGTAGGGTGCTCAGGCTCAAAGAAAATGGCCGCCCAGCATCCAGTATAAGGACATAAAACACAAGGAAAATGGCAGCCAGAGCACAGGAGCACATGCTGCCGCTAGAGAACACTGAAAAAACGTGTTTAGGCTTCCAGAAAATAAGCAACGGCGTCCAGTATAAGGACAAATCACAGGGAAAATGGCCGAAGAAGCCCAGGAGAGCATGCTTTCCCTTTCCCACACCTAAGATGGCCACTGATGCAAAAGCCATGAGGGACAGGGAGAAACAATGGTGGTGAAACAGTACTGCACAGGACACAAGCACAGCCTCACAGGCACCTTCCAGGGACATGAAAAACAGGACCCAGGACACAGCCAGCCAGCACAACCCCACCCCCCCAGGTGAGAGCCCCCCGGAGAGCCCCTGCACAGACACACACACCCCTCTGCAGCATCCCCCACAGGGAGGGGGAGGGAGAAAGGGACAGGGAGAGGAGAGAGGGAGGTGAGGGACCCCTGAATCGACCTCCCAGGGAATGCCCAGCTGCTCAGCCCCACTGAGGCAGGGAGAGCTGTACTTACTAGTCCTGCAGAGCTGGGAGACATTCCATCACAGACCCACTCACTGATCAGTACATGGTGGCTGCTGGCCCGGAACACTGTGACACAGACATCAGTAGCCCGTTCACGTGTGCCCCAGAGCATAAAAGCTCACCGACCACCTCTGGAGCTGAGGTTTCATTGTGGCCGAGTCAGTAGGGAGCCATGGTCTGCACACGCTCGATGGCCGGACTAAGGAGACTACAAAGATAAGGGTATTCAGCCTGTCACCCAGCCGGCTGTTGATAGCAGATCATAGGATCTGTCATCTTGCGCAAAAAGCCAAGCTTCTGCAGAAAAAAAAAAAGATGGACCGATGGGCCCGTCAGGGTTCCTAGGTCCTTCTCCTTCACTAGGCAAAATAAAACTGATGACTGCATGGCAGGCTGGAGGGTTGTTACCTAAGGGACCGCCCCCTGGGTGGAACTGGAAAGTTCTGTGTGTTACATAACATGTAATGGCTAGTATTCTCCTAAAGGTGGGCGCAACAACCCAATGGCTAAGAGAGGAGCTGTGTCGGTCGGTGAATTACAGGGAAAGTAATATTAGGTTATTAGTTAAACATGAGATGTCTGGAGGTCAAGAGCCATAGATTTGCCTTTGCACATTTAAAGTGGACTGTGACAGAAGTAGCAGGGACAGGGGCTTTTGGAGAGGACTGGATGCTAGCCTCTTGTCTTTGCCATCCTGGTGTTTATATCTGCATTTTAGTGCAAAGTCTACTTTAAGACAGTGTAAGACTCTCAGGGAGTGTGTCCTGATATCTTGCCCTTCTGAAGACTGATAGTTCAGGTTACTTTAGTTATTTAGCAGAGTCTGAGGAAACAGGAACCACTGCTACACTGTATAGCAAATAGCACAGTAGCTATTTTTTTTATTTTTTTTTAACTGCAATTTTTCCTCTCACTATGCACTTGTAGTTGAAACAGGCAAGCAATTTTGTCACCCGCATGAATAGCAAAAAGAAATCCACAGATGCCCCCTGTGGTTCCTGGGACAATGCAAAGATGCCAGCACAAACTCTTAATTTAATTTAAATGGTGAATTTTCTCTCATATCTTACTTAACGTTATGTAAGCATGCAAAACAGCCCACTGTTTATTCATAGGCATAATAGTTCCCTGGCCAGATACCAGTTAGATTTTTCTTAGATTTGATCTGCTAGAACTGAAAAATAAACTAACAACCATTTAGAACAAACCAAAATAACAGATCTGAAATATTATGCACTAGGTTGGCATTACACTACAGAGATACGGTTCACAATAGCTGGTCTAACAGATCAAATTTGGCTTGTGTGGGTACTATATTACAGCCGTGGCCAAAAGTTTTGACAATGACAATTCATTTTCACAAAGTCTGCTGCCTCTGTTTTTATGATAGCAATTTCCATACAGTGGATCTAAAAAGTCTACACACCCCTGTCAAATGTCAGGTTTCTGCGATATTAAAAAAATGAGACAAAGATAAATTATTTCAGAACTTTTTCCACCTTTGGTGTGACCTATAAATTGTACAACTTAATTGAAAAACAAACTGAAATCTTTTAGGAGGGAGAAGTAAAATTAAAAAAAAATAAATAATGTGGTTGCATAAGTGTGTACTCCCTTTTATAACTGGGGATGTAGCTGTGTTCTAAATAAAGCAATCACATTTAAACTCATGTTAAATAGGAGTCAGTACACACCTGCCATCATTAAAGTAAAGTTCCTCTGATTAACCCCAAATAAAGTTCAGCTGTTCTATATTTTTTACTTCCCCCACCTAAAAGATTTCAGTTTGTTGCTCAACTGAGTTGTAAAGTTTATAGGTCACATTAACCTCCCTGGCGGTACCATTATTTCGGATTTTAGGTGCTAAAAGCGGTACCATTATTTTGCATGAAAATTTGGCGTTTTATATTGTAGTCCTGCAATTCTTAGGAATAACTCTCTTAAATCTGTCCAAACCAGAGTCTAGCAGACATCCCAGGTATGATAAAGTTTGAAAAATTAAATCATAAATTATAATATAATAAATAATTATAAATAATTGTACCAAATAATAATATAACAATAATAAAAATTATTCAATAATGTAATCTAATCAAAAACACTGAAATTTGCTGAGTTGCAGAATTGTCACTGTCATTACTTTTCACTATTTGATGACGGATCTCCCCACAAATCGCTATCGCTCAATTCTGCGAGTCATTCTAATTTATTATCGCTGTTTTCTAGCTGGTCTAAAATCATTTTTGATGTACAGTGACAGTTTTGGTTGCTATGGACAATCTCCAGTTTCCAGGCATAAAGAACAGTTTTTACAATATAAAACTGCATGCAGGACACTGGGCAGACCACTAGGGACAAAGGGGATGTGAAATATTTACATACAGCAATGTAATCTGTAAGATTACATTATACTGTATGTATACTGTTTATTTCACTTTTTGAATTTGGCGCCGATCTCCGTGCCCGTGCGTCGCAACGCTCGCAGGGCACGGAGATCGCCGATGTGATAGATCGAGCGAGACACGGCTCGCTCGTACAGCGGGGAGACATCGCTGGATTCGAAGGAGAAGGTAAGGAAACCTCCTCCTGGATCCAGCGACGCTGTCCCGAGTCTGACTCGGGGATACCGCTTTTGGTATAAAAAATCCACCCCGAGTCAGACTCGGGAATACCGTCAGGGGGGTTAAAACATGGAAAAAGTTCTGAAATTATTTATATTTGTCTCATTTTTTTACATCATAGAAACCTGACATTTTAACAGGGGTGTGTAGACTTTATATCCACTGTATACTCCAGAATGTTATGAAGAGTGATCAGATAAATTGAAATTATTTGCAAAGCCCCTCTTTTCCATGAAACTGTACTTAATCCCATGAAAAACATTTCCAGTGCATTTGTGAAGAATGCTTCAGGGCGCCCCAGAAAGTCCAGTAAGTGCCAGGACCGTCTCCTACAATTAATTCAGCTGTGGATTTGGGGCACCACAAGTGCAGAGTTCACTCAGGAATGGCAGCAGGCAGGTGTGAATGCAATTGCACACACACAGTGAGGCAAAGACTTTTGGAGGATGGCCTGATGTCAAGAAGGGCAACAAAGAAGCCACGTCTCTCACATCAGGGACAGAGTGATATTCTGCAAAAAGCTACAGGGATTGCACTGCTGAGGACTGGGGTAAAAGTAATTTTCTCTGATGAATCCCCTTCCTGATTGTTTGGGGCATCCAGAAAAAAACCTTGTCCAGAGAAGAAAAGGTGAGTGCTACCATCAGCCATGTGCCATGCCAACAGTAAAGCATCCTGAGACCATTCATGTGTGGGGTTGCTTCTCAGCCAAGAATGGGCACACTCACAATTTTGCCTAAGAACTCAGCCATTAATAAAGAATAGTACAAAAACATCCTCAGAGAGCAACTTCTCCCGACCAGCCAACAACAGTTTGGTGACGAACAATGCCTTTTTCAGCATGATGGAGCACCTTGCCATAAGGCAAAAGTGATAACTAAGTGGCTTGGGGAACAAAACATCCAAACGTTTGGGTCCTAGGCCAGGAAACTCCCTAGACCTTAATCCCATTGAGAACTTGTGGTCAATCCTCAAGAGGCGGGTAAACAAAAAAACCCACAAATTCTGACAAAACTCCAAGCATTCATTATGCAAGAATGGACTGCCATCAGTTTGGATGTGGCCCAGAAGTTGAGTGACAGCAAGCCAGGGCGATTTGCAGAGGTCCTGAAAATGAAGGTTTAACACTGCAAATATTAACTCTTTGCATAAACCTAATGTAATTGTCAATAAAAGCCTTTGACACTTCAGAAACGCTTGTAATTATACTTCAGTATACATCTGATCTAAAAACACTGAAGCAGCAGACTTGGTGAAAATTATTATTTGTGTCATTCTCAAAACTTTTGGCCATGAATGTATTGGGTAGGTTCTTGTATACACTATTGGACATCTATAGTGCCTGCTATAGGTTTTCTCTTAAACTTCATAATATAATAGGCAGCACCTTGTTCTGGATTTGGGGATTGCACAGAAGACCCTGAAAATCTTGCAGGCTGCTCAGTCGCTGTTCAGACTTACTTGTGCATGGCCTGTGGGTGGCGTCTTCCCCTCATCTAGACACTTGCTATTGGATTTCATTTCCTGCTTCTGCCGCTGGTGCATTATGTACTCATAAGTGCTAAGCTTATTCCACACTACAAATGAAGGTTTGAAGCAATTGTTTTTAACATGTAAAATCTAACCATACAACACAATTAATGCTGTTAAGTTTGTAATAATAATGTAGTTAACCCATTTTTTACTAAAATGTTAAACAATCCCACATACTGATGGAAATATTTGGTAATTATATCTATATTTCAAGGCGCCCACTTGAGGGTAATCTCTGTATATCGGCTGTATAGTATACACCATTCACTATATTCATACCTGCAGCATTTCCGTAAACTGATGCTAGAGTCCTGGGGAAGTCTAATGCATTAATAAAGTCTGTAAACTGGGGTGCTCCAGCAGAACTAAGAATGTATATATAGAAACATTGTAGGTAGGAGTATAGCCTCTTACTTCACAGCACTTTGCTGAAATGCAAGATTGCTTTAAAGAGTATCTCCACTTTTGTTGAGAAAAAAAAAAAAGCATTCCCCTCTGGGTGATCTATGTACAATGCAAGGATTTTAACAAACTTTGTTGCAGATTCCCACCTTTTTTTATTCTGAAGAAATCCCTGTGTGTGTTCTCTGTGCTGAATCTAATGGGAGTGGTTTCAAAATTATCAACAAGCTGCTGCATCTGCAGGTCTCTAATGAGGAAAATTGTAGGGTCTGTATCCCTTTAGTTGTGATTTCCTATTGGGAGTATCTCACCAAAAATGATATTCGTGTTGCAGGGGGTGCCTGAAATCTGACTTGTAGCTTAGTGCAGACTTCTGGGAAAATCAGTGAGCAAATGAGACCAGCAGGGGGGGACATTTGTACGCATTCTATCTACAGAACACCTCCAGGTAGCCATATTGAATTGTACTTTACAGAAAATTACAGAGCTGCAGATTGAAAATAAAAGGTCATTTTTTTAATGACATTCAATTACAATATGTGTTGCAATTGTATATGCTATATTATTTTTTTAGTTGCTATTTTTTTCCTACAAAAGTGGAGTTACCCTTTAAGAATAAAGGTAAACAATGTGCATAAAGAATTCCTAGATAAATAAAGACCCCACCCAAGTACGATTTTATCTACAATTGCCATATCATATAAACTATTATAGCTTGAGAAAAAGTACAAGCCTTTCTGTAAAGAAAAAAAAAAAAAAACACCAACATATACATAAATGAAACACATTCCACTTTTACTTTTCTGTCACCTACAGAGGTAGATGTGAAAGCACAGCAGTTGTCCTATCAGGAAAATGGTAATGAGTCCCATTACTGAAACAAGAGCTGCCAGGCCCAAAATTACAGATGCTTGGGTCTCCACTGGACTAGCTGGAAGGAACACAAACCATACATTTGACAGGTTCTTCACACCTAGAAAACATACATATACATAAATACCACAAAATAACTACACAATTTAGATGTATTACTGTTGAACATTACAGAAAATGTAGAAATAACTACTTATCTTCTTTACAGTCTTTAAAGTGGTTGTAAACCCTTACAAACCACTTTGACCTACAGGTAAGCCTAGATTAAGGCTTACCTGTAGGTCCAAGAAATATCTCCTAAACCTACACAGTTTAGGAGATATTTACCCGAAGACAGCCACCGCTGTCTACGGCGCATGTGCCGTAGACAGCGGCGCGCAGGCGCACTGGGCAGGCCGTGGCGATATGCCGCAGATTGCAGCGTTATGCCGTGAGTGACTTCTCCCGTGCGCATGCGTGGGAGTGACGTCATCGCGGCTCCGGCGAATCACAGCGCCGGAGCAGCGACACCCGGAAGTCGCTCCAAGATACATGGCAGCGGCGAAGAGGAAGACGGAGGACTGCTTTGGGGGCTTCGTTCTCAGGTAAGTTATTCATAATGAGCTAGTATGCTATGCAGGGTGTGTTTTTTTTGCCTTTACTTCCTCTTTAACAGTGCAAGGATTTAAACATTGTCCTGCTACAATATACACAATAGGTAGGTACAGTAACACCAGTACATACATATGTTCTCATGGTACTATGGGTTATTGTACAATGACTATTATAAGTGCTTTGTTAATCATCTTGCTGAATAATGCCTGATAATGCTATGTGACTTCCACATCCTGCATGCATTGGAAATGCTTGAGTTGGAAGTTCTGTGGATATTGCACTACAGATGATGGTTAGGGGTGATGCAAAATGTGATAGACCAACACAAAGTGGCACATAATTGTGAAGCTGAAGGAAAATGATAAATGGTTTTCCTATTTTTTTTTACTAATAAATATCTGAAAAGTGTGGCGTGCATTTGTATTCAGCCCCCTTTACTCTGATACCTTTAACTAAAATCTAGTGGAACCAATTGCCTTCAGTCACCTAACTGGTAAATAGAGTCCACCGGAGTGGAATTTAATCTCAGTATTAGACACAGCTGTTCTGTAAAGCCCTTGGAGAACCTTAGTGAACAAACAGTGAAGGCCAAGGGATAAAGTTGGAGAAGTTTAACCACTTAAGCCCCGGACCAATTTGCAGCCAAAGCACCAAGCCCCTTTTTGCGATTCGGCATTGCTTCGCTTTAACTGACAATTGCGCGGTCGTGCGACGTGGCTCCCAAACAAAATTGGCGTCCTTTTTTTCCCACAAATGGAGCTTTCTTTTGGTGGTATTGATCACCTCTGCATTTATTTTTTGTGCTATAAACAAAAATAGAGCGACAATTTTGAAAAAATGCAATATTATTACTTTTAGCTATAATAAATATCCCCCAAAAATATATAAACATTTTTTTTCCCCCCTCAGTTTAGGCCGATACTTATTCTTCTACATATTTTTGGTAAACAATCACAATTAGCGATTGTTGATTGGTTTGAGCAAAAGTTATAGCGTTTACAAAATAGGGGATAGTTTTATAGCATTTTTATAATTTTTTTTTTTTTACTAGTAATAGCGGCGATCAGCGATTTTTATTGTGACTGCGACATTATGGTGGACACATCGGACATTTTTGGAACCATTGTCAATAATACAGCAATCAGTGCTATTTAAATGCACTGATTCCTGTGTAAATGACACTGGCAGTGAAGGAGTTAACCACTAGAGGGCAGTGTAGGTGTTATGTATGACGTTATGTGTTTTTTTTTATTGTAGGGGGCGTGGCCTGGCATGTGACATCACTGATCGTCCTTCCCTATAAAAAGGGAACAGACGATCGGTGACAGCCACACAGGGAAGCACGGGGAGAGGTTTGTTTACACAGACCTCTCCTCGTTCTTCAGCTTTGTGACCCGATCGCGGGACACCATCGGCGATTGGGCCCGCTTGTCCCGAAGGCCACGGAGCACAGGACCAGGTCGGGAGAGCGCCACCGCAAGCACTTTTTAAGTGCCCAGCCGTGCCATTCTGCCGACGTACATCGGCGTGAGGCGGTCCTTAAGTGGTTAAAGCAGGATTAGGTTATGAAAAAAATATCCCAAGCTTTGAACATCTCATGAAGCACTGTTCAATTCATCATCCGAAAATGGAAAGAGTATGGCAGGAGGAGCTACAGAGATCCACAGCTCAGTTGGGAGAATTCGTCCACCGGACAACTATTAGTAGTGCACTTCACAAATCTGGCCTTTATGGAAGAGTGGCAAGAAGAAAGCCATTGTTGAAAGAAAGCCATAAGAAGTTCCGTTTGGCTCTATAAAGAGAATATTTCACCAGAATACCACTTCTGGTACATGACCCCTGATGTGCTCTACGCCATCCACCCAGCTAGCTCGGACCGCTGCTGGAGATGCCTGGGAGCCAGGGGGACATTGTACCATGTATACTGGGAATGTCCATTGATAATACCCTACTGGGAGTCGGTGAGTCGACTCCTGACTCACCTCTTAGAGAGGGAGGTCCCCCTCACCCCTACATTTTTTCTGCTAGGGCTGTCACCCCTGAAAACCCCAGCCCCACAGGGGAAACTGGTTAGGCACATCCTCACGGCAGCTCGCTACCTGGTGGCATTGAACTGGAAGTGCCGATCCCCTCCACTGGAGGGAGCGTTGTATGCTAGGATTAGGGAAGTAGAGCTAATGGAGAAGATGACGGCGAGGATGCGGGACCACCCTTGACGAGCACAACTTGATCTGGGAACTGCGGCACCACCGGGAGGAACCTAGCAGTCCAGGATAAGGTGCTGGCTGACGTTGGCAGAGCCTTCCACCTCCCTCCCTCCCTCCCCCCTTTTCTTTTTCTTTTTTTCTATTTTTTCTCCTCCTTTCCTCTCTCACCTGTCCCTGTCTATGGGTGTCCTCTAGGGACCCATGCACACACTTATTACACTGGCAGGATGGTATGTTTGAACGCGGTTGCATAAGTTGTATACATAACCTGCGCTGGACAATCTTGAGAAGTGTACACTGGAACATGGCCGGCAGACAGATATTGACACAGTACTTGAGAAATTAGCCGACCCATGTAATTTCCGTTTGAAAATGTTTGTACTGTTGATTGAACGACCATTGAACTTCAACTGTATGTCAAATTTATTTCAATAAAAAGTTATTGATAAGAAAAAAAAAAAAAAAAAAAAAGTTCCGTTTGCAGTTTGTGAGAAGCCATGTTGGAGACACAGCAAACATGTGGAAGAAGGTTCTCTGGTCAGACAAGACCAAAATGGTACTTTTTGGCCTAAATGCAAAACACTATGTGTGGCGGAAAACGAACACTGCACATCACCCTGAACACACCATCCTCACCGTGAAAAAACCCCAAATCCATTTGAGAATTTGTGGTAAGACCTGAAAATTGCTGTTCACAGACGCTCTCCATCCAATCTGACAGAGCTTGAACCATTTTGCAAAGAAGAATGGGCAAAAATGTCACTCTCTAGATGTGCAAAGTGGGTAGAAACATACCCAAAAAGATTTGCAGCTGTAATTGCAGTGAAAAGGTGGTAGTACAAAGTATTGACTCAGGGGGGCTGAATACAAATGCACGCCACACTTTTCACAAATTTGTAAAAAATTGAAAAAAAACATTTAGCATTTTCCTTCCACTTCATAATTATGTACCACTTTGTGCTGGTTTTATATATATATATTTATTTATATTATATATATATATTATATATACACACACACACACACACACACACACACAAATATATATATACACACAGTGGATATAAAAAGTCAGGATTCTGTGATGTAAAAAAATGAAAAGAAGAAGAAAAAGATGTATCAAGTGCAGAAAGTTCTCTGCTCACTTCTGACAAAAAATAAAAATAAAAAATCCAGGCAGCCTGCCAAGTTTCTCTCAACATCTGAGATAAAGAGAAACATTTTGTTCTTAGATCAAAGGGATAAATACCGGTCTGTAGATGAGGTGAGTTTAAACACCTAAAGAGGAGGTCCGCCCACCCCTGCAAAAATTAAAAGCCAGCAGCTACACATACTGCAGCTGCCAACTTTTAACAATAGGACACTTACCTGTCCTGGAGTCCAGCGATGTCAGCACCGCAGAGGTTTCCATCAGCTGTCGGGTGCTGCTGCCACCGCCATGGCAGATGAGGGAAATCAGGCAGTGCAGCATTACGACTTCATGCCGGGTCCCTACATGCATGAGTCACCTCTGCACTCTCCTACTGGCCCGGCGGCAGGGAAGGAGGGGGGAGCCGAGCCGCTGACGTAATTCGGCGCTGCCCGGACTCCCAGCATAACTCCACAGAGCTTCAAAAACTATTCTTTAAAGTGGCCCGAAAAATAATTGTGCTACACTTGTAGCATCATACTCAAAAACACTTGAGGCTGTAATTGATGCTAAAGGTGCTTTAGCAAAGTATTGAGCAAAGGATGTGAATACTTATGTAAATGTGATTTTTTTTCAGTTTTTTTATTTTTAATAAATTTTGCAAAGATTTCAAATAAACTTCTTTCACGTCATTATGCGGTATTGTTTGTCGAATTTTGAGGAGAATAGTGAGTTGAATTGAATCCATTTTGGAATAAGGCTGTAACATAATAAAAAGTGAGCGCTGTGAGCACTGTATGTGCTTCAGCATTTAAGTGTATATTACTCAGTTTTCTTAGTTCCCCTGAAATCCCCTCAAATACCTGTGGAGCCAGCCGGGGAACTCTAAGTAATGCAGATTACTGAATGAGTAGCCACTCATGCAAACTGTTCCCCACTTGCACTACAGTGGAATGAAAAAAAAAAAAAAAAAACTGCAGGAGTGGTGGCTATCGGCATTGATTTACAAGCCTGTAGCTTATCATTCAGCACCTGGTCACACCTAGTCCTGCCCACTGCTTTCTGGATTGACAGCATTGTCTCTGTTGCTGAAGCCCTCCTACTGTGAGCTGCAGTGTCTGGGATGAGAAGTGTGTGAGACAAGAAGGATTTGGCCCAGTCAGGGAAGCTTTTTGTTTACTTTATAAGAATTGTGCACTACTGGGAGGCAGAGTGATGTGACAACTGTGAGGAGCAGTGTGGGAGAACACTAAGGATGAGCTCAGGCATGTTCGCAAACTCCACACAGAGCCCGCCAGGAAGTCGGCGCAGCGCTGCACTAATCAAAGGCAGTGAGGCATTGCCCCGATGTGTGGCTGCAGAGATCGGGCAATGTCTCATTGCCTGTGATTAGCGCAGCGCCGACTTCCTGGCGGGCTCTGCACGTGGAGTATGCGAACATGCCTGAGCTCATCCTTATGCCTCGTACACACGTTCCGATTATCGTACGACCGATCGTTCACATTTTGTTGCATACAACTAAGATCGAATACAACAGTGCAAAATGTGTGTAAGATTTTTGTCGTACGATTCTGGAACAATCTTCCGTCGTGCGTAGCTACGTATTTTAAATGATGTCAAATACGTGTGACCTGTGTGTGTCCTTCTGGTTTATTTTCGTGCTTCCGATCATGCGTGGTGTTTGTCGAATGACATTTATCGGACGCATACTGTACTGGCTATACGATTGTCGTACGACGGGCTGTCATCCGACCAAAGTTTTCCTGTTTGTCCCTTCGGATTTGGTTGGACGGACTGTCGCGATCGGCTGTCGAAAGCTGCGTACTAACGATCAGATTATCGCACGATCTGTCCGAAAGCGACTTTTGTGGTCCGATAATCGGAACGTGTGTACGAGGCATTAGAGAACACACAGCCTGTTGATCCACCTGAGCAGCCACTGGTGCTTTGTTTACAACTTTTCCCAATCACTTGTCATGGGAATGAGGAGGCTCCTGTGATGACTCTCTGAGTGGAGGGAGTGCACTCCTTGGTGCATACACAGGATCATGCGGCCCTGTCAGAGAATAAAGGGGCACAGTCTGCTGGGTGCTACTAACCTCATGGACAAGAAGGCAGCACCCAGCAACATTTCCAGCACATATTGAAGGGAATGGCCAGTGGGGCAACTGAAGTCTAATATACCAAGGCATTGTGCAATGTAAAAACAATAGCAATCTTAAAAAGGGAACAAAGCAAAAAAAAGGGAAGGACAGTCTGTTACATGGACTGTGTATGCATTCCCTGCTAGTTACAGTGCCCAGATATTAGTTTCCTGTACACTTGGTTCAAGGTCAATGACACACTAGGCCAGCCTTTCTCAACCTTTTTACCCCTCAGGTTCTCAAGGAGCCCCTGCTAAAAAAATAAAATAAAAAAAATAATAAAAAATTATGCCTACAGATCATGATAAATGAGGATGATTAAAACATCAAAGAAAGTTTTAAATATAAGAATAGGTAACGTGCCAAACTTAGCGTCCACTCTAATTAGTGGTGATCAGCGAAGGTTGCAGATCGATCCACTATTGCTCAAAGTTCAAGGAACCCCTGGCAACCTCAGGAGGAACCCTAGGGTTGAGAAACGCTGCACTAGGCAATGAAGCCAAAATCAGGACACCGGCCCATGGGGACTGAAGCTTTAAAAATAAGTCACCAACAGTAGCTCACTAATTTCTTTTCTGACAGATTTACTTAAAAGTTTCTTTTGCTTCCCTGCCACAAATATAGAATGAATGAAGACATTACATAAAAATTTTACTTTTACCTTCAAAGCTTTGGTCACTCTTCAACACAGACGGATCGACAAAGTATTCAAGAAACACAAAGGATGAAATGGAACTCAGCAACACAGTGCCAAGAAATGCAGATACAAGACAGGTAAAAAACAGCCTGAAAAAAATAAAATAAAAAAAAAGAAATAAAATACATCTTCAATAAATACATTGTAATGCTATGTTCTCATTAGTACAATCAATACAGACACCCTATAATAAAGTACAAAATTTCAACAGCTGTAGTGGGGTGCACCTTTTAAAATATTATTCTGTATTTTAGTGCTTGACTGTAGTCCTCATGTAAAGCCACACATTCTCCTCTCCAAATAGCACTTTTTGCCACAATTTTGATGTGATTTGAAGCTATGCCAGTGTAATCTTGAGGTCTATTGGTGCAGGAGTCACAGGACAAGTCGCACACGTGTGTGTGATGCAAACTCAGCCATTCGGATATGCGAACTGATTTGGGGGTGTCATTAGCTTTCTACTGACACTCCCAGCAGTTCACATATGGCAGTGTGAACTGCCTGTGAGTTGTATGTGATGCGGAAACCTGCACTGGGTACACAGGGTGCCCGCATCGCTCCAGTGTGAACTGTCCCTGACCCTAGGTTCACACCTATGCATTTTTGTGCGTTTTACAGTTTGCAGAAACACTGTACAGTCCATTTAACATGGTTTCCTATGGTACTAGTTCACATCTATGAGTTTTGCGGGCAGTGCATTTTTGGAAATGTTCGGGGACTTTTTCACGTGATTTGCGGGTAATAGATTTCAATGGCACCAAACGAGAAATGCAACTCTTGCGTTTGTGATGCGATTTTTGATGTGTTTTGCAGTCCTTATTTTAACACTGTATATAGCTGGTTGCTAACCGGGGTCAGAAAGCAAGCCGCCGCATCCTTGACAACCAATGAGTCATCAGCTGTCAGCAGCTTCCCCACTGAAAATAAGAAAAAATAAATAATTGCAAAAAAAAAAAAAACTTCATGGGTCCACCCAAAGGTCTATACCCAGCCGTCGGGTCTAGTCTGGATTCGGAAGGGACCCCCCAGGCCAAGATTTTTTTTTCAAATGGCATAGGTTCACGTGGGAGGGTTTGCGCATGTGCAGTGCCTGAGAGAGCTTTCTTAGAGCTCCGCTCCTGAGCTGGACGAGCCAGAGAACCATGGACCCCAGCTGCTCTGCGAAGCATTCCGCCACAGTCTCACCGCTCACGGAGCTTTCCGGTACCGTTATGGTCCTAAGGGGCCCTAAAGTTCAAAGCCGGTATCTCCAAAGTAGCACAGTATAGTACCTCACAGACCAGTGCACTGCCAGTGCACAGGGCTTACAGCCCTGTCACACAACCCGAAGCAGCAGGTATATGTTGGTGAGTCTGTCACAGATGCTGATGATTCATAGACGATGATACAATCCAAAATGTTTCAACAATTTGAAAGTATGTTACAGAGAGCCCTGAAATAGACTTCTGATCACATAAGTGATAAACTGACAAAGGAAATTAGAGAGTTGGGGCAGAGAAAAGCAGAATTATAAGTGAGAGTGGATGAAATATAAAGAACCATGGTGTGTGAATTTGAGAATCTTAAAAGAAGAGAATCTTATATTACAGTCCCACCTTGAGGACCAAGAAAAGAGAGACCGCCGTTCCAATTTGAGAATCAGAGGGATTCCTGAAACTATTTCTGATGTACAGGCCACCATGTTAGCTCTCTTTCAGGAACTACAGCCGGCATTCCTGTTGAGAGGTTAGAAATGGACAGTGCACAGGGCCTTAGCTCCACGTAAGCCTAACGGTCCTCACAGGACATAATAGTTAAGCTACATTATTACCGTAGCAAGGAACATTTTCTTGCGGCTGCTAGAGGGAAAGACCCACTCAATTTCCAGGGTCACACATATCAGCTCTTCGCAAACCTACCCCCTCTCACAATAGCTAAGAGATGTGCACTTAAACCCCAGCTACTTGCGCTTAAACGCAACAAAACTGCATACCAATGGGGCTTTCCATTCTCTCTCCGCTTCACCCACCTTGAAACCAAATGTGTTTGTCGCTCTTCAGAGGAATTACAATTGGCCTTAATTGATATGGGCCTTGTGGATCAAGTTTCACCTAAGGAACACTCTCGCAGACGTTCAGCCTCACGATCCCCTCCAGAGCAAACAATGACAGGCTCAGGTTCTTCCATATCCACACGTCAAAATCTACATAAGCGTGGACGTTTTGATAATCCAACCCCAACTAATGAGGATTCAATGGATTGATTAGATCTATTCTTGCCTTCACCCTATGGTAAACTACATCGGTTGATGTTTACCTCTCGTGGAAATGCAACTATACCTGGCTTCAATACCTGTTTTGACTTAATATTTTAGTTCCTTCTCCAGGAACTTATCCTTTTTTTTGTGTGTGTGTGTGTGTGTGTGTGTGTGTGTGTGTGTGTGTGTGTGTGTGTGTGTGTGTGAATGTTTGTTTGCCTTTGATATTCCTTGACATTCATCTACAATCCTATGTTTGGTCCTCTCAGGTTGATGGGATACTATGCAATTTCATACCCAGTCTCTCTATACAGGGTCTCTCTATACAGGGTCTCTCTAAAACAGGAATCAGTAAGCCCTAGGGTATTTTGATTTATTGCTAAAAGTATATTTGTGTTTTTATACAACAGATTACCATTAGATCTGGTTAACCTTCATCAGCTATTAATTTTAACAGCTCAGAATGCTTTGTTTTTTTATTTTTTACTCCACGGTATTAAAATTTGCTAGTCAAATCTAAGTCAAATTTTTAGAATATGTTTAGAAGTAGTTATATTTAAACTAATTTTCCTTATACTGTTTGTGGTTCTCTGGCACTGTCCAGCCTTTGGGAACGTTGTCCAGCCTTTTACCGCCCTCGGGGGCTATTTGATGTTCCCCTGAGATGTTCCCACACCCTATTGTTAGGATACTATCTATTGATCCTGTTTACCTCCATTGGGGTTGATCAATTTTATTATGTTTTTTTCTTCTAATGCCACGTACACACGATCAGAATTCCGTCCAGAAAAAGACAGAGAGCTTTTCATCGGAAAATGCGACCGGTGTGTATGCTCCATCGGAATTTAGCTGTGTGAATTTCCACCAGCCAAAAATTGATAGCATGTTCTCAATTTTCTCGACGGAAAAACTTTCTATTGGAAATTCCGATCGTGTGTATGCAATTCCGACACGCCAAAAATCATGCATGCTCAGATTCAACTACAAGACAGAAGCTATTGGCTAATGGCTATTGAACTTCCTTTTTCTAGTCCTGTCGTATGTGTTGTACGTCTCCACGTTCTAAACTATCGGAATTTGTTGTAACCATGTGTACGCAAGACAGCTTGAGCGGAATTCCGTCGGGAAAACCAGCAGAGCTTCTTCCGACGAGAATTCTGATCATGTGTATGCGGCATAAGTCTCCTCCTTTTCCCCTGGTGGTAGTCACGGCTCTCATTTCAGGTTTTGCTTTTCCCATCATAAAATACTTGTTTTGGACAAATTATGGCACCTCTAAACATCTCATCTTTAAATGTGTAGGGCTTCAACATACCCCATAAGTGCACTAAAGAGATGCGCTTCTTTTCAGCTAAAAGAGCACATATTATTTGTCTACAAGAAACTCACTTTAAATGACAAAACTTAAAATTTTTTATCTGTCTCTTAAGCTGCGCACATACGACTGGACTTTCTGGCAGACTAGGTCCGACGGGGTCAGTCCGTCGGACAATCCAATCGTGTGTGAGCTAGTCCGACCGCTTTAAAAAAAAATCAAAAAAAAAAAATCAGACGGACCTAGAAATAGAACATGTTTCAAATCTATCCGACAGACTCAAGTCCGACGGAGTAAAAATCGGGAAAACCGTTAGTCTGTGTGCTACTCCGACGGACCAAATACGATGCAAGGGCAGCTATTGGCTACTGGCTATTGAACTTCCTTGTTTAGTCCAGTTTACGTTATCACATTTAAAACGAACGGACTTTCGAACAGACTTAGTCCGGTCACGTGTGGCCAAGTCCACTCGTTCAGAAAGTCCGTCGGACCGCCTCTGAAAGTCCGTCGGGAAGACAGTCGGACCTAGTCCGCCAAAAAGTCATGTGTACGTGGCATTATCCTAAATTTTACACAGCTTTAGCCACCGTCAAGCAACAAGGTACTCTGATTGGTTTTCATTACACTGTCCCTGTGTTTTTTTATCACCTCTTCTCCAGGTTGTAGAAACACAAAAGTTTGGAACAGTTATCTTATGCAGAGACTCAAATGCGACTATTTTCCCTTTTCTTGACCAATCCCCTTCAGTCCCACTCCCTAACCCCGATAAGTTCACACTCCAACATTTACTTACTACACATAAACTGGTAGATACATGGCATGAACTTAATGCTTTTTCACATTACTCCTATTCACACAACTCCTTCTCGCGCATAGACCACATATTTATCCCATCTAGTATGATCCCGGAGATACTTTCCTCTAAAATCATTCCCTCCCCATGGACGGATCACTGCGCAGGCTATACCACCATAGCCTCTCTAATACCTAGGTCATAGAACACAACTTGGTATACCAATGATTCTACGTTAACCCATCCTTCTCATCGTTTAGAGATTGAAACAACACTTACAGAATATTTTTCCATTATTGACACAGTAGATATTTCCGCTCTTACTTTATGGGAAGCTCACAAAACTGTAGTTCGGGGCAAATTAATACAACAGGCCAAAGCCATTAAAAGAACACGCAAGGTCTTGTTTGCTAAATTGGAGGCAAACTTCAACGCATGCCACATAGCTTTCCAATCTTCCCTGACAGCCACCAATAATGCCAAACTACAGTAGATTAAGGCCCATCCTGACCTAGACTTTTTTTTTTTTTTTTTTAAACAGACTCAGCGGAAAGACTCATACTTAAACCCCAACATACTCAATACCATAAAGCTAATATGCCTATGGCACAGAGCTTAAAAGCAATAAATTACAGACCGACTCTCCCTCTTTATTTAATATTTTCTCTATATAATTCTTCGATCTTTTTTTCCTCAATATCTTTGCTAAGATCTTATTATTTTTAATGCCGCTATAATATCTCTCTTTATTAATCCTATTATATATCGTCCTCATTTCCTGTTTCATTAATTCCCCGAGTTCCTCTCTTTTCATAGCCAGTTTATGTAATAGGTCCACTACCTGTCCACTTTCCCTGCCATTTGCCTTTTTATGTTCTTGCTCTAATCCATGGATTTCCTTCCTCAACTCCCTACTCTTTTTAATACCTTCTCTCTTCCTATTTGTACCTAGTGAAATATATATCCCTCTTATATAAGCTTTATGTGTCTCCCAAATAATATTTTCCATATTCTCTTCATTTAAATTAGTGGTAAAAAAAACCCTCCAATTCCTTTCTAATTATTTCCTCTCCCTTCTCGTCCAACAGTTCCCTATTCAATTTCCAGGAAAAAGGAGATTTCTGAAATCCTGGGATTTTGATCTTCAGGCATATTGGAGAATGATCAGACAATGTTCCAATTCCTATATCTGTGGATATCACCTCGTCCAGAACCCTATGTTCCACTAACCAGTAGTCGATCCTTGTGTACGTCCCGTGTACAGGGGAACAGAACGAGTAGTCTCGTATCCTTGGGTGCATAGTTCTCCACGCATCCATAAGCTGATACTGATATAGCCTGTGTGTTATTATTCTCCTCTGCTCCTTCCCAATCCCCTGCACATGGGACGAACTATCCATTTGCGGATTCATACAAAAGTTCATATCTCCAGCTATAATTACTCTTCCTCTTTTAAAATCCCATAATTTCTCCAATATTCCTTTCAGAAAAACCGTTGGACTTCTATTTGGGGAGTATATGTTAGCGAGGGTATAGTCTACTCCCCATAGTTTCCCCTTCAGAAAGAGGAATCTACCCTCCGGGTCGACTAATCTTTCTTCTATTTTATAGTATACCTCCCGTCCTATACCGATAGCTACCCCTTTTGAGTTCCTTGTGTAAGAATCTCCATAAAACCACACCGGGAACCTAGGGGAATATATTCTAATCTTGCTTTCGTATGATAGATGGGTTTCCTGTAAGAACACTATACCCGCTTCATATTGTTCTATTTCTTTCAAAATTTTAAACCGCTTTGCTGATTCATTTAGCCCCCTAACGTTATATGACAAACAATTAACTATAGACATAGATTTTAGTCAGGCTGTTTTTTTCTCTTTTCTCACTTAACGAGGTTCTCTGCTGTCGGGTCTTCTTTCTCCCCCCACCCCTCCCACCCCAATCGTGGACCTGTCTGTAAAGAGAAAAGGACAAAGATGAATCTGATTCATTATGATCTAGCATGAGACTATGGCAAGGGGCGGGGTTCACATGGGGGGCCCCCTTTTACCTAAATTTATACCCGACCATTTATACCCAACCATTCTACCTGACTATTTACAATTTTAGAGAATGCAAGTTTGTCCTTCACAAACTTGGACTGATTCTTGTCAATATCTTTATTTAACACCTCTAAAGTCCCATTCACACTATCAGTTTTTCTGCTGAGTTTTTCATTCAGATTTACCAAAACCATATAATATGAGGTCAAACCTTAAGAGTTTCAATTTGTATGCAATCAGGCAGGCCCTGGCACTACATGGTTTTGGTAAATCTTAAAGAAAAAAATCAGCAGAACATCTGATGGTGTGTATGGGGCTTTAGAGGTGTTTGTATTGGGAATTTAATTTCACCATCAAGTGATGTCATATCAACAGTATATTGGATGATGAGTGATTTTATCACCTCAATACTGCATTGGGTGAGGATTTTCTCTCATGATTTTTTAAATGCTGGGAGTGGATCTTTCTATGGTCGGAAATACCTGAACCCTCAAACCCAAGGGACAGATTTCCTCCTTCACATATTGTTTAAAGTATTCAATATGCAAGTGCAAATGTGATTTACTTCTGAGTAGATTAAACATTCGATCCAAAAATATTTTTAGTTCTTCACTTGATTTTTGGGTTGTCAAACAGGTCGCCTGAATGTTGGACATAAAGCTGTACCAAGAATATCCATCACTGAGGGTCTATAATATGCACAAATTAATTTAATTACAAGTGATTAAAGGGACAATTCAATTTAAGAAAGAGGCACCAAAAGAGGAAAGTGGGATAGTGTTTTTTTAAAAAAAGGGGAAAGGACAGCATGGCCAAGGTCAAGACATCCAAATTCCCAAAACAAACACAAAACCACAAATAACAGGTGTGTTATCCACCCAAAAATATCAAAAACATTGGCACCTAATAAAGTGGGTAGAGCTAGGATTGGCTGCTGCCGGGGGAGGATGTGATGTGGGAAGGCCAGGGGAGGAGCCCGAGGCGGTGTCTGTGAGGACGGAAGGGGAGGCAGGAGATCCATGGCAGCAAGTCCGATGCAGATGCTGGTGAAGTGGGATAGAACACCGTGTTAGAGGACAGCACATAGTGACCCCCGCAGATGCCTATTCCCCACGATATTGGATCAGGAGACCAAGGAGGAGCGACTGATAGATCGGGGTGGACAGCAGTAAAGGATGCAGGAAACTGCAATCTCCATGCCAAACTTGTTAAAGGCTTTACAGGAATACGGGGAATTATCTAACTTTAAAATTAACCCAAGCAAGTCAGAAATCTTAAACGTAAATATAAATTTGAGAGAAGAACTTGACATTAAGAGAGAATTCCCATTTCTATGGCAAAAAGAAATTAAATATTTAGGGATTAAACTGACTGCATCAATAGAAAAAATATACCAAATAAATTATATCCCCCTTCTAGAAGAATTGAGAGAAGAAATAAGGAGAATGAGAACAAAGCCCCTGTCATGGTTAGGAAGAATTAATGCCTTAAAAATGATTATTCAACCTAAAATCCTTTATAAATTTCAGCTATTACCAATATATATCCCCCCCTATATTTTAAAATGATAAATTCTTTCATTTCTAAATTTATCTGGAACAACAAGAAATCTAGAATCCCACTGAAGACTTTGCAAAAGGGAAAAGATGAGGGGGGTCTGAATGTCCCAGACTTTAGAAAATATTACGAAGCAGCAGTGTTAACACGGGTGGTGGAATGGGCAAAATTAGAAAGTAAAAAAAGATGGGGAAAAATAGAACACAGTTTATCGGGCACAAATCTAGGTAGAGAAATCTGGACTCCTTTAAAATATAGATCACTAGGGAAGACAACACCTTTGGTCACAAAAAATGTGTTTAGAGTATGGGAGGGAATACACAAACATAACAAGTGGAAATATAATTCCCCTTTAATTTATTTAAAAGATAATGATTTTTTTGCACCTGGTAAAAGTATAATAGGAGGGAAATGGATAAAACAAGATAATATGCAATTACGACACATAATTAAAGAGGGGAAATTGAAAACACTAGCAATATTACAGAAAGAAAATGATTGGATGGATTTGAATGAGTGGCGATACCTGCAGCTTAGACATTTCGTCTCAAGACTACCACAACCGCTTAGAGATGGAGAAAATTTGACTGCCTTGGAGCGGATATGTGAGGGGAAATCCCCAAGGGCAGGTATTGCCCAGTTTTATAAGGTCTTGAGACGGGAATGTGAAGCGGAAAAGTTGAGGAAATGTATAGTATTGAAGGGCTGGGAATGGAGGAAGAAAGAGATTCCATGTGAAATGGAAACACTGGAAAATCTTTAGACAATCTATGATTTTTAACGAGGTAATGGGTCGGTAGGGGTGGGGAGAGGGGTGGGAGGGAGATATTTTAGAAGAACTCGAGAAGTAAAGAAAGAAAACCAGGATAATGTGAAAAATTTAAGGGCATGAATGTATTTTGGTTCTATGGTTTTCTTTTAATACTTGATTATGTTTTGTACGTAACTTAAATGAAAAATTTAAATAAAGAATAAAAAAAAAAAAAAAAAAAAAAGCAATAAATTACACTCAGACACCTATAAGATTGAAATTATCCCGAGACGCATATACTAGTAACCCTGTTAGCATACTGGAAGTGTTTCGCTCTAACTTAGCTAAACTGTATTCCCCCTCCTTGGGCTTTGATAAGACGAAAGCGGATAACCTGTTTACTAATATTAATCTTCCCACCTTGGAGAGTGTGAACACCACGTTCTTCTTGAGAGTCCCATTACAGAATTAGAAGTCCAAAATGCCATAAAACCTTTGAAACCTTGCAAAAGACTGGGCCCTGATGGGTTTTCGGCATCTTTTGAACTGGGTCTCCTCTCTTTATGATAACCCGTGGGCATATATTACTTATAGAACCCTTAGCACAATTAATCAGATCCAACCCTGATGTTCAGGGTATTGAGCTAGGAGGACATCAACATAAGATCTGTCTTTTCGCTGATGATATTCTTATTTTCTTAACTCATCCACATGTGTCTGCCTTGAATCCGCTAGATTTATTTCAATAGATTTGCACGTTTTTCTGGACCATTTGTCAACCCGACAAAATCTAATGCACTTAATATTTCTTTAACAAAAACCGAACTTATGCAATTATTAAATTACTATGTTGTAGTCTTGCTATCAGATCTGTTCCTTGTCAATTACACAGTGTTATTAATACTTATGTATGCTAGTTATGGTTATGGCGTTTCCCATGTATAAGCCTATGGACTGTTATGTCTTTCTTATGTAAACCTCAATAAAAATATTGAACAAAAAATTTCCTTTTGCTGCAGTACTGTTCTAAACATGCGAAAGATGCGCTACTTTACAGGCATACTAACGTCACCCCCCAGACACGATATTTAACCACTTCAATACAGGGCACTTTCACCCCCTTCCTTCCCAGCCCAATTTTCAGCTTTCAGCGCTCTAGCGCTTTCAGTGACAATTGCGCGGTCATGCTACACTGTACCCAAATGAAATTGTTATCATTTTGTTCGCACAAATAGAGCTTTATTTTGGTGTTATTTATTCACGACTCCGTTTTTTTTTTTTTGCGATATAAGCGCAAAAAAAGCGGAAATTTGGGAAAAAAACAATATTTTCTTTTTTCTATTTGAAAAGAAATCCAATAAAATCAAATTTTGTCATAAATTTAAGCCAAAATGTATTCTGCTACATGTTTTTGGTAAAAAAAATTCCGTTAAGTGTATAATAATTGGTTTGTGTGATCACGGACATATGTACGCAAATGATCATGTACATATGTGTGCAGGTGATCACGTACATATGTGTGCAGATAATCATTGGGACATGTGATTTTAGTGGGACATATGTGGGGGACATGTTTTTATTATTAGGGACATGTGTTTTTATTATTTGGGGACATGTATGTTTTGGGGACATGTGTGTTTTGGGGACATATGTGGGGACTGTGTTTTCACTGTGTGGTGTGTTGTGTGTTTACACTACACTGATGATCAGTGAGTAAAAAGCTGTGAAAAGCAGCCCATACTCACTGATCATCAGCCGGCTGCAGCGTTCTGCTCTCCTCTTCTCAGCGGTGACTTCCGTGTGAGGAGAGGAGAGCCGACTGCCTAGCAACCGGCTGTTTGTTTACATCACATGACGGCCGTGATTGGACACGGCCGTCATGTGATCAGGAGGGCCAATCACAGAGCCCTCCTGCCGATCTGAGATGTGCCGTGTCCGGGTGACACGAGCACATCGGGATCGCGCCGCTGCGCGGGCGCGCGCGCGCGCGATCCCGCTGCTCCTGAATGACGTTCCTGAACGTCCTATCAGGAGCAGGCGGCTCCCACCCGCCGTATATATACATTGGCCGGGTGGGAAGTGGTTAAAGGAATATTTCATTTTTATTGTTTCACTTTAAGCATTAAAATCACTGCTCCTGAATAAACGGCTATTTAAAGAAACTTTTTTTTTGCATTGATACATGTCCCCTGGGCCAGGACCCGGGTCCCCATACACTTTTTATGGCAATAACTGCATATAAGCCTTTAAAATTAGCACATAAACAAATGACATGGCACCCTTGACCGAGCAAACAGCCATGGCAGGCCATGAAGGGGTGCGGGGGGGGGGGGGGGGGTGGGGGGCGGAGGTAGGACAAACGAGCACCCCCCCGAACCATACCGCTTGCCCTCAACATGAGGAGGGTGCTTTGGGGTCCTTCATTCTTAACCCTTGTACACACGGTCGGAGATTCCGTCGTAATGTTTCCTATCGGAGCGTTTTGTCGGATATTCCGACCGGGTGTGGTTTGCATCGGACTGTTTTCCTCGGAATATCCGTCGGACCAACTTTTCTAACTTGCCGGAAATATTTTCCGACAAAATGCTCCGATCGGACATACTCCGATGGACAAAGTGCCACGCATGCTCAGATCAAATTCCTAGACCAAAGCTATTGGCTAGTAGCCTGAACGTAATCCCGTTGTAACAAAATAACGTCATCACGTTATGTACAATCGGATTTTCCGACAACTTAGTCCGACCGTGTGTATGCAACATCACTTTCGGAGCTGGTCCGGAATTAATCTGTTGGAATAATTCAGACAGATTTGGTTGTCGGAATCTCCGACCGTGTGTACAAGGGCATAGAGTGCTTTTCACTGTAGGACCTAGTAGTATAGCTTCAATGAATGGAGCATGGGGCAGAAAGGGCAGGCATAGTTGGCACTTTTGAAGCATGCCTCTGACAAAAAAAGTTTACTAAACGTCCGATTTTGCTTCACAAATTTTTATTCAAAAATAGAAAGAGATTACATTACCCAGAGCATCACACATCTCCTTTTCGTAACAAAATAAAAGGTTACAAGTATAATGATAATGACATTCCCAGTATACTAAATGAGAAACGGAAGATCCAGGCTAGCATTGTGTCTGAAATATGCTAATTAAAATGACTGGTCAAATGTTTTTCCCGCCTGGTTAACTACAGCATATTAGGAACAACTCGTTACCCATCTACATTAAACAGGCTTATTATCAAATTAGTGTAAGAAGTTATAAGGTGTACGGCAGCTATGTGCAAACCCTGGGTGTCCCAGACACTCCGAGCGCCCTTTAAACCTCAGATTTAATAAAAGTCTACAGTCAAACAATTTAGGAAGCCCAGGACTATATACATGCATGAGGGCTACGTGCATTTATATAGTTCACTGAGCATGTATAAAAATAAAATATAAAATGTATGCATGTGTACAACATGTATTGGGGCACTTACCAGTAATTTTTGCCACCCACACAGTTATTCAGCCATTTGCAGTGATGGTCAAAATTACTGACACACTTATTGCATAAACTGCAGTGTTTGGATTTGGCACCCCTGCGAAGATAAAACATGTGTTAAAGCTTGTATAGTACAGGTAGCAGTACAATGGCAGTAAGAATATGACTACACTAATAATTTATGGACAGAAAAATGAAGGAACGCTGGGGAACAGGACACAATATCCCTCTACACATTCACAAAGAGAACAATACACATCACATATATGAAAGTTTTATTTTATGCTACTCGTACAGTTTATTGTTTACGATCGATATTGCCCTGAAATTTCTAAGCTGCTTACACTGGGGAACAAATGCTTTTATTAATAACAGTTGGAAGTATATTTCAACCAATATCTGCATTTAGTCAATAACTGTATATTAAAGAATACAAAGGTCATTCATATTTGCCAAATCTTTCTTAAAATTGCAAAATCCCCCCACCCCTTCATGTATGTCAAGATTTAGGGGTGCATACACATGGAATTCTGAAGGAGGGTGCTGGTGCACATTTCTGGAGCATGCTAAAGGATAATTAGCAATTGCTTCCAACTTCATCTCTAGTTATTATAAAGACTGTTGCATCACAATCGGTTGAGATCAAGCAAAACAATATAAGTATAAACTTGCGGCACAGTTTGATGAAATTAATAATATTAACAATCACTCCCAGAGCTGGCGCTAACAAAAAAATGGTGATTAGCATGTGTCAAGCAATTAAAAGGGCATGCAGGTAGTTTGTAAAACAAAAGTAAAAAACACCAGCCTCAGTCAATTTCTTCAATAACACTTTAAATAAAACAGATCTCTTATTTTCACAAAGGAGCTTGGTAAAAACTGCATAAAACCTTAAAATCCATCCACGTAATGATTGGCCAATACACAAGACACAGATGACCAACTGTCAAACCCGCCAGTAACTGATTAAAAAAAGCCACAACTTGTGTGTTTTTTAATGGAACATTGGAGAAGTTTGAAAGTGATCAGTTACGCTGTGTAACCATTTTATAACTGAACACACCTAGCAGATTTTAGTAATGCAGCATTATAGGGCTTTTAACAGCCTCCAGCTGACTTTGGTCATTAAAACATATTTCATTATTTCTATATCCAAAGGGCTGATTAAATGAAATACTGAAAAATATACTGTATGTGGTCAGCATTGGAATCCTCCTGTACAGACGTCAATCTCTAAAAACTGTCCCCGGGACATCTCTCCTCTTCTATAGTCTTTATTCCACAGGTATACAAAACACAGGATTAAAACAAATCCTCAAAGAACAGAGGAGAGATAAGCCATTCTCCCTGCTGACTGTTACTGAAATTGCCCTGTAAGCACGGTGCACCTGGACCCCATTGTAATTCACAGGCCTCACGAGTCCTTCAGAACTTCCCTGCAGGGTGTATCTATGTTGGTTAAATTTCAGCAATCAGCAGGTGCATCTGAGCAGAAAGAATAGCGATTACATAACTGCACTGTAAGCAGGATAATGTAATGTAAACAAAATACAGCTTATAGCAGGGACAATTTGGCATGCCAGCAAACAGCTTCCAGGTGTTCTTGCCAAAGCTCAAGAGCCCTTTCACACTGGGGCACTGGCGCTATTCTTAGCGGCGTTTTACCGTCATTTTTGCAGTGCTTTTCAGGTGCCCTCGGGCTTTCACACTGGGGTAAGAGGAGAGGCATTTTATAGGCACCATTTTTAGTAGGGGTGCACCGAATGGAAATTTTGGTACCGAAAACCAAAACCGAAACTGGAGGGATGCAGTAGGCCAAAAACTGATACCAAAACACTGATAAAAAAAATATTTATATTTTTATATACAATTGTATTATATTTGACTTTTTAATTAATATCTTCAATTTCAATTAATATTAATTTATTGTTGGCCATTATTGGTACCTTTAGTGCAAGAAAAGCTCAGGAAAAATGCAGTCTCTAACATGCATCTCTTGGATCACGTCCTTAGTCTCTAACCATCTGATACAGGAGATGGTCAGAGACTGCAGACATGATACAAGAGATAGTCAGACTGCAGACATAGTACAGGAGATGGTCAGAGACTGCAGCCTCACTAGTGTCCGTCAAATGCAGCCTGCCATTGCCCACCATGCAGCCTGCCAGTGCCCATCAGATGGAGCCTGCCTATGCCCATCATGCAGCCTGCCTGTGCCCATCAGATGCAGCCTGCCTGTGCCCATCAGATGCAGCCTCACCAGTACCCATCAGATGCAGCCTCACCAGTGCCCATCATGCAGCCTAACATTGGCCGGATCAGAGCAATTTGACAGACATCTGTGCGAAATCATGCACAGATGTCTATTTAAAATCGCCACCCCAAGTTTAATTACCACCTTAATTAGCCACAGAACCTGTGTAATTAATGTGTATTCGGTTTTAAAGGAATGAGGTGGCAACTCTAGGTGCAACCTTGTTCACCGTTTCAGGTCCGAATTTTTGGCTGAATTCGAACCTGAACCAGAGCAGAAGACGCTCCAGAGACATGTGAACAATCTCCTGACATGTGAATTGGAATGCGGAGAACTCAGCCCTAATTTATGCACCTTCTCACCTCTGATCAGTCCCAAAGCGTACACCTCTCAGATCAGCTCTACGGCCAGGTTCACACTGCTCCAACATGGAAGTTGGGGGGGGGTGATGGGCGACCAAAAAAGTGCAGGAACCTTTTTCAAAGGCTTCAGATGTTTCTTTCCACAGTCATTAAACTCCCCAGCATTTTATCCTATGTGTCCATGCACATACAGCCTGTTATCAGCGTTTTTTGGCTGGGGCGTTTTCTGTCTGGAAAAACCCCCTCAGAACTAGTGGGTTTTGAAAGGAGTTTTTGAGCTGTAAAAACATTCTAACACCAGTAAATGTGGTAAAACGTGGCTAACCAGTGTTTTTGATCCCATAACTTGTGTTTTCTTGCTGCTAGCGCTAAAAACTACAGAAAAACGCAAAATGCAAAAAAAAAAAAAGGCAAGTTTTTAAACGCGGCAATGCTACCGGCATTTTTATAAAGTCCAGTGTGCATGAGGACGAAAGCTTTATAACAGGGATCTTTAGCCACTCATGTTATTATAACTGCCAGACTGGAGACTATTTCTGGTCTATGATCACCCAGCTGGGCAAAATTCCAGATTTAAAAAAGAAATGTAGTATTAATTGTGTTTACAATTTTACGAACAGTAGTTCTAAAGCTAAACCTTTTTACCCTAATGCATTTCCAGCATTACAGGGTGAAAAATGTATAACATCTTGCTGTGCTCCCTACCTCCCTAAATACTTACCTGAGTCCTCAGGTGATCCAGCACTATGCATAGCTGCCACTTCTTCTCTCACCTCTTCATTTACTCATAGGGGCTGAGTCCCTCAAATTGTTTGAGGAGGGAGCAGGAGGCAGGCTGAGCCGTGTTGTGTTGTAGTTATTAAATAAATGTTCCACTTTTAATAAGCCATGCCAGGCAACAAAAAAGCCACTAATGTTATCCAGTAAACATAGCAGCTGTTATAAAGTCATCAAGTTCCTGCATCACCATCACTTGTATGACATAGGAGGTGGTGCAGGTATAGGTGTGATTTGGATTTTTTACAGGAAAGTTTTAACTGGTTCCATAGTAGGCGGAGCATGCTGCGACAGAGGGATCTACTGTGACTTCTCTTAGGAGGGACATTCACAAGAACAGATCCTTCACAGGGTCATTATGGGTGATGGTAGGTGAGCAGTGCAGCAAAAAGTAAAAAGTGATAATTAGTGAAAAGGAACATGGCCCAGTATTTACAGTCAAATTTTTAAAATAAAATAGGAAGCCCGTTCGTTTTCTGACTCAAATTTTCAGAGCAGGTTTGGCTCTGATTGGTGGAAGAAGAAAAAACTAAGAAACGTATTAGCACTGGTATATTTTCCATCAAGAAATGGTCATCCCAGTGATGCTCAGTTGGAAGCCAACCTCTGCTGCAAATCTCCCTGGGCTTGGGGTGTAAATGGATTTGTCTTGGATTGCTTCTCTTGAACTTTCTGTAAGGATACGGAAGTAAAAGGAAGTCAGCAGAATGGTGTTGTAGTGTACATTCTACCGAAGGTACTCATGGCACATTTAGCATTGCAGGTAATGCCTAGTATTCTGTGGTCACCCGAATGCTAAAGAAGATCCTAAACCTACACCCTAACTAAACAGAAGGTTATCTAGTTTTCAATAATGGTAAGGCTTACATAGAATATAGATTACAAATGGAACAACCTTGGTTCTTTAACATGGTATCGATCGATAATAAAAGTTAACAATTTTGGTTGCTCATTAGCGCACAATTTGACTTTAAAAATATATTTATGTTGAAAAAAGCCTGGTGTGCTTCATTTTCACATGACTAATACATATTTTGTGAACAAAGAGCCAAGTTATCTTCTGTCATAGTAAGATGGTGTGGACAATAGGTAACCCAAATCTGAATATGGGGCACCATTCACCATGTACAGTATGAGAGAAGAACTATTGTGACTGGTAACGCTAGTAACACAGACAAGGTTTTCAGACACTGCCAAAAATCAAGTTTGTTGTTTTCTGAGGTTATCCACCGTGAGCTTCTATA
Organism: Lithobates pipiens; assembly: GCF_037356315.1. Lineage (NCBI taxonomy): Eukaryota > Metazoa > Chordata > Amphibia > Anura > Ranidae > Lithobates > Lithobates pipiens. Next base: position 158,945,543 of record NW_027507686.1, read on the forward strand.
ATTAGTTATCATGCACCAGTGACAAAATTGTTAGAACATATGCAAACAATAAATAAAAGTAATAAATAGAATTTGTTTATATGTCTAACTGCTTCATTATCTGATTTCTCAGAACCAAGGTTGCTCCATGAAACAGACACAGAAATCTCTACTTACACATCCACCTCACAGATGTAACAATGCATGTTTTCAATGACATGAGCATGCTTGGTCCTATCGAATACAGGCAGTGGGCCAGGAGAGTTCTTGGCACGTACATTCTCATCTGCTGGATCAAAGGTTACCGCCAAAAAATGGACAATGAGGTGTAACGCAAACATCACACCCATACACTGCATAAGGGGGTTAGGAAACAATAACAGAAAATAGAGAACAACAAGATTATGGATATGTTGTGCATGTCTGAACAGACCCATGAGCATTCTGATACCTCTAAAGCTGGGCATACACGAGACTCCTTTTGTTCAGCCTACAAGCTAAAATCTAGCAGGTTCCTTCACCCATGATGACAGCACGGATGAACAGATATCCCCCATGCAGGCCACTGTATTCTGAATAAATGAACAATGCCTGCAGGGGCAATTCAGCCAACAATTTATCACCCAGCATCTTCGACAAAAGATGGGTGATGGGCGTTGCCGAGAGAGCTACCCACAGAGCAAAATTCAATGCGTTTGGCCAACATTTCATTTATGGCTTGATGCACACTGAACTTAAAGAGTTTGGAACCCTATACCAGGGATATGCAATTAGCGGACCTCCAGCTGATGCAAAACTACAAGTCCCATCATGCCTCTGGGTGCCATGCTTGGGGCTGTCAGGGTCTTGCTATGACTCATGGGACTTTTAGTTCTGCAACAGCTGGAGGTCCGCTAATTGCATATCCCTGCCCTATACTATCATTTACTGCCAGCCCCCCTATTTTAAGCTGCCATAACCCACAGTGTAATTGTATGTTAAAAGCAAAGCCTCTAAATAACTTTTTGTAATACATCTTCAGGCCGGGAACGTGACTCCCAGCCACTCTAATACTTGGGAGGAGCTGAGATTTCCCTCTGACATCAGCCTGGAGGTCACATGAACGCTGTACTCGCCGCTCAGCCCCTCCTCCCAGGAGTCACTGAAAAAACACAAACTTTCAAATCTCCAGGTTTGTTATTAGGCATTATGAAGAAACATACAGTGATTCAAGCTTTAACTTTCAATCTACTGAGTAAAGGTGGTCATAGATGGATTGAAATTCAGTTGACTCAACATGGATTTGTCAAAATTTGATGCATGTATGGCCACTGCAGTTAAATAGAAGTCAATCTAACAATTAAATTCTGTTCAACTGCCCTATCGGATAAAAGCCGCTCAGTTTCTGCAACCAAAAAGCCGCTCAATCAGCCACTGCAACCAATGGCTGCAGTGCTGATCTGTGTATTTTGATAGAGGGTAGTCTTTACCCCCGTAAAAATACAATAGCACAGCAGGACGATTCCCCCATCCACCTCACTTGTGTGGTTAGAGGAAATGAACCATGTATGGCCAGCTTTAGCCACTAAATGGTATAATTTTATGTCTAAATATACTGCTTTACTGCAGGTATGGCAATAACAGTATTGCTTCACATTTCCAATGAAAGGATACCACATAACCAGCAGCCACCCAGTGTCGGGGCAACAGGGGAACAAGGACCCCAAATCCAATGACCGTAAACAGAAGGTATGTGATCCAGGCCACAAACTGTAAAGGGTGCGGAGGCCAACTCCAGCCATTCCTTCGGAAATGTTGAAGGGGCTCGGCTGTGGTATCCTCACCCGCCTTTCCAGGCACTGTCTTCCCAGATGGCTTTCTGCAGATGGTCATCTATAAAAACAGAAGAAAATACTGTTATGCTTTATATAGTTAGGTATATGTCTATACCCTATCAGCTAACAATTCCAAGTGATTTTTTACTCTATGTAAATTGTTGCAAACAGAGGTATTTTGGCAATAATTAAACTGTGAAGAGGATTTTGGTCCTTGTCTTCCGGTAGCCCTCTTGTAAATCATAGACAAATCCTTTTCATAAATACATACTCCATTCATAGAGAGATCAGGCATGCAGAACACCATTAAATCTGATAGGTCATGATCAATTTCAAATGGAGTGATAGTTAAGTACAAGAGTATGGCTCTCATGCTGATGAAAATCCTCTTAATGGAGGAAATAGGGATGATTGAGAAGGAAAGTATCTAACATAACTCCTTTTCTTCAGGTACATTGAGGTGAATCTAAACAACACAGTGCAGATAGTAGAGGGACTCACCAGAACATCATCGGCCAATCAGGCCAGCTGCTGGAAGCACTGGATCTGGAGAATGGTTATTGATACTTTTTCCAGAACTTGCTGTTTCTGCTCATTCAAGGATCCTTGGGGGTGTAAACATACAGAAGGAATGAAGCAGATAATAAAAATGGTTGTGGTATGTCCAACACTGAATGTGAAGAGGTTAATAATCCACATGACAAAGCATGGTTGCGGTCTTCACAGTCAAGTGACTGCAAATGAGAAGAGTCCGGCAAGAAAACACATCCATACTCAGTAGAAGTCAGATTCTCCAGTGTTACTCCAGCTCTGCCTTGTGTGGCCCGTGTACACGACTGAGATTTTCCAAAGTTTTACGTTGCAGCTGCTGAAATGTGATTCTCATGAACTCTGACGAAAACTACAGAAATAAAAAAAACAGCGATCAGTGTGGAATTTTGCAGTGACACAGCTGGCTGGCCGATTAATAAGCAGTATGTCACCATATTTAAATAAATACTAACACCATTCCAAACCACATACATAAACTTCATGTCTGAACTGGACAAAGCATGCACGTGAACTGAATAAATACGTCTTTTTAATCAGCTATTTTGCTATGGAGACATTCAAAGAACTCAAGATAGAGGACTTCTGCCTGTTCAGTCAGGAAAAAAAAAAAAGTAGATTGGCAACTACGAAAAATTCTGCAGAGGAACACATGCGGCAGACTATCTGCCAAAGAGAACCCTTATGCCGCGTACACACAACCGGACTTTTTCGACATCAAAGGTCCGACGGAACGATTCTGGCGGACCATTCGATCGTGTGTGGGCTGCAGCGGACTTTTGATTTGGAAAAATCCGACAGACTTTAGAAATGGAACGTTTCAAATGTTTCCGCCGGAACTTCGCGGGACTAAGTTCCTACCGAGAAATCCGCTCATGTGTATGCTAGTCCGACGGACAAAAACTGACGGGAGGGCAGCTATTGGCTACTGGCTATGAACTTCCTTATTCTAGTCCGGTCGTACGTCATCACATTCGAATCCGTCGGATTTTGGTGTGATTGTGTGTGGCCAAGTCCGTTCATTCAGAAAGTCCGTCAGAACTCCGCCGAAAGTCCATCGGACCTAGTACCTCGAAAAGTCCGGTCGTGTGTACGCGGCATAACTTTACCTTTTGGGCACATCAACTTGTTCATTGCATAACCAGCATGGTAAGGAGCCTACATACCACCAAACCTTTGGAGGTGAGAGGGGACACATTCTAGCACAAAGTACCGTATTTGCCGGCGTATAAGACGACCCGGCATATAAGACGACCCCCTAAAAACCTGCACAGTTAAAATGTTTTGCCCGTACTCACCATTTAAGACGACCCCCGATTCCGAGGCTTCCGACGCTTCATATCCCTCTTCTTCTTCGTTCTTGCTGGAGCCATTTCCTTCTTCCTTCTGGTGCTGGAGCCAATCACGGCGAGCAATGTATTCTATTAATGAATACAAAGCCTGCTGGGATTGGCGGAGGCTGTTACATCATCAGCCCGCGCCTCACTCTCAAAGCCAATCGGAGCAGGCTACTGTGTGTAGCCTGCTCGGATTGGCAGAGATTGCTGCTCCAATCCGAGCAGGCTCACTGGGATTGGTTCAGTGGTATATACTGTATGTAGCCGAAGCTACATACAGTATTACCGGACAGCCAGAAGGCATCCCAGCAGCGGACCCGGCGTATAAGACGACCCCTCCTTTTTGCTCAGTTTTTTTAAGTGTAAAAGGTCGTCTTATACGCCGGAAAATACGGTATGTAGGCAAAGGGCTTTCCCTGCTACGGTTTAACCCCTTCCCAACACCGGCTGGTGGCCCTTTATTTGTACCCTAATGATGACAGGCTGAGAAGGAGATCCTGATCATGGGACCATTTTGACTGACTAACAGTGGTCACATAATCAGCAGCCTGTTCCACCAGTTTCCAATCCTAAACAGTGACAGCTTGGTAAGTATACTGGGAGCGCACTCAGCGAACAGCAGTAAAGTATTAAGGCCCACCTGCCAAGCTGCTGCAAATATTAGTTGTGCTGGCTTATGCAAAATATGATTGGTTACACCCAAAAGTGCTGTTTTTTACCACTCCCCTTCCTTTATAATGGCTTTTCAAGATAACAGATGTTATCATTTACAAGCTGAATGGAAGATTTAGAGAAGTACAGTAAACAACTTTTGGCAGTTAAAGCAGTTTTAAAGGCATTTTTTTAATTTAAAATAATAAACACGTTATAGTCACCTGCTCCAAGTAATGGTATTGCATAAACAGAACAGCCCCAAACCCCCTCTTCTAGGGTCCCCCACCAGCGACCATGGCTCCTCCTCTTCTGTGTCTGCTCCCACAGCAATCGCTTACTATGGGGGCAGACAGACAGGCTCAATCCTGAGCTGGGTTGCGTGCATCTATAGACAAACACAGCCCGACTTGGCCCCACCCCCTGGTCTGTCATCATGTTTTTAGACCGACAGCAGCAGGAGCCAATGGCTCCCACTGTTTTCAGCAAAGCTTGTGAGCATGGGGAGAAGGGAGGAAAAAAAACAGGGAGAGTCACAGCAAGTGGCAAAATGCGTTTTACCTTAATGCAGGGAATTCATTAATGTAGATTAAAAAAAAAAAAAAAGGTTTGTACAGCAGATCAAAAAGAGAAACAAATGAACAGGACATGTATTTTGGATTCAAAAGGAGGAACAGACCCTCCAAATGAGGGAACTATGGAGTCTGCATGTCATTTCCAAGAACTCCTCTGCCACTCCTATAGGCATTCTAAATTCAAGAAAACAAAAGGCATTTTTTGTCACTGGTGTAATCAAAAATGGAAAGATTTAAATGTAAAAAGTTCATTAGCATGTTTATAAGGGAGTAGGAGGGAACCAGGGACTGCAGATTTCACATTTCAGAAGTCTTTTGGGAGTCTACACCCTTTTTCTTGGTCCAAACTGCACATACACACAAATGTTTAGCAAAATTTTCCTAGGCCTCTGTGTATCAGGACTGTGTAGACTGAGAAGTAGGGTGTAAACTATCCTGAAATTTTAACATGTCACTGTAATTTCAAAAAGCATTTTCAATGTTTTTAAATCTGAAGCTTTTTTTAAATATTACTTGGTAATCCTCCTATGGCAATCACTATGCAGGCATTTCCTGTGATTGGGTGACAAGTCTTTATCCTTGTTTTGCTCATGGTGCTTCTGCATTGTCACCCTGTCACATGGGCCTACAATGGGGACTGCAAAAGGCCCTTTAAAAACATACTGTACAGTATGCCGATCAGCCATAACATTATGAAGACTGACAGGTAACATTGATTATCTCATTACAATGGCATCTGAAAGACCATGGGATATATTAGGTATCAATTGAACATGTTGTCCCTGAAGTTGATGTATTGAAAGCAAAAAAAAAAATGGGCAAGTGCAAGTATTTGAGTGACTTTGACAAGGGCCACTTGTAATGACTAGACAATTGGGTCAGATCAACTCCAAATCTGAAGTTCTTGCGTTATGTTCCCAGTCTGTAGTGATCGTGACCTATCAAAATTAGTCCAAGGAAGGAAAACCAGTGAACCGGTAACAGGGTCATTGATGTATGAGAGGAGCAACAGCTGGCCTATGATATCTGATCCATTAGAAGAACCACAGTAGCTCAAATTGCTGAAAGGTTAGTGATGGATCTGATAGAAATGTGTCAAAACGCACAGTACGTTGCAGTTTATTGTGTATGGGGCTACGTAGCCACAGTCCAGTCAGGGTGTCCATGCTGACCCATGTCCAAAAGCACCTAAAATGACCCTGTGGGCATCAGAACTGGGGCCCATGTGGTTCTAAGAATGTGACCTGGTCCGATGAATTCAAGAATGGCTTGAGGACAACACGAGTTCAAGGTTGTGACTTGGCACCTCCAAGTTCTCGAGATTGAGCCATTATCTTCATGCAGTGGGGGGTGGACAGGAGAAGACAGTGGTTATTGATAGTGGCGATAGCAGGCTGCTTGTACCCAAGTTAATTGATCGATCAAATTGGTACCTTGATTCAGCCTGCCCATACACAGTTTAAATCTTGGCCGGGTTCCTGCTGAACTGGCAGAGATTCGAACCGTGTATGGCCTGCCTTATTGTGTAATTTGAGATATACACTCTAAGAAAATTGGGCAAACGATCGTCTGATTTTTCTTGTTCATTCACAACAAATCGGAACCGATGAATGAAAATTTGTATGAAAATTCTCAAAAGGCTTTTTGTTGTTTATTGAGCAGTTTCTCTTTTCTGATTTTTCTTGTATAAAAATCATACAAAAAAGGTACACATTAAAACTAAAATCGTTTATTCTGTTCCCCTACAAGAAAAATTTTAGAGTTTGTCCCTTCGGGAATTTCCGTACAAAAAGTCGGAATCGGCTGTTGAAAGTTGTGCACACACACCATATAAAAATCATATGAAAGTTCCTCAGATGAAAATGTTCGCCCAATTTTCTTATAGTGTGTATGAGCCTTTAATGAGGTCAGCTGGTGAACTTCTTGCTGTGTCTTAACAGTTTAAGTCCTAAGGTCCGTCCAGGAAGTAATGACATTTTTTTTCCATACAACAAGCTGGACACTGAGGCCTGTGTAGGATAAATAGAAAGCTTTTTTATTTCTTCAGAGAAGTACATTTAGGCCCCATTCACACCTGAGCGTTTTTTAGCTTGAAGCCTGAAGCTACAAAACGCTGGAGGGGAAAAAATCTATTATTCTCAATGGAGATGGTTCACATCTCCACTCCATGTCGCCTGAAGCCGAACGCCTAAAGCTCAAACAAGTTCTGGACCATTTTTTGTAGCTCAAATCGGGCAGATTTGGGCGATTTTCTTCTTTTTACATTGGTGACCTTTTGCCCTTTACAAAATCGAGGCAAAATGCGGTAAAAAAACGCTGTAAAATACGCAGCAAAATCACGCGATTTTCTGCCTGAAAACGCTACGTTCAGGTGTGAACGGGCCCTTAGGGCCCGTTCACACTGGTGTGATGCCAGACATTTGGGTGATGCCAGTGATTAGATTCACACTGCATTACTGTGCAGATCACATGCAATGTATGTGCGATGTGAATTCAGCCATACAAACTATATGACGCTGTACACCATACACCTGTATGGAAAGACCCTTCTTTTAGTCCGCAACAGAATTGGATTGCATTAGTGTTTACACCCATTCACTTAGATTCCTGTCCAAATTCACAGTTTGCACTGCGATCTGCAAACCGATCTGGGGGTGTCATTAACTTTGTATCGACACCCACAGCAGTTCACATAGGGCAGGGGTGCCCAACCAGTGGCCCGGGGGCCACATGTGGCCCGCGGAGCCCTCTGATGTGGCCCGCGACCTTCTTCTGTGGGATGGCAGATTGGCAAGCCCAGATCATGGATTACAGACCCGCCATCCCAGAGCATCTGTGTTAATGAAGCCGGAAAAGCAAGCAGCTGTGGAGCAGAGCTGTATAAGCTGATGCTTCCTGTACAGCGCTGTCTCTTGCCACAGGCGGAGTGATACCAAATGCACTCTGCCAGGGACAGCAACAGCAGGCGATACCTGAATGGAAGACTGTTAATAAAGGTCAGTTTATTACTAACATTGCAGTGTATATATGGGCATATCTGCGCAGTGGTTACTGGGCTGCTTTCAAACTGATCCGCAGGTGCAGCACATTGCACTTTCAGGTTACCTGAACTGAGGCATAGACTTCTGTTATTACCTGCGGGTTGGGTGAGCTTTCAGAAAGTGCACCACACCTGCAGGATATAATAGAAGTCTTTGCCATAGTGTAGCTAACCCACAGGAAAGACACAGGTGCACTGCGCTGAATTAGTGTGAAAGGACCCTTTCACACAATCAGTCCAACTCAATCGAACCCTCCATTCACCTCTATGAAATGGCAGCTGTAAACCGATTTGTATCATCCTTTTACACCCGCCTACCTCCAACCTGATTCGCTAAAAAACAGAAGGGGACAAATTCCCTTCTGCCAGGGTGGATCGGAGGACCGATAGATTAGAGTGGGCTGTGTCCGTGTCCGCTCTGCACGGACCTGTCATCCACCTGCTCATTGTGGCCCGCGACCGGTTACCAAGTCGCTTAAGTGGCCCTTGCTCTTCAAAAAGGTTTGGCACCCCTGACATAGGGCAATGTGATCTGCCGGTGATTCAGGTGCGATACGGGAACCCGCACTGGATTTGCAGTGTGAACTGAGCCTAATCCTATATTGGTACATAGGGGAGATGGAATTTAGAAAAAAAAAGTGAATTTTTAGCCTTTAAATGTTTCCTTATCCTTTAAAGTAAAAATGTACAAAAGACACAGTTGTCATGTAAATCAAAAGGCCTCTTCTAGGTGTCGTTATCATCAGTCCCACCTTCCCCAAAAAATATAAAAAAAAATAGTAATAACATCAGTATTTTTAGAGTGGCTTTCTGGCTTATAAGTGCCTGCATAAAATTTTATCAGGATTTGTTTCACAAATACCGTAGCTAACATACTGCTAATGCTGAGGTTGTGCCAATAATATATACTACTACTATACTAATATGTCCCAAAACCCTTGGGATTTTAAAGAAAATGCATTGTAAAAAAAGTTTTGATCATAAAATATATTTTTTATTTAATGTGACTTATTCACTAGCAAACTGTTATACCTGAAGGGTTCCACATGTACTGCCACTTTAAGGCTGGCTCCACCCAGGAGTGATGCCAAGGGTCAAGGGGTATGGTAGCCATCTTGGACACATGTAAGAGCTAATAAGATGTACTGTCCTGAGATGCATGTTGCAGTGTACAGTGAGTACTGGAAATAAACTTCCATTGTTCCAGACCAGAGTCTTGTGTCTCTCACAACACAGAGGATATAACAGTGGCGACGAGGATGGGATTTACAAAGTGTCTATCAGTCTGAGAGAGAGACAAAGACATTGTGGAGTGTTACCTGGATAAAAGCAATCACAGATCCCAGCAGGAAAATGTCATTGATCGGGACATTAAGTGAATTTGATGGAGAACAGACATCCTGGAGTTCCTGGGTGGAGAGACTGGAACAGTATTTCAGTGCAAATGGCATCCCAGGTGAAAGGCAAGTAGCAGTATTTGTGACAGTGGTTGGTGCTCAGACATATGACACTCTCAGGGATCTTCTTTTTCCTGTAAAACCAGCAACTAAGACATTGGCAGAGCTCCTGACACTGTTAGAGGGTCACTTCCAGCCTAAACCACTAGAGATTGCAGAAAGATTTCGTTTTTATCAGAGGCAGCAGCAGCCAGGTGAAGAAATTAAAGCTTATGTGCTCGCCCTTCGCAGACTAGCCTCTACCTGTTCTTTTGGGGAGTACCTACCTACCGCACTGAGAGATAAGTTTGTCATGGGACTGAATTGTGACTCTAGCCAAAAGAGACTGTTAACAGAGAAAGACCTTACCCTTGCAAAGGCAATTGAGATAGCTTCAATGATGGAAATGGCTGTGAAAGATACAGAGGAATTGAACTCTCAGGGCAGAAGGGAAGAGGTGAAACAGGAAGTTTTCAGAACAGCAGTCAAGCCTACAGTCACAAACTGGAAATACAGACCTCCACCAAGCCGGGGGTCAGCTTGCTACCGTTGTGGGAATACAGACCATGATCACAAAGTCTGCAGGTTTAAGGATCAGACCTGTCATAACTGTGGTAAAACAGGACATCTGAAACGAGTTTGCCGGAGCAAGAAGGTGCGAGATAAACAACCTCTGAACCCCAAGACAAAGACCTATATGGTGGGAAGATATACATCATCATCTGAGTCGGAGGATGAGGAAGTGCTCCACAGTTTAGACATACATCATATGCATTCAGCACCCTCTGCAATGACTGTAGAGGTAACCATTGAGGGAAAGAAACTAAAGATGGATGTAGACACAGGAGCAGCAGTTTCAGTTATCACTCTGAAACAATGGAGACAACTTCAGACCCGAACAACTGTCCGCCCAACGCCAATCAAACTGCTGACATACTCAAAGCAGATACTCCACCCACTGGGTTATGCAAAAGTGCAGGTATTGTACAAGGGTCAGACAAAGAGACTGCCATTATATATACTAGAGAATGGGGGACCCCCTCTCTTTGGGAGAGACTGGATTGCTCACTTTGGTATGCCAGACATCGCTATAAATCCCTGTAACACTGTGACAATTCCATTAGGAGATAATGAGGGATGGGTGGTGTCCCTGAAGCAGCGGTTCCCAAAGATCTTTGATGACCAGTTGGGGAAAATAAAGCATGACTGTGTGAGACTCAAGCTGAAACCCAACGCCCAGCCTAAATTCTTCAAAGCTCGCACAGTACCTTTCGCACTCCGAGCAGGAGTGGAAGCAGAACTAAGTCGGCTGGAGGAACAAGGTGTCATCTCAAAGGTAGAGCACAGCGAGTGGGCATCACCTGTTGTACCAGTGAAGAAAGCAAATGGGGACTTGCGCATTTGTGGCGATTTCCGCATGGCACTGAACTCCCAACTGGAAATAGACCAGTACCCTCTACCCAGAGTAGATGACATTTTTGCCTCTCTTGCAGGGGGTCAAAAGTTCACCAAGCTTGATCTCAAACAAGCATATTTACAGTTTGAGGTCCACCCTTCTCCCAGCAAGTTTCTGACCATCAACACCCACAAGGGACTGTATGAGTACAATCGGATGGTGTTTGGTGTAGCCTCTGCCCCAGCCATTTGGCAACGGAAGATGGATGAGATTTTGGCGGACATTCCTTTCACTCAGTGCCTGTTAGATGACATGCTCATCATGGGACGGACGGACCAGGAACACAAGCAAAACGTGGAGCTTGTGTTGGAAAGACTCCAAGAGCAGGGTCTGAAAGTGAACTTAGCAAAATGCCAATTCATGGTGCCAAAATTGGAGTTTTGTGGCCACCTTGTGGATGCAGACGGTATACACACCACAGAAGCCAAGGTTGATGCCTTAGTCAAAGCTCCTGCCCCAACCAATGTCCAGCAGCTGCGATCATACCTTGGCTTGCTGAACTATTACCACAAATTTCTGCCAGATCTGGCACACACCTTGTTTCCGTTGAACAAGCTTTTGGAGAAACACTCCAGATGGGACTGGTCGGCTGCATGCCAACGCGCTTTTGAAGTCTCTAAGCGGAAGCTGTTGGCGTCACGCATGCTTGTTCACTATGACCTCCAGAAGCCTCTGACCTTGGCTTGTGATGCCTCACCCTATGGTCTGGGGGCTGTACTGTCTCACATCTTACCTGATGGGTCAGAAAAACCAGTGGCATTTGCCTCCAGGTCTTTGACAAAAGCAGAAAGCAATTACTCACACATTGACAAAGAGGCTCTTGTGCTGATATGGGCAATTAAGAAGTTTCATCTTTACCTGTATGGTAGGGAATTCACCATACTGACAGACCATAAACCACTCCTTCAGATCTTTAGCCCTGACAAAGGCATCTCTCAGACTACTGCGGCCCGCCTCCAACGCTATGCCCTGTTCTTGGGAGCGTACAGTTATAAAATCCAGTATCGCGGTCATGATGCCAATGCTAATGCGGACGCAATGTCCCGACTGACAGGGAGGTCAATGGACTCCTCTCCACCTGTCAAGAGTTGTCGTTACACCAGCCTGTCCTTCTTGTCTTCTGGGGAGATAGCAGCCCATACAGCCAAGGATACCTTTCTGAAAACAATACTCTCCTGGGTACGGTCCGGTTGGCCTGCAACCGTCACACAGGATTATGAACCTTATTTCCGTAGGCGTATGGAATTAACTGTGGCTGGTAACTGTGTTTTATGGGGAGACCGAGTGATCATTCCACAGACCCTCCGGAGACACATTCTGGACTTGCTACATACTGGTCATCCCGGGGGCACACGTATGAAACAAAAGGCCCGAGGCTATGTGTGGTGGCCAAACTTAGACTCGGATATCACAACATATGTGAATGCTTGTGCTGGATGTGCACAAACTGCAAGAGACCCTCCTCGAGGGTGCGTCCAGCCCTGGACTTGGCCCACAGTTCCTTGGTTTCGCCTACACTTGGACTTTGCAGGTCCGATCAGAGGACACACCTTCTTGATCATAGTGGACGCCCATTCAAAGTGGCCTGAGGTCATTCCTGTTACTCAGCCAACAACTAAGGCAACAGTTTCCATACTGTTACATCTCGCTGCTACATTTGGATACCCCAGAGAAATCGTCACAGACAACGGTGCCCAATTCACCAGTCAGGAGTTTCAGCGTTTCTTGACTGCCCACAACATCAAACACAAGTTGACCGCACCTTACCACCCAGCTACAAATGGTCAAGCAGAGCGGTTTGTGCAGACTTTTAAACGCTATTTCAAAGCTACAGTGGCTACAAGTAAACAGCAGTCCCTGTCACCCCAGCAGCTGGACTCCTTCCTTTCTGCTTACAGAAACACACCACATGCAACCACCGGGAAAACTCCAGCAGAACTCCTTCTGGGTCGGCAGCCATGGACTGTTTTGGACATGCTCCGCCCACAAACAGTCCAGGAACATGTACTGCAGTCCCAAGACAAGATGGTCAAACACCATGAGATCCCCCGATTCACAGCCCAACAAAAGGTATGGGCCCGATCTTATGGGGCTTCCAACACCCGTTGGCTTCCTGCTGTCATTGCAGAGACTTTGGGACCCAAGATGTATAGGGTCTGCCTGGAAGATGGTTCTATTTGCAGAAGGCATGCGGACCAACTGCGCCCTCGTTTTCAACTGCATGAATCCCTGACGCCGGCTGAACCACCAGTGTTGCAAGGAACTGCTCCCAGCGGATCAGGATGCATGGGAACTGATGATTGGGGGGACTCTGATCTTTTGAACTCAGCTCCAACAGAGCCCTCCAGCCCTGGTCCGGAGGTTGGTTCACCCACTGAGCTGGGGGATCCCTTCTTGGCACCGCCAGTGCCCATTCCAGTCGACCCTGTTTCCTCCGATCCCGAGTCGATGGGTGCCCGCCCTCAACGACACTGTCGCCCTCCTGACCGGTTTCAGCTTCAAGACCGGTTACGAGACTTTCGACGGGGCCGCCGAAAGTGATACAATGACATTGTATCGCCGCAACTGTCCCTGGAATCTTCCTCTCACATCTGGATGCAGGAAAAGTCCTGTGCATCTCCTGTGTTTGGAGGACTGTTATTGGACAGTTATTAGTTAATGTTTTGTGCCTTTTCTCGTTTTTTTTTTGTTTGTTTTTTTTTGTTTTGTTTTTTTAGGGATGGATGGAAGGTGTTATACCTGAAGGGTTCCACATGTACTGCCACTTTAAGGCTGGCTCCACCCAGGAGTGATGCCAAGGGTCAAGGGGTATGGTTGCCATCTTGGACACATGTAAGAGCTAATAAGATGTACTGTCCTGAGATGCATGTTGCAGTGTACAGTGAGTACTGGAAATAAACTTCCATTGTTCCAGACCAGAGTCTTGTGTCTCTCACAACACAGAGGATAATTTTCAAAGTGGCAGGACATGCAGAAGTATACAAGTATATAGAAAAGAGCAATTTCCATACACTCCCCCTGCTGTTTTTTAAACAATTGCAAGAATTTTAGCATTAGCTTAACTCTCCCTCCGGTGAATCTTCCCTTTGTTTATATGCGTTTTTTAACTTCTTTCACACTGGCTCTAAAATGCTGCGTTAGATGCATACAGCAAAGTTTTGTAAACAAATGGAGCTATACCCACAGCTGCATCTACAAAACAAAATGTGAGCAGCGTTTAGCAGCACACAACAATGTAGGTTGCAGCTGCCTCTGGAGCCATACACATCTGCAGATTTTATGTAATAATGGGTATAAACAGCTGTGAATGCATATATACATACTCACGTAAAGTCATTAAGATTGTACACATCTAAACGCTGTATGCGTCTTAATGCAGGAACTTTAGACATGCATTTTGTGCAAGATCTTCTCCTAGCTCTGCCAGCATGATCCTGCAATCAGTGCAGAAAATACACATATTCTTGTGTTACAGAAGCATAAAGCTAAAGGAAAACAAATGCCACAAACCTGCATTCAGCCCTGGTTCACACTTATGCGATGTGGGATACACATTGAATCACTTTTCTTTTCAACTTTTCTTTTTTGTTCAATTTGCGCAGTATTGTTGTTGAATAGCTTTTTCTTGGATACACATTGAATCCTGTGCAGTTTCCACACCGCATTACAATCGCACGGTGTCCATGTGATCTGCTGCGGGTGTCAATATTATCTTAATGACACCCGAAACAGAAAATGCAGTACAATTGCCCCATGCAATGCGATTCAGGTGTTGGAAAAAGAAAAAAAAGAAAAAAAAAGAAAAAAGGGGGTCCTGCACCCCTTTTAGCGTGGATGCAATGCGATTTAAGCCATACAAATTTTATGGCTGGAAGCGCACCGCGCAGACATTGCATGTGATGTGCACAGGAATGTGGTGCGATTCTTGTGCAAATGACATGCAGTGTCTACATTGCACAAGTGTGAACCCAGGCTTAGAGAGGCGCTTTCTGGCATAAATAAAAGCATGTAAACAAATTAACATGTGAGCATGCCCATAGGTCTGTAAATTCATTCTAGTGGCTAGTAGGTAATATTACCAGGGCACAGGCGTCAAACTGGCGGCCATCCAGCTGTTGTAGAACTACAAGTCCCATAAGGCATTGCATGGCTGATAGTTACAAGCATGACTCCCAAAAAACAGAGGCATGATGGGACTTGTAGTTTCTCAACAGCTGGAGGGCCGCCAGTTTGACATCCCTGCGGATAGAATGAGTTTTTGTGCATATTCTTTGAAGCGCTATACGCCTGTAATGTAAACATATGTAATTATGTGCTAAAAATTTGAATTTTTTTTACAGTAGATTTTTCTGCCAGCCTTGGCAGAATGGAGAATTGAAACAAAAAGCACCTATGTGCTTCATGCCTAAATCACACTTATACTAGATGCAGACCATTTTCATCATGTTGGAGTGTGATTTCTAATCACGGCCATCATTCCTGTAAATTTAGTAAAGTGCAAATTCCCCAGAATGTATTATTTACATGAAGAGTACAATAACTGCATTTGTTTTATATTCTGTACAAAAACTTACAAAAAGCCCAAAATACAAAATTCTACATAACTTTCTATGAAATTCCCTGAGCATGGTTGTTTTAAAAGAAGCAGATTATTTTTACCTTATAATCCGGAAGATTGAGACATCCTGCAGAATGGACACCAAAATGTAGAATGAAGATCGTCCCTTCTAATTATTTACCATCTTTACTTGCACAACTAGTTAGCTGGCAGTTTCTATGTACAGTCTCCAAGTTACCTGGCTGAAAGTAGCTGACACCTGAAAACCTGCACTGTACACAATGGGTGTCCCAGGAGACTATCATGACACATAGGCTCAAACCATCCCTCCTTTGGAAGGATTGTCCCTCCTATGGAACCAAATCCCCTTTTCCTCTTTTCTCCTCAAATGTCCACTGTTTAGCTCTGGTGCATTGATCTGTATAAATAAATGTACTACTTATGGTGCCTATACATGGATAAAAATTTGGCTGGTTCAGCAGGGACTGGCCGAATTTCTATCCATGTAAGGGTAGTCTGATTGTACAGAAGTTGATGTACCAATTGACTTCTGTAAAACCAGCCAATGTATTCTGATGGTGGAGAATACCCCTTGCTGTCAGAATAAAATCACTCAGTGGGAGCGATTCCCTCATCTACAATTAGTGTGTGAACGGGGAATTTTTTTTGGTTGAACAAAAAAAAAAAAAAAATAACGTATGGCCTGCCTTAAAGCAGAACTTCACCCCAAAGAGGGAGTTCTGCTTTATGCCTTCATCTTCTTCTTTTGGAACTTTTTTTTTGGTAGTGGGGGTGGAGCTGGTTTTGACAGGTACCCACTCCCACTTTCAGTCTGATTCCACCAGAAGTTGGACCTTTCCCACTGCCCACAAGCTTCAGGTCCCAGAAGGTTGCAGGACTATTCACAAAGCAGAGCTGCTTGCACACGTGCACTGGAAAGCTAACTGTGCAGCTGCCAAGAGTTATGCCGCATACACACGGTCGGAATTCCGGCCAGAAAAAGACAGATGAGAGCTTTTCATCGGAAAATGCGACCGTGTGTATACTCCATCGGAATTTAGCTGTCCGAATTTCCGCCAGCCAAAAATTGATAGCATGTTCTCAATTTTCCCGATGGAAAAACTTTCTATCGGTAATTCTGATCGTGTGTATGCAATTTCGACATGCCAAAAATCACGCATTCTCAGATTCAACTACGAGACAGAAGCTATTGGCTACTGACTATTGAACTTCCCTTTTCGAATCACGTTGTACGTGTTGTACATCACAGCGTTATAAATGATCGGAATTTGATGTGACCGTGTGTAGGCAAGACAGCTTGAGCTGAATTCCGTCAGAATTCCGTTGGGAAAACCATCAGAGCTTTTTCGGACGAGAATTCCGATCGTGTGTACGTGGCATTACAGCCTGCCTCCCACAGTTACATTGCAACCAGAAAAGGATTCACAGTGCTTAATTTTTTATGTTAGGTTATAGCCTCATTCCAAAATGGATTAAATTCATTATTTTCCTCAAATTTATACAAAACACCACCCCATAATGACAATGTGAAAGAAGTTTGTTTGAAATCTTCTACATAAATTATTCACATTTTTTGCCATAACTCTCAAAATTGAGCTTGGGTGCATCCTGTTTCCACTGATCATCCTTGAGAGGTTTCTACGACTTGGGGTTCACCTGTGGTAAATTCAGTTGATTGCACATGAGCTGCAAAGGCACATCCCTGTCTCTATATAAGGTCCCACAGTTAACAGTACAGGTCAGAGCACAAATCAAGCCATGAAGTCCAAGAAATTGTCTGTAGACCTCCGAGACAGGATTGTATCAAGGTACAGAAAAATGTATGCCACATTGAAGTTCACAATGAGCTTGGTGGTCTCCATCATCCATAACTTGAGAAGTTTGGAACCACTAGGACTCTTCCTAGTGCGGGCCGCCCGACCAAACGAAGTGATCGGGGGAGAAGGGCCTGGGTCAGGGAGGTGACCAAGAACCCAATGATCACTGACAGAGCTCCAGCATTTCTCCGGAGAGAGGAAAACCTTCCAGAAGAACAATCATCTCTACAGCACTCCACCAATCAGACCTGTAGGTAGAGTGGCCACTCCTCCTTAAAAGGCAAATGATAGCCCACCTAGAGATTGCAAAAAGGCACCTGAAGGACTCTCAGACAATGAGAAACAAAATTCTCTGGTCTGATGAAACAAAGATTGAACTCTTTGGCCTAAAAGGCAAGCATCATGTCCAAAGGAAACCAGGCACTGCTCATCACCTGGCCAATACCACCCCTACAGTGAAGTATAGTGGTGGCAGCATCATGCTGTAAGGATGTTTTTTAGCGGCAGAAACTGGGAGACTGGTCAGAATTGAGGGAAAGATGAATGCAGCAATGTACAGAGACATTGTTGATGAAAACCTACTCCAGACTCTGACTGGGGCAAAGGTTCATCTTCCAACAGGACAACAACCCTAAGCACACAGCCAACAAAGGAGTGAAGGTCCTTGAGTGGCCCAGCCAGAGCCCAGACTTGAACCCGACTGGCTGTGCACTGACACTCCCCATCGAACTTGATGGAGCTAGAGAGGTACTGCAAAGAAGAATGGGAGAAACTGCCCAAAAATAGGAGTGCGAAGCTTGTAGCATCATACAAAAAGACTTGAGGCTGTAATTGGTGTCAAAAGTTATTTCAACAAAGTATTGCACAAAGGCTGTGAATAGTTATGTACATGTGATTTTTTCATCTTATTTTTAATAAATTTGCAAAGATTTCAAAAAACTTTTTTCAAATTGTCATTATGGGGTATTGTTTGTAGCATAACAAAATGTGGAAAAAGTGAAGAGATGTAAATACTTTTCAGATGCATGGTAGCATGCCGGTTCCCAGGGGCCGCCCCCTGAGACTGGCGAATGACTGGGCCAGGTGAGGACGGTGCTGGACCCCTGGACGGGCAAGTGTCCCTTTATAAAAAGTCAGCAGCTACACTTTTTACTTTTTATAAACAGAATGAACAATTACCAAGTCTTTATAAATTACACTAAAACTTTTTCCACCTTCCAGTTAAGGGCTCGATCACATCAGCATCATTGGGCTGTGTTGCGCAATGCCGTCTTAGGGCAAGGACCGATCTAAAAAAAACTCATAAACTATAGTCTCAGTTCATACCAATGAACTGTATTAGTGTCCAGAGACAAATATTTAAACAAACTGCATTTTTGTGCAGCGTGTCATGACATGTTAAAGCAAGTTGTAAGGCGATACACAAAATGAGCAAGGTAAAAAGCACTGAAGTACAAACAATGTCTTACACTGCAGTCCAATATTAAAACCCACATGCTAAGGTAAGTGATTGGTAAATCAAATCAATGAAGTAATCATTTTTGTTTTTAACTAGGTATTCAATTCATATACAGTGGGGATCGAAAGTTTTGGCAACCAAGGTAAAAATGTGTATTAATGTGCATAACGAAGCCAAGGAAAGATGGAAAAATCTCCAAATGGCATCAAATTACAGATTAGACATTCTTATAATATGTAAAAAAAAGTTTGATTTTATTTCCATCATTTACACGTTCAAAATTACAGAAAACAAAAAAAGGCGTCTGCAAAAGTTTGGGCACCCTGCAGAATTTATAGCATGCACTGCCCCCTTTGCAAAAGCTGAGACCTGCCAGTGTCATGGATTGTTCTCAATCATTGTCTGGGAAGACCAGGTGATGTCAATCTCAAAGGTTTTAAATTGCCAGACTCATCTGACCTTGCCCCAACAATCAGCACCATGGGTTCTTCTAAGCAGTTGTCTAGAAAACTGAAACTGAAAATAGTTGACGCTCACAAAGCTGAAGAAGGCTATAAGAAGATAGCAAAGCATTTTCAGATGTCAATATCCTCTGTTTGGAATGTAATTAAGAAATGGCAGTCACCAGGAACTGTGGAAGTTAAAGCAAGATCTGGAAGACCAAGAAAAATATCAGACAGAACAGCTCGCAGGATTGTGAGAAAAGCCACGTTTGACTGCACGATCCCTCCAGAAAGATCTGGCAGACACTGGAGTTGTGGTACACTATTCCACTATAAAGAGATACTTGTACAAATATGGTCTTCATGGAAGAGTCATCAGAAGAAAACCTCTTCTACATCCTCACCACAAAAATCAGCATTTGAACTTTGCAAATGAACATATAGACAAGCCTAAGGCATTTTGGAAACAAGTTCTGTGGACCGATGAGGTTAAAATATAACTTTTTGGCCGGAATGAGCAAAGGTACGTTTGGAGAAGAAAGGGCACAGAATTTAATGAAAATAACCTCTGTCCAACTGTTAAGCATGGGGGTGGATCAATCATGCTTTGGGGTTGTATTGTAGCCAGTGGCACAGGGAACATTTCACGAGTAGAAGGAAAAATGGATTCAATAAAATGTCAGCAAATTTTGGATGGTAACTCGATGCCATCTGTGAAAAAGCTGACGTTAAAGAGAGGATGGCTTCTACAAATGGATAATGATCCTAAACACACCTCAAAATCCACAGGGGATTACATCAAGAGGCGTAAACTGAAGGTTTTGCCATGGCCTTCACAATCTCCTGACCTCAAAATTATTGAAAATCTATGGATAGACCTTAAAAGAGCAGTGCGTGACAGACAGCCCAGAAATCTCAAAGAACTGGAACACTTTTGTAAGGTAGAATGGGCAAAGATACCTCAAACAAGAATTGAAAGACTCTTGGCTGGCTACAAAAAGCGTTTACAAGCTGTGATACTTGCCAAAGGGGGCAGTACAAGATATTAACTCTGCAGGGTGCCCAAACTTTTGCAGACGCCATTTTTTTGTTTTCTGTAATTTTGAAAGTGTAAATGATGGAAATAAAATCTAACTTTTTTTGACATATAAGAATGTCTAATCTGTAATTTGATGCCATTTGGAGATTTTTCCATCTTTCCTTGGCTTCATTATTCACATTAATACACATTTTTACCTGGAATGCCCAAACTTTCGATCCCCACTGTATACAGTATATGTATGCAGGGGCAGACTGACCAGTTGGCAAGACTGACCAGTCGGGAACATCGGACGTGGGCCCGCCAGTGCCACCTGCTGAAATTCCCTGGCCCGCAGTGACCATCTTCTTCGGGTTGGGCTGGGTCCCAGTGCGCAGGGGATGATCATAGGGAGGGGGCCCCTGGCCCAGCCTGACTCCAGTAGAAGAAACCAGCCCAGGAAGGAAATAGGAAGTGTTGAAGCAGGCCCAGTGCACGGAGGCACACGACACGCAGCGTCATTAAGTGTTGCTCTGCGCACTGGGCCTGCGCACCTGCTGAAACCCTTCCTGTAGTAGTACCTGGATAGGCCGCTGCCTCCCTCCCTCACTCGCCAAACTGCCCGGAGCGGAAGAGGAGAGGAGGACGACACACCATCCGCCAGCCACAGTAGGGCCAGGGCGCCCTCAAGCTACCCACAGCAGCGTCAGGGCACCCCCAAGCCACCCACAGCAGCGTCAGGGCGCCACCAAGCCACCCACAGCAGCGCCAGGGCGCCCCCAAGCCACCCACAGCAGCGCCAGGGCGCCCCCAAGCCACCCACAGCAGCGCCAGGGCGCCCCCAAGCCACCCACAGCAGCGCCAGGGCGCCCCCAAGCCACCCACAGCAGCGCCAGGGCGCCCCCAAGCCACCCACAGCAGCGCCAGGGCGCCCCCAAGCCACCCACAGCAGCGTCAGGGCGCCCCCAAGCCACCCACAGCAGCGTCAGGGCGCCCCCAAGCCACCCACAGCAGAGTCAGGGTGCCCCTTAAACCACCCACAGCAGGGCCAGGGTGAACCTTAGCCACCCACAGTGAATTGCAGCAGGGCCAGGGTGCCCCCAAACCACCCGCAGCAGGGCCAGGGTACACAAGCCACCCACAGTGACCCACGGCAGGGCAAGGGTGCCCCAAACAACCCAGTGACCCACAGCAGGGCCAGGGTGCCTCCAAGCTCCCCACAGTGACCCACAGCAAAGCCAGGGTGCCCCCAAGCTACCCACAGCAGGGCAAGGGTGCCCCCAAGCCACCCACAGGAGCGGCCAGCCACCCAAAGCAGGTCCAGGGTGCCAGCCAGCCACCCATGACCCACAGCAGGGCCAGGGTGCCAGCCATCCACTGTGACCCACAATGATCCACAGCAGGACCAGGGTGCCAGACACCCACGGTGACCCACCCACACCAGGGAGCCATCCAGCCATCCACCCACAGGAGCCAGCCACGGTGACCCACTCAGAGCAGGGCCAGGGTGCCAGCCAGCCAGTCACCTACAGGAACCTGCCACCCACAGCAGGGTCAGGACACCAGCCAGCCACCCACGTTAACCCACCCACACCAGGGAGCCAGCCATCCACAAGAGCCAGAACGGTGGCCCACTCAGAGCAAGGCCAGGGTGCCTGCCAGCCACCCACCCAGAGCAGGGCCAGGGTACCAGCCATCCACTGTGACTCACAGTGATCCCCAGCAGGACCAGGGTGCCAGTCACCTATGGTGATCCCCCTAAATCAGGGAGCCAGCCAGCCTTCCATGGTGACCCATCCACACCAAGGAGCCATCCAGCCACCCACCCACAGGAGCCAGCCACGGTGACCCACCCAGAGCAGGGCCACCCACAGGAGCCTGCCCCCCCAGCAGGGTCAAGGCGCCAGCCACCCACTGTGACCCACCCACACCAGGGAGCCAGCCACAGCAAGGTGCCAGCCAGCCAACCACAGTAGCCAGCCATCCACGGTGACCCACCCACAAGAGCCAGAAATGGTGACCCACCCAGAGCAAGGCCAGGGTGCCTGCCAACCAGCTACCCACAGTATCCCACCCAGAGCAGGGCCAGGGTGGGTGCCAGCCAGCCACCCACAATTATCCACCCACACCTAGGAGGCAGCCACAGCAGGGTGCCAGCCAACCACCCACAGGAGTCAGCCACCCATGGTGACCCATCCACAGCAGGGTGCCAGCCAAACAGCCACCCACGGTGACCCACCCATACCAGGGAGCTAGCCACAGCAGGGTGCCAGCCAGCCACCCACAGTGACCCACCCACACCAAGGAGCCAGCCACAGCAGGGTGACAGCAAGCCATCCACAGGAGCCAGCCACCCACGGTGACCCAACCACACCAGGGAGCCGGCAAGCTACCCACAGGAGCCAGCCACCCAGCCAGCCACAGCAAGGTGCCAGACAGCAACCCACAGGAGCCAGACAGCCACATGCAGGTGCCAGCCAGCCAGACACAGAGTACACGGGAGCTAGCCACAGCTACAATAGCCATAGTTAAAAGATAAGAAAATTGCTACACAGTGTCAATTTTTTTCTACTTTGCGAGAGGTTGGGGCAGGGGTGAGAGTCATGGCATAAGGAGGGGGTCCCCTGAGGATCAAAGTGAATGAAGGTGTTCACTGTATGCTCTGTTAAAAAGAGGCCCCCCTCCAAGTCCCATTAAACTCCTTTGTAGTCTAAGGGGTCCTGGAGGGGGGGGTCTCTCTAATTAACACCTTTAGAGAGAGACCCCCCTCCAGGTCCCATAAAAAAAAAAAAAAAAAGAAGAAGCCAGAAGTTGCACGTTGTGCAAAATGTAGGGGCAGGATCAGGGGAGGGGCAGGGTCTTTGCTTTATTTAGTCCGGGGGCTCTGAGTGTTGTCAATCCGCCCCTGTATGTGTATATTATATTTACCATTATAGTCAGCAACATCTCTGGAGCATAATACTGTATTTCATTATTCACTGTATACTTATGAATGAAGAACATCCGATCCAGTAAGAAAAGAACCTTGTAATATTCGATTTTATCAGCATTTGTACACAATGAATATACATGCAGTTTCAGAGGATGAATATCTCTGCAAATTGTTTTTACAAATACATTCCAAAATGTTTTATAGACATTGCTATTGCATGCTTGTGAGGGCATTTTAAATATTCCATGGATAACTATGTGCTATATTCACAGCTGACATTTTCTTTAATGAATTAGAGCTCGTTTACCTGAGCTTTGCACTCTGAAGAGTGAACCGCAGCAGCATCTATCAAAGAGTGTTTTGGTGGGGGGGAGGTGGCATGTCACGTCCTTGCTGCTTCGTTTAACCTCTGAAAAGCTGCACCACTGCGCACAACATTAAGGGGCGTTTGGGGCTTTATTCTGGATCATTTTTGCTGTACTGTGATGAAATCATCGCAGTTGTGAGTGACATGGTAAAGTGCATGAAAAAGTAATCATACCCCTTGAAATTTTCCACATTTTGTCTTGTTACAACCAAAACCGTAAATGTATTTTATTGGGATTTTATGTGATAGACCAACACAAAGTGGCACATAATTGTGAAGTGAAAGGAAAATAATAAATGTTTTTCAATTTTTTTTTTACAAATAAAATATGTGAAAAGTGTGGGGTGCATCTGTATTCAGCCCCCCTTAGTCAATACTTGGTAGAACCATCTTTCGCTGCAATTACAGCTGCAAGTCTTTTTGGGGATGCCTCTACCAACTTTGCACATCTAGAGAGTGACATTTTTGCCCATTCTTCTTTGCAAAATAGCTCAAGCTCTGTCAGATTGGAAGGAGAGTGTCTGAAAAGCAATTTTCAAGTTTTGCCACAGATTTTCAATTGGATTTAGGTCTGGACTTTGACTGGGCCATTCTAACACATGGATATGCTGTGATCTAACCCATTCCATTGTAGCTTTGGCTGTATGTTTAGGATCATTGTCCTGCTGGAAAGAGAACCTTCGCCCAGTCTTAAGTCTTTTGCAGACTGTAACAGATTTTCTTCTAAGATTGCTTCTAAATATCTTTTAATTATCTTGCCCCATCAATCTTCCTATCAACTCTGACCAGCTTCCGTGTCCCTGCTGTAGAAAAGCATCTCCACAATATTATGCTACCACCATGTTTCAATGTATCACGGTGGGGATGGTGTGCTCAGGGTGATGCGCAGTGTTAGTGTTCTGCCACACATAGTGTTTGGCTTTTAGGCCGAAAAGTGTAAGTTTGGTCTCATCTGACCAGAGCATATTCTTCCATGTTTGCGGTGTCCTCCACATGGCTTCTCATAAACTGCAAACAGGACTTCTTCTGGCTTTCTTTTAACAATGTCTTCCTTCTTGTCACTCTTCCATAAAGGCCAGATTTGTGAAGGGCATGACTAATAGTTGTCCTGTGGACATATTCTCCCACCTGAGCTGTGGATCTTTGCAGCTCCTCCAGAGTTACCTCTTGGCTGCTTCTCTGATTAATGCTCTCCTTGCCCAGCATGTCAGTTTAGGTGGACAGCCATGTCTTGTAGGTTTGCAGTTGTGCCATACTCTTTCCGTTTTCGGATGATGGATTGAACAGTGACCCGTGAGATGTTCAACGCTTGGGATTTTTTTTTTAATAACCTAACCCTGCTTTAAAACTTCTCCACGACTTTATCCCTGACCCGTCTGGTGTGTTCCTTGGCCTTCATGATGCTGTTTGTTTACTAAGGTTCTCTAACAAACCTCCGAGGGCTTCACAGAACAGCTGCATTGATACTGAGATTAAATTACACACAGGTGGACTCCATTTACTAATTAGGTGACTTCTAAAGGCAATGGATTTCACTAGATTTTATTTAGGGGGCTGAATACAAATGCATGACGCACTTTTCAGATATTTATTGATAAAAAATTTGGAAAACCATTTATAACATTTTCCTTCCACTTCACAATTATGTGCCACTCTGTGTTGGTCTATCACATAAAATCCCAATAAATACATTTGCATTTTACTGCTGTCTTTATAGCTTAACCGCTTCCGGACCAGCCACCGCAGTTTTAATGCGGCAGGTCGGCTCCGCTGCGCAAAATCACGTTATTGTGCCCGCTGCGAGCTACGCGAGTCTGACCGCGGGTCCCGCGGACTCTATGTCCACGGGGATACCCGCGATCGTTAACGGAGCAGAAGAACGGGGAAATGCTAATGAAAACATGCATTTCCCCTTTTTGCCCAATGACACTGATCACCGCTCCCTGTGATCGGGAGCGGTGATCAGTGTAGTGTCACACACAGCCCCTCGCCCCGTTAGAATCACTCCCTAGGACACACTTAACCCCCGCAGTGCCCCCTCCTGGTTAACCCCTTCACTGCCAGTTACATTTACACAGTAATCAGTGCATTTTTAAATCGCACTGATCGCTGTATAAATGTGAAAGGTCCCAAAATAGCAGCAAAAGTGTCTGATGTGTCCGCCATGTCGTTGCAGTCGCTGATATTCGCTATTACTAGTAAAAAAAAAAAAATTATCAATAAAAATGGCATAAAACTATCCCCTATTTTGTAGATGCTATAACTTTTGCGCAAACCAATAAATAAATATTTATTGCGATTTTTTTTTTTTACCAAAAATATGTAGAAGAATGCGTATCTGCCTAAACTGAGGGAAAAAAAAAGGTTTTTATATATATATATTTTTGGGGGATATTTATTATAGCAAAAAGTAAAAAAATAATGCGTTTTTCTTCTAAATTGACGCTTGAGATTGAGATGAACAAATAGCACCAAAAAGAAAGCTCTATTTGTGGGGGGGAAAAAAAAGGATGTAGATTTTGTTTGGGAGCCACATCGCACAACCACGCAATTGTCAGTTAAAGCGACGCAGTGCCGAATCACAAAAAGTGCTCTGGTCTTTGGCCAGCCAAATGCTCTGGGGCTGAAGTGATTAAAGTGGTTGTAAACCCTTACAACACACTTTTTGCTACAGGTAAGCCTACAATCAGGCTTACCTGTAGCCACCCTGGATATTTCCTAAACCTGAACGGTTTAGGAGATATCCCTTGTATTTACACATGCCGACGTCATTGGCACGTGCGCACTAAAGCAAACTGAAGCAAGGGCACGTATGTGTCCTTGCTTCACTTAGGCTGTGCCGTTACCGGCGGGTCCCGCGCACATGTGCGGGAGTGATGTCATCGTGGCTCCGGCCAATCACAGCGATGGAGCCCGCGATACCCAGAAGTAACTACGGGAGAGATGACGACGGCAGGAGAGGTGAACAAGGACCACTGCGGAGCTTCGATCTAAGGCAAGTAATATATAATGAGCTAGTATGCTATGCATACTAGCTCATTATGCCTTTGTCTGGTTTTTATTTAAATTTTATTTATTTTTTTGCTAGAGTTTACAGCCACTTTAAGAGCCATTTACACCAACAGCAATGACTGACGATCCTCTTAAAAGCAATCCATGCATGGATTGCTTTTCAGAGGTCTTGCCCACTGAGCGTTACAGGGGGTAAAATTCCTGCCACAGCTATGATTCTTTGCGATGTGTACACCCCCAGCCGCTGCCATTGCAACTTAAGGCAGAGCTTTGGAGGGCAGTAAAAATGTGTGCGTTTTTTACTGTCCCCTCCAACAGCAAGTGTAAACTAGCCCTAAGTGGGAGCTGTTGGGAAGGAAAAAACGTGGCTCAACCACATGTTTTTAACATCGCCAACTGCAAGTGTACACATAGCCCTACAGAAAATAATGCACTTTATGCTAGTGCTGTACGATTCTGGCTAAAATGAGAATCGCAATTTTCTGGCTTAGAATGAAGATCACGATTCTCGCGGCGTAACATCATCTTTCACATGATACAAAAAAAATAAAAATTTGGATAACTTTACAGTTTTCTTATTTTTTCACCATAATCTGCGTTTGAAAGATCGATATACAAATACAGTGCGACATAAAATATTGCAACAACCGCCATTTTATTCTTTAGGGTCTCTGCTAAAAACAACAACAAAAAAACATATATAATGTTTGGAGGTTCTAATAAATTTTCTAGCAAAAAATACAGATTTTAACTTGTAAGGAACAAGTGTCAGAAAAAGTCTAATGCCGCGTACAAACGATCGGACATTCCGACAAAATCCATGGGATTTTTTCAGATGGATGTTGGCTCAAACTTGTCTTGCATACACACGGTCACACAATGTTGTTGGAAATTCCAAACGTCAGGAACGCGGTGACGTACGCTGAGCCGAGAAAATTGAAGTTCAATAGCCAGTGCGGCTCTTCTGCTAGATTCCGAACATGCGTAGAACTTTGTGCGTTGGAATTGTGCACACACGATCGGAATTTCCGATAACGGATTTTGTTGTCAGAAAGTTTCAGATCCAGATCTCAAATTTTGTGTGTCGGAAATTCTGATGGAAAATGTCTGATGGAGCCTACACACGGTCAGAATGTCCGACAAAGAGCTCCCATCGAACATTTTCCATCGGAAAATCCGACCGTGTGTACGCAGCATTAGTGTTTAAAGCTGAGTTCCACCCAATAGTGGAACTTCTGCTTATCTGTCTCCTACCCCTCCCTCTGGTGCCACATTTGGCACCTTTGGGGGGGAGAGGGGAGCGAGTACTTGTTTTTGACAGGTACCCTGTCCCCGCTTCCGTTTTCGCAGCGACAAGGTACGTCAGAAGTTCAGCCCTCTCCTCTTCCCTCCCCTGCTTCACAAATGCCAGTAGTTAAACATCGGTGCCGACATTGCTTGGCTCCATGACATGGAAGCATCTTAATATTAAAAGTCAGTAGCTACAGTATGTGTCCTTAGAGAAGGGGCGGAACACAGCTTTAATTGGTTAAACTGACCTAATTTACAGACCAAAGTTCATCCCCTCGAACTAAAAGTACCAAAAGGTTATACATTGTTTATAGTTATCCCAATGCTGAGGAATGGCTTTTTTTGGCAGCTCTGAGCAGAGAACAGCTCTGCACTTGTTACACAGAATTGTGGCTATGCCGGATTAAGATTGTGTGGGGGGACTGAATCGAGATTGGGATTTTTTTTAACAATCGTGCAGTTCTAGTATATTTGTGAATAATATGTTTTTAAATAAAATAAAAAGAACATCACATTATTTTTTTGGGTTCCATAACCAAGTCTAACTTAATGCTGTGTCTTTTATATTTATTACATACACTGAATATTACAATGCAGTAGTTTCAGGGGCTACACAAGAGGACCTTATATCTGTTAAATTGACCCATTACAGGAAACCAGCAACCGATTGGGTTTTATCTTTCCTTAATTGGAGAAATAACCAAGATTTTTTACGTTATATTAAAGAGGTCCTATTTAATAACATATTATTGAAAATCAAGTAAAAATTGGGATAGCTTCATAGAGATTTATGACTCCTCTGCTTATGACATCAGCTTTTTTTTAAAGTAGTTGAATGAGGTGTAATACAATGGGGGTTATTTACGAAAGACAAATCCACTTGGCATTATAAGTGCAAACTACAAGTGCAAAGTGCACTTGCTGTAAATCTGAGGGGTAGATCTGAAATGAGGGGAAGCTCTGCTGGATTTTATTATCCAATCATGTGCAAGCTAAAATGCTGTTTTTTATTTTCCTTGCATGTCCCCCTCGGATCTACAGCAACGGCACTTCCAAGTGCACAGTGGATTTGCCTTTCGTAAATAACCCCCAATGTCTGGATTTGGAATCAGATTTGATAGAACAGAGTGCACTCAAATAGGGAAAAGCAGCAGATTTATTTTAATGGTACCCATTTCTTCGCTCCCCTGCTACACTGTTCAGTCACACAGTTACACTGGGATTTTCTCCCCTCTTCCAGAAGCTGAACAATGTTGCAGTGGGGATACGGAATGTATATTGATGAGGTGGGATAAATCTGAACCTGTTAAATTTGCACTGCTTAAAGTGGTTGTAAACCTTTACATATACCCAGTGAAGTGACTGGCCTCAGGTGACTCACAGAGATGGAAACAAATCCTCCTACATACGTTGTACCTGTTTATCTACAGTCTTCTCTACAGCCAAAGTTTTGAATCTACAAGCTTATCAGAGTTCAGAGAAAAGGGGTCAGAGAGCTGAATTTACACTCTGCAGTTCACTTTTTCATTTGTTTCTGAAAAGGTGAGCTAACCTTTTAAAGCGGTTGTAAAACGATGGACTTTTTTTTGGTACCTGCAAAGTAAAGGCATATTGTGCTAGTATGCATCGCATACTAACACATTATGTTAAACTTGCCTTAAAAAAAAAATCTCTTCCAGCGCCGAAATGTCAGCGCTGTCGTCTTGCTTCTGGGTTTGCAAACTCCGGCACTGTGACTGGATAGACCCGCAATGACATGCTCATGGAAGCCTCCGTTCATGGCGAGGGGCTATGAGGAAACTGCATGGGTGGCCGTTCTTTCGGGGGCATGCACCAGTGAGGTCACTGGCTGCATACACTAAACGGTGGACATTTAAGAGATATGTAACACTACCTATAGGTAAATGCAAAAGATGGAAGTTTACTTCCACTTTAAGCATAATAGAGGCTTGCTTTAATTCAGTCTCAAACTGACCCTAAACTACCTGTATGTACTAATCATAAAAAGGGGGAAAAGCTGAATTTCCTATTGTCCATTTTTTAAACTGTATACAGCACAGATCACTTATTGCCTAAAGTTTCTTTACTTACAGTACATGACTCTGCAGAGCTGACATAAGTAGTGCCAGGAATCTAATAGCGTATGGAGTCTGAACTCTTCATAGGAATGAATGGAGATAAGCAAGCCCAACAAGGAAGATTGTTATCGGAGACTGTGCAGCGCTGAGGAAGCTGCAAAACCAATATCGCTTTGGATCGGGGACAGGCAAGTATAGGACGGGTGGTGGTTACACTGCAGTTGCACTTTAATATCTCTAAAGTGTATTTCCACATTTGCAGCCAAATTAGGATAAAATCTACTTTATATTTGTTACATGTTAACATTCCACATAATTAAAAAAATATATACATTTTCTGTGCGTTTCTTGTTGCGGTCTAAGCACACATGTTGTATCTGTAATGATGGAACTGTTAAATAAAGATATTAAAAACATTTTTATTTTTTTTTAATTATGCTGCTTACCTTTGTACTTACTGTAAAAAAAAAAAAAAAAAAAATACAAAACAATGCGACAACAAACACAGAGAAGAACAGCACTATGCACCAAGATAGAATTCAAACCATACCATTCGTCTTCCTCTGTTCACGTCTCATAAATTCATTTGTTTTCAGCGCTCCTTGTAGTATAAAACACAGCACAGTCCAGCCACCCCAAGATTCCTCATCTATAAATGTCCTTATTATTCCTGAGCTCCTGGCAATTCCTCTCCTCTGTGTTCATCGCATCCACACACTTCCTGGTTGTGATGCTGCTGGTCAGGTGTCCATGCTTTTTCCAATCAGGATGCTCACACTGTGTCTCTGCTTGTCCAGTCTCTTCCAAGCTTGTCGGTTTCCATGTCTCCGTAGAAATGTGATAGACGAGCAGCTGGGTGGTCTTAAAAAACAAAACAAAAACGGCATTGTAAAATCATTTCATTCAGAAATAGAAACTGCGCAAATGCTTATAAAAATCACTACTGCATGCAAACCTAATATCTCAACATTTCTGTTAAATGAAAAAAAGACAAGGACTATCATATTTATAATTTTTAAATATATCCAACCACAAAATTTGCATGCGCTTATAAAATACTACTGAACATTGTACGCAGTTAAAGCTAAATAATGTCTCAAAGATTATTCTTCCATTCTGGGGCTCCAAGAGTTACCCAATATATGTCCTGCAATGGGTTTTATGCATAATTCTACACCAATCCTCACATACAGGCAAACCCCACTTTTATGTACACAATGGGACCAGAGCATGCATGTAAAACGAAAATGTACTTAAAGTGAATATCTTTTTTTCACTTCTGGGGGGTCAGGGAGTGAAGTTTATAGTACAGTACAGTAATCCACTTATGTTTAGGCAGCAACTCTGGGCTGGCTGGTGGGCATGACTGGTGGGCATGGCTGGAACTTTGCCTCTCAACTTGCAGCCTCTTCAGTGGCAACAACGCCAGGCGGCAGCACCGCCTCTTCCAGGTCATGTGGCTGTGCGGCGTGGAAAGGTCTGTACCCGTGAGCCACGTTACGTACACTCTCGGGTATGTCCGTATTTGCGAGCGTACATAAAGTGAGTGCACTTAAAGTGGGGTATGCCTATATAGATGTTTGTGTGTGTGGGGGGCTATTATTTTTTAATTATGTTATTATCCATAATCCAATCCATAAGGATCAGGGACAGATTCAACATAATATCTTAACCACTTCAATACCAGATGCAGTCACTGTTGGGATGTTCTGGTATATTTCCCAGCAGTGCAGATTCCTGTAACCTGAATGGAGGAATTGGGGGATTTCCTGTCCCTATGTCTTCTGGTTTTGACAGCCCATTCATTTCAAGCACTTCTTTTTCAGATTGAGTTTGCTGGCCACAAATGCATGGAACACACCTTTTCCCACACGGAATTCCAGTGTGAACCAGGACCTTAAAGCAGAAACGAGCATGAAATGCTCCTTTCCCACAGCCACACCATGTTCCGATATGAACCGTCCCCAAGTACAGAAAAGGTATAACTCTGTAACAAAGTTTGTCAAAATCCCAGCCATGCATATAGATCACCCAGAGATGATGTTTTTTTTTTTCTGGACTAAAGTGGAGTTACTCCTTAACCGCTTCAATACCAGGCGCTTTCACTCCCTTTCAATTTTCAGTGCTGTCGCACTTTGAGTGACAATTGCACAGTCATGCAACACTGTACATGACTTTTTTTTTTAATAATTTCTTTGACTAGATAGAGCTTGCTTTTGGTGGTATTTAATCACCACTGTTTATTTGTTATTTTTTTACTAAACAAAAAAAAAAAAAAAAAAACGAAATGTTTTTTCTTAGTTTGTTATACAATTCTGCAAATAAGTAATTTTTCTTCTTCACTGATGTGCGCTGGTGAGGCTGCACTGATAATCGGGGCAATGATCATCGGTGCCCTGATTATCAGTGTGCTGACAGCCTTGCCTTTTATTGGCACTCCTTTCCTAACACAGACACAGTGGGGGTTATTTACTAAAGGAAAATCCACTTTGCACTGCAAGTGCACTTGGAAGTAAAGTCACTGTAGATCTGAGGGGGACATACAAGGAAAATAAACAGCATTTTAGCTTGCACATCATTAGATGATAAAATCAGCAGAGCTTCCCCTCATTTCAGATCTACCCCTTAGATTGAGAGCGACTGCACTTCCAAGTGGATTTGCCTTTCGTGAATAACCCCCAGTGTGTGAGCAAAGGACTGCCGATAACGGGAAAGTTTGTTTACATGTGATTGGACACAGCTGATGACATGGTAAAGGACAGCTGCTATTGACATTTTACCCTATGTCTGAATGTCACAGCAGCCACAGATTGTGCCTGATGCGCCGGGCCTGTCTCTGGTAGGACATCTATGGATGCCGTCCAAGAACGATAGTACTGCTCTGTAGCCATCTTTTGACTATAGTGCGGTACTAAATGGTTAAATCAGCATCTTCTTAAAGCTATAGATGCTGGCAAGCCCAATAGTAGACTTGTTTTCCCTTAACCTGTTTCCGCTGGTCTTATGCATATGCAGTCGCTGGGCAGGTGGGTTTTAACGCCTGCCAGGATTTCATTTCTGTCTGTGCCTCCATTAGGCCTGATTCACACCGATGCATTTTTAGTACTTTTTTCATTTTGCAGATTTGCACTACAGTCCATCTAACATGGCTTCCTATGGAACACATGTAGTACAAATCTGCAAAATGCACTAAAAATGCATAGGTGTGAATCAGACTTTAGAGAGATTCAATCTCTGTATTTATCATGTTTATTGTTATCACCAAAAGTAACAGTGAAAGAAAATCACAAATTTTGTATTGTCACCAGAACAGGAATAGAGGAGAAATCATCAAATGAGGACACGAGTGCTAATGACCCTGGGGACACCCCAGGATTCCCACACTTTGGAGGGATTTCCTTTCACTTCCTGTTTTGCCTATGGATACAACCAACCTATCCAAAAAAAAAAAAGGTTTTGCATTTAGTTGTACTTAAGGCTGGGTTCAGTCACCTATACGAATTGGATGTGGGCTTCCCAGCATCCAATTTGTATGACAGGAGATTGTGACCTGCTCTCTATGCATGTCCTATCTCCTTTGCAGCGGCAGAGCGGCTTGCACAGGGGTCCTGTGTGTCTTTGGCTCAGTTTCAGGGCCAAATTCAGGCAAATTCAGCCCAATTCTTCCCTGAAACGGAGAACAGGGCAGACCCATGCTGTGAGCCGCATCCATCGGAGGTGTGAACCCAGCCTTAAGAGGAGTTCCGCCAGGGGTGAAAAAATGTTTTTAAAGTCAGCAGCTACAAATACTGTAGCTGCTGACATTTAATATAAGGATACTTACCTGTCCAGGGAGCCTGCAATGTCGGTACCCAAATCCGACCCATCCATCAGTGTAGAAGGTTATCACTTCGACTTTATGAAGTATCACAGAAATGACCTGTGTGATGTTTTCTCTAGCTATTACTGCTTACATACTGGTTTTGCATCCTGATGTCTAACATGACTGAGTTTTCAGGAGGTGTAAGAGTATGTAAACCAATCTTTACATATTCCACATACTTGTATAAAAAAAAGTATCCTGTTCTCTTTGTATTGCTTCCTTTGTGTGAATTCCCTGTTCCTGCCATTCTCTCTGCTTATCCTATTAAAACTGACCACGCTAATTAGAACACACATCAACTATGCTGGAAACTCAGTGTGCTCTCGTCCAATGATCAGACTTGACACCCCCTCCTCCCCACACAGACATTCATTGGGAAGCCCAGTGTACTGCTATTTCTCCTCCCCCAGGAGAGAGAGGGGGAGAGAGAGAGAGAGAGGGGAGAGAGAGAGAGAGAGAGAGAGAGAGAGAGAGAGAGAGAGAGAGAGAGAGAGAGAGAGAGAGAGAGAGAGAGAGAGAGAGAGAGAGAGAGAGAGAGAGAGAGAGAGAGAGAGAGGGAGAGAGAGGGAGAGAGAGGGAGAGAGAGAGGGAGAGAGAGAGAGAGAGAGAGAGAGAGAGAGAGAGAGAGAGAGAGAGAGAGAGAGAGGGAGAGGGAGAGGGAGAGGGAGAGGGAGGGGAGAGGGAGAGGGAGAGGAGGGAGAGGGAGAGGGAGAGGGAGAGGGAGAGGGAGAGGGAGAGGGAGAGGGAGAGGGAGAGAGAGGAGAGGGAGAGGGAGAGGGAGAGGGAGAGAGAGAGAGAGAGAGAGAGAGAGAGAGAGGGAGGGGAGAGAGAGAGAGAGAGAAGAGAGAGAGAAGAGAGAGAGAGAGAGAGAGAGAGAGAAGAGAGAGAGAGAGATCTTTGTCTGAAAATAGGTGTTGGACTCACTGCCCCCACAAAAAATATCTGTGCTAGTGTTTTATCAAAAGTAAACACAGCAGTTGTGCATTAAAACCTATATACCAGGTCAACCAAAAACCACATGTCCTAAAAGTGCAGGGCTAAATAAAATTTCCATGTGCAAAAACCTTTCAAGTGAACAGAAAATCCAATCAAAATATTAATTTAATCCAAAAATGTCCTCATGCAAATTTGAAAAGGTCATAATTGATCACTAAAGTGCTCCTGTGCAAACAATTCATGCATGCCACTGATGACACAGTGCTCAGACATTGTGACACCTTCACCATAAATCAGATGGGGGCTCATCAGATCACCGGCCATCTTCCTTACTCAGGAAGATCATTCAGCGCTTATTGGGATCTCTGATCCTCAGATGGAAATCCGGAAATGTTCCCCTGCCAGCCTCAGTGTGTTCCCCTTATGGTGACAGGATGATCCAGCTCACCGTCTCAGATGGGATGGATGGATCGAAGAATCCTCAGTTAAAATGGCTAAAAAAGGAGGCAAAGATAACCGAGAGAGACTGGAATACCCAAGGCCTTCATAGAAAGTGAAGCTGGGTACACCCTGGTAGATTTTTTTTGTTTAACCAAACAGATCGCAGTACCAAAACAAGCAATGTTGGTGCAGCGATCTCCTCCACTTTTGAATTCTGCGGACAGTGCGCAACTGCTGGCTATTTTATATTTTACCTGTAAATGCACTTTAAACATCTATTTATAAATATTTTTTTTTCATATATTATTTTTTCCAGCGTTTTTAAGAACCAACTTGGGAATTATTCAGTCCCTGAATAAAGAATTCAGTCAGACACTTTGAATAAAAAAATAGTCAAATGCATATTTAATTGAACAATTTTTAGTCATTTACTTTCTCGCTTTATCATTATTATTAATAGGGTAGGATTATTTACTCTCCCTGACCCATTATTTTTTAGCCTAACTAAATATACTATATTGTCAAAAGTAATGGGCTTCAACTCTGCTGGGAAGGCTGTCCACAAGGTTTTGAAGCACATTTGTGAGGTCAGGCACTGATGTTGGACAAGAAGGCCTGGCTCAGTCTCCGCTCCAATTCATCCCAAGGGTGTTCTATTGGGTTGAGATCAGGACTCTGTGCAGTTTAGTCAAGTGCCGCCACCCCAAACTCTCTCATTCACGTCATTATGGACCTTGCTTTGTGCACTGATACGCAGTCATGTTGGGACAGGAAGGGGCCATCCCCAAACTGTTCCCATACAGTTGGGAGCATGAAATTGTCCAAAATGTCTTGGTATGCTGATGCAAAAGTTCCCTTCACTGGAACAAAGGGGCCCAACCCTGAAATACAACCCCCACACCATAATCCCCCCTCCACCAAATGATTTGGACCAGTGCACAAAGCAAGCTCCATAAAGACATGGATGATCGAGCATGGGGTGGAGGAACTTGACTGGCCTGCACTGAGTCCTCACCTCAACCCGATAGAACACCTTTGAGATGAATTAGAGGGGAGACTGCAGCCAGGCCTTCTTGTCCAACATCAGTGCCTGACCTCACAAATGCGTTTCTGGAAGAATGGTCAAACGTTCCCATAGACACACTCCTAAACCTTAGACAGCCTTCCCAGAAGAGTTGAGGCTGTTATAGCTGCAAAGGGTGGGCCAACTAGTATTGAACCCTATGGACCAAGACTGGGATGTCATTAATGTTCATGTGTGTGTAAAGGCAGGTGTCCCAATAATTTTGGCAATATGATGTAGGTGCTCTCTCTAAAATATTTGCTGGGGCTCCATTAAAAAAAAATGTTTGCAGATTCTCTTTATTATGGCACACGGATTCCTCACACAAGTTTTAATGCAGGTTAAAGAAAAATTCTAGGCATGTTTTTTTTTTTACCTTGGACCAATGTAAGAGTATATATTCCATACCTAGCCAATCTCTGTGAAAGTGGAGAATCACTGCAGTAGCCACTGTCACTACACTGATCTTTTCTGTCTTCCAGATCCTGGAATGCAAAAATGTCTTGCACCTTTATCAATGAATGCAAAATGATCTCCGATAGGACATCATCGAGAGGCAGTGACATCATGATAGGATTATGAAGTGTACGGTGCATTGAACAATCTTTTTGATCTTCCATTTCAATTTTTTTCTTGGACAGTAAATCGATATACAATATGATCAAGAGGATAAACCTAAACAATCCATTAAACAGGCCTTTAAGCTTGCCATACAAGGCTCAGCTTTCACCAAATGAAATTCAAGCTGTGGGTGACCCCATTGGCATCACTCAGCTTGACAAATTTCATTTTGAAAACTGAAGGAGCGGGAAGGAAATTTCTGGGCCAAACTGTAATGGCAGCCAGCCAGATGCAGTCAGTGTTGGGGTATTCTGGTATATTTTCCAGCAGTGCAGATTCCTGTAACCTGGGTGGAGGAATTGGGGGAGTTCCTGTCCCTATGTCTTCTGGTTTTGACAGCCCATTCATTTCAAGCACTTCTTTTTCAGATTGAGCCAGTTTAGTGACCACAAATGCATGGAACACACCTTTTCTCACACAGCATTCCAGTGTGAACCAGACCTTGGTGCAGAAATATGCATGAAACGCGCCTTTCTCACACTGCATTCCCGGGGTGAAATGGCCCTAAGTGCAGAAAAGTTAGAAATCTGCAACACGGTGTGTCAAAATCCCTGCAATGTACATAGATCACCCAGAGAAGATTTCTTTTTATTCCCCTCAACAAAAGTGGAATTACCCCTTAACCACTTTATTACTGGGCACTTTCACCCCCTTCCTTCCCAGGCCAATTTACAGCTTTCAGCACTGTCATGCATCACTGTACCCAAATGACATTTTTATCATATTTTTTTTTTTTTTGCGGCAGAGCTTTCTTTTGGTGCCATTTAATCCCACTAGGGGTTTTATTTTTTGCTAAACAAAATAAAAAAAAAAAAAAAACACAACTCAGTATGTTATAAAATTTTGCAAATAAAATTTTTTTTTCCTTCACCGATGTGCACGGATGAGGCTACATTGATAATTGGCACTGATAATCAGGGCACGGATGATCAGTGTCCTGGATTATCTGTGTAAATGTTCCATCACACTTGCCAGTTACCATCTCTCCTCACGCTTTGACAGCGTGCGAGGAAAGGTATGCTGGTAACCGGCTAGTTTGTTTACATAATTGGACAAAGCTGATCACACAGTA
The DNA here is from genome assembly GCF_037356315.1 of Lithobates pipiens. NCBI lineage: Eukaryota > Metazoa > Chordata > Amphibia > Anura > Ranidae > Lithobates > Lithobates pipiens. The sequence continues at coordinate 158,983,370 of NW_027507686.1, forward strand.
AAGGGCCCCTGTGATTGGGCCTTTACTACGATCAGCTGTGTCCAAAGGGAGTGTACAGTGGCATGGCTCAGGGAGGCCATCCATGGATGGCCTCCCGGAACAAGAGAGCCTTTTGCTGTAGCCAATTTTGTCCATAGTGCAGTCATGAATTGTTAAGCTAACCATATACTGATCGAAATGTGGCCATGCAGCCGAATTTCAATGTGTGTAGACGTCCCTGCTTGGCAGAAGTCTAATAAATGAAGGACTTGTGACATTTTCCTTGATCAGCAGTTGCCGATGTCAGAATACAATCCCTTGAATTAATAAAGCCCATCTCCATGTTTCCTGGCATTTTAAATAGTTTTTTTGGACCAAGCAGTCCAAACAAACTATTGCCTTCAGAAAGTGCTGCAGTGTTTTCAGCTACATACAGTACACAGTGCTGGGCTCTGGCTGTGAGACAGAGACTTCCCATCTCACACCTTGAACAATATAGTCAGTCTGAGCGACACTCAGCCATTCATAGGCAGCTTTGTATTCTGTGAATAAACACAAAGCTTCCTCTGATTGGCCAAGTCAGAGAGCATGACATCAGCCAATCATTTCACAGAATACAAAGCTGCCTATGAATGGCTGTGTCACTCAGACCTATTCTTATTTTGTGTGAGAGGGGAAGTCTCTGCCTCACAGCCAGAACCCAGCACTGTATACTGAATATAGCTGACGCTACATATAATTCATACCATGCTTAGAGACACTGCAGCACTTAGTGAAGGAAACAAACTAACTATCTAAAGCTTCATGTACAATTAAACTACTTTGACCGTGGCTGCGAAAAACATAAAATAAAATAATCACATCGCAATTTTATGCGCCTTGTGGCTGGCAGTCAAAACGTTCCTATCCTGAACGTGATTTTTCCGTGTTCAGGAGAGGGAGGTTAGGGGTGGTGGAACCTCCCCTAACCTCAGCAGCTCCTAAACAATCCTAAAAGCCTATGTGTACATAAAAATGGCAAAAGCTACTAAATTCAAGTTTAGGCGCTACTAGTGTACATGAGTCTAAAGTGATAGGAAACCTGAACAGATTCTGTGAATGTGGCTTGAGTATTATGGGTGCTGTAGCTCAGCCTTTGCCAAATTCACATACTGGTCTAAAACGGGTACCTGAATTTGGTGCATACTGCATCCCTTTTAGAATCTATGTGAGCCAATTTTACAAAGTCTGTATACGAACTGTTGATATTTTATTTTGAATTTGGTGCAGGTATTGCGCCACAATGTTACATAGTCAGGTTGAAAAAAAGACTAAGACTCCTTTCACACCAAGGGTTTTACAGGCGCCAACACGTTAAAAAAAACGCCTAAAATGCACCTTCAAACAGCTGCTCCATTGTCTCCAGTGTGAAAGCCCGAGGGCTTTCACACTGGAGCGGTGTGCTGGTATGACGTCAGGAAAACTCCTGCCAGCAGTTTCTTTGGGAGCGGTGTGTTTATTGGTTGAAATCAATGGGGCAGCGTGGCTATACTGCCAGCAAAATGCCGCCCATTACGGCTGTTTTTAACCCTTTCTCGGCCACTAGCAAGGGTTAAAAGTGCCCCGTTAGCTGGCAAAATATGCTGCAAATCTGACGGTAACACGCAGCTAAAACCGCCGACGCTATGGGCAGCACAGTGTGAAAAGGGGTCTGAGTCCATCTAGTTCAAACAATAAAAAGAACAATCATACCCACAGTTGATCCAAAGGAAGGTGAAAACCCCCAGTAAAGTGGGATACAATTTGCTACAGTAGGGGGAAAAAAATCCCTTCTTGATTCCCCGAGAGGGGATATTCACTGGATCAACTTTACCTATAAATGTAAGTAAATTAAAACTACATGACAAGAACTATTTGACTCCTCCATCCATCTCTTGCTGAATGGAAAAAATGACATATGGCCACATTTTTTTCTGTGCAGTCAACCTGTGCGAATCTTCAATCGCATCCCTGAGTGTACATTCATGTGGGTCTGATGCAGTTCTGATCATCGGGCCCGTATGGATGTACACTCTGGCACACGGATGCATTGTGGCTCCATTCATGTCTTAGCAGTCAAAACAATGTGATGGACGGTCTGACGCTTTTGGCATGTTAAAAAAAGTGCCACAGATGCCTGGTTTTGCCGACTGATAGTACCCAGGTAAAATGGTCCAAGTCATTGGTGCTCAACCTGTGGCCTTCCAACTGTTGTGGAACTACAAGTCCCATGAGGCATAGCAAGGCTGACAGTTACACACATGACTCCAAAGCTGGAGGGCCATAGGTTGAGCACAAGCCCCCCCCAGGTACTGATGATCATCACTTGTATTCCTGGATGGAATTATGCCTGCACCTAGTCCTATATCCTCTTACATCACTATATAGAAATGCTGCCATGGTGACCAGTCTAACTCATACCAGTCAGTCTTCCTCCCCTATAATCTCAGCTTGCAGTATGACACACAAACACAGTCCATCCCATCCAAAGTGTACAGTACCTTCTCTATGATCAGTCTTTGTTATCCCTCAGCTCCCAACAGACCCTCTCCTTTGTGTTTACCCTTCTCCTCCACTTCCTGGTTGTGAATGATGCTGCCAGTCATGTGACCCCACAGCTTCCAATCAGGACCCTCCCTCTGTGCGTCCTCTTGTCTTTTCCAGGCTTCCTCTGGTGGTGGGAGTATATTATGTTTGTATAGATCCTCCTCCTGTACAATAAAGGAAAACCTTCTTCCCCGTGCAGCAATTTTTATAAAGTAATTGCGAAAAAATCAAAAGTGTGGCCTGCTTGTATTTTGCAGTTTGTAAAAAAGCATGTCACATCTTAGGTCAGAGCCTTGTGAAATGTGAATGGATGCTGATAATCATCACACAGCCAGATGGTGAAGCTGCTTTTCCTCAGAGGAGCTCTGCAATAATCAGCAGCAGGCTGATGTATTTCACGGTGTAATTAGCATGTAAACATGCCGGACACATGTAATGTGTGAAATCTGTGACATTCCCCCAATAAAATGGAGCAATGAGAGGCTGAAAATGAGAGTCATTAACCCCCTCAGCTTTCACAGCTGTTTAACCCCTTATGGGCCACTTATCAGCTATAGAACCATTGATTAAAGGTGGGTTCACTCCATGTGATGGGCACAGCAGGGGGCCCAGTATGTACCCGTTCATCACTTCAGGTCCAAATTTTTGGCTGAATTCAGACCTGAAACTGAGCCGAAGACACCGTGGGGGTTATTTACGAAAGGCAAATCCACTTTGCACTGCAAGTGCACGTAAAAGTGCAGTCAGCGGTTGGGGTCGGCGGTAGCTTTACCGTTGTATTTGCGGAGGTATTTGGCCACTAGCCGGGCACTTTTAACCCCCACTAGCGGCCGAAAAAGGGTTACAACCACCCGCAAAGCGCTACTGAAGCAGCGCTTTGCCAGCGGTATAGACGCGCTGCCCCACTGATTTCAATGGGCAGGAGCTGTGGAGGAGCAGTAGACACCGCTCCAAAGATGCTGCTAGCAGGACTTTTTTGGCATCCTGTCAGCGCACCGCTCAAGTGTGAAAGCCTTTGGGACATCCACACTGGAGACACAGGAGCGGCTCTTTCAGGTGGCTTTGCATGCGCTATTTTTAGTGCTGTATCGCCTGCAAAGCACCCCACTGTAAAAGGGGTCTAAGGGGTAGATCTGAAATGAGCTGGAAGCTCTGCTGATATTATCATCCAATCATGTGCAAGCTAAAATGCTGTTTTTATTTTCCTTGCATGTCCCCCTCGGATCTACAGAGACTTTATTTACAAGTGCACTGAAAGTGCAAAGTGGATTTCCGCCCCCCCCCACCCCCCACAGTTAGGGCTCATTTACACTTGCTTCGGCTTCACCACACATTAATAGGGGTTGTAAACCCTCGTGTTTTTTCACCATAATGCATCCACTGCATTAAGGTGAAAAAACACCTGGCAGTGACTGCCCCATTTAAGTTACCTGAGCCCTGGAACTTGACCCGGCAGGGACGCGCTGTCTCTCTGCAGGGGGATCCTAGCTCTTGGATAGATTGCTAGCAGCACAGCCATTGGCTCCCACTGCTGTCAATCAAATCCAATGACACAGGGTGTGGGGCCAAGTCATTCATTCGGGAGCTACGGACACCGATTGTATGACTCGGGAGTGTGCCCACAAGTTAACCCCCTTGGGAAAGCTCTTCTCCTAGGTTGTTATCTGATGTGGGGAGGAGCCGTGAGAGCCACCGAGGAACCCCAGAAGCGGAGGTTTGGGGCCACGCTGTGCAAAACTAGCCGCACAGTGGAGGCAAGTATGATATGTTTGTTATGTAAAAAAAAAAAAAATGAACCCTTACAATCACTTTAATGGCTAGTTTACACTTGCTTCGACACAAGGCTTCACAAACACTTTGTTAAAGCTCTCTGAACACCAGTCAAAGCCCTTGTCACTAAATAAAATGGTTAGCTTACAGTCCCTGTTTACACCTTCCTTTTGCTTTGTGTCAAAAATTATACCTCATGTAGCTTCAGTGGTGCTTCAAAGCATCTAAGCCTCCACAGAAGTCTATGGCAAAGCTTTCATGAAGCCCCACCGAAGGCTCATCAAAGCACCAAGCAAAATCAAGGTGTAAACAGGACTGTAAGCTAACCATTTTATTTAGTGACAGGGGCTTTGACTGGCGTTCAGAGAGCTTTAACAAAGCGTGCCCGAAGGCCAGATTTTGAGGCAAGTGTAAACTAGCCCTTAAAAAGGACAAATTTTGTCACAACCAGAGCAATGCATATATTGTTTTTCCCAAAATGATTTCATATTCTGCATCTTTTAACCACATAAAGACCAGGCGCCACAGTTGTACTGCGACAGGTTGGCTCTCCTGGGCAAATACTTCCCTGCCAGTGACATTTATACAGTAATCAGTGGCTATTTTTAGCACTGATCGGTGTACAAATGTCACTGGTCCCAAAAAAATAAATAAAAAAAAAGTGTCAGAAGTGTCCAATCTGTCCGCCGCAATCCTGCTAAAAAAAAAAAATAAAATAAAAAAATAAAAAAATCACTGATCACTGCCATTTCTATTAAAAATATATTTTTTAAAAATGCCATAAATCTATCCTCTATTTTGTAGCCAATATAACTTTTGCGCAAACCAATCAATATATACCTTTTTGCGATTTCTTTTTACCAAAAATATGTAGAATACATATCAGCCTAAACTGATGACGAAAAGAGTTTTTTTCTGGATATTTATTATAGCAAAAAGTAAAAAAATATTGTCGGCCTTTTGTTTATAGGGGAAAAAAAAAAAAAAAAAGCCTGCAGAGGTGAACAAATAGAAAGCTCTATTCGTGGGGGAAAAAACAAAACAAAAACAAATTTTGTTTGAGTACAGTGTTGCACCTGTCAGTTAAAGCGACACAGTGCCGTATCACAAAAAAACCTGACAAAATGATATACAGTATGCATTAAAAGGGTCTTTATTTTTTTTTATTTTTTTATTTTTTTAAACATTGCTACAAAAACCAAATGCAATAAAATGAAAATGTAAGAAATGTTTGCATATGAATGGCAAAAAAAGTTTTAAAGCCTAACTCCGAGACTACTAGGACTTTAACTGGTTGCCGCTCACGCACTGTCAAATGACCGCGGGCAGCTCTCGTTCTAGGATGCCACCATATAAAGGCGTCCCAGAATGGGGGCGCACACAGCGCGGCGATCGCTGCCGCCCTATCTTGCTAGGACACGGTGCGACCCCGATCTCTGTAAAGAGCCGTGTCTGCGGCTCTTTAACCATGTGATCGGCTGTGTCCAATCACAACCGGTCACATGTAAACAAGGAAGTGCCGGTAATGGGCGCTCCTCACCTCACACTGACAGAGCGTGTGTCGAGAAGAGCCGATTAGCAGCATCTCCATGTAGGGGGGACATGTAGGAATGTAATCAGGGCACTGATCATCAGTGCCCTGATTACAGTATAGTAAAACAGTGTCACCATACAGTGCCTACCAGTGCCAGCAATCAGTGCTCATTAGCGATGTTAGTCAGTACTGGCAATCCGTGCTGCCCATCACTTCTGTCAATCAATGCCCATCAGTGCCGCCCATCAGTACTGCCTATCCTGCCCACCAGTCCCATCCATCAGTGCTCATAAGTGCGGCATATTAGTGCCTCCTCATCAGCGCACATCAGTGAAGGTGCGAAATTACTTAGTATTTCTAAATTTTTGGTCTTTTTTTTTGTAAAAAATAAAACCCCAGCAGTGATTGCATACCACCAAAAGAGAGCGCAATTGTCAAAGTGTGACAGTGCTGAAAGCTGAAAAATGGCTTGGGCAGGAAGAGGGTGCAAGTGCCTGGTAGGCAAGTGGTTAAAGTGCAACTTCACCTAAAAAGGGGACTTTCTGCTCGTTTGCCTCCTACCCCCATCCTCTTTGTTTTTTTTTTTTTTGTTTTTTGTTTTGGACAGGTACCCGTTCCCACTTCTGGTCAGATCGCTGCGCCTACCCAAGCGGATGTTTGGCTCTTTCCCCTGCAGCCTTTTGGAACATACCACAGGTCCCAGAAAGCTGCAGAGCCATTCACAAAGCACAGTGGGAAGCCAAAAAGAACTCACAATTGGCTTCCCAAAGTAAACATGCCGGCGCCTGGATACAAACACGGCTGAAGGGCCAACTAAGGTGAGGTCAGGTAAGTGTCCTTTCATTATTTTTTGAAGAACCGCTTTAAATTATTATTATAATACAGGATAATTGGTTTGTTCCTACGAATCTGGCCCAAATGAACTAATAAAGGCATAGTATTCCTGGAGTTAGGCTTTTAAAAAGGGTTAGGCCATTAAAAAGTGGTACTCTAGTTAACCACTTCACGCCCGCTCTATAGCCAAAAGACGGCTACAGAGCAGACGCTAACTGCCGGGAGGCCGTCCCTGGATGTCCTCCTGTTTACTTCCCTAATGCGCGCCGCCGCACATCGGGGGAGTTCTGTGTTGGCCGTGTCCCTCGGACACAGACAGACAATCACAGATCGTGCTAAATGGCCAATCACAGCGGTCATTTAGCACTCGATCGGGCTATCCAATGAGAGGTGATCTCATATGTAAACCTATGAGATCTCACATCGCCGGCTCCCCTCCTCACACAGAGACAGTGTGTGAGGAGGGAGAGCTTCCGTGCTGCAGCGTCCGAGTACACACACACACACACAGTAAAACACACACACCGATGCCCACCTGTCCCCAGTGCCACCTATCAGTGCCATCTGTCCCCTGTGCCACCTATCAGTGCCATCTGTCCTCAGTGCCAATCAACGCCACCTGTCCCAAGTGCCACCAATCAATGCCACCTGTTCCCAGTACCACCAATCAATGCCACCTGTTCCCAGTACCACCTGTCCCCAGTGCCACCTATCCGTGCCACGTGTCCCCAGTGCCTTCTGTCTGTGTCACGTCATCAGCGCCACGTGTCATCAGTGCCACGTATTAGTGCCATCTGTCGTCAGTGTCACTTGCCATCAGTGCCATCTGCCATCAGTGCCACGTCAGTGTCACGTGTCATTGTCATTGACAACACCAAAAACCTCACCATGCCTGTTACTAAATACATTGGAATGTCTACTTTCCAAAAAGGGGTCATTTGGGGGGTATTAGTACTTTCCTGGCTTGTTCGGGTCGCAAGAAATGAGATAGACCACCAGTACATCAGATGTGATCAATTTTGTATGATTCGCACCACAGATTGTAGACTCTCTAACTTTCACAAACACTAAATAATATCCACTAATTTGGGTTATTTTTACCAAAGATATGTAGCAGTATACATTGTGGGAAAAATTTATGAAGAAAAAATTAATAATTTGCATAATTTTATCACAGAAAACAGAGAAAATGCTTTTTTTTTCATTTATAGCGCAAAAAATAAAAAACCCAGAGGTGATCAAATACCACCAAAAAAAAAGCTCTATTTGTGGGGGAAAAAAAGGACAAAAAATGTATTTGGGTACAGTGCTGCATGACTAATTGTCATTCAAAGTGTGAGCACCGAAAGCTGAAAATTGGTCTGGGCAGGACGGGTGTTTAAGTGCCCAGTAGGCAAGTGGTTAAAGGCAAAACTTGGTGTAGAGATTCAGGCCCTTGGTTCCTTACATGTCTTGATTACTAAAAAACAAAATTCTCCCTGCCGCAATTCCCAGATCTGACGTGTCTACCTGAGGTTCTGGTGATTCTGGCCAACTTTATGTTTTCACGTTTGTGAAGCCTTTATATTGGTTATAACAGGTGTGCATACCCAGAAACTAAAGCACAAGCATCTCACCAATCGAGTGCCATATTAGAAATTGTCATCCTGAATTTGAACAAAATACCAGCAGGTAGACGTAGTAAAAAGAAACCCTTCTGCCATATAATTCCTTCATTTGTTTACTACTTGTTGACATTTTAGGCTGGTTTTCAAGTTCTACTAAACTCACCTGTGTGACATGTGACAAGTACATGCCAAGACCCAAGTACTTGTGGCAAATTATTTGGGTACTACGCTAGGGGCCCCTGGTCTAGCATCAAGCAGCCTTCTAGCAGGCACTGACCCAAAATTTGATCTTCAGACCAAAATGCACACATGGTTCCGTCATTAAAGTGTACTGTATGTTACCCCAACAATGATGATTTAGTTATGTTATTAATATTGATTTGATCTGTCCTGCCAGTTCCCTGGGATCCTTTTACAAACTGACCATGCCAAGCACAGAAGCAGATGCATGCCTCCAGTTCTAGTTTGCGTCCCTGGCATACACTGGTCAAAATTTGGCCAGTCTAAGCCCCTGTACACACGGTCGGAGATTTCCACAACCAAATCCGTCGGATTTTGTCCGTCAGCTCTTGTCCGAAACCGTTGCATACACACGGTCGGACAAAATTGGCGAAAAATCTGATCTTTCAGAACGTGATGATATAATTTCATTACGATGGGACTACATTCAGGCTAGTAGCCAATAGCTTTGATGTAGGAATTTGATCTGAGCATGCGTGGCACTTGGTCCGATCAAAATTCTCTACACATGATCGGAGTATGTCCGATTGGCCCAGATGGTCGGGAAATATTTCCAACATGTTGGAAAATTGGGTCCGACGGATATTCCGACGAAATCAGTCCGATGCATACCACAAACAGTCGGATTATCCGACGACGCGGTCCGATAGGACACATTCCGACTGGTTCTACGACCGTGTGTACAAGGGCTAACAGGAAATGGCCAACTTGGGATTAGTGTGTGGGCTCCCCTGCTCAACAGAAGTTTTTTTTTTTTCCTTCAATGTTTTTTTATTGAATAAAGGGTAACAAGATAATCCAGATACCACAAAACCAGTTGCATATGGTACATATGAATATGGATAGTATAAACAGAACAATTTGAACAAACCAAATGTAGGGTAACAGTCAATCCCTAGATACATAATACATGGTGTTTGGTTTATGAAAGTGGTCTATCAGTTGAGTTGCGAGTTGCTATGGTAGATTTTATTTTATTTTCTCATGCAGTTTTTTGAGCATTAGCCCATCTGTGTGTCTAGCACACCATAGGCATTTTGGAGTGGGGGGGGGATAATGTGATGGAAGGGGGTGGAATAGTGGGGGGGGGGGGGGTCGGGATATTCAACAGAAGTTAATTGTGTAATCAACTTCTGTGGAAGGGACATGTTCAAAAAATTTTGTTTCAGGCCGTGTTCACACTGGTACAACACGTAGTAACACGTAGTAGGATGTGTGTAAATCAATGATTCCCTATAAGTGCCGTCTTACTTGGTCTGACACAAGTCGGTCCCACTTTGAAAAAGATTCCTGCACTACTTTGGTCTGATTTTGGTCCTACTTCAGCCCATTGAAGTCTGATCCTTGTCCTAGCCATCCGAAATGGTGATTACAGCAGCAGGAAAAGGAATTTATGTCACTCTGGGATAGTTTTGATTGGTCAAAAGGACAAGTCAGACTATCTCAAAGTCAGAGCAAAATCTTCTTGTTCATGCAAGTCGGATGGAAGTAGGACCGATGTTGCAGAGAAAAGTAGGATGACAGTCGTACAACAGTCATGATAATGCCAGGTGGGGTGGTGGGAAAAGGGTGAATTCCTCCATTTGGATGAATTTTTTTAGTCAACAAGCTGAATGAAAAGAAAAAAAACTAACCAACCATGTATAGACAACTCGACAAAAAGCAATCCTTCCATCTCCTCGGTCTGTGATCACTAGGGTTGTAATATTGTTAAGTTAGCAGCAGCAGAGGGTTTATCTCTGATAAACAATATCTATTCACTGCTCAGAAAAAGCAGCCAAATTTAACATTAGCACAGATAAGCCTGTGCCAGAAGGCACCAAAGTGCCGGATATTCAGTATACAGATAGTGGACGCAGATTTTACTAAGACATGTAGAATTAGAGTCATCTCATACCAGCTTACTTACAAAACGGTCACAATATTCTAATCCAACTTTAGGACAGTAAAACAGGAAAATGCTATGGGTAAAAGGCAGAATATTGGCACAGAGGTATTGTTTTGGGCACCAACATTTGTGTGTCTACAGGGAGTCAAAGGCGGAAATCAATGGATATAAGGCTACTGCATAAGCTTCAAAGACTTGACCTGACTTGTTTGTTGAACAAAGATGGTGCTGGTGTTCTGGGGGAAAAAAAAAAAAAGTACAAGGGCATTATCTCTACTCACGTTTCCTGCTAGGCCCACTAATGAAGCAGTACTAAAAGCCACTTTTTAACTTGTACCTACAGGTAAGTCTTATTCTTGGCTTCCATGCACCATTTAGGAGATATTGACATGTGTAACAGCTGGTGACAGTAATGGCGCATGTGCACTGCACTCTGAATTGAGGGCACACTCGAGAGAGTCATCCACTGAGAGTGTTGTACCTAGATTGTGATTTCTACAGCAATGTAGAAGAAGAATAATGCCCTGTACACACGGTCGGATATTCCAACGACAAAATCCGTCAGATTTTGTCTGACGAATTTTGGCCCAAACTTGTCTTGCATACACAGGGTCGGACAAAGTTGTCGGAAAATCTGATCGTTTGGAACGTGGCGACGTTCGTTGCGTACGACAGGACTACGTAGAGGCTAGTAGCCAAATAACTTTGGTCTCGTAATTTGATCTGAGCATGCGTGGCACTTTGTCCGGCAGAATTCTCTACAAACTATCGGAAAAAGTCAGATCAGATTTTTTGGTCAGAAAATTTTAGATCCAGCTCTCAAATTTTTTTCCAACTGAATTTCCGACGGAAAAAGTCCAATAGAGCCCACACACGATCGGATTTTCCGACAATATAATCTGATCTGACCTTTTCCGTCTGCATTTCCGACCGTGTACACAGGGCATCAAGACTCAAGTTATTTTTCTCAGCTGCTTTCTTCAGATATTTTTGATGGCTGAAAAAAAAAAAGTGAAAATACATCAGTAATACATCGTTGCAGTAACAAAGCTGTACTCTTCATAGTGTTTAAGATGTTATGGGAAGTACGGCCCACTAAGTGCCACTGGTCAGCATTGCACAACGAAAAGCCCAGCACTGCCTGTTATCTGCAGTTCTTCAATGGATTTCAAATCAAAAACCAGAGGGCGGTAGTCATTGACAGGAGTCCCATTAATGGCAAGCTTGAATAGTCCAGCCTCCGGAAGGAGTAATATCTATAAAACAGGAAAGGGAAATTTGGTTTCTTTTCAGTGACCAGAATTAAGTATACAGATTACAAAAGGAAAAAATTGTACCAAGATTAAACACAGAGGATGCCATTGCTGATCTTCTAAAAATGCTAGCTTCATGACTATCCCTCATTTCAGTACTTTTTTAATCACTAACCCAGGTCAAGGAGTTAGAAAGTACCGAATCCCTGGATTACAGAGTGGAATCGGCAATGGAGAGGTCTGCAGACATTGCCTCTATAGATCTCTCAGCGCCGATTTACTAGGATTGCCACCTTTTCTTCAAGTCAAACCCGAACACTTTTGCGGCGCACAACTATTTTTTTTTTTTATAGTATAAACTATACATATATATTTTGCTACTAAATAACATTTCTAATCACATGAAATTAATAACAAGAGTTCCCCTTTTTACATCAGAGTCCACAGAGTTCCCCTTTTACATCTGAACTCACAGAGTTGCCTTTCACTGTAAGGGGGGACTCTGCAGATTCTAAAGAAAGGGAGAACTCTGTGGACTCTAACATAAAGGATGCTCTGGGAACTCTGATTTAAAGGGGAACACTGAGAACTCTGATGTACAAAGAGGACTCTGATGTAAGGGGAAAGACTGGTCTGTGGTGTAAAGGGGAACTCTGATATAAGGGGTGCTCTGAGAACCCTGATTTGCCTTAGTGTACTCAATCAGAGGCAAGAGAGAGAAGGGAGAGACTTCAGTCACAGATGGATGCATGGATGGTAAGCTCACTCACCCCTTCGCAGTCAGCACCTCTCATCCAGATGGATCTGAGGCTGCTGAACTTAACATTTCCAGCCCCCCACTTCCGTTTTCTGAGGCACAGTGCCGAGGACTGGAGTGTGGCCAGACAAAGATTAGGAGGAGCAAATGGCGCCCTCTCTCCTGTATGTGCTTGGCGGGGTGGGCTTTGATAGTGCTGGCTTTGGGGAGAGTGAAAGAGTGTAACAGACACTCTCAGCTTAGACAACTGCAGCCAGAAACTCTGCTGGGAGACCATAGTCCAGTCTAAATAATGTGTCCGGGTTGCAGACAGTCTGAAACCTGGACAAATGATTCCAAACCCGAACTGTCCGGGTGAATCCTGGACAGGTGGCAACCCTACGATTTACTTAGGGACCGATTCGCACCTGTGCATTGCATAAACATGTTTTACGTTACAGCAACCTATCGATTTACAAAATGCACTGCGCCCTCGTTCCGGACACTAAACTAAAACACATGGTATGGCATGATCTTGCATCACAGCACATTGCAATACAGGCGATTGTAAATGTGCACTGGGTTGGCACCTCAGTGCACCAATGTCCACTATTTTTATAGTGCAGGATTTACATAGCGGCAACAGTATGCGCAGTGCTTTACAACATGAGGAATCAAATGCACATGTTCGCCAGCACACCATAGATTGACAATTACATTCAAATTCTTTATTAAAGAATGATCAAATCACAGAAGACATAATGCAATATTTTGCAGCCATGCAGGACCACTTCATCAGGCATGTGATGATTAGGGTTGCCACCTTTTCTTCAAGTCAAACCCGAACAGTTTTGTGGCGCACAGAAATTTATTTTTTATAGTATAAGCTATACATATATTTTGCTACTAAATAACATTTCTAATCATATGTATATAAGTTAATAACAAAAGTCCTCTTTTACATCAGAGTCCACAGAGTTCCCCTTTTACCTCTGAACTCTGGGGACTCTGACATAAGGGATGCTCTGTGAACCCTGATTTATGGGGGAACACTGAGTACTCTGATGTACAGAGAGGACTCTGCTGTAAGGGGAAACACTGGTGTAAAGGGTAACTCTGATGTAAGGGGTGCTCTGAGAACCCTGATTTGACTTGGTGTACTCTCTCTGAGGAAGGAGAAGGAAGGGGGGAGACTTCATTCAGAGACAGGGATGGATGGTGAGCTCACTCACCCCTTGGCAGTCTGCACCTCTCATTCAGATGGATCTGAGGCTGCTGGACTTCAAATTTCCAGCATGGGGGGGGGGGGGGGAAGAGGTGCAGCTCAAGCCCTCTCTCTTCTCCCGTCTGTATGTGTTGGTGGGGGGGTGGAGGGTATGGTTTGTTAGTGGTGGCTTTGGGCAGTGTGAAAGACAGTGTAACAGACACTCTCAGCAGTGAAAACTGCAGCCAGAAACCCTGCTGGGAAACCATAGTCCAGTCTAAATAACGTGTCCGGGTTTCAGGCAGTCTGAAACCTGGACGCATGATTCCAAACCCGAACTGTCCGGGTGAATCCTGGACAGGTGGCAACCCTAGTGATGATTTGTGCAGCACCCACTTCTCCTAAAGCCTTATCCAGGAATGTATGCAATGGGAATATCAATACTACTTTACAACATGAGGGCACACAGTACAGTTACAATACACTAAGTGCCTTAACCGCTTACCGACCGCTGCATGCCGATCTACGTCGGCACAATGGCAGCGGTGGGCAAATGGGTGTACCTGTACGTCCCCTTTAAGATGTCCGCCGGGCTCCTGACGATTGTGTCACAGAGCCTCACAACAGGGAAGTGCCTATGTAAACAAGGCATTTCCCAGTTCTGACTTGTGTCATGACAGATCACCGCTCCCTGTCATCAGGAGCGGTGATCTCTGGCATGTGAGTTGAAGCCCACCCCCCCCCCCTCCCCAGTTAGAATCACTCCCTAGGACACACTTAACCCCTTCATCGGCCCCTAGTGGTTAGCCCCTTCACTGCCAGTGTCATTTACACAGTAATCGGTGTATTTTTATAGCTCTGATCGCTGTATAAATGACAACGGTCCCGGAATAGTGTCAAAAATGTCCGCCGTAATGTTCCAGTTTCCAGTCCCATAAATTGTATATATATATATATATATATATATATATATATATATATATATATATATATATATATATATATATATATATATATATATATATATATATATATATATATATATATATTATAATTTTTAGAAATGCCATAAAACTATCCCCTATTTTGTAGACGCTATAAATTTTTCGCAAACCAATCAATATACGCGTATTGCGTTTTTTTTTGCCCAAAAAAAGTAGAAGAAGAATACATATCGGCCTAAACTGAGGAAAAGACCAAGTTAGACTTACCGGTAACTTGTTTTCCAGAAGTCTTTCAGGACAGCACCTGAGAGATAGCGACTCCACCCTCCTCGTTAGGAAACACCTTCTTCCTCCAGACTTTAAAGGGAGGCGCCTCCCTACCACACATCAGTTGTAGAAGAGAACCTCCGGCCCCGTCTGGAACACATAAACACATACGTTAGTCACAGCGTAGCATAATATAATACCATAGGGCGGGATGCTTGCTGTCCTGAAAGACTTCTGGAAAACAAGTTACCGGTAAGTCTAACTTGGTCTTTCCCAAGGCGTCTTTCAGGACAGCACCTGAGAGGATAACAGAGACTTACCCCTTAGGGCGGGACAACAGCTTGCAGGACCTTTCTGCCAAACGCCTGATCGCTGGCAGAAGTGAGATCCAGTCTATAATGTTTCACAAATGTGTGAAAACTCGACCATGTCGCCGCCTTGCAGATCTGCTCCGGGGTGGCACCAGCTCTCTCTGCCCACGTAGACGCCAGAGCTCTGGTTGAGTGTGCACAAATTCCTGCTGGAGGAGATAACCCTGCCTGGGAATATGCCTCTGAGATAGCTAATTTCAGCCATCTAGCTAAAGTAACTTTAGAAGCCTGAAAACCCTTTTTTCTTCCTGAGAAGAGTACAAACAGTGAATCTGAACGCCTGAAGGACTCCGTCCTTTCTAAATAACTCAGCAGAGTCCTTCTGACGTCCAAAGTATGGAAAGAAGTCTCCTTATTTCCTTTGGGGTTAACACAAAACGTTGGCAGTACTATGTCCTGTATACGGTTCTGAACTGAAGCTACCTTCGGTAAGAATTTTGCATCTGTTCTAAGAATAACTCTATCAGAAAAAATGGAAAGATATGGTTCTTTAATTGACAGAGCATTTAGCTCACTGATCCTGCGTGCAGAGACAATGGCAATCAGAAACACGGTTTTTAATGTGAGAAACCTAAGGGAAGCCTCCACAAGAGGCTCAAAAGGCCCTTTTGTTAGAGACTGTAGGACTACCGACAAATCCCATCTAGGAAAAACCTTAACAGGAGCTGGCCTAGATCTTTTAAGAGCTCTAAAGGACCTGATCACCAGCGGATCTGAGGCCACAGATTTTTCTAAGAACACTGTCAGGGCTGCTACCTGCACCTTCAGGGTACTAACTGCCAGTCCCTTGTCTGCACCATCTTGTAAAAACTCCAAGATGGAGACAAGGCTCCCTGGCACCTGGGCGGCTGACAAACACCAAGTTTTATAACGCTTCCAGACCTTAGAATAAATGGCCCTCGTAACCCTTTTCCTACTTGCTAAAAGGGTCGAGATCAAACGGTTGGAAAACCCCTTGCTCCTAAGGAGCTGCCTTTCAGAAACCAGGCCGTGAGAGCCAGGCTGGCCACTCCTGGATGGTTCACTGGGCCCTGCAACAACAGATCGTGTCTGAGGGGCAGACGCCAACAAGGCTTGATTGCCAGGCCTAGAACTGTCGAAAACCAAGCCCCTTTTTGGCCAAAAGGGCGTGATTAGAATAACTGGCACCTTCTCCCTCTGAATTTTTCTTAAAATTAACGGGATTAACTGAAATGGGGGGAAAGCATAGCAAAGACGAAATTCCCATGGATAAGCTAGCGCATCTGTGCCCAGCGAGCCATCGCGACTGTCCAGGGAAAAGAACTGGGGAACCTGGGCGTTCACCCTTGAGACGAACAGGTCTACTTCTGGTAAACCCCATTTTCCGGCAATCATTGTGAATACCTCCGGGTTTAGAGACCATTCTGCTTCCCGAATAGCGTTTCTGCTTAGGAAGTCCGCTACCCTGTTTAGATCCCCTTTTAGGTGGACTGCTGATAGGGATAACAAATGTTTTTCCGCCCACCGAAGAATCTCCATGGCCAGTACCTGAAGCGACCTGCTTCTTGTACCCCCCTGTCTGTTTAAATAAGCCACTGCCGTGGCATTGTCTGTTAGGACCTGGACGTGATGGGACTGAAGCTCCTGAACAAACAACTCCAGAGCTAAGGAAATCGCCTTGAGCTCCCTCCAGTTTGAGGACCTTATTGTCTCCTCTTTGGCCCAGGACCCCTGAGTGAACCGTGTTCCTAGATGGGCTCCCCACCCCCAGGAACTGGCGTCGGTTGTTAGTCTTTTCCCGACTGGAAAAGCCCAGACTAACCCTTCCGATAAGACATCCTGTCTTTTCCACCACCATAGGGACCTTTTTACCTGGGTTGACACTCTCACCTCTGCCTCTAGGGATGCCACTGTGTGATCCCAAGATTTTAGAAGGAAAGCCTGCAGACACCTGAAATGCATTCTTGCCCACTGGACTGCTGGCATTGTTGAAGTCAGAACCCCCAAAGCTGACATAACCTGTCTTACTGTCAGATTTTGGCTGGTCTGTAATAAAGACACTGCACCGGAAATCCTGTCCTTTTTGTCTAAAGGAAGGAAGATTTTTTGCCCCGTCGAATTTATCAGAAACCCTAAAAACCGAATCTCCTGAGATGGGTTTAGGGACGACTTTTGGAGGTTCAAAATCCAACCCAACGCCTCCAGATGGCTGCGAGCTTTGCCTAGATTGGTCTGCAATTCCTCGCTGGATGGGGCGAAAAACAGCAGATCGTCTAAATAAGGAATAACTGCGATTCCCTGAAGACGCAGTGGCGCTAAAGCTTCTGCCATTATTTTGGTAAAAATTCGGGGAGATGATGACAGGCCGAAGGGTAGGGCCCTGAACTGGAGATGATGAACCACACCCCCCAACCTCACCGCCAGCCTGAGAAACTTCCGAGACTGGGGAGAGATCGGAACATGTAGGTATGCGTCTTTTAAATCTACTGACGCCATAAAACATCCTGGCGTCAACAGATTTCTGACCGAAAAAATTGAGTCCATTTTGAACTTTCTGTACCTTATGGACTCGTTTAAAGGTTTTAGGTTGAGAATCAACCGAAATTTCCCTGTCGGTTTCTTTACTAGGAAAACATGGGAATAAAACCCCTCCTGCTGTTCTTGCAGGGGTACCTGTACTACTACGCCCTGTTGCATCAGTTCCTCTAGAGAGGACTTCATGGCCAGGGCCCTTACTGGGTCCCGCGGGGTGTTGGTAATCAGGAACCTTTTTGGGGGGTTGTTGACAAACTCGAGTGAGTAACCCTGCGCGAGAGTGGTCAGGATAAACTGATTTGAAGTTATCCCTGACCACTGCGGAAGAAATTTTTGTAGTCTTCCGCCCACCCGCAGAGACGAGTCATTGCGATTTTTCGGCCTGTGTAGGAGGACGGAAAAGAATTCCGCCTCTACCCTTCGGCTTCGGGGCGGACCAACTTTTCCTTCTCCCCTGCAACTTGCTGTCCTGATCCTGAGTTTTTTGAGGTCGAAAAAGACGTTTTGGTACCTGCTTTTTCTTTTTGACCGGAAAGGATCTCTTTTTATCGGCTGTCCTGTCAAGAATATTATCGAGGTCAGAGCCGAAGAGCAAGTCTCCTGAAAAAGGTAACCCACACAGCTTATTCTTTGAAGCCGAGTCACCCGGCCAGGTTTTAAGCCATAAAGCTCTTCTTGCAGCATTAGTTAAAGCTGCTGACCTGGCCGATATCTTAATTGCCTCAGCTGAGGCATCTGCAACATAGGCCACTGCCGTAATCAGGGTAGGAAAAGAATCTAAGATTTCCTGTTTGGGGGAATCTGCAGCTATATGTGACTTTAGCTGGTTAATCCAGTATTCTAAATTTCTGGCTACACACGTTGTGGCCATTGCTGGTTTTAAATTGCTCATAACTGATTGCCATGATCTCTTGAGCAAAAGATCCATCCGTTTATCCATCGGATCCTTCAAAACTCCCATGTCCTCAAAGGACAGATCTGTGGACCTTGAAACCTGGGAAAAGGCGGCATCCAGTCTGGGCACCTTGTTCCATACTGCTGCAGGGTCCTCCTCGAAAGGAAAATGCCTTTTGTGGGCTTTGGAGAAAAAGGGCTTTTTCTCTGGATCCTGCCATTCTTTCCTAATGGCCTCAGAGATGACCGGATGAACTGGGAATGTTCGGCCCCTAGGCTCATCCAACCCAGCATACATGCGGTCATGGAGTGATAATTCCTTTTTCTCCTCACTTAAACCAAGCGTAGCATGAATGGCTTTAAGGAGCCCATCGACCTCTTCAAGGGACAGTTTGAATTTAGAGGGGGCTACCTCAGAATCCTCCAACTCCTCTTCCGAATCTTTAATGGAAAGAGCAGTGGACTGCTTTTCCCTATCTGAAGGGTCTTCAGGCAGAGATTCTAACACCGGGATTGAGAGAGATCCCTGGGAAGACTCTGAAGTGGAAGGCTGACTAGCAGCCGAGTTAGCTAGTGAGTCACGAAAATTCTGGATCGTGGCGTACAGCTCCTTCTTTACAGAGGCCACCAGATCCTCACATACCGAGGCAGATTCCTCCTTAACTAAAGAAGTAATGCAGGGACTGCATAAGGTTTTCTTCCAATTTTCTCCCAGCTTGGCCCTGCAAGAAGGACATCTCTTCTTTGGGTCAGAGCTCTTAGCCTATGAAGAAAAAGACAAAAAAGGGAAAAAAAACAGGGAACCCTTAGTGAGACCCAGTCTCAGCTTTGATAGGGATCACCACACAGGTGCACTGAGAAGAAACCAGTCAGCTTCTAGTGCCCAGACAGGCCCCTTGCCACCAGGGGGGAAAAAAAGAGAGCGAGACCAAACGCCAGGAAATCGAAAAAAGAAAGGCAGACTTTAACTGCTGCCTCTTACCTGGGCTTTGCTGGTGCCTGTGCCTGTCCCCACCGCTGCAGACGCTGAATCTTCCATAACAGCTGTGCAGAGATCCACTTGTGGCTAAACGCCGCCTCCGGAGTCACGCCGTGCAGCTGCACCGGACCGGAAGCGGAAATAGGCACCAGCACCTGTCCTCCCTCCTCCCCCCTGCGTCCACGCCGGAAACGACGTTTCAGCTGACCCGATGACCCGCTCTGTCACTTCCGGCGCGACCGCCGAAAAAAAATATGGCGGCGGCACACGCGCGCCGCCGCGCCTACGAACGTGCGGGCCACCGAATCTTCGGCTCTCTCCGAGCACAAGAGGGGAAGAGGAGCCCGCTTGCTACCGCTGACAAGGCGTGGGTAGGTCGGGAGGACAGCGGGTCTCAAAAGGAGGAAAAAAAGGGAAAGAAGCCTAGTCCCTCAGGAACACCTAAGAGAAACAGACTCCCTCCCAAAAGGTGTTCCCTCCGGGCCGGAGGAAACACAAAAACTGATGTGTGGTAGGGAGGCGCCTCCCTTTAAAGTCTGGAGGAAGAAGGTGTTTCCTAACGAGGAGGGTGGAGTCGCTATCTCTCAGGTGCTGTCCTGAAAGACGCCTTGGGAAAAAAAATATTTTGTTTGTATATTTTTGGAGATATTTATTATAGCAAAAAAAGTTAAATAATGCTTTTTTTCCAACATTGTCGCTCTTTTTTTGTTTATAGCACAAAAAATAAAAAAACCATAGGGTTGATCAAATACCACCAAAAGAAAGCTCTATTTGTGGGGGAAAAAAAAAAGAAGAAGGACATCAATTTTGTTTGGGTACAAGGTCGTACAACCGCACAATTGTCAGTTAAAGCGACAGTGCCGAATCACAAAAAATGCTCTGTCCATTAAGGGGGTAAAACCATCCGGGGCTGAAGTGGTTAAAGGCTAAGTTCACCTTTCCCCCCCAAATTCCAGCTCCCCTATGTACCAATATAACATTAATGAACTTATTTTGCAAAAATAAGACAGCTTTCCATTTAGTCTACACACGTTTACCTCACTCTCTTCATAGCCGTTTTAAAAACTCTGCTCCATTACTCCTACCTTACTTCCTGGACACTTTAGGTCATGAAATAGGAATGAGTTGACCAGCTGAGAGTAGATGCAGGGTGTGTGCTAATGAGATCAGCTGGTCAACTCCTTCCTGTGTCATGACCTAAAGTCTGACCAGGAAGATAGGCAGATGTAAACAGCTATGAAAAAAAGTGTGATAGGAAAGAGGGGGGAGGCGGTTTTAAGTCCCCCTTTTCCTCAAGGGAACAGCGGTAGGAACGGGCAGTTTCAAGTCCCCCCTGGGAGCTTGTGGGTCTCAGGGGAGTCTTAGCAGAGGCTCACGGGCTTGATAGGGGAATACATGTGACCCCCTGCCAGGCTGAGAGCCTTTTTTGGGAAAAAAAAAAAGGCTGAATCCGGACCCCAATAGGGATATAAAGGGGTTCTGTCGTGTCAGGCTCAGTCACCTCAGAAGACAAAGCTGTGGTGCTCTAGGAGCCTGTCTGCACTGTGAAAAATAGGATTTTTATAACAGCTTACCTGTAAAATCCTTTTCTTGGAGTACATCACGGGACACAGAGCACCATAGTAATAACTATATGGGTTATAGGCCACCTTTAGTTAAATGGACACTGGTAGAACCAAAAAGGAAACAGGAAGTGCCCCTCCCATACCGGGAGTATCTCAGTTTTTGTAGCAAAGCAATATATACATATCCCAATAAGAGGGAAGGGACCTCCGTGTTCCATGATGTACTCCAAGAAGGGGATTTTACAAGTAAGCAGTTATAAAAATCCCATTTTCTTTATCGTACATCACGGGACACAGAGCACCATAGTAATAGCTATATGGGATGTCCCAAAGTAATGCCATCTGAGAGGAGGGAGACACAAAGCAAATAGCTGCCACCAGGCTGAGTACCCTATAGTGCTGCCTACAGCACACTGCGCCCAAAGGCGGTATTCCTCCTGCCATCTTACATCCATTTCATAGAATCTTGTGAATGTATGTACTGATGACCAAGTAGCGGCCTTGCAAACCTGAGCCAGAGGCTTAGTGATGCACTGCCCATGAAGCACTGATTGCCCAGGTAGAGAGTGTGCTTAAAGCCCCATACACACTATCAGATTTTCTGCAGATTTTTTTCCTTCAGATTTACCAAATTCATATAATACAAGGTCAAACCTTAGGAGTATCAATTTGTATGCAATCAGGCAGGCCCTTGCACTACATGGTTTTGGTAAATCTGAAGACCAAAAAAACCGGCAGAAAATCTGATAGTGTGTATGGGACTTTAATCTGAAAGGGAGGAACCTCTTTTTAGGCCATACGCCTGACAAATCCATTTAGCAACAGTAGATTTCGATGCTGCCTGACCCTATGGCCTTCCAGCAACAAAAACAAAAACATCAGTTTTCCATATCTGAGCAGTCGCTTTCAGATAGACTAACTGCTTTCACTACATCGAGAGAATGTAGTTTTTCTTTTGCGGAACGAGGTTCTGGGAAAAAAAGGTAAGGAAACATCTCGCTTCAGATGAAGCCCAGACACTACCTTTGGCAAAAAGGTTGGGTGCGGACGCAGCACCACCTTATCCTTGTGAATGATCGAGTATGGCTCTTTACAGGAAAAAGCAGCCAATTCTGATACTCTTCTTGCAGAGGTTATCGCAACTAGGAACACCAATCTTGTCAAAAGCATGAAAGGAATATTCCGTATAGGTTCAAAGGGTTGTCTCTGCAACACAGACAAAACCAGATTCAAGTCCCATGGGCACAAGGGTATTCTAAATGGTGGAGATATCCCTTGTATGAATGCCCGGACTAAAAAATGCGAAGCAAGCAGCCTTTGGAAAAACACTGTCAAGGCTGAAATCTGACCCTTGATTGCACTCGTAAGGCAGGATGGAATACCGGTCCCTGCGACAGCAGGTCCAGACGAGGTGCAAGAGTCAAATACTCCCCTACTGCCAGTCTCACAATCCCTGCATATCAGGGTCTTCTAGGTCATGCCGGGGCCACTAGGATTACTGGCTTCCCTTCTTCCCTGATCCTGTGAAGCAGCTGTGGTAGCAGCTGAACTGGAGGGAATGCATAAATATAAGTAAAAACTGATTCCATGGGATCACTAATGCATCTACTCCGAGTGCAAGTGGATCCCTTGTTCTCGCAAATAAAGTTGTCCAACTTCTTGTTGTACCTGGATGCCAATAGATCTACTGGCGTACCCAATCTTTGGCACATGGGCAAAATTTCCTTGGGATGTAAAGACCATTCTCCCAGCAACAGCTGTTGATGGCTTAAGAAATTGCCTGCCAATCTTCCACTCCTGGAATGTAAACTGCAGACAGGCAAGGAACATGTTTGTCTGCCCAAGACAGACTATGGTCCACCTCCATTTGGGCTGCGTTGTTTCTGGTGCCTTCTTGGTGATAGATATAGGCCACTGCTGTGGCATTGTCGGATTGTATCCTGACAGGAGCATTTCGCAACCTGGACATCCAGGCTATTAGAGCCAGGCATACTGCCCGAATCTCTAGGATATTGATGGGAAAGGTCTTCTCGGACTCTGACCACTTCGCTTGAACCGTGGTCTCTTCTAGAACTGCTCCCCAGCCCCATAGGCTGGCATCCGTAGTTACCAATTTCCAGGAAACTGGAATGAAGGATTTCCACCTTCTGTAAATTCCTGGTTATCAACCACCAGTTGAGACTGGCGTACTTTTGGAGCCAGATTCATTGGATAATCCAAGGCTTGGATCTGTTTGTTCTAAGCAGACAGAATACTGTGTTGCAACCGTCTTGAATGGAGCTTGGCATAGGGAACCACTTTGAAAGAAGCTACCATCTTCCCTAGTAAACTCATGCAAAGGCGAATGGAAGGACCCTTCTTTGCCTTGACCAGCTCTTTTAGAGCATTTGATCCTTGCTTGAGGCAAGAACACCCTTTCCTGGGTTGTGTCTTTGACCAGGTCCAAATACTGCAGCCTTCTTACCGGCTGTAAGGATTATTTCTCTAGATTGAGAATCCCATCCAGGTGTCTCAGATAACTGACTGTTCTGGACACCCCTTGATTTAACACTGCCATTGCCTGATCTACCCATAGGTAGTCGTCTAGGTATGCAATTACTGCTATACCCTGGCCCTTTAGTCTTGCTAGTACTGGGGCTAACACTTTTGTAAACAGTCGGGGAGTGGATGGCTAACTTGAAAGGCAAGGACAAGAAATGAAAGTAAGATGCTAGAACCTCTCCTCCCCGTAGGGTGAAAACAACTGACCGAATGGACTCCAATCGAAAGCAGCAGATGTTTAGGAAGTGATTCAGATTCCTGAGATCTAGAATGGGTCTGACATCTCCATTTGGTTTTGGTACCATAAAGAGATTTGAATAAAACTCCATGTCCCTCTCTTCTGAGGGAACCTCTTATCACTGCCCGATACAGTAATCGGTCCAGTGCCAGAAATAAGGACTTTTACTAGGTCCTTGGGAACGTTTGCTCTTAGAAAACGTCATGGTGGAAACTCTTGGAACTCTAGTCTGCAGTAGCCTTAGGCTACAAAGAGGACCTACTTGTCTTGGATTTCCTCTTGCCAAGTTTCTGAAAACCACCACAGTCTTCCCCCAACTCGATCGAGTGGGGGCACCCCTTCACAAGGAAGCCTTGGGACTCTGTTTTGTGGACTTTTGACTCCAGGGCTTTTTGTAGCTCTGTGTCTGGTTACGAGGCTTATCCTTTGCCCCTGATGGTGGAGACTGTCGAGACTGCCTTGAGGCTGTTGCCCCAGACATCTAAAAAGCAGAGGTCCATCAAACAAAAACCCAGCCAAGAGCTGCTTGCATGGTAACTCGGCTGACCAGCCGTTTAGCCACAGAATCCTGCACATAAGTATCGACATGAGCGCAAGGCGAGACGCCTGATGAATAAAATCCTTGATAGCGTCCACTGCAAAGTATAGGGACTTAGATAGCTCAGCTAAACTTTGGGCCTCTTCAGTTTGAGCAGGAACTTTTTTTTTAAAACCTACTTGAATTCTTCCGGAAGGGACTGACAGACGCCTATTGCTGCCACTGCAGGTTGTACTACCGCACCAGCTACAGCAAAATGAGGCCTTAAGTAGAGATTCCAACTTCTTATCAGCTAGATCACTAAATACTTCTATATTGTCCACTTGTACAAGTTAAACTCCTGTTCAGAGGAGATAGCCGCATCTACTGCTGGCAAATCCCATCTCTTTGAGAACATTTTGTCTATAAGATAAAGAATTGAAAATCTTTTATTAGGAGAAGACTACTTATCTGGGTGATCCCAATCAGCATAAATTAGTTGCTCTAGTAACGGGTGCATAGAGAAAGCATAAGAACCCTGTGGGGGTTTTAGCGAATCCAAAGAGGGGGGGGGGGAAGGAAAGAGGGGGGACTCAGCAGGGGGGAATCTGACCTCCCCGATGGTGGATGGTCCCCCCAAAACCCTCTGATGGCTGACAGAACAGGAGAAAATAGCAATGCTGCAGCCTTTGCAGGCCGTGCCATGCCAGACCTTCAAGGACCGGGTCCCCTTTTACGGGTTCACTCCCTCGGACCTGTACAGCACCCTGCCGGAAAACTCTTTGGCTGTATCAACATGACCAAGGTGCTGGGTCCCAGGGTCCAGCTCTCAAAGAGAAGCATTACAGGCAAAAACCTTGTTCTTCCACGAGGCCCGGATACCATAGTTTGGCTTTCAAGCATTTTACATGGATCCGTTTGTACAGCTCCTTGATCCCGTCAGGGATTGCTTAGCGGAGCTCTCTTAGCACTTCCTCAACCGTGACCAACACCTTAGCGAAAGGTGAAAAAAACTGGTGAAAATAAACTAAGATACTCCCGGTATGGGAGGGGTTATATAAGGAGGAGCACTTCCGGTTTGCTTTTTGGTTATACCACTGTTTATTCACCTAAAAGGTGACATATAGTTATTACTATGGTGTTCTGTGTCCCGTGATGTATGATAAAGAAACATTGTCTTCTGAGGCAAGAAGAGGAGCCTGATGTGGCAGCTAATTGAGCGGGCAGGAGAAGACAGCAACGAGGAGTGGATCTGGAGGTGTTTGGACCTCGATCTTCGGGTCAAGCTCCAGGGGGAGCTGCATCAGCCGCCGCTGGCTCCAGAAGCTAGACAAGCAGCGCTTGAAGAGACCATCTAGGAGTCCATGCCGCCTCCGTAGGAAGAGGATGGGCAGCAGGAGGAGTCACCTAGTCATCAGCGGGGAGGCGGAGCTACCTCCGGCCCTGGGAGTAGCCCGGCGAAGAGGAGGCGCATTTCATGCCAAAGACACTCCCCTTCACTGCCTCGGTCAACGCAGGCTAGAAGCACCGTACGATCCTCTCTGCACAGCCGCAGAACTGAGGTGCGGCCAGGGGCGTGGCAGTAGGAGGGGCCACGTCACAATCTAATGTAATTTAAGCTACCAGAAAAAAATATATATACCGAAGATTAGTTCAACGTTATTACTTATGATCCGCAGGAAAATATTACGTTTAAAAGCAATGCAGTCACTATTGGTTCTTTTGCCTCTAAACCCTTGTACACACGGTCGGACATTCCGACAACAAAATCCGTCGGATTTTGTCCGAAACTGGTGTTGCATACACACGGTCGGACAAAGTTGTCGGAAAATCCGATCGTTCAGAGCGGGATGACGTTATTTCTTTAAGACAGGACTATGTTCAGGCTAGTAGCCAATAGCTTTGTTCTAGGAATTTGATCTGAGCATGCGTGGCACTTTGTCCGATCGGAATTCTCTACAAACGATGGACAAAGTCCGATCGGACCATGTTGTCGGAAATTTTTATAGCCCAGCTCTAAAACTTTGTCGGTCGGATATTTTCCGACGGAAACAGTCCGATGGAGCCCACACGGTCGGATTATCCGACAACACAGTCCGATCGGACATTTTCCATTGGAATATCCGACCGTGTGTACAAGGGCTAAGAGTATATATATATATATATATATATATATATATATATATATATATATATATATATATATATATAGCAATCGCTGGTTTAAGTTACACATGACATATGAGGGAAGACCCATTAGTCTGGCTGCAATTTTTTTACTTTAAAACGGGAGGGCTATGTGGCAGGAGGAATTTATTTTGGATAAAGAATTTCTCCTCTTCACTGATTCGGCTGGTCCATATGGTTTTGCTGCAGTTTGGCGATCCCATTGGTGTGCTGAGTGATGGAATCCCAGCTGGCAAGTGAAGGGTTATTTAAAACTGGAATTATTTCCAATTATAGTGGCTTTGGAAATTTGGGGTCACAATTTTAAAAATAAAGGATTCTAGTCAGAACGGATAATAAGGGAGTGATCTATGCTATTAACTGCCTAACATCCAAGTCGCCGCCCATTATTGTGCTACTACGCCATATGATATTTAAATGTCTCATCCTAAACATTTGGTTGAAGGCAATTCACGTGGCTGGTAAGAACAATGACGTGGCTGACTCATTATCTAGCCTGCAGATGGATTGTTTTTTCCAGCTATTTCCAAATGCGGACCAAGTGAGAGTGCTGTGCGTGCACGCAAGGTATGGGACCTCCTTTAGGGTCCATATCCGAGTATATTAAAAATTCTGTTGCACCTTCGACCTGGGCTTGATATCAATCAGCCTGGTTTCTCTGGCTTTCATTTTTAAATTTCATCCAGAAACTCCATGTTTCGTTCTCTGAAGGCTTGTTTTGCCATTTTTTTGGATTTCTTATTTAAAACATATTCTTGGTCTCATGTACAGAAGACATTGTCTGGAGTCAAATTCTTTTCTCAAGTTAAATAATCTGCCTTCTTGTCTACAATATTACTCGGTGAAACAAGCTTTGAAAGGCTACAAGAGAAATCATTTTAAAAATTGATCATCACAAACCTATTATTACACCCGATATCCTTATGAGACTTTGTTCTGTAACAAGTCAAGTTTGTTTCCCTCAGTTCGAGTCAGTACTTTTCAAAGCTTTTTGTCCTGTAACATTATTGGGAGCACTTAGTTTCTGAACTGAGCGTTATTCAAGCTGCTGACATTATCGTTTTGGACTCTATGGCAAAAATATTTATAGGGTGGTCTAGAACAGACCAATTTGGAAAAGGAAAATGGTTAACTCTTCATGCTTATAGTGGTTCTCCCATTTGCCCAGTACAATTATTAAAGTATTATTTACAAATCAAACCTCTAGCTGCTTCAAGTTTTTTTAATTCATGAGTCTGGTACCCCCTCTTACCAAGTACCAATTTAGAAGTTTCCTTTTTGCTGGTAAATGACCAGAGGTCTTTTTACAATTTGGCACTGCGCTGCTTTAACTGGTAATTGCGCGGTCATGCAATGTTGTACCCAAACAAAATTTGCGTCCTTTTCTTCCCACAAATAGAGCTTTCTTTTGATGGTATTTGATTGCCTCTGCGATTTTTATTTTTTGCGATATAAATGGAAAAAGACCGCAAATTTTGAAAAAAAATGATATTTTCTATATTTTTGTTATTAGAAAAATACAATAAACTCAATTTTAGTCATACATTTAGGCCAAAATGTATTCAGCCACATGTCTTTGGTAAAAAAAAAAGTCAATAACTGTATATTTATTGGTTTGCGCAAAAGTTGTCACATCTACAAACTAAGGTACGTTTTCTGGAATTTACGCAGCTTTTAGTTTACGACTGCCTATCTCATTTCTTGAGGTGCTAAAATGGCAGGGCAGTACAAAACCCCCCCAAATGACCCTATTTTGGAAAGTAGACCCCCTAAGGAAATTGATAAGTGGCATGTTGAGCCCATTGAATATTTTATTTTTTTGCCTCAAGCGATTGAATAATGACAAAAAAAATTTTTTTTTTTTTTTGTTTTTTTACACAAAGTTGTCACTAAATGATATATTGCTCACACATGCTATGGGCATATGTGAAATGACACCCCAAAATAAATTCTGCTGCTTCTCCTGAGTACGGGGATACCACATGTGTGGGATTTCTTGGGAGCCTAGCCGCGTACGGGGCCCCGAAAGCCAAGAACCGCCTTCAGGTTTTCTAAGGGCGTAAATATTTGACTTCACTCCTCACTACCTATTACAGTTTTGAAGGCCATAAAATACCAAGATGGCACA
The DNA here is from genome assembly GCF_037356315.1 of Lithobates pipiens. Classification (NCBI taxonomy): domain Eukaryota; kingdom Metazoa; phylum Chordata; class Amphibia; order Anura; family Ranidae; genus Lithobates; species Lithobates pipiens. The sequence continues at coordinate 159,012,107 of NW_027507686.1, forward strand.
AAACCCCCACAAATGACCCCATTTTAGAAAGTAGACACCCCAAGCTATTTGCTGAGAGGCATGTTGAGTCCATGGAATATTTTATATTTTGCCACAAGTTGCGGGAAAATTACAAACTTTTTTATTTTATTTATTTTTTTCACAAAGTTGTCACTAAATGATATATTGCTCACGCATGCCATGGGCATATGTGAAATGACACCCCAAAATAAATTCTGCTGCTTCTCCTGAGTATGGGGATACCACATATGTGGGACTTTTTGGGAGCCTAGCCGTGTACGGGGCCCCGAAAACCAAGCACCGCCTTCAGGCTTTCTAAGGGCGTTACAGTTTTGAAGGCCAAAAAATGCCAAGATGGCACAAACGCCCCCCAAATGACCCCATTTTGGAAAGTAGACACCCCTAAATTTAGGGGTACACTAGTGGGACTAGGTAATAAATGGCGGGTGCCCTGAAACTATAAAAAAATAACTAACCAACCAGCGTCACCTGTAACCGTTATATGGTGATCACTGGTGAAAGGGTTAACTAGGGGGCAATCAGGGGGCTTTATGCGGTAGTATATGGGGGTCCCTGGCGCTATAAAAAGCTGCGGCGAACCTAAATACCTACCTGCCTAACTAGCGTCACCTGTGACACTAATACAGCGATCAGAAAAACGATCGCTTATTAGGCTGGGTTCACACTGGAGCGATGCAGGAACGCCACAAATCTGCGGCGGGTTCCCGCATCGCATGCCTCCCAGCGGCAGTTCAGCGAACTGCTGGGAGTGTCAGTGAAATGTTAATGACACCCCCAGATCAGTTCGCATATCGCAGTGCGATCTGCAAACTCGGATCGCATGGTGTGAACACCCATGCGATCCGATTCTGCTGCGGACCAAATAAAAGGGTCCCATGTGAATTTGCGGCGGGTGCGGCGCGAATTCAGCCATACTATCTGTATGGCTGAACTCGAATCGCACAGAGATCGGATGCGATTTGCACTGCAGTGCGAATCACATTCGTTCTCATAAACCGCTGCAATGTGAACCCAGCCTTAGTGACACTGGCGACGGGGGGTGATCACGGGGTTAAACCTTTATTGGGGGGGTTAGGGGGGCACATTAGAACTAAAGGGGGCTAACCCTAACTGCCCTAACAGTTATTACAGTCACAAATGACACCAATGCAAAAAAAAATAAAAAATGCAATTGGTGTCACTGTGACTGGGGGGGGGGGGGGCAGGGGTAATTGGGGGGGTGATCGGGGGGGTAAAGGGGGGGTGTGAGTGTGCCTGGCATGTTCTACTGTACGTGTGGTGTGTTGGTGCAACTCACCGATCCTCTCTCCTCGGTGCCGGAACGAAAAATACCGACACGGAGGAGAGATTACATCATTTCCTCTCCTGTGTTTACATTACAGGAGAGGAAGTGATGTCACGGAGCATTTCTATTCGTCGGGAGCGATCGTGAGGGGGTGGCCATGAATGAATGGCCGCCCCCTCATCCCGGATCGCTCCCAAACGAATACCGACCGCCGCAGGCACGGGGGGGGGGGCCCGATCGGGCCCCCCACCCGCGGGAAGGCAGGGACTTATATATACGCCCATATGCCTGCCCGTGCCATTCTGCCGACGTATATCGTCGTGCGGCGGTCGGCAAGTGGTTAAGAAACGTTTGAAAGGTTTTAAATTTGCACCAGTCTCATCTTCTATCTCCTTCGTTTAGAACCACTTTTACCTACAGGTAAGCCTATATTAAGGCTTACCTGCAGGTACTGGAAATATCTCTTAAACCTCCACGGTTTAGGACAATAAAGCCGGGCGCCGATGTCTATGGCGCATGCGCACATTAGAAGGGGCAGATCATGCCGTGACAGTCACTGAGCCGGAGATTGTGGCCCCAGAAGGAAGAGGGGTGAAGATGGACGCTTGCTGTTAGTGGGGGCAGCGGTGACATCACAGGCTTCAGTTTCAGGTAAGTGACACATAATAGGCTACTATGCGATGCAGAGTAGCCCATTATGCTTTACCTTTGCAGGGAAATAAAGAGGAAGTAAAACCCATCAGGGGGTGCATAGGATGCATTAAGGTGAAGAAAAAAAAACAAACAAAAAAAAAAACCACAAGGGTTTGCAGTCCCTTTAAGGTTTTTTTACCTTAATACAGAGTTTGCATTAAAGCGGAAGTCCCACAAATTTTTTTTTTTTTAAAGTCATCAGCTACAAATACTGCCGCCGTTTACTTTTAAAATAAGGACACTTACCTGTCCCAGGGTCCAGTGATGTCGGCACCTGAGGCCAAACCGTCCCTTCGGTCCTCGGGTGCTGCCGCCATCTTCGGTAGGGGAATCAGGAAATTAAGCCTTGCGGCTTCACTTCCCGGTTCCCTACTGCATATGTGCGAGTCGCACTGCGCAATCCGAATGGCCCCTGCTGTCTCTGGGACCCGTGTGTGTCCCAGCAGACAGTGCAGGGGGACAGGAAGTGGCCCCCCTCCCCCTGAAAGGTGCCTAATTTGACACCGGGGGGGGGGGGAGGTTTCCAAAAAGCAGAGGTTCCATTTTTGTGTGGACCTCCACTTTAAGGTAAAAAACCTTCTGTGCTCCAGGATCCCCCGGCCCCCTCTTATACTTACCTGAGCTCTATCCAGTGATGATCTGCTGTCTCCCTTCTCACTGGTCCAGTGGCTCCTGCTGCTGTCAAGCAAACTGTGACAAGGGAGTGGGGCCAAGCTGCTCAGTCTATGTTAATAGAAGCCGATGCGGTGGCTCGGGAGTGAGCCCGCACCAGTGCCCCCAAAGAAAGGGGCTGTGAGGGCACTCATCGAAGATGAGGAGCCAAGAGCCACTGAGAGTAGACCCAAGAAGAAGAGGATCGTGGGTGCTCTGTGTAAAACCATTGCACAGAGCAGGTAAGTATAACAAAAAAAAGAGATAGATATATAGATATATATATATAGATATATATATATATATATATATATATATATATAAAAATTTATTAGCAGTCGCCCCCCCCTCCTCCTGAACCATACCATTTTTGTCAAAACTTAACAAGCTGAAGTTAGAAGCTGATTTGGTACCATGCACAGCTGCACCCGACTTTGCACTCTCCAGTTTTAGTAAATCAAGCTTTTGTCTGCTTTTTCAGTTTTTCCACTGGAGCCCCCCCCCCACCTACACATCAAAAAAAAAAAAACTTACCTCAAAAAACCTTTCTGGGTAAAACAAAAAGAAAGGCGTCTGGACATTCTGCGGCTGCCCCCATGACTGGCTGATGAAAGAATTATAACTCAGTGTCTGATCCTGGAAATTTGCGGTCAATTTAAAAGGGATGGAGTCACTGGATTTCAACTGAAGAGTAAGTCTGTAAAGAGAATACACATCCAATAAAAACATCCTCATTGGTGAATATTCAACTTATTCAATTTATGATCATTTGTCAGATGAAACTTACTTTTTTTTTTTAAATAAGATTTCCTAGTCTGGTGTGATGTCTGTGCCTCATAGACAATTCATTCATTCATTTCTTTCTACATTCCAACAGAGCTACAAGCAATGTTCAACTTTAAACAGGACAAAGTGTAAACTTGTCACTAAAAGCTAACAAAAAAAAAAAAAAAAAAAAGAAGGATTTTGCCACAGCAGCAAAACTGGATTTTTTTTTATAGCATTTGTGTACTAGATCAGCCATCACTGGGCCTTATAAACAATCCTCATGGTATTACTTGTATTTCACAATCTTATTTTCTTAGTACAGACGTAAAAGTTAATGGGATAATCTGCTATACAGATGCCCTGAAAAAAAAACAAGGCTCCATTTCTACAATATAGCTTAAAGTGGATGTAAACTCTCTCCTATACCCAGTGAAGTGAACACCCTCAGATGACAGAGATGAAAAAAGGCTCCTACATACGTTTTACATGTATATCTGCGGTCTTCAGCTTTGTATATTCTTTAGAAAGTGCACGTTAAAAGAAAAAAAAAAAAAAAAAAAACTCTTCCTGTTTCAGCAGTGGGAGGGGTGTCTGAGCATATACTGACAGCCAACTGGAGGAAAGGCACCCCTCCCCCCTCCACATTAGGCAGGAGGAACAAAGAAACATGCTGTGCTGTGACTAGGCAAGCTCCCTGCTCATCTCTAAGCTCCCTCCTCAACATTTCAGCTTCTTTTATCTCCTGTGTCAGAGAACTTGTCAGAAGTTATCATGCTGATAACAGCGGAAGGGAGCAGCAGAAAGACAGAGCACTTAGGGCTTTGGAGAGAGATAAGTAAACACTTCAGATACAGTGTGTGCCTAGGTCACATTTCATGAATTGGGTTTACATCCACTTTAAAAAAGTAAAAAAAAAACAAAAAAAAACTAAAAAAAAACAAACACTGACTCATCTGGGTTTGCTGTCACTAAACCGCGGACAGCGATCACTTGACATTCAGAGAGTCCCATGGGAAAAGTCTTTGACAGTGGCGTTTTTTGCTGCAAAAAATAAAGAAAACATTTTGTTAGCCAAATTGAAAAGAACATTTATTATAACATTTAGTAAACTGTTAATATCCAAGTAGATTGAGTTCTGACTTTACTTGCTGTATTCTTTAACCAGGCCTGTGACTAAAAACACACTATAGTCATACAAAATAAATAGCAAAGTCAGCAATTGAAGCCTAAATATTTCTATCAACATAGGCATCCTTACTAAGGCAAACAGGAAGTGAAGCCTTGCGGCTACAGTCTGTTTCCTACTGCACGCGTGCGAGTCACGCAGGACTTTCTGAATGGTCCAGTCAGTGTCGATGGGGGAATACCTCCCTCCCTCCTATTAACTTTCACAAAGTCTGCCACTTCAGTGTTTAGATCTTTTTGTCAGATGTTACTATGGTATACTCAGGTATAATTGCAAGCATTTCATAAGTGTGAAAAGCTTTTATTGACAATTACATTAGGTTTATGAAAACAGTCAATATTTGCAATGCTTTTTTTTTTCAAAGACCTCTGCAATTAGCCCTGGCATGCTGTCAATCGATTTCTGGGCCACATCCTGTCTGATGGCAGCCCACAATTGCTCCACACAGACAATACAAAGGTTGAAGTCTGTTATGCATACTAAGTAGGAACAACGATCAAGGTCTCCTCACCAAATCAGTCCCCTCCCCCCACAGTTACAATCACTCCCTGGGGAACACAGTTAATCCATTGATCCCCCCCCCCCCCCCCCCCCCGTTAACCCCCTCCCTGCCAGTGACATTTACATAGTAATCAGTGTATTTTTATAGAACTGATCGCTAAAAAATAATAAAAAAATGCTATAAATCTATCCTCCCATTTTGTAGATGCTATAACTTTGCGCAAACCAATCAATATACGCGTATTGCAATTTTTATTACCAAAAATTATGTAGAAGAATACATATCAGCCTAAACTAAAGAAAAAGTTAGAGGAAAAAAAAAATAAAAAATTTGGAGATATTTATTATAGCAAAAAGTACAAAATAATGTTTTTTTTTTTCAAAATTGGTTGCTTTTTTTTTTGTTTATAGCATAAGAAATAAAAATCACTTAAATTTTTTTCACTTTTTAATCACTGTTTAACCACTAGAGATCCGCGCTATAGCCAAATGACGGCTATAGCGCGGACCTCCTTTGCACGAGCGGCCTGCGCCCCCCCTGAGGGGCGCGCGTGGCTTGCTCTGTGATCGGCGAGTCCGAGACTCGCCCGATCACGGATCCGAGCAAGGGGGTCGATCCCGACCCCTTACCACGTGATCAGCTGTCAGCCAATGACAGCTGATCATGTGATACAACGGAGCCGGTAATCGGCTATTTTTCCTCCTCGCGCTGACAGCGCGAGGAGAAAAAAAAAAAAAAAAAGAGCCGATCACCGGCGGCCGTGATCGGGACATCAGTTCCGATCACGGCCAGCTTACCAGTGCCCACCTGCCCCCTGCCAGTGCCACCTGACAAATAAGTGCCCCCCCCGTCAGTGCCACCCATCAGTGCCCACAATCTGCCTCAACAACGGTGCTGCACCCCAGTGCCACATATCCGTGCCCATCAGTGTCATCTACCAGTGCCACCTATCAGTGCCCATCAGTCCCATCTATCAGTGGTACCTATTAGTGCCCCTTAGTGCCACCCATCCGTGCCACCTTATCTGTGCCCATCTTTGCCCATCAGTGCCGCCTTATCTGTGCCTATTAGCGCCGTCTTAACTATGCCTATCATATCAGTGCCCACCAGTGCAGCCTATCAGTGCCGCCTCATCAGCGCACTTCAATGAAGGAGAAAAATGACCTGTTTGCAAAATTTTATAACAAACATTTTTTTGTTTGTTTATGAAAAAATAAAACTCCCAGCTGTAATTAAATACCACCAAAAGAAAGCTCTATTTGTGGGAAAAAAATGATAAAAATTTCATTTGGGTACAGTGTTGTATGCCCGCACAATTGTCATTCAAAGTGCATCAGCGCTGAAAGCTGAAAATTGGTCTGGGCAGGAGGGGGGTTTAAGTGCCCAGTAAGCAAGTGGTTAACTAGTTGCTGACCACCGGCCATCAAATGATGGCCAGGCGGTGCATCTCTTGTGGCGGGAGGGCGTCATATGACGTCCTCCCATTTAAACAGGGAATGCGCGCGATCGTGCCACGGAGACACCGCTCGCCACCGAGCGGTGGGTTGGGCATGGCTGTTTACCACGTGATCGGCCGTGATGATGAAGTCACGGCTGATCACAGATGGTTACGCCCCCACTGTGCACGGCGCGTGATCACGTCGGTGGCGGCATGTTCCCGGGAACACTGCTCATCACCGACGCTGGTAAATAGCCATTGGCTGGCTGTTTACCCACGTGATGGGCTGTGATCCTTTCACAGCCGATCACTAAATGTAAACAAACTGCAGGAGATTACGGTAACATCTCATTACCGCTTACAGTACACACAAATCACATTGATTGCGCCCCCCCCCAATAAAGAGGATCTGCCACCCATCATAGTACCTGTCACTCAGTCCATCAGAGTACCCGAGTACCTGTCACAGCCTATCAAAGTACCCAAATACCCGTCACAGCCCATCCGAGTACCCGAGTACCTGTCCCAGTCCATATGAGTAACTGAGTACCTGTCACAGTCCTTCAGAGTACCCAAATACCAGTCACCAGGCCATCAGAGAACCTGTCACCAGGCCATCAGAGTACCCCAGTACCTGTCACCAGCCCATCAGAGTACCACAGTACCTATTTGTACCAATATATGTTGGGGTGTTTGATTTCCAAAATGGGGTCATTTTGTGGGTAATGCCATTGTCCTGGTGCTCCAGGACCTTCAAAAGTGTGATGGGTAGGAATGAAATGAGATGAGATGTGTCATTTATGCTCCTAGAACGCCTGAAGGTACTACTTCAATGTTCGGCCTCTCTATGTGACCAGGCTGTTTAAAAGTCCTACACGTGTGGTATCGCCATACTCGTGAGGAGTAGCAGAATGCGTTTTGGGGTGTAATGTTTGCTATATACATGCTATGTATATATGTTAGAAATAGCTTATAAATTTACAACTTTGTGTAAAAAAATAAATAAATAAAAATATAATAATAATTTTTTTCCACATTTTCCAAAAAATTCTGGGAAAAAAAAAATGAACAGTTCAAATGACTCATTCTGCCTCACAGATTATATGTTGGGGTGTTGCCCACAAAATTACCCCATTTTGGAAAGCCAGTTCCATTGTCCTGGTACTCTAGGGCCTTCAAAAGTGTAATAGGTGGCTGTGAAATGAGATGTGTTATTTTTGCTCGTAGAACATCTGAAAGTGCCACTTCAATGTTGGTGCTCTGTATGTGGCCATACTGTGCAAAAGTGGGGTGTAATTTGTTGTATGCATATGCTGTGAGAAATAACCTGATAATATGACATTTTTGTAAAAAAAAAAAAAAAAAAACTCACCATGCTACTTAATACCTTGGAATGTCTAGTTTCTAAAAAGGGGTCATTTGGGGAGGTATTTGTACTTTCCTGACTTGTTAGTGTCTCAAGAAATTAGATACACCCAATGTACTGAAGGCCTGATCAGATGTGATAAATTTTCAGTGATTGGCACCGTATAGTTTATAGACTCTAATTTTCACAAAGACCAAATAATATACACTACCAAAGACCAAATGACCAAATAATATACACTAATATGGGTTATTTTTACCAAAGATATATAGCAGTATACATTTTGGCCAAATTCATTTATTTATGAAGAAAAAATTACTAATTAGCAAAATTTTCACAGAAAGAAAAAGGAATTTTATTCCACAAAATGTATGTTTTGTTTTTAATTATAGTACAAAAAATAAAAACCCACTAGTGATTAAATGCCACTAAAAGAAAGCTCTATTTGTGTGGAAAAAAGGACGCAAGTTGCATATGGGTACAGTGTTGCATGACTGAGTAATTGTCATTGTGAGAGCGCTGAAAGCTGAAAATTGGTCTGCTCAGGAAGGGGGTGTAAGTGCACTGTATTGAGGTGGTTAAATACTACCAAAAGAAAGTTCTATTTGGGGGGGGAGGACATCAATTTTGTTTAAATGCAACGTCGCACGATCGCTCAATTGACAGTTAAAGCGATGCAGTGCTGTATCGCAAAAAATGGCCTGGTCATTGAGCAGCCAAATCTTCCGGGGCTGAAGTGGTTAAGGTCTGGGGAGTTTCCTGCCCATTGACCCAAAATTTCAATGTTTTGTTCCCCAAGCCACTTAGTTATCACTTTTGCCTCATGGCATGGTGCTCCATCATGCTGGCAAATGCATTGTTCACCACCAAATGGTTCATGGATGGTTGGGCGAAGTTGCTCGCAGAGGATATTTTTGTACCATTCTTTGGCTTTGTTCCTAGGAAAAATTGTGCGTGAGCCCACTCTCTTGGCTGAGGAGCAACCCCACACATGAATGATCTCAGGATGCTTTACTGTTGGCATGAAACAGAATGGTAGCGCTCACCTTTTCTTCTCCGGACAAGTTTTTTTTTCCCCGGATGCCCCAAACCATCAGGAAGGGGATTCAAAGAAAATGACTTTACCCCAGTCCTCAGCAGTTCAATCTCTGTACCTTTTGCAGAATATCAATCTGTCGGATGTTTCTCCTGGAGAGAAGTGGATTCATTGTGGCCTTTTTTGATACCAGGCCAACCCCCAAAAGTCTTCTCACTGTGCATGCAGATGCATTCACACCTGCCTGCTGCCATTCCTGAGCAAGCTCTGCATTGGTGGTTCCCCGATCCCACAGCTGAATCAACTGTAGGAGACGGTCAAGGCACTTGCTGGACTTTCTTGGGCGCCCTGAAGCCTTCTTCACAATTTAACCTCTCTCTTCGAAATTCTTGAAGATCCGACAAATGGTTGATTTAGGTGCAATCTTAGTAGCAGCAATTTCCTTGCCTGTAAATTCCGTTTTGTGCAAAGCAATAATGACTGCATGTGTTTCCTTGCAGGTAAACATGGTTAACAGAGGAAGAACAATGATTTCAAGAACCACCCTCTTAAAGCTTCCAGGCTGCTATTTTAACTCATTCAGCATAACAGAGTGATTTCCAGCCTTGTCCTCGTCAACACTGGCACCCGTTTTTTTTTTTTGGGGGGGGGGGGGGGGCGATTGAGTTAATTTTCATGGCAAAGAGGTACTTTGCAATTATTTGAAATTCATCTGATCACTCTTTGTAACATTCTGGAGTATATGCAAATTGCCATCATAAAAGCCGACTTTGTGAAAATCTGTGAGCACTTTATTTTGGAGCATTTGTACTTTAGCATCACACAGTGTTTGGAGCACATACTGTATGAGAAGATTTATTGATTATGTCTTATAGCAATGTCAGATTAAACATGAACTTTCATTTGTATTATTTTTATTCACTTTATAATTATTCAGCCCGTTTGATATTGCACTACTGTTGTGCCCTTCACGGTTTATTTTTTCTAATGACTCACTACTAATTTTAAGAGCAGCTTCAGGTTGTGATAGTGCTTGTTATTGTAATTGGCGCCGCACCCATTCTTTTAAATTTTTTGCTCCCGAAACAAGCTGTTTTACAACATTGTATATGACATTTTTACCAACAATTACAATTATTTTGGATTCTATTTTCCAGGTTTGGTCTGGTATTCCTTTCTGTATTTCTATGTACTAATGATCATGACAGACTGCAGGGCTTTCTAATTGGCAATGTGCATCAGGAAAATTAGATATGAGCTCCAGCCCATACTTGCTAGTTCTGCATGGCATTTGCCAGGCCTGAATGTCCCCTTGTCATTTATTGTAGGATAACCCCAGCACTGGAATGCAGGACTACAGAAAACCGAAAAACCCTTTAAAAAACTCTTAATCTAGTAAGACTTCATAACAGATTGTACACTATTTCTCCAAGCTCATAAGCACTGTCATTGCCTTTAGGACATTACGTTACGTATTTGTGCACATCTATGGACATTTTCTTGGATAAGGTAATGCTTTCTTTTATCTGCCTGGTTTACTGCATGGCTCTGACTTCAAGCTGAACTCTTAAAACTGCCTGTAGTCACATGTATAATATATGAATCCGTCCTGTAAAATAGCAGAAATCAGATACTTAGTTTACGTCCGGGTTTATGAACTAACACTGGCTCCATTTTTCTGGAAGCATTTGTAAAGAAGTTCTTGCAGCTGGGTATTTTATACAGTATCTGGAAAAAACAACATTTTTACTTTGTTCAGCCAATGAACAGGAAAGATGCGATGCTGATCATCTCTGTTATAGGGCCATTTGTGCATCTGCATTAGCATGCATTGCATTAAGTGAACGCACTCCAACTGTCCCATTCAGGCTCGGTTTACACCTATGCGTTTTCATTGTTTTTTTTGCAGCAATGCACTGCAGTCCATTTAACTTGGTTTCCTTTTCTCAGCCACTGAGTTTTTAAAAATAAATAAATTCAGGAACTTTTTTTTTTTTTTAACCGCTTCAGCCCCGGAAGATTCTCCCCCCGACTAGAGCACTTTTTGCAATTCGGCACTGCGTCGCTTTAACTGACAAATTGCGCAGTCGTGTGACGTTGCACCCAAACAAAATTGATGTCCTTTTTTCCCACAAATAGAGCTTTCTTTTGGTGGTATTTGATCACCTCTGCTGTTTTTATTTTTTTTTTGCGCAAAAAAAAAAAAAAAACAGCAATTTTGAAGAAAAAAAATAAAAAAGCAATATTTTTTACTATAATAAATATCCCACAAGATATATAAAACACATTTTTTTTTTACATAATAAGCAAATATTGATTGATTTGCTCAAAAGTTATAGCGTCTACAAAATAGGAGATAGTGTTATGGCATTTTTATTATTCTTTTTCACTAATAATGGCAACGATCTGCGATTTTGTATCAGGACTGCGACATTATGGTGGACACTTCTGACACATTTTTCGGACCATTGGCTTTTTTACAGCGATCAGTACTATAAAATGCACCAATTACTGTAAAAATGTCACTGGCAGGGAAGGGGTTAACCACTAAGGGGCTAATTGCGTTCCCTTTCTGTGTTCTAACTGAAGGGGGGAGGGGACTGTCTAAAGGGAGATGACAGATTGCTGTTCATACTGTGAATGAACAGGCGATCAGCCTCTTCTCCCCTCAGAGAACCGGAATCTATTTACACACACAGTTCCCGGTGTGTCAGCAATGATCGCGGGAGTCCAGCGGTGATCACAACCGCCGGGCACTCGCATCAGCTCTGGGGGCGAGCAGTGGGTGCACGTGCCCCTAGTGGCCAGAGGGTGAAGCGACGTTACATAATGTTTGTTTAGCCCAGCTGTGCCATTCTGGCTGGTCGGCAAGTGGTTAAGGCAAAACGGTGCGTTTTTAAATTTAATAGACTTCAAGAAAAAGCTGCACAAAAGCATTTAGTGCTTTTTTTGCAGCAACTTTGCCATTTGCCTTTTTAATCCACTCAACAACAAATTGGGCAAAAAAAAAAAAACACAAAAAAGTGTGTGAAATGCGTAAAAAAAATGCATGTGTGAAAATGCAAAATGCATAATGCACTGAAAAAAAGCACTGCAGAAACTGCATCTGTCCCCCACCAACTCGAGCACCACCAATCGCTTGGATCTCAGGGCTCCGTGAGCAGAGAGCTAGTGACTGTCACTCACCGCTCTCTGCTCTGCCCCTCCCCCTTGGTCACTGGAGTGGGTGGGAGTGGCCAGCTCAGGCTCTCAGCGGCTCACTGAAAGGCTGAGCTGGGGTTTCTGGTCCAGGCATGTAGGCAGATACCGACTTCATTGTCACGATCTTGCCCGAGCATGGACCGCCTCTGTGACGTTAGCCAACAGCGCCGTCTGCTGAAAACGGGTCACAGAAGTGCAACATAAACTGCAATCCTGTGATCCATAGGGGGAAGTACAGTGAACCAAGCTCAGGCTGGACTTCTTTAAAATACTGTTTATAATGCAGACTCTTTGATTTGATCTTTTTTCAGTTTTAGAAAGAAACATGGCAAAAAAAATAAAAAAAAATCATCATGTAAAAAGCGACATATACAACAGATCAGGAACAGCAAGCTCACTTCAGGTTAATTAAAACAGTGATTGGATGCACTTAGGGCATCAGTCCTAGCCATATGGGTTGTGATGGATGAGAAGAGGAGGAAAGCGTTAAGCAGTACCCCAAATCTCTTTAGAAGACACTTCCGCTCAATGCAAGAACCACTTTGTATGATATTTGGATTCCTTGTGGTTCCCAGAATCTCATTGGAAAGAGTGTGATGGCATCTCGCCTAGGTATGGTGAGTGGAAGATCAGGGTAGGTATAAATATAACTTTTTCCATAGGGGAGGGGTCCCAGCAAAAAAATTGACGATTACATATCCTATTTTAAAAAAGGTTTAGTGAATGTGTGTGAATTTAGGCACATCCAAACTAATTACTGCTTAACCACTTCAGCCTCCGAAGATTTTAACCCCTACCTGACCAGAGCACTTTTTAAAATTTGGCACTGCGTCACTTTAACTGAAATTGCGCGGTCATGCAATGCTGTACCCAAACAAAATGTGCGTCTTTTCTCACAAATAGAGCTTTCATTTGGTGGTATTTGATCACCTCTGCGTTTTTTATTTTTTGCTATAAATATCCCCCAAATATTTTTAAAAAAGTTATATTCTTCTAACAAAAAAAAAAAAAAATACAAACTATGGGAAAGATTTATGGCTTTTTTTTTTTTACCAGTATTGGCGGGGATCTGCGATTTTTAGCGGTCCTGCGGCGGACAGATCAGACACTTGACATTTACACAGAGATCAGTGCTATAAAAATGCACCGATTACTGTGTAAATGTCACTGGCAGGGAAGGGGTTAAATGTGTTTTCCCTCAGCGTGCTCTAACTGTATAGGGATGTGACATATCGTTGTTCCTACGTAGTAGGAACAAACGACGCATCTCCTCTGCCAGCACAGGGATTTGTGCGTTTACACAAATCCCTGTGCTGGCGCGCATGGCGAGATATATATCTATTGGCCCAGGAGAGCTATTGTGACGCAGTAAAACTAGGTGAGCCGGTGTTCTATCGATTTGTGCCCTCCATCGAAAAGTGCCCAAACATGCGCAGAACGGAAGGGGACTACAGCCGAGTTGCCGATCAGCTGGAGTGATGTCACCATAGCACATCGTAGTTTTTTTTTTTTCTCCCCAACAGGCGATACCATTTCACAAGCACAATTGAAAGCTATGCAAAGAGCAGAGGGACACCATAGATGTCAGATTGTGCCTCGCTGTAAACCCATGGCGCAACAGCGAGGCACAATGGCACAATGACAAAATACGGTGGTCCCTCCGCTGTTTGCATAGAATTAAATTGTGCCAGAGAAATCGTATCTTCATTGTAAAAAGGCTCCTAAGATGTGCGCATGTGCTATGGGATGTCACTCCAGCTGATCTGCAACTCAGCTGGAATGCCATTACGTTCTGCGCATGCATCGGCACATCGACAGAACACCGGTCGGGAACCTGTTAAAATGTACTTTCGTGCAGCAAAAGTGTACATGGGTCTAAAGGCCACCGATATTGTACCCATAAAGAGAGAGTGTTAAAGAGTGACAGACTTGTAGGAAGAGACCAACCTTTTACATGAAACTTTAATCCAATCCCATTTATGAATAATAAAAAAAAACACTCTTTAAATCATAATGGCAACAGAAACTATCCAAATGACCCTGATCAGAAGTTTACATACCCTGGTGATTTTGGCCTGATAACATGCACATAAGTTGACACAAAGGGGTTTGAATGGCCATTAAAAGGTAACCATCCTCATCTGTGATCTGTTTCAGTGGCGTTGCTGAGGGGGGCAGCCCGCACCCAGGTGACACCATCCTGAGGGAGGTGGAGGGTCCTGGAGGCTGGGCTCTTTCACCGGAATGTGCCAGCATCACGTTCACCCCAAGTGAGACTGTTCACTCTCACTCTTGTTGCCTCCCTTCCATTATACACAAGCGTGGACCTCGACATGATCCAAAGACGCTGAGTGCATGTGCTCAGCGTCATATCCAGAGCTTGTCTTTGGGAAATAGACGTATGAGTTCTGCCAACATTGCTGCACAGGTTTTAGAAGTGTGGGGGGGGGGGGGGGGGGTTCAGCCTGTCAGTGCACAGACCATACGCCGCACACTGCATCAAATTGGTCTGCATGGCTGTCGTCCCAGAAGGAAGCCTGTAGGGATAATGCACAAAAAGGCTTGCAAAAAGTTTGCTGAAGACAAGCAGACTAAGGACATTAATTACTGGAACCATGTCCTGTGGTCTGATGAGACCAAGATAAACTTATTTGGTTCAGATGGTGTCAAGCGTGTGTGGTGCTAACCAGATGAGGAGTACAAAGTGTGTCATGCCTACAGTCAAGTATGGTGATGGGAGTGTCATGGTCTGGGGCTGCCTCCAAGATGACCACTGATTTGCTAAAGAAGTTGAGGGTAAAGGTGATGGACTGGCCAAGCATGTCGCCAGACCTATACCATATTGAGCATTTGTGGGGCATCCTTAAAACGGAAGGTGGAGGAGCCCAAGGTCTCTAACATCCCCCAGCTCTGTGATGTTATGGAGGAGTGGAAGAGGACTCCAGTGGCAACCTGTGAAGCTCTGGTGAACTCCATGCCCAAGAGGGTTAAGGCAGTGCTGAAAAATAATGGTTACCACGCAAAATATTGACACTTTGGGCCCAAATTTGGACATTTTCACTTAGGGGTGTACTACTGAGTTTTGTTGCCAGCAGTTTAGACATTAATGGCTGTGTGTTGAGTTATTTTGAAGTGACAGCAAATTCACACTGTTATACAAGCTGCACACTTACTACTTTACAGTGTAGCGAAGTGTAATTTCTTCTGTGTTGTCACAAATATTTACAAAAATGGGAGGAGAGGGAGAAATTTTTATTTTTTCATATATTATATCTATATATCCACACACACACACTTTTTTGGGTGTTCATGTATTCTATAAGCATCGTTTTACTGCAGTGATCGTTTAGGATCTCATGTCTACTTCAACTAAAGTGTATGTCCAGGTCAAACTTTTTTTTTTATTGGGTTTTGGATTGAGTGGGATAGGATTAGAACCCCTGTTGGGTTTTTATGCCTCATTCATTTGGGCTTACCCCTGCAAAGGGCTGCCTTTGCCCACACGACATGCACAGATTTTCCATGCATCTACATGCCAGCAGTCCCATTCAGGTCTAGTGGGACACACAGATAGAGCCTCTAGTCCCATCACATTCTTTTGGGGTCCTTGAATTGACTCCGTCTGCATTAGATTACACACCCACATAGATGTCATAATTGGACCAGTGCTGTATCTGTGCACTCCAAATAGACATGAATGGGACTGCCTACACACAGATGCATGGATACTCTGTGCATTCCATGTGGGCAAAGATGGTCCTTTGCACAAGTGTATGACTGTGTGAACGAGACCTTACTCCTCTCTGGGCATCTGTCAAAGATTTCTCCTCCCAGTGACAATGGTTTCCCAAACAGAAAGTGAGGGAAAAAATTAGCAATGGCAACACAGACCATAATAAAAATAAATCAAATATTTCGTAGAATAGTAGAAGGCAGGCAGGCTTTCCTTGCTTTCTGTCAGAAAATTAGTCAGTAGATTTGACCCTTCCTCCCTTTTTCCAAAACTCTGATCAAAGGGTTTAGCTGGACAAACACCCCAAAACTGCACTGATTTGAGAAGCCGTTTTAAAATTTAGCATACTGCAGGCTGAATATCTAGTTTAAAAAATAAAATAAAATAACTGTTAAATCCATGTACCTACCAGATCTGCACTGCCAGATTTCAAGGGCTGGAAAAAAAAAAAAAAAAAGTTTGTTTAAAATCTGTTTTAATTTATCAATTTATCTAGTCTCAGCTAGCTTTTGAATACTTGGCAAAAAGCTTTATTATTTCAGCTGAGAACCAACCAACCAACCCTAATGCCTTCCTACCAAGCCCCAGCATCCCTTTAACAGGGTCTTTACACGTGGGCACAATTCTGCGACCGCTATAATGTGTTGTCACATGATCAGGAGCTGGTTCTGCCAGTTCCCCAATTATTACTAGAGACCAGGATCTGTTTTTGACAGCTCATCCACTGTGTTATGAGCGTGCTCTCAGCACCAAAAAAAAACGTTAAGGTTGGCAAAGATGCAAAGCATGTGGTCCCATGTGAATGTAGTCTGAAAAGAGGGTTATAAAAATTGTTGTCACAATGTAGTTCGACTCAAAGAAAAGCTCAATTTTATCTGCATATTTTATTTTTTGGCAGAAACATAATTTTAGTGTTTTTTTTTTTTTTTTTTTAAAGTGTGACATCACGGAATACTATTTGCGCTACTTGAGTAATACTAACAGGTACATTAAACAGTGAACCTGACATTCAGGTGAATCTTCTTGGTGCATGTATTTTAAATGATTGAACAAATCGCTGATTCACCGCCAGTTACTGTTTAGTGGAAGTCACATTCCTTGTTTTTGAAAGATGGCCATTTATTGTTGTGAAACTAGAAATTAGGTAACAACTATAATGTTATTTATTAATATTTTAGGTAGCATAGAATATAAAATATCCTTTGTAAGACAATACGACACCTTGTTTGTTCTTAACGTTATACCAGTATTTTTCAGTCATAAGTAACGACACATTTATTGCTGAATAAATGGGCTAATAGCTAAAATGTATAAAATTGTTTGGGTCCATAAGGGTTGTATTGGTACAGAAAGGCATAAATTATAGTCAAACATAAGGGATTAGCTGAATTTGTATATAAATGAAATATAAATAAATGGGTACATTTTAGTATAACATTTACACAGGACTGAATACCAGTAACTTTCTGCTAGGTCTTGTTGATACACTGCACTATTAGCTTAAACACATTTTCCCATAAGTTTGTGTAGCTCTTGACATACAGCACTAGAAAAGGTACGGTATATTTTTCTGCAGTCTGGCTCCACCTTGTGCAAAATTGCAAAACTACAATTGACTCCAACTTAAATTTTTTCACAAAATATGGTCTTGTAATTTACCGGGCAAAAAGGATATGGAGTCAACTCGTCATGAAAGGGCTGTAGGATGGATAACAATAGAAGAGTTAATTGTTGCAAAAATAAATTATATGTTTATTACACATACACAACCTCAAATATTAGAATTTAGGGGATAGAAAATAGTTCAAAGCATGAGAACAAAAAGGAGAGGAGAGAGCAAGAGGGGGCAAAGAAGGGGAAGAGCGAGCGAAAGAAAGAAAGAGGCTTGGGGGTAAAAAAAAAAAAAAAAAAAAAGGGAACTTTAGTTAGAAAATTAAGTCCTGCTAGATCACTTCAGGTTGGCCCCTTTTTCAGATATGCATGTAAAACATAAAAAATAAGTGTCTATATTGTTTAAAATCTAGTATCACCTTGCTTTATACATTATCCAGTTGCTGTCTATTTTTAGGCACTGCCAAGTTTGTAGAGGCTGAGCTGCTGACAGCCTTAGAGGGCTTACACACTACCGTGAGCATAGCGTCGCCAGTAAAACGCTGCTATTTTTAGTGGCGTTTTACCGTCGGATTTGCAGCACATTTCGGCCGCTAGTGGGTCACTTTTAACCCCCGCTAGCGGCCAAGAAAGGGTTAAAGCCGCCCGCAATAGCGGCTGTATTGCAGTGCTGCCCCATTGATTTCAATGGGGAGCAGCGGTGGAGGAGCGGTAAACACACCGCTCCTTCATCGCTCCAAAGAAGCTGCTGGCAGGACTTTTCTTGACGTCCTGCCAGAGCACCACCAACACTGGAGACAATGGTGCAGCAGTTTGAGGGCGGATTGCAGGTGCTATTTCTAACGCTATAGCGCCTGCAAAACGCCCTCGGTGTGAAAGGGGTCTTAAAGCGGAATTAATCCTCCGATCCTTTACAGCCAAAGAAGCTACTTCTGTTTGATCTGCAACTGCCATGGGGTTGCACATGTGATCAGTTATGACACAAGCCATATGACTGACTCTCGTTCGTGTAATTCGGCTGCTCTGTCATTGAGCTCTATACTGCGTGTGTGTGTGCACACAGGTGTGAGGGGGGCAGCTGAATGTACAGGTATGAAGGGGGCCGAGTGCGTACAGGCATGATCAATTGGGGGGGGGGGGGGGGGGTACAAGATATAGGATCCACCCCATGTGCCAAATGCTCTAGACACACCCCTGGGGTAAAGGTCCCTTTTAAACTGTATTTATTCCCATTCCCCCCCCCCCCCCCCATCATCATGCCTCACTGTATACAGTTTTGTTCCTTTGTGCATCTGTTGCAAAGTTTCTTACCTGAAGATCCTGCCAGCAACAGCACTTCTTGTTGCAGACTGACATTAAAACACCCAATTACAATTAGCAGTAGTGTTATTAGTCTGTCACGAGCATGTCCTCAGTTGGTTGTGGGCAGTCTAACAGAAAGCAAGCCTAGGTGTCAACTGAAAGAGTGCTCATGGCAGATCTTAATGGGATTGCCGGATGTAGTTTTAAACAAGCTTTTGGTTGGCTGCAGTAGACTTTACTGTAATTATTATGAACAGTAAGCCACATTTCCTTGGCGATTAAAGGTCAAGTTCTATGAGGGGCACCATCGTGTCCACTGAGTATTCAAAATGACTGGTTAAACCCACCAGTGCTTTCTTTTTACCATTACTATTCCTTTATACTGGTTTTTGATATTTACAAATGCAGCCATTTTAGAAATTAGATGAAAGGTTTAGCACTGGGAAACAGTTTTTGAAGGAAAAAATAAATAAAAAATAATTGCATTTTATACACAATTTTACAGATCAGACCAAAATGAGGAACAAATGAGGAGGAAAGAGGGACTTTGTTCCAAATCAGGGGCAGTCCCTAGAAATCAGGGACAGTTGGGAGCGATGATTTCAGGTTTGAATTTATTTACTTCAGGTAACCCAAAAAGACAAAATTTAGGTGCCGTTTAGATAGAGAGGTAAAGTCCAACTAGAAGGCTGTGAGTGCAGGCAGGGACAGGGAGCTCATCCTAGCTCCAAGCTGCAGCAATGTCAAAGGAAAAGATTCATAGGTCACACAACATGAAGCAGACCCATGTGCATGAAGTGAGATGAATGGCAGCCTCAGCCTGGACTCCAGCCAGGCCACGTGGCCTCAGAACAGTCATCCACACTACACAATTAAAAGCAAATTAAAATCTACATAATTGTAATTAAAGCAGATTTGAAATGGATGTCTACTACAGAAAAAAATCCCATCTATATGAACCCTTGCTGCTGTTCTTTTTAGATTCTTGATATAAGGTGTTTGAGTGCACTGAATTTGCATTATGTACAGTGTGTCACGACTTCTAATCACTTACATTACTGCTGAGAAAGGAGAGCTCCTTTATGGTGACGTCTCCATAAAGTCCCACAGCGTCCACATCTTTCAGAGGAAGTCGATAGGTAAAATCTAGAAAATGGTGTCCACCAATGCTCACCTGGTATACAGAATAAAGAATCACTCTCGGTTTCATTACAAGAGGAAAGCATCAGACGCCTAGTTACCTTGAAGATTCCAAAGACCAGATGTGTTTGGTAGATTTCTTTAATCCATGAAAAGCAAGGTGTACACAACTTGGAGTGACAACTTTGGAATAACTATACAGGGTACTAGGCCAGTGGTGAGTAAAGCAAGTAGCTACTCTGGACATTAAGCACCAATAGATTTTCATCAGAAGTCAGACTTAAACCAAGCAAAATAATAATAATAATAATAAATATAAATTATATATATATATATATATATATATATATATATATATATTTATATATATTTTTTTTTTTTTTTTTTTATACTTTTTTTACTTTTTTATTACCTTGACCTTGTCTGGAAGGAAGAGAAAGAGGAGCACAAAGGTCTCTCCTTTTTTTAGTGGGGCTCCTGAAAACTTTAATTCATCTAACCAATGGTCTTTGCGCAGGGTGTTGCAGATTACGTGTGCATCTGAAGAAGAAAAGCGAGGGTTGAAATGAAAAGCTATATCCGACCGTGGACGTGTGCTACAACCGCACTGGAAATCAATCTGAAATCTGCAAAGAAAAAGAACATACTAGGTAATGCTGCAAGTTTATGTAAAGATTACATAATAGTACCAATATTTTTTTTAATACACACATACTAGTTTAACCTCTTTGGTATCTGCAATATAAAGATGCACCATGCCCAGGTCAGGGGTCATTTTAATCTACCGTCCTACTAGCAACTGATTTTTTTTTTCCTCAAATGCAGACAAAGTGTGTTAGTGGCCATGCGCTTACCGAAATAAATGGAAAAATAAAAAAAAATAAAAGAAAACTGCTGCCCCTACCTGAGTGGAATGTAAATGCAAAATGTTAAATGAGGGGAGGTGTGGCGCGGTTCTGGGGTACAATATTACACGCCCATATGTGACCCTCCAAATATCCTATTATTATTATATTAAATAAAGTCCAAAATTAAAGTGTCATGTGCATAATTCAAATCCAAAAGTGTGCAAGTGCTGGCAATGCGCACAAGAAAAAATAAATAAAAAATTGTAATATAACAAGTACCCTTCTCAATAGTACTTCAGCGATAGTCTTTTTGTATGAAATTGATGCATACGAGTATCACTGAAGTACTATTTAGAAGAGTACTTGTTATATTGCATAATACACCTTTTTTTCTTGTTGTGCGCATTGCCAGCATTTGCACACTTTTGGATTTGAATTATGCACATGACACTTTAATTTTGGACTTTAATATAATAATAGGATATTTAGAGGGTCACATATGGGCGTGTAATATTGCACCCCAGAACAGCGTCATACCTCCCCTCATTTAACATTTTGCATTTACATTCCACTCAGGTAGGGGCAGCAGTTTTCTTCCCCCCCCCCCCCCCCCCCATTTACTTTGGTAAGCGCATGGCCACACACCATACCTACCTCCCCTTATTTAATGTTGATTGTCTGCATTTGCCAACTGTCAGGCTGGGATGTTACTGACAGCTCCAATCCCCATTAATGAATGAGTACCAATCAGTAAGGTTCCAGGTCATGTGATCATATCAGCTACACACAATGATCACATGGTTAGTTTGTAAACAGTTGTCAATGTAAAAGGAAAAAAAAAAAAAAAAAAAAAAATTAGAAGTTTATATATTTGTCACCTTAGAATAATATATATAACCAAAGTATTTATGAAAGTAAAGTAATTTTATGTAAAAAAAATAATATTTTTATATATATATATATATATATATATATATATATATATATACACACACACATATATATATATATATATATATATATATATATATATATATATATATATATATATATATATATATATATATATATATATATATATATATATATATATATATATATATATATATATATATATATATATATATATACACACATATACATATACACATATACACATATATACATACATACACATACACACACACACACCAATTCTGCATCATCCCTTCTACAATTGGGAATGTGCACCAGCAGTGTTTACATTTCACATTTTGGAGAAAAACAGATAAACTTTATACTGTACATGGGTGAATTTTATTAAATGGTCTCCCACAGGTAAAATGCTCATAAAAAATGTAGTCGTAATGCAAAAAAAAAATAATTACTTTTTGCCCCCTCAGAAATGCAAAGCTTTACTGTGCTTAATGAACAGTATTGGTGTCAATAATTAGTGGTTATGTTATGGAGAATAGGATGGGGAGGGGGGAAGAGGATTCAGTTGTTTAGCAAAAGACAACTGGGCAAGGCTGACACAAATTTGGGCAAAAAAAAAAAATGCTGTGAGTTGCCAGTTCACAACAGGGATTAGGAGCAGAGTACATTTGCTGCAGATTAATAAGCGTCTTTCTGTACTCTACTGGGATAAAATATGGGGAATGCACTGCAGAGATGTACGATATACCTTTTATTTTATCCTGACATACTGTACAGTTTAACCAGTTGCTTATTTTATGCTAGAAACAGAAAAATAAATAAATAATGTTTCTTTAGCAGAGTACACAGTGCACAGTGCAAGAGTAGCAAGCCCTGTCCGTCTCCTCTCTAAAGCAATTCCCAGCTATCACAATGACAGCAAGATTTGTACAATAGTACAGCAGTGTCTGTAGAAACTGCTATCAAAAGACAACAATTTAACAGGGTCCATAAACATTATTCAAAAGAACACATTTAAAGATACTAAGTAATATTGTATAAATCAACCTCACGAGTTAATTTTTTTACCTTTATATCTCTTAATTCCACCCCTTGGAGTTCAGTACAAGACAAGGACTTGATCCTTAGACCATGGGTTATATACTGCTACCTTCAGATGATTGGACACTGGCAAAAGCTTTTCTAGGACGGCCCCCAGGTGTATAAACCAAAAATTCAGTGCTACTACCCATACATCACATAGATAGCGGAGCTCCCAGGTGCTCGACCCACAGTCGTTGGCTGAGTAGGGAAATTAAGAAAAGATGATCCGCACTCCAGTGATTGCTCTTAAAAAATGTAGTATTTATTAACAAGCCACAGTGACCAAACGCAAATAAGAAAGGTCCCCAGTATATCCATATAACCCCACCCACTCCATGAGGCTCCAGTTTGTTAGCACAGAAAGGAGATCCCAAAGGAAAAAAGGGAAGGGACCCGTGTCCTGTACTCCAAGATATGACAATTACAGGCAATCAAAATGCCCATTATCTTAATTGTACAGGACAGATGATGTTATTTTGATGAAAACAGGAGAAAAGTTGAAAGCAAAAGGCACATTGGGGCTGAAGCACAAATCAGATGAAGTCCAAACAGCCACCTAACATTGACAATCGACATGGTTTAGGCAATGTGAAGCATAGGGATCAGGTGGTGGCTCTGAAGAAAGAAACAAAAAAGGGAAGGGAGGGGTAAAAAAAAAAAAAAAAAAAAAAAAAAAAAAAAAAAGGTAAAAAGGGGAAGCCAAGGCAGAACTACAATTGCCAGGGGGAAGTTAGAAGAGGGCTCTGTTATAATCTGTGTGAGTAAGAGTACCTGAATAAAGGCTTCAGGAGGCATACAGAAGGACACAGTGGGTGACAAAGAAGTGCAACTATGTAACTTTTTGCAAAGAGTGTGCAAGGAGTTCAAGAGCCAAGATGTTAGGAAGAACACATAAAATAGGCCAAAACAATACCTTCCAGGGTACTAAGAGCTAGGCGTTTGGAAAATCCAAACAGAAGAAGTTGCATGACGAGGAATACGTTTTAATATGTTCACTATCATCACACTAGAGAAGAACTCCATATGATACATTTCAGAGTATGAGAGAAACAATGTGCACGCCCCAAAGAAAGAGGGGCACTCTAATTATAGGTTGCGATGTGCCCAACCAGTGGATATTAGTGAATATCTGTTGCTCATAGACCTGTGAAGATGAAGTGAAGAATTTTAAGAGGCAGGAAAAAAAAAATTAAAAAAAAAGGGGGAAGGGGCCAATTTTTTGTTGGAAAACGTGAGGGCAGAAATGGCTTCTCCACCCACGAAAAAAAATAAAATAAAAAAAAGGAAGGAGGCAAGAATAGATCAGAGCAGATTCTGATGGTTGTATGCCAGGACGATGTGTTATGGCAATAAGGAGTAAAAAAAAAAAAAAAAAAAAAAAAAAAAGTCTCTAGATAGTGGAGCTAACCTACCCATGTAGTGTGGACAGTTCTAGTAACCCTAAGTAGAATAACCAATTATGTTGCTTTTGCCATTGTAAAAATAAAAATAAAAAATGCTCATATTAAAAAGACAGGTGACCAGGCAGAAGGCTAGCTACTGCAGTAATTTAGACAACTTTTTTACGGCTATGATGAGACGAGACATGTGCAGGGTTTTGAATGTCCTTGCAATTCTTCTATGGCATCTATGCAGAATAACAAAGCAGACAGCAAGAGCTGCAATCTTGCAGAAAGAACAGGATAAATCAATACCAAAGTTCACTGTTCTAGTCCAGTTCGCTGGTAGAGCGACAATAGGTGGCAGCAGGGCTGAACCTGCCAGGGCAAAGGAGGAAATCAAAAGACACTCCAGTGCCTAACAACTGAATCCTTAAGGAAGGAATGGCCTCAATAGGAACAGTACGGTAGATTAATTATTCACTGCAAGAATGCCTGGGTCCACAATAGGACCAATTCATGTCTTTATGAATTCCTCTTCCATAGGGTACAAGGCAATAAACATGCCAGGAGTGAATAATCTCTCAGAGTTAAGCTATTCATAATTTAAAGCCCAATTGGCTTGATCCAGAACAGGGAAAGTCTTTCTGGATATTGCCTTCTTTCTTGTGCTTAATGAAATATGTGGAGGCTGTGCAGAACTGTGTATTGATGCACTGCATCAATCTATGCATTCACAGTACCCAGCATATGCCACTATGCTGAACAATTAATTTCATGAAAATCTGGTGGTGAAAAATCTTTAGCAGACACTAAGATGTTAGCATCCCTCTTGTTTTCTGCAAATGTAGGTGAGCCAATCAATTCAGGTTTTAAAGCATGAACAGTAAGGGGAGAGAGGCAAAAGCGTGTTGATGGGCGCCAAAAGCCATGATTTCCAGAAATGCTTGCCTGGAATAGACCAGCAAGACTTTGCTCCAGAACAAGGGTATAGCCATTAACTTGAGGAACTTTGAATGTACTCAGAGCCTGCCACGGAATGCTCGCTATTTGGCCCATATGTTCCAATTCCCAAGTGCCTATAATCTGTCACTGCAAAATGAGGATTTTCCCAATGGGTTACTCATGGAATGGATATGGACTGAAGGAATTACAATAACCCAGGGGCTGAGTTCCTGTTGCTGTGTTCTGAGGCATCATGCAACAGGTGAGACCGGAAATGCTCAGCTAAGATGGCAGCCAAAATTGCGCAGTTAGGAGTCCTATAAGCACTGTGTCACAAATACACCAAATTTAAATGGGTAAAAGCTAAACGTTACCTACATCGTTTAATAAAATGAGACAATAAGAACTAGCTAAAAAATAAAGATATGCAGTTTACTTCACAACATGTGCCTTCATAACCAGTGGCAGCCATAAGAGGCGCAGGGGCATGGCCCCCCAAGGCCACACCATGTATGTGACTGTGCGGGGCACTGGACCAATAGGTCTCTACCAGGTCCATCACCCTCTCACAAGCATGCAACCACATCCAGAGGCCCCAATTGGCCAGTTACATATTGTCCTCGGCTCTGCACCCCAAACTTTCCCAGCCTGCAATACCAGCAAAAAGGCTTCTTGCTTCCCAGCCAATCAGGACAGGGAGACTGTGTTAAAACATGGCACTGGGCACCTACAAACTAGGAAACCTAGAATACAGCTGCCTGGCCATTAACAAATGTGAAATCACAAAGCGCAGACGCAACATGAAGTGTTTAAAAGTCAGAATGCTAAAAGAAGGTACCATCTTATTAATACTAAAGTTTCTCTGAACAGAATGTCGAGTCTCTGTAAATAACAAACGGGATAATTTTTTTATTTTTATTTATTTATTTATTTTTTTTATACTGCATTTGAAATTTGGTAGACAGTTAAAGCATCAGTAACAGTAAAGTGTTAAAACTGGCTGAACACACTAACACTTTTCTCACTGTCTGTGCAGGACATAGTGGGGCCCCTAATTGGGTACTGGTGGGTCTCTCTGTGCCCTAGCAATATTCCTCATTAACCATTGCGGCTGCTCTAAAGATAGCTTAAGCTATTACCCCGTTTCCCCTAAAATAAGACCTAGCATGAGTGTCGGTGATGGCTGCAATATAAGCCCTACCCCCCAAATAAACCCCATCCTCTTTCCCCAAAAATAAGCCCTACCCTGAGAATAAGACATAGAAGGACTTTAACTAGGGCTTATTTGGGGGATATGGCTTATATTGCAGCCATCGTCGACAATCACGCTAGGTCTTATTTTAGGGGAAACAGGGTAGCAAACACAACATCTGACTAAGCAAAGTCAGGATTTCGAAAAGATGCAGTGGCGGCCGATCCAGAAGGGGCATCCCGAGGCCCCAATTGGCCAGTTTCATATTGTCCTTGAGGGACTGCGCCCTCAGCCCTCCCAGCCTGCGATACCAATGAATCAGCTTCCGGCCAATCAGGACAGGAAGACCCAGAACCCGAAAAGAAGACAGGGTCATGACAGAAGCCGCAGTGCCGGGCACCAAGGGAGCCGTGACAGCTGGAGGGCTCTGTCGTAGGGTGAGTGCGGACCTGCAGGGGACTGCCCACGTCCCCCCAGCATCAGCCTCCACTGTTCATAACTGCTTGTGTCTACATAGTGTACAGTAGACTACATGGTAGAAGTAATGATCCAGCAAGACCTGTATATCAAGGAACTGGTAAGATACAGGGAAACCCTGTCTTACCTCGTCCATGCTTCTTGTCACATCCAGGTTTTCATACTTTGCCCGTAACAGCGGGCATACCTGCGAAGAGGTCTTCGTGCCATAGGAATGTACAATGGCCTTGGACCTGTGTAGCACCATGAGAATAACTACACTAGCTGCACCATATGTCAAGATGAGCCTGAATGCAGGATTAACATTATGGTTAATAGGAATATATTTTTTATTTAGCTAGAATGACACTTTAAAAAGTAACTCCACCTTTGTTGATTAAAAAATAAAAATCCTTTGTGAGTGATCTATGAATATTGCAGGGGATTTAACAAAACTTTGTAGCAGAGTCCTGTTCTTAATAAAAAGCTGTTTAACTGCCTTTGGTAGACTGATTCCTGAAATGGGAGTGTCTTTGTTCAATCTAATCAGCTGATACACTTGCAATGTTAGAATGAAAAAAGCTGCAGTGTCTGCATCCCTTTAGGAATAATTAACCCTTATGGAGTGTAGCGCACTACCCCCTTGGGAGCTGCAGTGTTGTCCATTACCTTTTTGTCAGTTAGCCCTGTTTTTCCTGCCCCATGCAATTTCAGAACACCAGACGACTTTAAAGAAGGTTATAATGCTTTATTCTGGGTAAATCAATGAGCAATTAAATGGATGATATGAGATGCCCCGTTTTCTTATTGTATTGGCATATTACAATTTACCCCTGGTGACTCCCTCCTGCTCTCAACTTTTGTTTCAGAACTTGAACATTTCCATTATAGACCGGCTAGCATCACTCTGAATAATACGTTGAGGTTAGACGTAAAAGTCACAGGCCACACTTCCTATTTCTATGACTTTTGTCATCTAGTTTCCATCAGTCTTGGAAAATGTATAACACTGTAGTCCTTGGACACACAGCATGTTCACGGTATAGCAACGCTGGGTTGCACTCCCTTTGCCCACTCCCAATACAGTCCATGTTACTTACAGAAAGCCGATTTCCAGTTTCCTCTGTCCGCTTGACTCCTACTTCCTCCTCCTTTGATGTGTGCTACATCCCCACATGGGACGCCGGGCCCCTTAAGTTCTACATGGTGACTTTACTCCAGAGGCCAGATGTGAGCCGACCTGGACGACTCCTCCGGTTGGCTAGCTCTGGGGTCTCTGAACCCCCAGGACTTCAAACCTCTGCCAGAGGCTCCGGGGTCTCTGAACCCCCAGCCCTCCTCTCCTGCACACCCTTGTCTCTGTTCCTCCTCCCCTGAGCATGTGACCCCCCCTTTTTATATGAGAGACAGTCATCAACCAAACAAAATTAACTATTGGTCAATTCTCTCACATGGGTTTCCTGACACTCAGGCCTCAGTCCTTCCTCTCTTTCCAGTTCTACCCACTGTCCAGCAGAGGAGGTATCCCTGAGCCCAAGTGTAGGTGGTCACACCCCATTCTACACTAACATTCCCCATCTCCAAATAAATGAGCAGGCCTAAGAAAAAGAAGAACAAGGCCCTGGCCAATTTTACCTACACATAGCCTATCCAAAAAACAAAAAAAACAAATACACACACACACACACTAGAACCTACCTATACTTAGGGGGCGCTACAGGAGTATGTCTCAAAAATAAATTACAATATGGACAGTGTAGCAATTGTAAAATATATTTTTATTTGCTATATTTTTTTTCACAAAAGAAGAGTTACTGCTGAATAGACAGGCCCATAACAAATGTAATGTCTGCTCTGGTCTATAAGGTGTATATACAGTAGGTATGAGAGCTGAAGTGGTTAAAAGAACTCTTGCCTTCAAATCTTGAGTAGGCCATACATAGATCGCAATTCATCTGGTTCAGCAGAGACCAACCAAATGTCGATCCATGTATGGGCAGGGTGGTGGTACAGAAGACGATCTTTATTTTGACATTTGTACAACCAGCCTGGTCGGAATTTTACCGCTCGATTGGTGCCGCTGGCTATAGCCACACTGCAGTCTGACAGCAGGAACATCTCCACTGATGTCAGAACACAAAAGGCATAGCGGGAGAATGAATTCCATATTGATTGTGGTTGCATTAAAAAAAAAAAAAATAAAAAAAAAAATAAAAAAAAAAGAAGAAGGAGGAGGGGGGGGGGGGGGGGGTCAAATAGGATGAATTTTCTATGGGCTGCTCTATGTTAATGAGCTAGACAATCAGATTCTCTGCCAGCTTTCTCTTCTGTGTGTTGCTGTTGCAACTGATCTGGAGGACAGCGGTTTTTGTATTATTCAAAATGGATCTCCAGACAAAAATGCCGATTTATATTTTGAACAGTGTAAAAGATTTAGAACAAACCATGACAAGTCTTCCAAAATACTAGGAGCCATCCCCAAAAGCTAAAAATGTTCAAATGGTTAAAAGTCATTTAAAGACAATTTTTATACTTCTAACAGATTAAAGAATCCAATCCTCGCTTTCATTTTATGACCTGAAGCCGATATCAGTAGAAGATACAAAAGTCAAGATAAAGACAAACCTCCAATTGTAGATCATCACATACCTTGTTGCACTGATCCCAGCACTTCCTTGTATGAGGATCATACGTCCAGGGCGGAGACCCCCAAATATTGTGCATGCATACGGGATAATCTGCACAAGTGAATAATAAAAACCAAGCTGTCAAATGCTCCAAAATACTTCAGGAAACTGCACTACTGCTATGGAACCAAAATTAAAGATACACACCAACATGATTCCAAGGACAGAAATAATAGGATGAGGCTATGGCATACCCCCACAATCAAGTGGGACCAGTATTTTGTACATTTCTCACTCCCCTTGGTAATATATTACCCCAGGTATTGAGAAAGACATCTTTGCATTACACTCTCGTGCATCTGGTGGTTCAATTCATTTCAAGTGGTAGTAAAGGTTACAAAAAAAAAAAAAACCCCCCGCAAAATAAAAGGTATGATATATTGTACATATTATGAAATACCATCTTCACGCGGTCTTCCTTCTGGGTTAGCAGGCTGCAACCTGTTCAATGGTTGAGCCACGATGACGTAACGCATTAGTCACAACAGTGGCTTTGAGCTCTGAAGGAATGGCACGGATACCTGCTGCACGTTTAGGAGCTACTTTACCAGTAGGTCAAAATGAAAATTCAGGAGTTTACTACTACTTTAATTTTCACTTACGGTAATCAATTGGCACTTGTTCCACTATACACTAGACCAGATGTTGGAAATTCTTTTTACAGAACTTTAATGTTTTGTAACATTGAAGAATTAGCAGGTTAGAAATATTGTGCTAGCATTAATTTTTTTATTGCTTCTTGACCAATTGACTGTCATAAATCAGGAGCCTTTTTTTTTTTAATTGACCAACCAAGTTCATATTCTTTATGAACTTATGTTTATTTTAAGTTTGATGGCTTGCGTTATAGCTTCAGTCATATAATATTTTTTTGTGCAGACCCAAGGTTACACACTTTACCATATATTATAATGAATATTACAACATTGATTTTCACATTGTATTTTATCAAAATTGGGTTATATATGGTTGGAGGGTATATCAGTTGTCACATTTGGTAGCATTTATTTTAAATGATATATTGTATCCTTTATAAAACGGGGGCTACTATTAGTTGTGTGTCTAGACTTGAAACATTTCGATTATGAGTTGCAGTCCCACTTCCCACTCGGTATGAAAGTGGAGAGGGACATAAATGCTTTTATTAACCACTTAAGAACCAAGCCTCTTTTTGTGATGTGTTTACAAGTTAAAAAGTTTTTTGTTTTGTTTTTTGCCAAAAAATTACTTAGATCCCTCAAACATACATTTTTTTTCTAACACCATAGAGAATAAATTGGCGGTCGTTGCAATACTTTGTTACAACGTTTTTGCTCAGTGGTCTTACAAGGGCACTTTTTTTTGGGGGGGGGGGGGGGGGGGGGGGGAAACAAAACACATTTTAGAATAAATTAAATAAGACAACAGTAAAAGTTAGCCCAATTTTTTTTATATTGTGAAAGAATGTTATGTTGAGTAAATTGATATCCAACATGTCACACTTCAAAATTGCGCGCGCTCATGGAATGGCGACAAACGTTTACCCTTAAAAAGTTCCATAGGCGACGTTTAAACAAAAATTCTACAGGTTGCATGTTTTCAGTTATAAAGGAGGTCTAGGGCTAGAATTATCGCACTACCGATCGCAGAGATACCTCATAAGTGTGGTTTGAACATAATTTTGATATGCGAGCCCTACTCACGTATGCGTTCGCTTCTGCACGCGAGCTTGGCGGGACAGGGTGCGTGAAGTAGAAGTAGAAGTAGAAGTAGAAGTAGAAGTAGAAGTAGAAGAAGAACAGGACCTCTTAAATATGAGATCTGGGGGAAAAATAAAAACCCAGTGATTTAATACCGCCAAAAGAAAGCTCTATTTGTGTGAAAAAAACAAAACAAAAAAAAACAAACCTTTCATATGGGTATAGTGTTGCATGACCATGTGATTGTCATTCAAAGTTTGAGAGCAGCGAAAGCTGAAAATTGGTCTGGTTAGGAAGAGGGTTTAAGTGCCCAGTGGTCAAAACAATTTCAAAAACGTTATCACACTATGTGGAACCTTTTATCCCCCCCCACTTCTTGGCTTCATCATGTGAATCTCCTCTGGCCGTCCTCTCTATCTGAACCATATTTCCCCTTTCATTGTGAACACACTGCTGACCAGTACCATTTAAAGTCCTTAACATGATTGCGGCCATCTAGATCGTTGAAGGTTTTATATCCTTGCTTATCACTACAAGTCTGGTTGAATTAAGAGGTATATGCCCCTTTAAGTACATTATCTCCGTTAAGCCTTTATGCAATTGGTAGCGGTCTCGTCACAAGATTTCCTTTTTCAGCATGTGTTCATTGAGGTTATTTGCCCTAAAGAGGTCTTAGAAATGCTGATCCACTGACATTTGATACCAGGCCTCTTTACGCTTTACTACAGCTCACATGGTGGACTTTATCACATGTTTGTTTAGTATCGTTGGTTATATACTATTTTTCACTCTTTAATATATTAAAGCACTGCATTTTTTTCTTTTGGGTATTTGTGCCGTTTGTCTTCGGCTGTGCTGGCTGCTTAAACTTTTCACTATATAACAGCGCAGTTTATGCTTTTGAGCGAAGTAAGGAGTGCCTAAAACTTTCCCTTTCTTAGTGAGCTGGGTGAAGTAATTAGGGACAAGTGGAGAAGAACTCCATGCTTCCCAAAATGTTAAAGCTTTATCTATTCAGGGAGGAACAGGTTAAACATCTGGAATCGACACCCCTGGTGGATGCTGCTGTGATGAGGCTGGTCAATGTGTGATCCTTCCTCTGGAAGGCATGCCTTGGATAGGCAGATGGTCTCCAACTTTAAGCCAATCTACCGAACGGCAGGTATGGCTGCAAGCCAGTCCTAGCCCTAGCTGCAACGTCCAAAGCCATGGAGATCTGGACGGATAATGTAGATGAGACACTCAGAAATGTCTCAGAAAAATTGGCCAGAAGTTCACCCATTCAGGAGCAGAGATTGGCGTCTGCTTTCCTGGGGGAGGCTTCCCTTGACGTCATCCGCCTGGTGGCCCCGGTTATGCCTTCAGCTGTCATGGCCAAATGCGCTCTGTGGCTCTGCCCATGGTCAGTTGGCCGACCCAGAATCTAAACTGGTATGGTGCTGAATCCCTTTTGAGGACTCCTCCCTCTTCAGCAACAAATTAGATAGCGCCATAGCACGGGCAACAGGAGTCAAGTCAGGGTTCCTCTTGCAGAACTGGTGTTGTCAGAATCAAGAAGGCTGAATCCAGAACGTGGTAGAGAGGCACGTAGCTATAAGCCTGGATGCAAATTTGCTAGATCCTGAAAGTGAAGGCAGTCTTCTTTAAATAAACTCACCGAGGGTGGCTCCGTCGGTGATCGGGAGGCCCCCAAGGTGGGGGCTCATCTTCTCCACTATCAGCATGTCTGAGCGGCCTCAATCCAAGACTTCTGGACCGCCAGAAAGGTATCCTCAGACAACGCCTGGTCCTTTAGCAGCGCTCCCAGCCTCCAGTTTGTCCCCACGTCTCTTCCTCCCTCTGAAGAAAAAAAAAAGGCAGATTCTGTTGGCCTACGTAGAATCCCTGATAGAACACAGGGCTGCCATTCCCGTTCCAGGCAATGAACGAGGCCAAGAGATTTACTCTCCTCTCTTCTTGGTTCAAAAGAAGAATAGCGCATGGAGGCCCGTCATAGAATTGACCCACCTAAACCGCTTAAACGAAAAAGAGGTTTGAAATGGAGACACTGGCAGGGATCCAGAAGTCGATCCAATTAGGAGACTGGTTAGAATCTATTGATCTAAAAGACGCTTACTTCCACGTCCCAAGGGCAGTGGATTTTTATTAGTTTCCCTGGTTTGCCATTGGTCAGCTTCACCTGCAGTTAACCCGTCTCCCCTTTCAGGATTACAACATCTGCTTGCGTCTTTTCAAAAAGTCTTATTGGCCTTCATAGACGTCCTGAGAACCAAAGAGATCCCTCTGCACCATTACTTATGTAGCAGTACTCCCGTGAAGTTTGTTCATCAAGTTTTGACAGATGGCTCCTCTTCCAATCCCCCATGCAAGTACATGACACCAAACAGTCAGAACTCTGGATTTTATAATGTAATACATTTATTCTGGGTATAAAAATCGGTGGGCTGTTCAATAGGGTATATGAGATGCCCCATCCGACCCCAGTTTTAGGTCAAGAAAGGGTACTAATCTGTAGCCGTAGCTTTTGTTAGATAAGTCCCTTAAAGCTATCTTTTCCTGATTCCAATTCTCTTAGGTTCCACTTCCAATATGGACAGATAGGCATCACTCTAAATAATGCTGTGGATGTTGACCCCAAAGTCACAGGCCACACTGCCTATTTCCATGACTTGTGTTGTCAAACTCCCCTCAGTCCTGGAAATTGCTTGATACTGTGGTCCTTGGATACACAGTAGGAAGTTACTGAGTGGTTCTATTGGGTTGCATTCCCTTTGCTCTCTCCCAATCAACAGTCCATGTTCTACTCACAGAAAGTTGATTCCCAGTTTCCTCCTTCCGCTTAGTTCCTACTTCCTCCTCCAGGTTATCTGGTACATCCCCGCATGGGACATCCGATCTTCCTCCAGTGCTACATGCTGACTTCTCCAGGGGCCAGAGGTCAGCCTCCCAGAACTCGCCACTGGCTATCCTGCTTCCCAGATCTCTGACCTCCCGGGTCTTCAGCCTCCTTCCAGAGGCTCCGGGATCTCTGAACTCCTGAGCCTCCGGCCCTCCAACGCTGTCCTCCGGAGCATGTGACCCCCCTTTTTATGAGAGACCTCCCATTGACCTTAGAAATTAACCATTGGTCAATTCTCTCACATGGGTTTCCTGCCACTCAGGTCTCAGCCCATCCTCCCTTTCCAGCAGATTCCACTGTCGAACAGAGGAGGTATCCCTGAGCACAAGTGAAGGCAGCCACACCCCCTTCTACTCGGACACTCCCATCCCAAAATAAACCAGGCCTAGTAAAGAGTAGAACCCTGGCTAAAAATTTACCGTCTCTTACTCCTATATTGTCAAAAAACAAAACAAAAAACACCACACCACTAAGCACCTACCTAAAAAAAAAGTAGAGGGTGCTACACTAATGCTGCGTACACATGATCGAATTGGCTGGTGGAATTGGTCCGGCAAACAATCTGTTGGACTTAACGAACGGACTTGGCCACACACGGACACTCCGAAAGTCCGGCGATTTCTAACGCGATGACGTACAGCATGTATGACAGGACTAGAAAAAGGAAGTTCAATAGCCAGTAGCCAATAGCTTCCCTCTCGTACTTGTTTCAGAGCATGCGTCATTCTTACTCCATTCTTGAGTCAAAACTACTTTCTAAGTCCACCGGACTTTACGATGAAAAAGTCCGCTGGAGCCCACACACGATCAAATTGTCCGGTGGACAATTCAATCATGTGTACGCGGCATTAGATGATCTTCTCCTGCAGGCTAAAAAAAATAAAAAAGGAGGAGAAGGGGAGGTCAACTTCTGGAGCACAGGGGTCAGGTCATCTCCACTCTCCAGGATTTCGGGTTGCTCTTGAATTCAGAGAAAAGTCCCCTAGAACCATCACAGCCCCTCAGAGGTCATTTTGACACGGCGAAGGGCACCGCCTCCCTACCCAAGGAGAAGGTCTCAGTGGTCAGAGATCGGATTCTTCTGGCACTGTCATCATCCTACCTTCATGCCCTCCAGTGTCTGAAAGTCAGCGGCACCATGGTGGCTACGATACCCATGGTGAAGTGGGCACAGTGCAGGATGCAACCCTTCCAGAAAGGATTCCTCCAACAATGGTGGTCAGACCAAGGACCAGCTCATCTACCTGACATGGGCCATGAGGACTTCCCTACTCTGGTGGCTCAAGCGGAAGAATCTATGCAACTGTCACTCCATTGCCCCCATTATGTGGGTCACAATGACAACGGACACCAGCAACAAGGGCTAGAGTGCTCTTTGTCTAAAAGGAGGTGGTACAGGGCTCCTGGGATTTCCCCTCTCGAGGAATAGTGTCAATGTTTGACACTAGCCCTCCGGCCAGTGCTCCAGGCATTTTGCCATTTACCAGCAGGTTCCTCTGTGATGCTCATATTGGACAACAGCAGCAGTAGCTTACATACAGAGACAGGGGGGACTCACAGCTTGTCCCTGTTGCAGGAGGGACACCGATTACGACCTGGGCACAGAAGAACTTGGTCAACATATTGGCAGCATATGTACCTGGGGTCCAGAATGCTCAGGTGGATTTTCTCTCATGAGTCAGGCTGGCCGAGTGGGCTCTACACAAGGAAGTGTTCGAGTGGGTCTTAACCCTGGAGATCTCTCCAGAAGTCGACCTCTTCACGTTCCCGTGCAACAAATTGACAAAATATTATTCAAAGGCTCCATGACCCTCAGGCCTACAGGGTGGATGCCCTCCCAGATCAATGGAAGTTCCGCAGGGCCTATGCCTTTCCTCCAGTTACTACGGAGACTCAGGATGGAGAGAGAGTGGAAGTGGTCACAATAATCCCTTACTGGCCCAACAGGCCATGGTATCCCCTCCTGACACTTCTCAGCTATCGGGACCCAGGTCTCCTGCCCTTCGGGCCAGACCGATTGTCTCAGGGCATGGCTCAACACCCCTGCCCGGCTCACCTGCACCTGAAGGCCTTGTTCTTGAAAGGGGAAGGCTGGAGGCGTTAGGTTGTCCAGAAGAAGTACCAACTGGGTCTATGAGCAGATATGTGCAAAATTTCCCAACCATATGTTTTCCAGAGCCAACCTGTGCCCCAGTGGCCCAGGATGTCCTAGGGTTCCTGTAGTCGGGCCTAGACACGGCCCTGTCGGTCAGCTCCCTCTGGGTATAGGCGTTGGCTATTTCTGTTTTCACTGGAGTGTCATGGGCCAGACACTTCCTTGTTCGTCAATTCTTCAAAGGGGATCTCCCATTTTTCCTCAATTTCTTCTCACAACTTGACAAGCCACTCAAAATTACCTTTTTTGGTAGCCATAACAGCTAAAGCCCCATACACACTATCAGATTTTCTGCTGATTTTTGTCTGCAGATTTACCAAAACCATATAATGTGAGGTCAAACCTTAAGAGTTTCAATTTGTATGCAATCAGGCAGGCCCTTGCACTACATGGTTTTGGTAAATCTGAAGGAAAAAAAAAAATAAAAAAGGCAGAAAATCTGATAGTGTGTATGGGGCTTAAGAGACTATTCAAAATCTGAGCCTTGGGTTCAAGAGAGCCTTTCCTGACTTTTTTTCCCCAGACAGAGTGGTGCCAATTCAGATGCTGGGGGCTAAACCCAAAATTACCTCAATCTTCCTTGAGAATCAGGAAGTTGCATTTCCCACCTTTAGATAAGCCGAAAGCTCGGAGGTGCATCCCCTCGATGTGGGGGGGGGGGGGGGGGGGGGGACACCTTGAGACAATACCTGGAGGTCATGGCTCCCTTTGGTCAGTCCGAGTATCTTTGTCCTCTTCCAGGGGAAGAACAAGGGGCTGTGTGCCTCAGTCAGATCCATTGCTGCTTGGATTGTCCAGTCTATCCAATGTGCCTATAAAGCGAAGGGCTTGCACCTCCAGAGGAGGTGACAGTACATTCAACCAGAAGTGTCTCAACATCATGGATGGCCTCGTGACACGTTGCCCCCGAAGTAATCCACAGAGCAGCCTCTTGGTCTTCAATCACCACATTTATGTCCCATTACTGTGTTGAACCAGCCGCAATATCTTTTGTTAATTTTGGCTTACGAGTACAGTCGGTTGGCAGTGTTAATTAAATCTTTAATTTGTTCAGATATTTGCCCTCCCGGGTGTATACAGCATGTTATTTCCCACATGTATGCTGCCATGGAGTCCGTCTGGAAAATGCCCTATCAAATACTTACCATAGTTTTCCTTTCCTGATGGACTCCATGGCAGCAGGAGTTCCCTCCCAGTATCTGGAGACGGAACACAGCTGCTGGCTCAGAGCAAAGATTTATGGGAGTAGGGTCCTATAGGATAGGAGTGGAGTCGGGGCTAAACCCATGCACCTATGCTGTCATAGAGTCCATCAGGAAAGGAAAATTACAATAATTATTTGATAGGGAATTTTACATTATTTTAGTAATTATAAACTGCTAAATACCCTCTCTAATCAGCAGTACACAGCAGTCTTGTGACTTTTATCAGTGTCCATCCGAGCGCTGGTTACAGCTTGTAGGAGGATTTTTCATTCCCCTCCGATTGTCTTATGAGGCTGCATGACCCCCGACTGTTTGGTCACTGCTAATTGGCCCTGTGTTGATCACATGCACCCTCCCAAGAAAAAAATAAAAATAAAAAAAACACCTCTCTAGCAATACACATCTAACTGAGCATGTGCAGAGTGCCCCCAGGCTCTGCACTATCAGGAGATGGATTGATGACTGTGGAAGAAGGAAGAAGGGGGGATAGATTAGAGAAGACAGGATCAAACAGCCTTTACTGCTGTGGGTTTAGTAACAACTTACGTTTGGATTTCGCTTTCCTGTCTCAGAGAACATGGTTACAAAGTCTAATAGAGAAGGCAAATCTCCCTAAGGGCCGGTTCACACTGCAGGCGATGCGAGGCGACACCGACTTGCCTCGCCGCGACCTCAGCGGCAACTTGCAGATGACTTCTGTATAGAAGTCAATGCAAGTCGCCCCGAGGTCGCCCCGAAAGTAGTACAGGAACCTTTTTTCTGAGTCGGAGCGTCTCGAGTCGCTCCTCTCAGAACGGTTCCATTGTACAGAACGGGGGCGACTTGTAAGATAGCGGCGAGGCGAGTCGTGTCGCCTCACATCGCCCGCAGTGTGAACCGGCCCTTATGGAGGACAAGCACAGCAATACTTTATTTTGTCTATAAACAAAAATGTAACTACTTCAACTCTTTGAGTATACTACATACTAGCAGCCATGAGCTTTCGTTTGCCTTGTTCTGTTCAGCCAGCTCCCATGTAAAAGCGATCTGGGTGGTTGTACAGTGCGAGCTGTGTCCCTCTACAGCAGGGGTGCCCAACCAGTAGCCCGGGGGCCACATGTGGCCCACGGAGCCCTCTGATGTGGCCCACCACCCCCTGCTCTGGGATAGAATAAAATAGAATACTGTTGTTATTAAAAGGTAGGTTTATTACTAAAATCACAGTGTATATTTGGGCACATCTGTTCTGCAGTAGTTACTGGGCTGCTTTCAAACTGATCCGCAGAGAAGTGCACCTATGCGTTACCTGCACTGAGCCATAAACGTCTATTACCTGCGAGTTTGGTGTACTTTCTGAAAGTGCACCACACCTACAGGATATAATAAAAGTCTGTGGCAAAGTGCAGCTAATCTGCAGGAAAGCCATAGGTGAACTGTGGTGCACCCATGATATGGGTAAACAACTGTGCATCAGCGTGAATGCAGCATAGGCCCCTTTCACACGATCAGTCCAAACCCAATCAGACCCTCCATTCACCTCAAAGGAGTGGAAGATGTATCCGTTTACAAACGCCTATCTCCAATCCAATCCGCCATCCACCCGCTCCGCTCATTGTGGCCCGCAACCGGGTTGCCAAGTCGCTTGAGTGGCCCTTG
Organism: Lithobates pipiens; assembly: GCF_037356315.1. Classification (NCBI taxonomy): domain Eukaryota; kingdom Metazoa; phylum Chordata; class Amphibia; order Anura; family Ranidae; genus Lithobates; species Lithobates pipiens. The sequence continues at coordinate 159,051,118 of NW_027507686.1, forward strand.
CTCTTCAAAAGGTTGGGCACCCCTGCTCTGCAGCTACAACCAGAGAATCAGCTAATCAAGCACAATCTGTGCTTGATTAGCTGAAGTGGAGTGCAGGGGAATGCAATGTCTCCATATAGAGTCCCTGAGGACTGCCTAATTCTATAACATAGTTAATCTAGTTGGGGGAAAAAAAAAAGTCCATCCAGTTCAACCAACATAGGTGGCAGGGCCGTCTTTGAGCGGGCACACCTGGGCACAGCCCAGATACAGATAGTGCCCCATCCAGGCCGGTCAGATCTAGAGTGAAGCTATTGGAATTGCCTCCGTTCTGCTTGCTGACACGCATAGCCCTGCCTCCTCCTAATCCCCACACCTGTGATAGACAGAATGCGGGTCCAATGCTGGGATGTGTTCTGTCCATCACAGGAGTGGGGTTATGAGGAGGTGGGGCTGTGAGTGACAGCGGGCAGAGTGGAGGCAAGTTCATGTAAGCTTTAACAGCGTGCTATCCGCTCTGATCTCCGGCTCTCTTACAGTGAGGCTGCAATGTTGGGCACAGTGAGGCATTATACTTTAATTCTTGAGAGTAGGTGCATCACTTTGCCCAGGGGCCCATGATGCTGTTAGGATGGCCCTGATAAGAGGCTAGTAAGCCCACTTTTGATAAATAGCTTTAACTGAAAAGACAAAAAGGTAAAAAAAAAAAAAAACACCTGAATGAGGGAGGTGAAGTTCCACTGTAAAGCTTGACACATTTGGTTTATATTTACTCTACACCACCTCATCTTTTAATATAAAAATTTATTTTCTATACAGATTTAATAAACAGTTGCACAAATATTCTACAGAGCCTCGGCTGTCAGAAATGTATAATGTTCTGGGGGAATTAAGCTTCTTTTTTTTTTTTTTTTTTTTTAAATCCTGAAATGCAGATTTTAACATATGTGCGAAAAAGGAAAAAAAATTGCTTTGGTTAAACTGAACTAAACTCACAATTTTGAAAAACCATTGACAGTCAGGGTTTGTATAACAGAAGGGACCCTAATGGTCTCTTCTGTCTTAAATGCTACTTACGGCCTGTCAGTGGTAATGTGCTCTGAGCCACACATGCACAGCTCAGAGTGCATTTACGGCACTGACCCTGTGCCATAAGATGCGACTCCCGTGCGAAGGAATGCGAATGACATAATGGTGGCCGAGCCATTAAAGCGACCAAACAGAGGGACCCCAGAAGGAAGTCTAAGCAAAGATGGACCAGCTGCAGTGCTGGAGGATTGTGTTTGACAGGTAAGTCTGTCATTGCTAAAAAATGGTTAAAGCAGAGATCCTTCCAAAAACGGCACTTCCACTTTAACTACTTCCCACCCGGCCGTATATGTACATTGGCCGAGTGGGAGCTCTCTACTGAGTGGACATTCCTGAAGTCCATCAGAAGTAGGGGAATCACGCACGCGTGCGTGCCCACACAGCAGCGCGATCTTGATGCGCCCGTGTCACCCGGACACAGCGCATCTCAGATCGGCAGGAGGGCTCTGTGATTGGACACAGCCGTCATGTGATCAGGAGGGCCAATCACGGCCGTCATGTGATGTAAACAAACAGCCGGTTGCTAGGCAATGGGCTCCTCCTCTCCTCACACAGAAGTTGTCACTGAGGAGAGGAGAGCGGATCGCTGCAGCCGGCTGATGATCAGTGAGTATGAGCTGTTTTTTTACAGCTTTTTACTCGCTGATCACCAGTCTAGTGAAAACACACATCACCACACAGTGTAAACACACCACACAGTATAAACACAATGTCCCCACATATGTCCCCAAAACACACACGTCCCCCACAAATCACATGTCCCAATGATTATCTGTACACATGTCTGATCACCTGCACACATATGTACATGATCATTTGCGTACATATGTCCGTGATCACACAAACCAATTATTATACACTTAACCAAATTTTTTTTTTTTACCAAAGACATGTAGCAGAATACATTTTGGCTGAAATTTATGACATTCGATTTTATTGCATTTCTTTTAAAATAGAAAGAAGAAAATATTGTTGTTTTTTTTCCAAATTTCCGCTCTTTTTCGCTTATATCACAAAAAATAAAAAAAACGGAGTCATTAATAAATAACACCAAAATAAAGCTCTATTTGTGCAAATAAAATGATAACAATTTAATTTGGGTACAGCATAACACGACCACGCAATTGTCATTGAAATTGCGAGAACGCTGAAATCTGAAAATTGGGCTGGGAAGGAAGGAGGAGCGAAAGTGGCCTGTATTGTAGTGGTTAAGGGAAGGTGACCCCCCCAACATGCCACATTATTAGAGGGTTCCAGCTCCCACTTTCTCCCGGGGCACTGGAAGCAAGTTCACCTCTCCTCCCCCCTCCCTCTAGGCAATCATCTGGGACACCTCACAGGTCCCAGATGATTGCCCAGCCAGTCACAGTGTGCAGCACGGCTCGCACATGTGCAGTGCGTGCCCAGCTGTGAAGCTGGGCGCCCACAGTGACAATGTTGGCACCACAGAGAGGAGGGGGAGACAAGCGCATTACTGGACCGTGGGGCAGGTAAGTGTCCGATTATTGTGCACTGCACTCTTTTTATCGTCCTGCTTGAGCACAGCTCCAGTGTGAAAGCACTCGGGCTTTTACATAGGCGAGGCTCTTTACAGGTGCGATTTTTAGCGCTATAGCGCCTGTAAACGCCTCAGTGTGAAAGCAGCCCAAGTCTGTTTTTTGAAAGAACAAGCGGTCTTGCAGATGTCGTAATTAGGGGGTTGAAACAAACCAATTACCTCTGACAGGGCTGCTCAACAATGATCAGCTTTTATGTAAAACCTTTATCCCAAAAGAAAAAAAAAAAGAAAAAAAAATAAATAAAACGGTTTTCTGTAACTGATTATAAAGTATTAGCTGGAGTTGGGCTTCAATTTGTTAGTGTATCTAAATCTGCTACTCCATCCAACACTTCCCTCCGAATGACAAGGCTGCTTTACAGTGGTCTGATGGCTGGTTTTGTCTTTGTTGCAAGGTGGGTTTGGTGTGTTGAACGGCCGGTTTTGCCTGTGTGAAAGGTCGGGTTGCAACACAAACAAAACCAGATCTTCATCGTACCCACAGGCTGCCCTCCAACAGCAGCGATGCAATCTGAGAACTATGGTCTCCTCCGCTGTTTGTATAGGTTTAAGTTGTGTCTGAGAAATGGTATCGAGAGATACCGCCTACGATGTGCGCATGCTCCCTGGTTACATCAGCCCAGCTGTTCCGTATGGCGCATGCGCAGTACATCCCAGGCGCTATTTGATGGGGGGCATTTCGACTGAAATGGGGCACTTTAATACAGGAGGGGTTTTACTGGCTAGATTTTCTGGTGAAAATAGCAAAAAAAAAAAAAAAATAAATAAAAAAAAAAAAAAAAAAAAAAGGCAGCCACCACATCCAATGATTAGTACACTGCAAAAAACACCAAACTCAGGTTAAAAAATAAATATTATATTATATATGTATTCTTTACTCAAAAAAGTACCTTCTATTACTCTCAGCCTCCTTCAAATTTAGACTTCTCTTTAGAGGATGGCTACGTTTGTTCTCCATGGTCCCATTGTATATAGTCACCCTCTCTTAACCAGTTCACTACTGCACTATATCTGAAAGACAGCTACAGAGCTGTCATCCAGTTCTGGAAGGGTGTCCATGGATGTCTTCCAAGATCATCCCCAGCCCGCTGCGCGCTCCCTGGTGTGCTCATCGGGTACGCTCTGTAACTGCTGTGTCCTTTGGACAGCTGATCACATGTAGACAGATCTGCTGGTTAATGGTAGTCCTTTCCTCATGCACTCTGTGTGAGGAAAAGAACTGATAACCAGAAAGGCTCTTATAATAATAATACTTTATTAATATTATTCAGGATTTATATAGTGCCAACAGCTTGTGCAGTGCTTTACAACACGATAGCACATTGTCAGTGCCACCTTATCAGCACACGTCAGTGAAAAAAAAAAAAAAATTATAATTATATATCATTTTATAAGAAAAACATTTAATTTTTTTTTGTAAATTTTCAGTCTTTTGTTTATTTAGCAAAAAATAAAAAAACCCAGTGGTGATTAAATACCACCAACAGAAATCTATATCTGTCTCAAAAAAATAAATAAAATGATAACAATGGCATATGGGTACAGCGTTGGTCTGGGCAGGAAGAGGGCTAAAGTGCCCAATATTGGAGTGGTTAAGCCCCGTACACATGGGGCAAATATCAGTAGAAACCAGCCGACATTCAGCCTCTGTGTACAGGTCAGAAAACCGATTTCACAACCAGCTTCCGTCGAATGAGAATGCTGAAAAACCAGCAGCTGGTTGGTATCTGATCAGCGCTGGCAGCCTGTGGTGTGTGTGTGTCCGTGTGTGTGTGTCCGTGTGTGTGTCCCCTTATCAATACAATAGCTCAGTGGGGAGATCGCTGTACTAAAGTGGCATAGTTAGTACATCAAGCTCCTTGTTTCCCCCCCCCCCCCCAACCTAGCGGGCTGAACACACACAAAGTCAATAAATAAAATAGAAGAACTGCCTGTGGCTATATAAATCACGAATAATAATAATACTAGTGTGTAGATGGCAGCATTACCGGGACTCTGGGATTTGTAGGGAGCACACAACCACACTGCTCATTGCAGGCAATCAGGGAGAGGGGAAAGGAGAGGTCTGGGAGATCACAAAATGATGGGAAAAGGAGGCAGGAAAACACAGCAAGAATGTCACAAAACAGATTACACGGCTATTAAAGCGATGGATGCATATGGATTCTTTTTGGAGAATAGGGATATTGTTTAGCGTCTCTTTAAATATTCTGTTACAAAGTATACAGTGGTTAAATAAAAATAAAGGGGAGAACTTGCAGCAAATGAACGATCAGAGTGAAAAGCTCCAACAGTTCAGTTTCTAAAGTTGCTGTTTGAAGTCCTACAGAAAAGAACTTTCATTCCCTCACTATGAAGTCACCCCCTAGGTGTGAATAGAAGTTTTTGGAAGCATGTCACTAAACTTTATGCAAAGTAGATAAACGTCCCCCCACATCCACCCTGCCATGTGTCTACTTATCAGTGCAGCCATATGTGAGTGTATTCCCTGTATGAAATACCCCCCATACCAGTACACACCGGGTAGAAGACAGGCGGCTGTAACAAGAAGGGAAGGGGGTCCATGTCTGCCTGGGATGAACTGCTGATGAGTCACAAGCTTAAGGGAAGGTCTGCTAAGCAAACCACGCCTCCACCACTTAACCCATTCCTTGCCGCATGTCGGCACTTCACTGGGATTTTATAGCACAGAAATGATTTCTAGATGACCCAGATCTCTGTCACTGATAATTTGTCGGCTACAGTGCAACAATCACATGACTCGCTTCGCTATAGGCTGATGTGTTTTCATGGTGTGATTACCATGTAGACGCGCTCCACGCATGTAACGTGTGACATTTGTTATAATACCCCATTAAATTGGAGCTGTGATCTGCAGAGCACAATGTAGACAAGAGTAATTATTAACCCCCTCAGCTTTTGCAGCTCCTTAACCCCTTATGGGTCACTTACTAGCTAATTACTGGGTCACTTATTAGTGACAATTTTGTTTCAACCAAATCAAGACGTATATAGATTTTTCAGCTTGACCAGAAAAAACAAAACAAAAAAACAGTTTTACTATAAATGCTGAAATCTTTTTGGTAAAAAGTCGGACAAAATGATATACGGTATCTCACAAAAGTGAGTACACCCCTCACAGGGGGCGGGATCAAGTCCTACATTCAGCGTCTATGGACGCAGAACGATGGACTCGGGAGCACACCCGCAAGGTAACCCCCTGGGAGAGCACTTCTCCTAGAGGGTTATACAATGCGAGAGCCACCGAGGGACCCCAGAAGTTGAGGATCGGGGCCACTCTGTGAAAAAAAACCTCACACAATGGAGGTAAATGTTTTTTTTTTTTGTTTTTTTTTTAAACTCGCAATCACTTCAATATCTAAACCACTGGCAGTATGAGAGAGTGAGAGCGATAACACCAAATTTAACACACCTGCTCCCCATTCACACCTGAGACCTCATAACACTAACGAGTCACATGGCGCGGGAGAGGGAAAATGGCTTACTGGGCCCAATTTGGACATTTTCACTTAGGGGTGTACTCACTTTTGTTGCCAGTGGTTTAGACATTAATGGCTGTGTGTTGAGTTATTTTGAGGGGACAGCAAATTTACACTGTTATACAAGCTGTACACTCACTGTGTCATTTCGTCAGTGTTATCACATGAAAAGAATAAAAATCGAAGAGCAACATATGAGATCATCTCTCATTGCCGGGTCTCCCTCCTCACACAGAGACAGCGTGTGAGGAGGGAGAGCGACCTGCGGCTGCAGCATAAGTGTTTGAACACTAACACAGTGCCACACACACAAAAAACACACATGCCCACAGCACCTATCATTGCCCTCTGTCCCCAGTGCCACCTATCAGTGCCATCTGTACCCAGTGCCACCTATCAGTACCATCTGTCCCCAGTGCCACCTGTCAGTTCCATCTGTCCCCAGTGCCACCTGTCAGTGCCATCTGTCATCAGTGCCACTTGTCAGTGTCACGTGCCATCTGTTATCAGTGTCACGTGTTAGCAATGCCACGTATCAGTGCCATCTGTCATCAGTGCCACATTTTAGTGCAATATGTCATCAGTGCAACATCAGTGTCACGTGTCATCAATGCCACATATTAGTACTATCTGTCATCAGTGGCACGCATTAGTGCCATCTGTCATCAGTGCCACATCAGTGTCACATCTTAGTGCCATGTGTCATCAGTGCCACTTTAGTGTCACGTGTCATCAGTGCCACATATCAGTGCCATCTGTCATCAGTGCCACATCAGTGTCACTTGTCATCAGTGCCACGTATCAGTGCCATCTGTCATCAGTGTCACGTGTCATTGTCCTGGTGCTCCAGGGCCTTCAAAAGTATAATAGGTAGTTAACAAATTAGATGTGTAATTTATGCTCCTAGAACATGTGATGGTGCTCCCTGCATGTTAGGCCTCTCTATGTGGCCAGGCTGCGTAAAAGTCCCACACATGTGGTATCGTAATACTCAGGAGGAGTAACAGAATGTATTTTGGGGCATAATTTGTGGTATACACATACCACGTGAGAGAAATAACCTATTACAATGACAATTGTGTGGGGAGGGGGGGAAATCTTAATTTTGCAAAGAATTGTGGGAAAAAATTACAACATCAAAAAACTCACCATGCCTCTTACTAAATACCTTGGAATGTCTACTTTCAAAAAATGGGTCATTTGGGGGGTATTTGTACTTTCCAGGCTTGTTCGGGTCGCAAGAAATCAGAGGCCACCAGTACATCAGGTGTGATCCATTTTTTTATGATTTGCACCACAGCTTGTAGACTCTATAACTTGCACGAAGACCAAATAATATCCACTAATTTGGGTTATTTTTACCAAAGATATGTAGCAGTATAAGTTGTGGCCAAAATTTATGAAGAAAAATTAATAATTTGCAGTTTTTTCATTTATAGCCCAAAAAACAAAAAACCCAGAGGTGATCAAATACCACAAAAAGAAAGCTCTATTTGTATGAAAAAAGGACAAAAAAAAAATCATTTGGGTACAGTGTTACATGACTGAGTAAATGTCATTCAAAGTGTGAGAGCACTGAAAGCTGAAAATTGCTCTGGGCAGGAGGGGGGTTTAAGTGCCCAGTAGGCAAGTGGTAACATTGATAAAAAAAATAAAAATAAAAATAAATGCAATAAAACATAAGAAATGTTTTCATATGAATGGCAAGCAAGGTTTTTAGACCCCTTTCACACGGGGCTGTCAGTTTTTACTACTCCGCTTGCTGAGCGGGGATCGCTCCATTGATCGTATGACAAGTCACTCTGTACAGGGACGGACCTGTCAGAGAGACCGCTCTCCCCTATGGGGGGATCGGATGATTACGGACCGCCTGTACATTCTCATCTGATCCGCCAAACGGATGGAAAATAGGACATCTCTCCATCTGGATTTTGCGGATCGGGGCGATTCGGATGTCAGCAGACATTTCACCACTGACATCCAATGCTCCATAGAGCTGTATGGAGCGACCGTTCAGATCCACCTGAAAAAACTGACAGGTGAATTAGAATGGTCCGCACGTGTGAAAGGGACCTTAGAGAGTTTTTACAGCTGAAAAATGTCTCTTAGAACCCACTAGTTTTGGGGTTTTTTAACTACTCAAAAAACGCCACTGCCCAAAACTGCTGATAACAGCCTATGTGTGCATGGATACATAGGATAACATGATGGAGAGTTTAATGACTGTTTAAAAAACATCTACAGCCAAAAACAGCTGCTGTAAAAACGTCAAAAAACATCCAGTGTTCATGAGACCTAATGTCTAAACCGCTGGCAGTATGAGAGAGTGAGAGCGATAACACCAGATTTAACACACCTGCTCCCCAGTCACACCTGAGACCTTGTAATGCCGTGTACACACGGTCGGACATTCCGATGACAAAATCCGTTGGATTTTTTCCAACGGATTTTGGCCCAAACTTGTCTTGCATACACACGGTTGCACAAAGTTGTCAGAAAACCCGATCGTTCAGAACGAGGTGACATAAACCACGTATGACGGCACTATAAAGAGGCCAGTAATTTATTCTGAGCATGCGTGGCACTTTGTACGTCAGAATTGTATACACACGATCGGAATTTAAACTATCGTATTTTGTTGTCAGAAAATTTTAGATCCAGATCTCAATCTTTGTGTGTCGGAAATTCCAATGGAAAAAGTCAGATGAAGCCCACACACAATTGTAATTTCTGACAACACAGTCTGATCGCACATTTTTCCGTCGGAAAGTCTGACCGTGTGTACAGGGCATAACACTTACAAGTCACATGACACCGGGGATGAAAAATGGCTAATTGGGCCCAATTTGGACATTTTCACTTAGAGCCCGTTCACACTGAGGCAGCACGACTTGCAGCGCGACTGCCTCAGGCGACCGGGGTCCAACTTTAGCGGCGGCTTGCGAAATGACTTCTGTATAGAAGTCAATGCAAGTCGCCCCAAAAGTCGTACAGGAACCTTTTTCTAAGTCGGAGCGACTTGAGTCGCTCCGATTAGAACGGTTCCATTGCATAGAGCGGGACGCGACTTGTCAGGTGGCTAAGTCGCCTGATGGGTCGCCCCTGTGTGAACCGGCTCTTAGGGGTGTACTCACTTTTGTTGCCAGTGGTTTAGACATTAATGGCTGTGTGTTGAGTTATTTTGAGGGGACAGCAAATGTACACTGTTATACAAGCTGTATACTCACTACTTTACATTGTAGCAAAGTGTCATTTCTTCAGTGGGGTAGGGGTGTACTCACTTTTGGGGGATACTGTATATGTTAAATGAAGGCATTCTTTATTTTGTTTTTTAACATTGCTATAAATGCAATTAAACATAAAAAAACCTTTGCATATGAATGGCAAACAAGGTTTTAAAGCCTTAGGCCCCTTTCACACGGGACGGATCAGTAATGATCTGCCCCGTGATGATCCGCTCGCTCAGCGGGGATCGCTCCGTTGTCCCCGCTGAGCTGGCTGCGGACAGGGCGGTCTCCGCACACTGTGCGGGGACCGCCCTGTCAGCTCTCCGCTCTCCTCTATGGGGATCGGATGAGCACGGACCATCTGTCCGTGTTCATCCGATCCACTCTGCAGACGGATAGAAAAATAGGATTTTCCTCCGTCTGCAGAATCGGACAGTAGCAGAGGCGGACGAAATCGGGTGTTTGCGGATGTTCATCCGCAGACACCCGCTATCCCATAGGGATAAATGTATGCCCGTATTTCATCCGCAAACGGATGGATGAAATACGGACATATCGTCCACATGTGTGAACGGGGACTAACTCCAGGATTACTATAAATTGTAATAGTTTGTTCAGACCAAGTTGCCCCAAATGGGTGGGGGGGGGGCCAACAGGTGGTTCGTGAGCACGGCTCTGCCTCCCCACCCCCCAGCCTCCACCCCTCTATTGTTAGCTGCAAAGTGGAGAGCAAGAGGCAGGAGTTGGATGGTAGTGATGTCCAGTTCATATACGAATCATTCTTTTGAATCGATTCTTTTTGATCGATTCTTTTCAGTGAACTGGATGAATTGATTAATCTGACTAAACTGATCCCTTTGAATCAGTTCACTATGCACTCAATACCATAGCACAGCACACTGAACTGGATACAAACTTAAAACAGCTCTGAGTCAAAAGTACACAGTAAAGAATCATATGAGTTGTTAGAACACAGTAAACTGAAAGAATCACGAGTCCCCCCACCAGTAGAACAATACACTTAATCAATGATCAGGTAGCAGCAGTGATACGGTACAGACAGCCTGAGGCCCCTTTCACACTTGTGCGACTTGTCCTGCAACTTGGGACTGCAAAGTCACATGACAAGTCATACACCATGATTTCCAATACCGTTCATATCTGTGCAGTTTCAAGTCACAGCGACAGCCACAGTCAAAGTAATCCCTGCACTACTTTTGTGCATCTTTCATGCGACTTGAGGCAGAGACCTCAAGATTACACAAACATTGGTTCAAGTCACGGCAAAAATCGCTGCAGAATCACACGACTTTCAAGTGTGAAAGGAGCCTTAACGATTAGATTTTGCTACCGTGAGTACTTGACGGACAAATCGGATGGCTAGCAATGTTAATGGTGAAGTCATCAGAATGCAGTTCACATGCACACAAATCTAAGCTCTGTAACCACTTGTGCAACTTGTCCTGCGACTTGGGACTGCAAAGTCGCATGACAAGTTGTACCCCATGATTTCCAATGAGTACCGTTCGTATCTGTACAACTTCAAGTCACAGTGACTTCAAAGTAGTCCCTGCACTACTTTGGTTCCACTTTGATGGGACTTGAGGTCCATAGACCTCAAGAATACACAGGCATTGCTTCAAGTCACATCAAAAAATTGCAGCAGAATCATGCGACTTTCAGGCTGCAGTAGTGGAAACCTAGGCTAACATAGCTGTTTGTGTGTCACCAAAATGAATGACTCTGGCTAATCTGACAAATTGTGGTCTGACAGTCTGACATAACAATAGGCTTGTGCTCTAAGCCATGGAACTAAATCCAAGTAAACGTCCCCAGAACCTGCCAAACTTCTGTGGATCAGTCTTCTGATTCTAATCATTTAGTAAGGTTGAATCTGAGCTTTGGTCCACTTGCTTGTCAGCAGACTCAGCAAGTGAACCGAAGAATCGAAGAATTGAAGAATCGATTAATTGAATCAGTTCATTTTAGTGAGTAGTTCGAGTAGTTCGAAATTAACCGATTCACTGTAAAGATCCAAACTTCCCATCACTATTGGATGGAGGGCAAGGGGTGGAAGCTGCTCAGTGATTAGTTGCTAGGCGGTCCTAGCCACCAATCCCCAGCTTGCTATTATGAACTCTGGCAGCTCCCGCTCCCGCCTTCCAGACAGCACTATGCTATCTCCTGATCTTCGTCCAGATGAACACACGCTGGCAGGTAAGATTTACCATCAGACAACACTGTTTTGGGGGGCACAGGACACTACTGAGGGAAGAAGAAGGCAGAGTACCCCACAGCATTGGGGGTAGAGTACCCCACAGCACTGCCCCTTCACACCACCCCTCCCCCACTACAGGGGGAGAGGGGTGGTGTGAAGGGGCAGAGGACACAGCATTGGGGGGTACAGGACACTACTGTGGGGGGCAGAGGACACTACAGGGGGAGGTGATATGAAGGGTGCAGTGGACACTGCATTGGGGGATCACAGAACACTAGTGTGGGGAGAAAAGGGGCAGAGGACACTACAACGGGGGAATTATGTGGAGGGTCAGAGGACACTACAATGGGGGATGATGTGGAGGGGCAGAGGACACTACAATGGGGGATGATGTGGAGGGGCAGAGGACACTACAATGGGGGATGATGTGGAGGGGCAGAGGACACTACAATGGGGGATGATGTGGAGGGGCAGAGGACACTACAATGGGGGATGATGTGGAGGGGCAGAGGACACTACAATGGGGGATGATGTGGAGGGGCAGAGGACACTACAATGGGGGATGATGTGGAGGGGCAGAGGACACTACAATGGGGGATGATGTGGAGGGGCAGAGGACACTACAATGGGGGATGATGTGGAGAGACAGAGGACACAACAATGGGGGATGATGTGGAGGGGCAGAGGGCACTGCAATGGTGGATGATGGGGAGGGGCAGAGGACACAACAATGGGGGATGATTTGGAGGGACAGAGGACACTACAATGGGGGATGATGTGGAGGGGCAGAGGACACTACAATGGGGGATGATGTGGAGGGGCAGAGGACACTACAATGGGGGATGATGTGGAGGGAGCAGAGGACACTTTGTTGGGGGGTACAGAACACTAGTGTGGGGCAAGGGGGCAGAGGACACTATATTGGGGAGTGCAGGACACTAATGTGGGGGGGCAGAGGACAATACTGGGGGGGATGATGTGAAGGGGCAGAGGACACTGCTTTGGGGGGTACAGAACACTACTGTGGGGTAAGGGAGCAGAGGACATTACATTGGGAGGGTGATGTGAAGGGGAACGAGGACACTTCTGTGATGCTTTCTTTTTTTCTTGGGGGAGCTTGGTAGGTGCCACGTAGTAGATTCCCCCAGGGCATCTTTGCTTTCCTCCATGTTGTCCAGGTAGATCTCAACCTCTGCAAGGTTGCCTACCCTGCTCTAGTTATAAGTGAAAACTGTTGAGCTGACTCAGCCCGTGTTGTCCTACATACCTTGATTACTCGGAAAAAAAAAAACAAGTTCTACCTGTCATAAATCCCAGCTCTTTCGTGTCCAACTGTGGGTTGTTTTTTCCAACACATCCCATTGAATCCTTCATAATAATTGTGAAGTTTTCAAATTGGACATAGCAGATGTGCAGGCCATAAAACTAAAGCTGGATACACATTATACAATTATTTTTGTTCAATTTCCTTTAGATTTACCTTCAACTTGCATACAATTTGAAAGTGTTTAAATTTGACGTCTCATTATAGTATTTTGGTAAATCTAAAGGAAAGTTGTACAAGAAAGTTGTATAAAAATTGTATTGTGTGTAGCCAGCTTTAAGCACAAATATCTATGTGCAGGCAGCTTATCAGAATCTGTAGGACCCCGATATCTGGCCTGTGCCCCACGTGAATTAGTAGGGGTATTAATTCACAAAAAAGCAAATAAACCTACCACATGTTGAAAAACGATTTTATTTAAAAAAAAATCTCACAATGTAGGTCCACTGTCAATCACATTGTCCATCGATGTTGATCCTCTTCAACCTAACAAGACAAAAATTCTCAGCCAATTCATTAACATTACATTACTAAACATGAATGACAGCTCTCTGGCCATTAGTTTGTTACAAAGACCTGGGGGTTGGTGGCTGATGTACTTGAGCATATATGGCCATAACCAATATTTAATATTAAATAAATGTTTTAAAATGTCATACAAATATGTATTTGAACTTAGCTCTTTATTATTTTTGTGCACAAAACAGTGGTGTAGGCTAACCAGGGGGAAGTACGGCCAAAGTTTCACGCCCTTCCAGCCTAATGCTAATGCTACGTACACACGAATTACAATTCTGGAAAATAGAACCCTATGTGAAACATTGGCGAGGGGGGGGGGGGGGTGGAGGGCACATTGTTAGAACACTTTGCCAACTAGAATCTAAGTGGATATTCACGCTGGACACTTTGGAACCCAGGGGTCTTAATATAGTATTTGATCTTAACTGTTTTATTCATGATTTTTAATGACTTTTAGCACTTTTAGCATGCATGATTTCTTATTCCTACTCTCTTACCACATTACTTTTCCTCTCTCCTCCCTCTTTATGTGATGTTGATCATGTGCAATTCACTCGCCAATGTCATTTCCGGTGTACGTGTATATTTTTTATCTGTTATATCCCTTTTTATCCATATTGTCCTACTGGAGATTTTTTAAACCGTCATTGTATGTTTTTACCCCTCTTTAGTAACACACTCTGCTGCTTTTATTTAATATTTCACTTTCTAGTATCTATATACCTTTTAATCCATGCCTTTTAACATATCCCATTTTATTCTTTTAATATGTTCTTTTCAATCTGCCCTCGGTTTTATTCAGCATATATCCCCATCATATTATTAATATGTGAAGCTCGAACCTGTGTATTATGATTTGTTTATTTTTTTTATTTTAAATTTTTTGGCCAAATATCTATAAGAAAATGGCCGCCAACATTTTTACGCCCTTTGAGCCACTAGAATATGGCCGTCGACATCTATCCGGCCTTTGAGCCACTAGAAAATGGCCACCGAATGGATGTTTACATTATGTTTGGTTAATATCTACTTAAAAATGTCCGCCGGCTGACTTACGGTGACAGTATCTACAAGAAAATGGCTGCTAAATGACAATTAAAATGCTCAGATCTGTGTACTATGTTCTGTTTACTTTTTTTGGCCAAATATCTACAAGAAAATGGCCACCGGACTTTTTTTCGGCCTCTGAGCCACTAGAAAATGACCTCTGACATCTATCCAGGCTTTGAGCCACTAGCTGCCAAACTGATGTTTACATCATGTTTGGTAAAGATCCACTTGAAAATGGCCACCGGCTGACTTCCGATGACCGGAACCACGGGAAAATGGCCACCAGTTTACTTCCGGCGACCTTATCTACAATAAACTGGCCGCTAAATGACAGTTAAAACACACATAAAAAGACACTTCCCAATGCCTCTAGTTAACCCCTGATGAAATCATGTGACAGTGACAAACACGTGCAGGAACATGAGGCATCGGAAGTGACTTGGGCGAGCTTGCAGCTCGTTTGTTATATGCCTGTTTGATACTTCTTATTGTGAGTACAGGGGGTCCCCGGGTTACAAACAAGATAGGGACTGTAGGTTTGTTCTTAAGTTGAATCTGTTTGTAAGTCGGAACAGGTACATTTTTTAAGTGTAGCTCCAGGCAAAAAATCTATTTTTAAGCTTTTTGGATAACATAGGGAAGGGTTATCACCCCTGTAACATTTGTTTAGCTGTCTGTGCCCCTGTACAGAAGATTTAACCTCACTTTCTGTCCCAATGATAATTGGATTTTGAAAATTTTGGGCTGTTAGGGAAACAAGGATTGGTGAAAAAGCATCAGTGGAGACACCCTTTTCCCATATTAACTCTTACAGGAGAGAATTTCCCTTCCTAGAGGTAGGTTTCCTCTTACTTCCTGTTATCTACCTCCATTTGTAAGTAGGAGTCGTTTGTAAGTCGGATGTTTGTAAGTAGGGGACCCCCTGCACATTGATTTTACTTTTACTGCTTTGTCAATAAAAATTTGGAAATACTACACTATCGTGCGTCCCTCTTTACATCCCCGCATGCCCCATTGCGAGGTTCATTGGATGCAGACACACCAGGGACAATAGGGGCATCACGTATTAAACGATCGGATTTTCCGACAACGTGTGTATGCAACAGTTTCGGACAAGATCCGTCGGATTTTGTTGTCGGAATCTCTGACCGTGTGTACAAGGGCAAAGGATTAGGTAGTTCAGGTTAGGCTTATCAAATGTCATCAAAGGCTCCTTAGTACACTACTCCCCTAAAAGTCGTTGAATGAAGTCATGCAAGTAGCCATATAGACAGGCATTTACGGGAAAGATGTGCAGAGACGTTTGTTTCTTTGCTCACTGCACTGCCTAGAAATTGCACACATTTTTAGTACAATGCGGACTGCGGATGCAATGCACATATGTGAAGCAGACCCACTTGAAAAGAACAAATTTTCAAATGTTTTGCGAATTGGATGCGGTGTAAACCGCATTCAATTTGCATATGTGTGAACCCAGCCTAAAGGTTTTCAAAAGTGGTCTGAGCTGTACACAGACTCCTTGGAGTCTGTACACAGGAGTCTGTACACAGCTCAGACCCCTTTTGAAAACCTTTAGGCTGGGTTCACACATATGCGAATTGGATGCTGATTACACCACATCCAATTCGCAAAACATTTGAAAATTTGTTCTTTTCCAATGGGTCTGCTTCACACCAAACCCATCACATTAAGCTTTCATGATGCTGATTTTGTGCACAGAGGAACATACAAGCTGGAGTAGAAAAATGCCTTCCTCAAGCTGTTACCACTAGGTGTCACAAATGTTTAAGATGTCTCTGCACTAGGTGTTAAGGCTACAAATAATTGTTATATTTATAATCGATTAGTTGGCTGATTATTGTTTCGCTTAATTAATTCATTCTATAAAAACCTCAAAAAAAGTGTAGTGTATAATTTAGTTAATATGTAAAGTTTAAAAAAGACAATACTACTAGAGAATCTGGTACATATCATCAGACTCAGAGATTAAAATTTTTATGTAAAGTAAAAAAATAAAATAAAAAAAAATACATAAAACAATGTTTTTGCAGATATTCACACAGAACTGCAATATAATATTATGCATGATCAGGGGCGGACTGACCCATCGGGCACTCTGGCACTGCCTGAAGACCGGACTGCTAGGGGGCTGTGAGATGCTCTGCATTTGCAATACATGCAGTCTAAAAAATAAAATAAAAAGACTAATGCCGTGTACACACGACCGGACTTTCCAGCAGACCTGGGTCCGACGGAATTCCGCCAGAATTCCAGCGGAGTTCCGGTGGACTTTGCGAACGAACGGACTTCCCCACACATGACCGGACTTTCCACCAGGAAAGGCAGTGGGGACGAGTGAGCCCGCCCCCTCCAGGGCCGTACCAGGCCGCATGCCCTCAACATGGGGGGTGGGTGCTTTGGGGAAGCACCAGAGCACCTTGTCCCCATGTTAATGAGGAGAAGGGCATCTTCCCGACAACCCTGGCCTTTGGTTGTTGGGGTTTGCGGGCAGGGGGTTTAGCGGAATCCGGGAGCCACCTTTAATAAGGGGGCCCCCAGATCCCGAACCCTCACCCTATTTGAATAAGTATGGGGTACATTGTACCCCTACCCATTCACCTGGGGGAAAAAGTGTCAATAAAAAAAAACACGCTACACAGGTTTTTAAAATAGTTTATTAGGCAGCTTCGGGGGTCTTCTTCTGACTTTATGGGACCCTTCCTAAATCATAAATTATAATATAATAAATAACTATAAATAATTCTAACGAATAATAATATAATAATAATAAAAATTATTCAATAATGTAATCAAATCAAAAACACTGAGGTTGTTGATCCAGGCAAGGTTGATCCAGGCAATCACCTATTATTTTTTGTATACATGCAGTCTAGCAGGGAAGCGGCTGTACTAATATCTCTCACCTCCTTGCTGGCCCCTCCTTCCCTCCCGTCCACCCCAAGTGCTTGTACATCACCTGGAAGGGATGAGAAGAGAGGAGGGGCCGGCAGGGAGCAGCGCGCTGTTAGAGATGTTACAGGCATTGGGTGAGGCACTTTTTTCTTACTGGATTCTGGAGGCACCATTGTCACCATCGTGGGGACAGGAGCGGGTGGCACTGTGGCCCGGGCCCCAAGATACTCTCCCGGTCCCCCGCACGGTGTCCTCCACCAGCCCACAGTGTCCTCGTGTACCCTCCACCCCCCCCCCCAGTTCCCCCCTCCTGCATAGCTCCCAACTGTCCCTGATTTCGAGGGACTGTCCCTGATTTGGAGCAATGTCCCTCTGTTCCTCATTCCTCCTCATTTGTCCCTTATTTTGGTCTGATCTATATAGATGTATATAAAATGCGCTTTTATCTATCAAAAACAGTTTTCCAGCACTGAACCTTTCATCTGATTTCTAAATTGCTGTATTTGTAAATTCCAAAAGCCAGTATAAAGGAATAGTAGTGGTAAAAAAAATCACTTGTGTGTTTAACCAATCTTGTTTTTTGTACAATTTTCCTTTAAGGTGGCGTGGTCAGGGGTGTGTCCTATGCCTACATACTTTTGCTGATATATGTCCCTCATTCCCATCTCAAGAAGTTGGGAGGTATGCCACCCCCCACGGTGTCCCCATGTGTCCTCCTCCCCCCCAATGGTGTTCCCCTCTGTCCTCCACCCCCCCACGGTGTCCTCCTGTGTCCTCCACCCCCCTATGGTGTCCTCTGTGTCCTCCACCACCCTACGATGTCCCCATGTGTCCTCCACTCCCCTATGGTGTCCCCCTTATCCTCCACCACCATACGGTGACCCCTGTGTCCTCCACCCCCCACGGTGCCCCACTGTGTCCCCCTGTGCCCTCAACCCCCCCACGGTGTCCCCCCTGTGTCCTCCAACTCCCCACGGTATCCCCCTGTGTCTCCCATCCCCCACGGTGTCCCCCTGTGTCCTCCTCCTCCATGGTTTCTTCCTGTGCCCTCCCTCCCCACAGTGTCCCCCTTGGTGTCCCCCCTGTGTCCTCCACCACCCCATGGTGTTCTTTTGTGTCCTAAACCCCCCATGGTGTCCCCCTGTGTCCTCCACACCCCCCGGTTTCCCTCTGTGTACTCCCAACCGCCCCACGGTGTCCCCCTGTGTCCTCCACCCCCCCACAGTGTCCACCTGTGTCTCACACCTCCCCCATGGTGCCCCCTGAGTCCTCCACCCTCCACGGTGCCCCCTGTGCCCTCCACCTCCCACAGTGTCCCCCTGTGTCCTCCACTACCCCATGGTGTCCCCCTGTGTCCACCACCCCCCTCCTTACATCAAGGTCCCCATAAAGCCTCTCCTTACATCAGGGTCCCCAGAGAGCCCCCCCTTACATCAGGTTCCCCAGAGAGTCCCCCCTTACATCAAGGTCCCCAGAGAGCCCCTCCTTACATCAAGGTCCCCATAGCACCCCTCCTTACATCAGGGTCCCCAGAGAGCCCCCCTTACATCAAGGTCCCCAGAGAGCCCCTCCTCACATCAGGGTCCCCAGAGAGGTCCTCCGTACATCAAGGTCCCTAGAGAGCCCCTCCTTACATAAAGGTCTCCAAAGAGTCCCTCCTTACATCAGGGTCCCCAGAGAGCCCCCCCTTACATTACAGTCCCCAGAGAGCCCCTCCTCACATCAGGGTCCCCAGAGAGCCCCCCTTACATCAAGGTCCCTAGAGAGCTCCTCCTTACACCAAGGTCCCCAAAGAGCCCCTCCTTACATCAGGGTCCTCAGAGAGCCCCCCTTACATTAAGGTCCCCAGAGAGTCCCCCCCTTACATCAGGGTCCCCAGAGAGCCCCTCCTTACATCAGGGTCCCCAGAGAGCCCCCCCTTGCATCAGGGTCCCCAGAGAGCCCCCCTTACATTAATGTCCCCAGAGAGCCCCCTCCCCCTTACATTAGTGTCCCCAGAGAGGCCCCCCTTATTGTAGTGTCCCCAGAGAGCGCCCCTCCTTACATTAGTATCCCCAGAGAGCCCCACCTTACATTAGTGTGCCCAGAGAGAGCCCTTACATTAGTGTCCACAGAGCGTCCCCCTTACATTAGTGTCCCCAGAGAGCCCCCCTTTCATTAGTATCCCCAGAAAGCCCCCCCCCTTACATTAGCATCCCTAGAGAGCCCCCCTTACATTAGTGTCGCCAGAGGGCCCCCCTTACATTAGTGTCCCCAAAGAGCCCTCCCTTACATTAGCATCCCCAGAGAGCCCCCCTTGCATTAGTGTCCCCAGAGAGCCCCCCCTTAGATTAGTATCCCCAGAGAGCCCCCCTTACATTAGTGTCCCCAGAGAGCCCCTCCTTACATTAGTGTCCCCGGAGAGCCCCCCTTACATTAGTGTTCCCAGAGAGCCCCCTTACATTAGTGTGCCCAGAGGGCCCCACCTTGCATTAGTGTCCCCAGAGGGCCCCCTCTTACATCAGGGCCCCCAAACTGCCCCCTTCCCTCCAGGAGTTACCCATGTAGCTGGCTGCTACCTGGGCTGGGGAGGTGGGAGGCGACGATCGGCAGGTCTATAGTGTCCATGGGCGGTGGGATCTCCCTGAGGCTAGTAGTACTCTTCCCCAGTGTATACATTGGAGAGGCGAGGAGCCTCTGACCCGGGCATGTATCGGTAACAGTGTACAAGCAGAGCCAACTCACTTGTACACTGAAGCGTGAAACTGCTAGATGCTCGGAACAGAGGCCCTTCCCCTCTCCACTATGTAGACTCAGGAAGAGAACTACAAGCCCCAGGGAGATCCCGACACCCACAGGCAACAGAGCTGCCGATCTTCACCTCCCACCTCCCCCTCACTGCATTCTAAGTGGATAGCCAGAGGTCTTGCCCCCCCCCCCCCCCCACAGTGGCAGAATGGCAGGGCCCAGTCACAAGTGTGACTGCAGCGACCCCTATAGTTCCTCCACTGACTCATTTATGTTATAAGACCAATGAAAACTCCTGGCTGGAAGATATACAAAACCAGTTTATGCTCCCGTCCATACTGGTGCGACTTGTCATGCAATTTGACAGCTACAAATCGCATGACAAGTCGCACCCTATTGTCGGCAATGGAACTGTTCAAATTGGTGCAACTTTGTGCCGCACTGATTTAAAAAAAGGGTTTCTGCACTATTTTTCGCAATTTCAGGTGCGAATTGCACAGACATGCATGAAGTGGCACAAATGTCATCCAAGTAGCACTTGAAATTGCGCTGACCTGCTACTGCTGAAATCGGGAAGTAGCACGATTTCATAGTAGCAGCAGTGTGAACCAGGGCTGAGCCTTGGTTCAAACCAGTGCGATTTGTCATGTGATTTGATAGTTGAAAATTGCATGACAAGGTGCACCCCATTCTTGACAACAGAAGTATTCAAATTGTTGGGCTTCAGGTCGCAGCGACTTTGAAAAAGGTTCCTGCACTACTTTATTGCAATTTCATTGTGACTTGCATTGACTTCTGTTAAATGAAGTCGCAAGCCACACTAAAAGCAGAGATCCATATCGTACTGATCAGGCAGCTTTGAAATCATGCTAAAGTAGCGTGATTTCAAAGCCACATTGGTAGGAACCAGGGCTAAAAATAAAATCTACAGCTGCATATCATCATATCGGCAGATGATTGGGCCTAGTACCTCCTCTGGATGTGTGTGTGTGTGTATGTGTGTATATACAATATATATATATATATATATATATATATATATATATATATATATATATATATATATATATATATATATATATAGCACTGAACTCCGAAGGAGCTGCTGGTTTGATTGGGCTTACCGTTCTTCTTCTCCTCGATTTGCGTCTAGGGCAGGCATGTCCAAAGTCCGGCCCACGGGCCAATTGCGGCCCGCGGTCCGGTTTTGAACGGCCCGCCTGGTTGTTTAAACTTATATATCTTTTGTGGCCCCCGGCGATCTCCCAGCGCCGGGGCCACAAAAGATGTATAGTCCGGCTGTCTCGGAGGGAGGAGGCGGGACGAGTGCCGTGCACACAGGAGGAGAACTTCCTGTTTACACGGCAGCTGTAATAGGAAGTCCCGTCTCTGCCATTGGACGACTGTGCTGTCCATCAAAGGAGGCGGGACTTTCTCTTAAAGAGGCCGTTGTGTAAACAGGAGATTCTCCTGTAAGATGTCTTTGGCACTCGTCCTGCCCTCCATGGCTGCACTGATGGTAATGGTGGCTGCATTCCTGGCAATTGCAATTGTGGAGCTGCATTCCTGGCAATGGTGAGTGAATTACTAGCAATGGTGGCTGCATTTCTGGCAATGGTGGCTGCATTCCTGGCAATGGTGGGTGAAATTCCTGGTAATGGTGAGTGAATTCCTGGCAATGGTGAGTGAATTCCTAGCAATGGTGGGTGAAATTCCTGGCAATGGTGGGTGAAATTCCTGGCAATGGTGGCTGCATTCCTAGCAATGGTGGCTGCATTTCTGGCATTGGTGGATGCATTCCTGGCAATGGTGGCAGCATTCCCGGCAATGGTGGCAGCATTCCCGGCAATGGTGGCAGCATTCCCGGCAATGGTGGCAGCATTTCCTGCAATGGTGAGTGAATTCCTGGCAATGGTGAGTGCATTCCTGGCAATGGTGGGTGCATTCCTATCAATGGTGGGTGCATTCCTGGCAATGGTGCCTGCATTCCTGGCAATGGTGGCTGCATTCCCGGCAATGGTGAGTGAATTGCTGGCAATGGTGGCTGCATTCCCGGCAATGGTGGCTGCATTCCCGGCAATGGTGGCTGCATTCCCGGCAATGGGGAGTGAATCCCTGGCAATGGCAGGTGAATCCCTGGCAATGGTGGCTGCATTCCTGGCAATGGTGGGTGCATTCCTGGCAATGGTGGCTGCATTCCCGGCAATGGTGGCTGCATTCCTGGCAATGGTGAGTGAATTGCTGGCAATGGTGGCTGCATTCCCGGCAATGGTGGCTGCATTCCTGGCAATGGTGGCTGCATTCCCGGCAATGGTGGCTGCATTCCCGGCAATGGGGAGTGAATCCCTGGCAATGGCGGGTGAATCCCTGGCAATGGTGGCTGCATTCCTGGCAATGGTGGGTGCATTCCTGGCAATGGTGGCTGCATTCCCGGCAATGGTGGCTGCATTCCCAGCAATGGTGGCTGCATTCCTGGCAATGGTGGCTGCATTCCTGGCAATGGTGGCTGCATTCCCGGCAATGGTGGCTGCATTCCCGGCAATGGTGATTGAATCCCTGGCAATGGCGGGTGAATCCCTGGCAATGGTGGCTGCATTCCCGGCAATGGTGGCTGCATTCCCGGCAATGGTGAGTGAATTCTCTGGCAATGGTGGCTGCATTCCTGGCAATGGTGGCTGCATTCCCGGCAATGGTGGCTGCATTCCCGGCAATGGTGAGTGAATCCCTGGCAATGGCGGGTGAATCCCTGGCAATGGTGGCTGCATTCCTGGCAATGGTGGCTGCATTCCCGGCAATGGTGGCTGCATTCCCGGCAATGGTGGCTGCATTCCCGGCAATGGTGGCTGCATTCCCGGCAATGGTGAGTGAATCCCTGGCAATGGCGGGTGAATCCCTGGCAATGGTGGCTGAATTCCTGGCAATGGTGATAGCATTCCCTGCAATGGTGAGTGAATTCCCGGCAATGGTGGGTGAATTCCCGGCAATGGTGGGTGAATTCCCTGGCAATGGTGGGTGAATTCCCTGGCAATGGTGGGTGAATTCCCTGGCAATGGTGGGTGCATCCCTGGCAATGGTGGCCGCTGCATTCCTAGCAATGGTGAGCACTGCATTCCTAGCAATTGTGGGTCTGCAGATAGACACTGATCCTTGTTTTGCTTCACAGTTCTTTATTTAAAATGTTAAGTTTTTTTTTCCTGAAGTTTTCTTAAAGTGAAGGTGCGTGTTATACGTCAATAAATATGGTGTATCCAAATAATACACTTGAGCTCATCTATTCACCACACACAGCCACAAAGGCAAGAGAATTCTTGTTGGGCCGTGTATTAGTGCTCGGATGGACACACTTAGACCGAATTTTAATGGTTCAAAGAATGTCAGGCAAAATGGTCGGCCCTCGCGCATGTTCAGTTCATCAAATCTGGCCCTCTTTGAAAAAAGTTTGGACATCCCTGGTCTAGGGGTTTCCCGTGGTAGATACCCAGTAACTCTAGAGACCGATGACAGATCCGCATAAAGGGATTTTTATTGCAAAAAACTTAGACAACGAACAGACTCTTAAAATAGGAGGGTTAGGAAGGAAGTTCAGGTACTCTTAGTGTCAAAGTAAATGATGAAGAACTTTCTTACTTTGACTAAATCCAGAGAATAGCCATTCACAACTGGATGTTCACTCAGGTTGGATAGTCCCTCTCTCACAAGGCCTAGCAGCCAGCAAGGTGCTTCACTCAGGAACAAGTTTCTGCCACAGACGTTGTTGTAGAACTTACAGGAATATGTCTCTGCCACAGACGGTGTTGTAGAACTTCAGGAAACGAAAACTTGTGTGATACCTGGATCTTTCAGCCAGCTTGGTGATACCCACGAGGCAGGATTCATTTAGGTACTTCAGCCCTTCCAGGCTCTTGCTAAGAAGCCAACCCATATGTGGCCTTCTTCTGAAGAGTCCTCCCTGTATAGCTATGAAGTTACTGGGCCTCTCCAACTACCGGAGACAGCACCAGACCACCTCGGAATCCTTCTTTAGTTTCCTTGTCTCGGGCTAGCCAGCCCCGAGACAACAAGTTGGCTGGATCTGCACCCCAAGCCATAGCCTCCCTAGGGCTGGTCAGGAGGACCAGGACCATGGAGTCAGAGCGTACTTCTGGACCGGA
This sequence comes from Lithobates pipiens, assembly GCF_037356315.1. NCBI lineage: Eukaryota > Metazoa > Chordata > Amphibia > Anura > Ranidae > Lithobates > Lithobates pipiens. The sequence goes on from NW_027507686.1 coordinate 159,075,373, forward strand.
ACCCCAAACCACGTGACATCCGCATCTTAAGTACCCTCTCCCAGAAAGCACAGCAAGAGTCACACTCCCACTGGGCGGGCTCCGAGAGAGAGTAAACTTAAAGCACCCAACTAGACTGTGGTTCTATGCCTGCCAGAAGAGACAGTGCCCCTTGTGGCCAGGCTGAACATTCTATAGTCCAGTCAGACTGATGCTGAGGTCCAAATTTAGAACAATTGTACCCAAACCAAACTGCAGTTCAGGTGTAACCTTAACTTTCAAAAACACCGCATGTGCTCTTCAGGATCCGGCGCTACATATACATGTATGTATACATACACAGCATATAGTTCTGTAAGTTGCACGTATTGCTGTGTAACTCCCAGTTACTCCTCCACCCTTGTTCAGTATGCTCTGTCTTTCAGTACGCTTTATGTTGTGTCTATTGACTCAGCCCTGTCTGTTTACACTTACAGCGTGGCTATCTCCTGATTTTAGTATTTGTGTAGTTATATGTAAATATAAGTCATAACTAATTACTGCATAACATCGTGTTACTATTTTTGAAAACCTCCATAACATATAATGATCATTTTCTATAATTAGAATGTTTACCATATCCTTCATTTTTTTTTCAAACCGCACTGAGCTTTTTTTTCCTGGATAAAACAGCATCATACATCAAGTGAAACAATTCACTAGCTCTATTTTTCCCATAGAGCAGTTGCTGTCGGCACATTCTAATAACATCGGACTCAGAATGTGATACGCAGCTGAGATTTGTGGAAACACCAGTCTATCCGCAATCTTCCACTACAGCATTCAGGCCACAATCAATTCTAACAGTTTTCTCGCTTAAAGTGGACCTATCCCCCCTTTCAATGAATATTAGCAGCTCTGCATACTGATAATAAATTATGTTATGTTCATTTGTAAAGCACACATTTTTTCTGCTTTTAGACCCCTTTCACACTGGGATGGTTTTCAGGCACTTTATCGCTGGAAATAGCCGCTGCTAAGCGCCTGAAAACCGCCTCCCATTCATTCCAGACTGTCTTTTCACACTGGGGCGGTGTGCTTGCGGGACGTTCCGAAAAGTTCTGCAAGCAGCATCTTTGGGGGCGGTTGGGAGCGCTGTATTTAGTACTCCCAAAATGCCCTGCCCATTGGAATGAATGGGCAGTGCTTTCAAAACGCCTTAAAAGGGCTTTCAAAGCGCCACAAATGGGAGTATTTTAAAACCGCCCGCTAGTGACTGAAAACTGCTGCAAAACAGCGCCAAAGCACGGCTAAAACGAGCGGTGCTTTAGTGCTAGCAGCGGGCGCTGTCAGTGTGAAAGGGGTCTTACTGACATTTACTGTTTTTTCATTTCTTGGTATCTCTAAGGCACTGATGATGTCACCCTGGCCACACAGATGCTTCCTGGGAACTTCCTGTCACATGTTGCAGAAGACAGACCAAGTGTTCTAGGCTGAGCTTCAGGAAGTAAAGGGAAATAGATTTATCTGCCCTTAGTAAAAATGGCCACCATGAGAATAATGGGAAGTAAGGATGAGCTCAGGCATGTTCGCATACTCCATGTGCAGAGCCCACCAGGAAGTCGGCGCAGCGCTGTGCTAATCGCAGGCAGTGAGACATTGCCCGATCTCTGCAGCAGCGCATCGGGCATTGGAACGGGCATTTATGGACAACCCTAAAATAGGGTGAAATTTACAGGCTGCCCATAAATTAACTTATGGACACTGATAGGCTGCACTGGTGGGCACTGATGAGGTGGTGTAGTGTCATATTTTGCTCCCCATCATAGAATGCTCCGGAAGTGACGTTGCGGCCAGAAATTTAGCACTGCACATGCGCGATGCATTCCAAACACTTGCGCCATGCGTTCCAAATGATTTGCGACAATGCAGACCAGTGAAACCGTCAGATAATGTCAGAGAAGTGAGGTAATCCCCTCCCTGAGCCACAGTTATCTGCTCTCTCTCCGCCGCTCTCTGCTCTGTCTAAAGTTAATGTCACGATTACCTCCCCTCACTCCCATGACATTATCTGACGGTTTCACTGAACTACACTGTCAGAAATCCTCTGGAACGCATGGTGCAAGCATTTGGAACGCATCGCGCATGCGCAGTGCAAAATTTCTGGCCGCAACGTCACTTCCGGAGCATTCTATGATGGGGAGCAAAATATGACACTACAGGGGCACTGAGGGGCACTGATGAGGTAGTACTGATAGGAGGCACTAATACGCAGCACTAATGGGCATTGATAGACAGCACTTATGGACAATGATAGGTGGCATGGATAAGTGGCCCTGATGGGCACAGAGGGCGGCACTGATGGGCAGCACTGATGAGCATGCACTGATGGGCACTAAAAGGCAGCACTGACTTGCATTACTGATGGGCATAGATTGGTGTCACTGATGAGCACAGACTGGCATCACTGCTGGGCACTGTTGGGGCTGCACTGATAACCAGGGCACTGATTATCTGTACAGTTCTCCCCTGTATGGAAATGCCGCTAATCAGCTCTCTTCTCTTCACACTCTGTCAGTGTGAGGCGAGGAGAGCCGATTACCAGTACTTCCTTGTTTATGTTTGATCAGCTGATCACATGGGTAAAGAGCTCTGTAATCGGCTCTTTACTGAGATCGGGGTCGTGTCGTGTCCCAGGGACACAGCGAGCCTGCGATCATCACACTGCTCGCCCCCGCGGGCACGTGATTACGGTGAGACTGGGTGACATATGATGTCGGCCCAGAAAAAGAGAAGATCCCATCTGCCATAGATTAGACTAATGATGCAGGGGGTTAAAGCTTAAGTCAAGGTTTCTTTTCACTTCAGTGTGTTTGGCCCAAGCTGGCCCCAACAAACTTTTACACAACTAAATGTAGCACCCGCTCATGTGCTATAAATGTAGCTAGCTTTTTTTTTTGGCAGCCAGGCCTTTGTGCTTTGAATCTGGGTCAGGATGAGTGACTCAGGGAGGCTGGAATGGCTCATCAGGCAGCATCCCTGGTATCTCCCCATACTTGCTGGAACTTTTGAGAACTTCCAGAAGAATGAGAGGTTAGAAAAAGCTGCCTGGAGTTATGATAAGGGCCCCAACCAATTTCCGGGCAAATGGGCTGGCAGGGGGATGGACCTCTTAAATACTCGGAGTCAGCCCAGCAGAGGCAGTGGAGTTCGGGTGGAAGCTGGAGATGGAGTGCTGAGAAGGTAGACAGATGCCTTTTGACAGTAGGGATCCTCTAAAGACACAAGGTGGAGGCTGTCCAGAGGCACGGGAGCAGGTGTCAGAACAGCAGGAGCCAGCGAGCACGTCCAAGACATCTCCAGGGAGAAGACAGCCAGGTTGCTGGTGAGTCAAACAGTCAGAGAGGACTAAGAGACAGCCTGAGAGGACTGAGGAGTGACAATCTGGCAGGACTGTGGAAGATTAGTCAGGAGGGCTAGTGAAAGGGGCAGCTGCAGCTAGATGGGCTGGCAGTGCCTGAAGAGGTGATTCTGGGATCAGTAGCCACAGGAAGGTAGCTGGACACTGGGACTTTTCTACACAGCAAAGGAGCCCAAGGTCCCTGTCGGATCCCACCTAAACAGTGTTAGGACTGGGCCTGAGTGTTTCTGCAAGCAAGTGAGACGCTGGAGGAAGAGGAGTGTACATAGAAGTGTTTATAGTTGAGTGTCCCTGAAAAGACTGTTTCAGTCAAGTGGGCATTCCATAATACCCCTATTCCCATCCAAGTTCAATACCCCTCATACTAATACAAATACAAAAACAAAGCTGCAAAGACTCAGCCATCTGGAGGAAGCCTTTATATCATTGAATACAAAGCTTCATCTGGTTGCCCACTGTGTATTAATTCATTAAAATACAAGGCTTCCTCTGAATGTTTCAGAAACACAGAGGTCCCCTTTCTGTAACCTTAAGAAAGCTGACTTCTGTGTCTTCAAATCTAATTTTTTTATTTCACGGGTTATATTTTGCTGCTAAAATGTAAGTAAAAATGTGAGATCTACTTTTCCTGGTTTTCTGGCTATTTTTGTCTATAGTGTAGCACTGACCCCCGAAGGAGCTGCTGGTTTTATTTGGCCTTACCGTTACCTCACTTGATTGCTTCTCCGTCTTTGGGTTGCCGTGGTAGATGGCCCAAGGAATGTGGAAACTGACACTGAATCCTCTTTAGGGTTATTTATTTAGAACAAAACAGAGTCTCTCAATAACAGATAGAGGGTTAGGAGTGAGTTCAGGTACTTAGATTGCAAAAAAATTGAAGTCTTTAGAGAAAATCCAGAGAATAGCAACCGTTTCACAACTGGATTTAATGACCCCCAGATAGACCTCCTCTCACTAGGCCTAGCAGCCGGTGGGGTGCTCAGTAAAGTCTCTGCCACAGACTTATGAGGTACATTTGAGCGTTACTGAGGGACGTAGATAAATTTAAAGAGCTAACATATGGTACCAGGTTCTCTCAGCCGATCTGGTGATACCGTATAAGTGTTTGATCCAGGCTGTGTCCTTCAACTAAGCCTCCAGACTCCTTCAGAGAAGCCAGCCTTGCGCACAGCCTTCTCCTGAAAAGTCCTCTCCTGGGGTTCTTCAGTTGCTGGGCCTCTCCCTTCACATAAGATGGCACCGGACCACCCTTGGATCAGTAGGCCCCGAAACTTCACTCGGGCCTGTCCCTGCAGTTGCATCGCTTCGGGCCAGCCGGCCCCGACACTCAGGATGCATGGTTCCGCACTCCAGGCCAGTAGGGCCATGGGGCTGGGTCAGGAGGACCACCAGAACCCAACAGACAGAAAATAAGACGAACCCCGCCAACGTGGCATCGGTACCTTAAATACCACCCCCCAAAATGCACAGCAGGAGAACACTCCCACTGGGCTGGTTCCGAGAGAATAGTGGCATTCAATGCACCCAGCTAGACACCTGCAGTCAAGGAGAACCCAGTGCAACCCAGCTAGACTGGTACTGAAACCAGAAATTTGGAGAAATAGTCCCAAAGCCCAACTATGGCTTCAGGCAAATTAACTTTTCAAAAACCATAGCACCTGCTTGTCAGGAGCCAGCGCTACAATAGCAATTGGAGGATTGATTAACCCCTAATTCTGGAATTGCTGCACTTCTCTCTTTTGCCACTAGGTGGCCTGGTAGCTGGTGACATTGGATAAGACAAGGGCATAGCAAGGACAGATTATGAATGAATGGGGTATCTCAACCAATGGGCAGGGATTTTCTTGGGTCCCTTGGCCTGCAGGGAGAGCCTATTTATTTGGGTGGAGTCAGGTGATCGGGGTTCTATGCCACCTGGACAGCTGTCTGGGTGGATGTGTGTCATTCTGCCCCAGGCTGCTAGGCCATAAGCCTGAGGCCTATCTCGGGGACATCTGGCTGCTAGACTGTCTGAGGGCTTATCCAGAAGCAGGAGAGCAGTGTAGGGTTGGGACTGGGGGCTTGTAGTCCAACCAGAAGTAATGGGAGACCATCCACCTTGTTATCAGAGACCACTGTGAGTAAGCTGAGGCCAGTACCAGAGCAAAGCAGTGCGAAGCCAGGGACCTAGCGTGTCAGCAGGGGTGACGCTTGAAGAGTGTCTGTGCATGCCAAGCCAGGGACTCAGCAGGGATGTGGGAGTGATGCTTCAGGAAGATATTTAGTGCTAACAGTGGAAGAACTCAGGGGATCCAGTGGCTATTGGATCTGAAGTCTAGTGAGAGAGACTGGGAGCTCATTGAATGAAGACCCACAGTGAGTAATTGTGGGGTAAGCTGAGAACTGTTCGTGTTGCAAGTAGTTGGATACAATTACAGTTAGTAACGTCTACAAGATTGCTACCATAGGAGACAGTGTCCTACCTATACAGAAATGTTGCCCGGCTGGTGGCCTTCCCCTGTATGGCTGTCTGCCTATAGAAGTCTCTGAGTCTGCCAACTAACATTGCATCTACCTAAGGGTGTCCTGGCCCTAACCCTCTATCCCACAGTTTGGTTTATTATTATTATTATTATTATTATTATTATTCAGGATTTATATAGCGCCAACAGTTTGCGCAGCGCTTTACAATATGAGGGCAGACAGTACACTTAAAATACAAATCAATACAGGAGGGATCAGAGGGCCCTGCTCGTTACAGCTTACAATCTAGAAGGGAGGGTCAAGTTGAAACAAAAGGTAATAACTGTGGGGGGATGAGCTGATGGAGAAAATTTTAATACAGTTATGTGTGGGTGGGGTAGGCTTCTCTGAAGAGAAGTGTTTTCAGGGATCGTCTAAAAGCTAATAAAGTAGGAGATAGGCGGACAGATTGGGGTAGGGCATTCCATAGGATTGGAGAGGCTTTGGAAAAGTCCTGGAGGCGAGTATGGGAGGAGGTGATGAGGGAGCTAGAGAGCAGGAGGTCTTGAGAGGAACGAAGAGAACGAGTAGGTTGGTATTTAGAGACTAAGCTAGTGATGTAGCTGGGGGCAGAGTTGTGGATGGCTTTGTATGTAGTTGTTAGTATTTTGAATTTAATTATTTGGCTGAGTGGAAGCCAGTGGAGGGATTGACAGAGAGGAGTAGCAGACACCGAGCGATTGGTAAGGTGGATGAGTCTGGCAGCGGCATTCATGATGGATTGAAGAGGTGATAGACTATGTAGAGGTAAGCCAATGAGAAGGGAGTTGCAGTAGTTGAGGCGGGAGATGACCAGCGAGTGAATTAAGAGCTTTGTTGTGTCATTGGTTAGAAAGGGGCGTATTTTGGAGATGTTGCGGAGGTTGAGGCGGCAGGATTTGTACAGTGATTGGATGTGTTGCTTGAAGGAGAGTTCAGAGTCCAGGACTACACCTAGAACCTTGGCGTGAGGGGATGGGCTTATGGTTGTGCCATCAATTTTGACAGTGAGATCAGGGGAAGGGGCATATGGGGGAGGAAAAATTATAAGTTTGGTTTTGGATAGATTGATTTTGAGGAAGTGATGTGACATCCAGACTGATATATCTGATAGTAAATTAGTGATACGTGAGGAGACAGAGGGAGTGAGCTGAGGGGTAGAGAAATAGATTTGGGTGTCGTCAGCATAGAGGTGGTATTGGAAGCCGTGGGAGGCTATCAGTTGACCCAGGGAGGAGGTATAGATTGAAAATAGGAGAGGTCCAAGAACAGAACCTTGGGGGACCCCAACAGAGAAAGGAAGAGGAGAGGAGGAAGTAGAGTTGTAAGAAACGCTAAAGGTGCGGTTGGATAAGTAGGAAGAGAACCATCGTAGAGTAAGGTCACGGAGACCAAAGGTGTGGAGTTTTTTGAGAAGGAGGGGGTGGTCAACCGTATCAAAGGCAGCAGAGAGGTCCAGGAGCAGGAGTACAGAATAATGTTGATTGGTTTTGGCCGTTAGTAGATCGTTTGTTAGTTTTAGGAGAGCAGTTTCTGTGGAGTGTTGAGGACGAAATCCAGACTGAAGGGAATCAAGAAGGCTATTATCAGCGAGGTGGACACTCAGTCGGTTGTAGATCAGACGTTTGAGTAGTTTGGATAAGAAGGGGAGCAAGGAGATGGGGCATAGGTTGTTAGGATTGGATGGGTCCAGTGAGGGTTTTTTAAGTATGGGTTTGACAAGTGCATTTTTTAGAGAGTTGGGGAAGATGCCAGAAGAGAGGGAGAGATTGAAGATGTGAGTTATAGAGTGTAGCATAGAGCCAGAGGGTGAACACAGCATTTGTGAGGGAACAGGATCCAGAGGGCAGGTGGTAAGGTGGACATTACCAAGTAGTTTAGCAACTTCGTCTATAGTGGTGGGGTTGAAAAAGGGAAGTAATGATTGTGCCTGTGGGCATGATGTGTAAAGCGTGGAGGGTATCAGAACAGTAGAGATCTCTGCGCGAATTGTATCAATCTTCTGTTTGAAGTGATTAGCAATCTCCTGGGCAGTGAGTGAGTTGGCGGGTGGAGGCGGTGGAGGACGTAGTAGAGAGTTGAAAGTAGAGAAGAGTTGACGGGGACGGGATGATAGGTTGCTGATGAGAGTGATAAAATAGTTCTGCTTGGCAGAGAGGAGGCTAGAATTGTATTTTTGGAGGGCAGATTTATATTGGTTGAAATCTCTCTGAGACTTGGTCTTGCGCCACAGGCGTTCATGAGCACGACTATGTTTTTTCAGACTTCTAGTGACATCTGTTTGCCAAGGTTGAAGGGGTCGGGGCTTGATTCTGTGTGTAGTGAGGGGGGCCAGTGAGTCCAGAGAGGCTAGAAGTGAAGTGTTGTAGACAGAAGTGGCTAGGTTGGTGCAGGATAGGGGTGAGATTTTGTCGTAGAGGTTGTCAATAGCAGAGTAGAGAAGTGAATGGTTGAGATGACGTAGGTTTCTGCAGGTAACTTCAATGCGGTTGGAGGGAGAGGAGGTGAAGGAGAGGGAGAGAGTGAAACTAATAAGGTGGTGATCAGAGAGTGGGAATGGATAGTTAGAGAGGTTGCATGGAGTGCAAAGGTGGGAGAAAACGAGGTCAAGGATATTGCCTTCGGAGTGAGTAGGATCATGTATCCACTGTTTCAGGTCAAAGGAGGAGGTTAGGCTGAGAAGTTTGGAAGGGGCAGAAGTGTTAGTATTAATAGGGATGTTGAAGTCCCCAAAAATGATTGTGGGGATTTCAGAAGAAAGAAAGTAGGGTAGCCAGGCAGAGAAGTCATCAAGAAAAGTTGATACTGGTCCAGGGGGCCTGTAGATCACCGCTATTCTTAGAGAAATTGGAGTGAAGAGACGAATGCAGTGTGCTTCGAAAGAGGAGAGTGACAGAGAGGGAGGTGGCTGAAGTACCTGAAAAGTGCTATGTGGGGCTAGAAGGATTCCGACACCTCCTCCCTTACGTCCATTGGATCTGGGGGAGTGAGTCCAAAGAAGACCACCATGGGATAGGGCCGCAGAAGACGCAGTGTCTGATTCGTGGAGCCAGGTTTCGGTGATGGCAAGTAGGTTAAATGAGTTGGCAATAAAGATGTCATGTAGAGAGGTGAGTTTGTTGCAGACAGAGCGGGAGTTCCAAAGGGCACAAGAGAAAGGGAGTCTGGTCTTGGGAAGAATAGAAATGGGAACTAAATTGTGTTGATTGCGGCTGCTGCCAGAGGGTGCAGGGTGATAGGTACAGTTTAATGATGGAGGTCCAGGGTTTGGGGATATATCTCCAGAGGTTAGGAGAAGCAGGAGGGAGGTAATATGGGAGTGAGATTTATATGAAGGGACATGCCCCAGGGTCTTGGAGATTTTTAGTGTGTGTGGATTTAGAATTAACAGGAGTTGGTGGGTGCAGTAATAAGGAGAGGGCAGAAGTGAGGGTGATATATATATATATATACTGTGGGGGGGAGAAGAGGGGTGGAGTTGAGATAATTTTAGTATAGAGGACAGAGCTGTCAGAAGGGGTGGTAGAGAATGCATGTTATAAGGAGAAAGTGCTAAAGGGTAAAATGAGGTCACCTGGTGTCTTTGTGGAGTTTTTCAAAGTATTTTCTTGTGTACTTTCGCTTTGTGCATTCGCCAAGTGCAGAGTCAGAAGTGCTTCCACATATTGAAATCCCCCCACTTGGCGAAAGAGCCCCAGTTGCAAGTGTGCCCCCTGCAATAGCTTCCCCCAAAATGAAGCTTAGCTTTATACTGATAGGGGTGGGGTGTGGGTGGATTTCAATTATCAATCAGGAGATAATAAAGCTTGGCTGGTTAACAGGGCAAAATTCTAACTTCAGAAACAGACTAGCAAGAGGGCACTAAAGTTAGACGGGCCATCATTTTGGGTAAGACAAGGGAGATAATAAAGCATTGTAATGTGGACAGGGCTACAGACTGTTGAGCAAAAACAACATACCAGCATTTTTAAAGACACACATAAAAAGCAGATAGCAGTGTTTCAGATTTTGGGTGGAGATGGTTCAGTTAGCACATACCAGCATTTTTAAAGACACACATGAAAAGCAGGTTTAACCACTTCAGCTCCGGACCAATAAACACCTTAAGGACCAGAGGTCTTTTTGCAATTTCGCACTGCGCTGCTTTAACTGGTAATTGCGCGGTCATGCAATATTGCACCCAAACGAAATTTGCGTCCTTTTCTTCCCACAAATAGAGCTTTCTTTTGATGGTATTTGATTGCCTCTGCGATTTTTTTTTTTTGCGATATAAATGGAAAAAGAGCGAAAATTTTGAAAAAAAAAGATATTTTCTTCTTTTTGTTATAAGAAAAATCGAATAAACTAAATTTTAGTCATACATTGAGGGCAAAATTTATTCAGCCACATGTCTTTAGTAAAAAAAATGTCAATAAGCGTATATTTTTTGGTTTGCGCAAAAGTTATAGCGTCTACAAACTAGAGTACATTTTCTGGAATTTACACAGCTTTTAATTTATGACTGCCGATCTCATTTCTTGAGGTGCTAAAATGGCAGGGCAGTACAAATCCCCCCCAAATGACCCCATTTTGGAAAGTAGACACCCCAAGGAAATTGCTGATGGGTATGTTGAGCCCATTGAATATTTATTTTTTTTGTCCTAAGGGATTGAATAATGACAAAAAAAAAAAAAAAAGTTGTCACTAAATGATATATTGCTCACACATGCCATGGTTATATGTGGAATTGCACCCCAAAATATATTCCGCTACTTCTCCCGAGTATGGCGATACCACGTGTGTGGGACTTTTTGGGAGTCTAGTCGCGCACGGCACCCCGAAAACCAATCACCACCTTCAGGATTTCTAAGGGTGCAAATTTTTGATTTAACTCCTCACTACCTATCACAGTTTCGAAGGCCATAAAATGCCAAAATAGCACAAAACCCCCCAAAATGACCCCATTTTGGAAAGTAGACACCCCAAGCTATTTACTGAGAGGCATGTTGAGTCCATGGAATATTTTATATTTTGCCACAAGTTGCGGGAATATTACAAACTTTTTTTTTTTGCACCAAGTTGTCACTAAATGATATATTGCTCACACATGCTATGGGCATATGTGAAATGACACCCCAAAATACATTCTGCTGCTTCTCCCGAGTACGGGGATACCACATGTGTGGGACTTTTTGGGAGTCTAGTCGCGCACGGCACCCCGAAAACCAATCACCACCTTCAGGATTTCTAAGGGTGCAAATTTTTGATTTAACTCCTCACTACCTATCACAGTTTCGAAGGCCATAAAATGCCAAAATAGCACAAAACCCCCCCAAATGACCCCATTTTGGAAAGTAGACACCCCAAGCTATTTACTGAGAGGCATGTTGAGTCCATGGAATATTTTATATTTTGCCAAAAGTTGCGGGAATATTACAAACTTTTTTTTTTTTTTGCACAAAGTTGTCACTAAATGATATATTGCTCACACATGCTATGGGCAGAAGTCAAATTACACCCCAAAATAAATTCTGCTGCTTCTCCCGAGTACGGGGATACCACATGTGGGGGACTTTTTGGGAGCCTAGCCACGTACGGGACCCCGAAAACCAAGCACTGCCTTCCGGATTTGAATATAAAATGCTATAAAAAACAAACTAACCAGAGTCACCCGTAACACTTATACGGTGATCAGTGGTGAAAGGGTTAACTAGGGGCAATCAGGGGGTTCAAATTTTTATTAGGTAGTATATGGGGGTCCCTGGCGCTATATAAAAACCTGACGGGGAACCTAAATAACTAACTGGCTAACCAGCGTCACCAGTGACACTTATACTGTGATCGCTGGTGAAAGGGGGTGAAAGGGTTAACTAGCAGCAATCAGGGGGTTAAAACCATTATTGGGTAGTATATCGGGGTACCTAGCGCTATAAAAACCTGGCGGTGAACCTAAAAAAATAACTAGCTACCTAGCGACACTAGCGACACTGATGCAGCGTTCAGAAAAATTATCGCTTAGTGACACTGGCAAAAGGGGGTGAAAGGGTTAACTAGCGGAAATCAGGGGGTTAAAACCATTATTGGGTAGTATATCGGGGTACCTAGCGCTATAAAAACCTGGCGGTGAACCTAAAAAAATAACTAGCTACCTAGCGACTGTAGCGACACTAATGCAGCGATCAGAAAAACGATCGCTTAGTGACACTGGCAAAAGGGGGTGAAAGGGTTAACTAGCGGCAATCAGGGGGTTAAAACCATTATTGGGTAGTATATCGGGGTACCTAGCGATATAAAAACCTGGCGGTGAACCTAAAAAAATAACTAGCTACCTAGCGACACATGCAGCGATCAGAAAAATGATCGCTTAGTGACACTGGCAAAAGGGGGTGAAAGGGTTAACTAGCGGCAATCAGGGGGTTAAAAACATTATTGGGTAGTATATCGGGGTACCTAGTGCTATAAAAACCTGGCGGTGAACCTAAAAAAATAACTAGCTACCTAGCGACTGTAGCGACACTAATGCAGCGATCAGAAAAACGATCGGTTAGTGACACTGGCAAACGGGGGTGAAAGGGTTAACTAGCGGCAATCAGGGGGTTAAAAACATTATTGGGTAGTATATCGGGGTACCTAGCGATATAAAAACCTGGCGGTGAACCTAAAAAAATAACTAGCTACCTAGCGACACTAGCGACACATGCAGCGATCAGAAAAATGATCGCTTAGTGACACTGGCAAAAGGGGGTGAAAGGGTTAACTCTAGGGGCAATCAGGGGGTTAAATCTTTATTGGGGGGTGATAGGGGGCTACCCTGGACCTAACACTAACTGTCCTGACAGTTTTTACTGTCACAACTGACACTGAATGCATTGATCAGTAAAGAAATGATCAATGCAATCAGTGACACTGTGACTGGGGGGGGAGGGGGGGCGGGGGGCGATCGGGGGGGGGATCGGGGGGGGGGGTTTGTGTGCCTGTGTGTACCTACATGTCAGTGTAGTGTTGGTGCACACTTACTTTTACTCTTCTCCTCGTAGTCCGGTCAAAAAGACCGCCCCGAGGAGAATGACATCACTTCCTCCTTCCTGTGTAAACAATACACAGGGGAGGAAGCTTCTCATTGGCCAGGAGCGATCCAGAGGGGGTGGCCGAAAACCAATGGCCATCCCCTCATCACGGAGCGCTCCTGGACCGAATCGGACCGCCGTAAACAGCGGGAGGGGGTCCGATCGGACCCCCCACCCGCTGGAAGGCAATCACGTAGATGTACGTGATTGTGCCTGCCTGTGCCATTGTGCTGACGTACAATGGCAATACGGCGGTCCTCAAGTGGTTAAGAGACAAAAAATCTATTTGCATTCAAAAAAGTGTCTGGCGTCCACCCTTTTTCATTTTGCATTACACCCACCATGCCTTGCCTCTACACAGAATGATGTCAGCTGTCCCTGACTCTGGAGGTCGCCATTACACAATAAAATACTTGACAGGGGTTTGAACACTTCCCTACTCTATCAAAAACGTACAAAAAAATTTGGGCTTTAGATATCTTTTATTGGTTTCAGTGATCGCTAATGGACAGCAGGTGGTGTTGTAGGTTTGCCATAAGCATACAGTTAACTGTTTTTATATGTAGTTTAAAAAAAATTGTCATGCATATTGCATGGTGGAGAAACATACAATTCCTGCTGAAACATTTAATCTCCATAGTCAGGATCCCTCAACACTGGAAAAAAGACTGAAAACATGCAAAATATTGGCTTAGAAGCTGACTGGGCCAAATAGAAACAATTACTCCCACTTTCCCTGTCCAAAAGATATGAATAAGAATAGGTACTAAAATGTATTATGACTGATTAGGATGCTTCACCATGGTTACACAAATCCCCATCTCCACCAGGTTTTAAAATTGTATTACAAATAAACACCCACATGAACGTCCCCCCAAAAGGTCATAAAATGTTTCAAAAGGTTTTTGGTGTGAATAGGCTTCTTCAAACAAAAGTCATTTGAAATGAGAAGTCCACTTCAGTTCAGGTTAGTTTTGTGCTCTTCATTCTCTTCTAACTAGGGTTGCCACTTTTTCTTCAAGCCAAACCCAAACACTTTAGCAGCGCACAGCATTTTTTTTTTTTTTTTTTTTTTTTAGCATACACTATAGGATTGTAACAGACCTGGGACACCTTTGGGTGCTTCAAAGAGAATAGTAATGTGGCTTGCATAGTGCCCCCCTCACCCTCCTGTCAGGCCCTGTTCCGAGTCACATTCCTGTCTGAATATCATGTCTGAGCTTAAGGCGTACTGAAACCCGGACACATGATTCAAAATCCAGACTGTCTGGCTGAATCCAGGACATGTGGCAACCCTGCTTCTAACCTATCTTATCTTTGCCGTGACTATTTCTCCAGGAGGAAGGGATTGGATATTCATGCCACCTCTGGCAGGCATGGTAACAAAGTCTGGTTGGGTGCTTTAAGATTACTTTCTCTCGGAGCCAGCCCAGTGGGAGTGTCACTCTTGCTGTGCTTTCTGGGAGAGGGTACTTAAGATGTGGATGTCACGTGTTTCGGGGGTTCCAGTCCAGAAGTACATTCTGACTACATGGTCCTGGTCCTCCTGACTAGCCCCCAGGACGCCTATGGCCTGCGGTGTGGATCTACCTGACTTTATGTCTAGAGGCTGGCTAGCCCGAGGCAAGGAAACTAGAGGAAGGATTCACAGGTGGTCCGGTGCCATCTCAAGTTGTGGAGAGGCACAGCAAATACGAAGTTATCCAGGGGAGGGCTCTTCGGGAGAAGGCCACACAAGGGTTGGCTTCTCAAAAAGAGCCTGGTAAAGCTGAAGGACCTAAGCGAATCCAATCTCGTGGGTATCGCCGGACCAGCTGCAAGATAGTGGTACCACACGAGTGTTCTACAAGTATTCAAGTTTCCTTGTTCATGTACTATAACAAAGCCTGTGGCAGAGACTTATTCCTACATGTGCTCTATCTTGAAAGTCTGTGGCAGAGACTTGTTCCTGACTCAAGCACCCTGTTGGCTGCTAGGCCCGGTGAGAGAAGGACTATCCAATTAGGGTGAAGATCCAGCTGTGAATAGATATTCTCTGGATGTATTCAAAGTAACAGAGTTCTTTCATAACGTTTTTTAAACAAAGAGTACCTGGACTTTCCACCTAAACCCTCTGATCCTATACTGAGAGACTGTTGTTTAACTACGTTCTTTGCAAATAAAAATCCCTTTAAGTGGATCTGTTGTTCTTGGGCATCTACCACGGGAAACCCCCTAGACGCATACAAGGTGCAGAAGGTAATGGTAAGCCCAATAAAACCAGCCGCTCCTTCGGGGGTCAGTGCTGCAGTTGTAAATCATCACTTGAACCAAATCTTTGGTGCTCCAAAAGGAGTGTCAGCTGTACAAGTGTGAACCTCACACCGGTTGAAGGAAATAAAATTGCTTGATTCCCCCATCAACAACGAATCCCTCCCACTGTGCTATTGTATTCTCACAGTGGAAGATTTCCAAACCATTAGAAGTGATCTCATGGAAAAAAACTGACAGGCTGGATCAACTTCAGTACAACCAGCCTGTTCATAGTTGGATTGAAACATGTCTGGTTCCTGCTGACCCCACTGATATTCGATCCATCCATGGCCAGCCTTAGCCCCTGAGTGTATACAGTATATCCCATAGACCTGTGGTGCAATTCGTACAAATTTCCAGAAATGCGTACATTTGTGAGGATCCCCAATATGAATTTTTATGCATACGAATTTTGTATGAAATATGAAATTTCGTTTACAAATTTCGGATAATTTTTTCATAATGAACGTTCGTTATTGTTACGAAAAGTTAACAAAACTAAAAGTTAAAAACCCAGGAAGTCAGCACAGCACAGGGATAGTGGGAGCCCCTCATAATGATAAATTTATCATAACGAACTTACGTTATTGTTACGAAAAGTTTACGAACCTAACGAAGATTCGTATTTTGTACGAATCCGTATTGAATTTCGGACACAAATTACGAATTATTTATTTATTTATTTTTTTGAAAATCTGTTTATTGAGTTTTAAACCATTGAACAAAAAACAAACAACAAACATTGGTCACGACTAGAGTGGACTTCGGTATCTACAGAGACATGAGAAGAGGCAAACAGTTGCGTGCATCATAACAGTGGGCCAGAGACCTCATAATGGTTCCCGCAGGTGGCATTTGTGGGCAGGATGACGTCAGTGGGCCCAGAGCATCCACCACCAAAATACAATTACATTCACACTTGCATGTTCCTATTGTGGAGGAAAATATCAGGTTAAGAAGGGTGCAAGTCAGAGGCTGTGGAGGGATCAGCCAGCCATTTGGACCAAACCTTAACATATTTGCGGGGGCAACCCCTATTAGAGTAACAATCCTTGTATAGGGGCAGGCTACTGTTAACTAGTTGTTTCCACAAAGATAGAGGAGGAGGAGTGGGCTTACGCCAGCTAAGGGCTATGGCTTTGCGGGCATAAAAGAGGAGTAGTCCGACCAGAGTGTGGCTAGCCACAGTGGGAACTACGAATTAATTTTAATATGAAACGGAAGGGAACGAAACAAAACAAATTTATTGACGGCGCACATGTTTAATATCCCATACTTAGGGCTGCCCCATAAGTCAGGGCCTAGGAGGTACAGACCTCTTGAGCCAGGTTTCCCTGTGTAATCAGACTTCATAATGTCTCATTTGTAAATTCTGTCAGTGCAACTGTTACTTGGCTTTGTTTGCCATTGTTGTTATTATTGTTGCCTGTACTTGCTCTGCTGGATGTATTGCCCAAATAAACATCCTTTCCTTCAGCCTTGGTGTATTGGACGGTGCTGCACTGTCTGACGGGCTGTTATCACCAGGAACCAGGGAACCCATCCATCAGCGGCTCCTTCAGGGGTAAGTGAGACACAACTAAAAATAACATACCAAGATGTTGTGAAGGCTTGCTAAAGTGATTTTTGCCAGTGGCCAGTTGTGTCTCCGGTTTAAGATTTGCAGAATATAAATCCTGTGCTTTACACATAAATGTATATTTACATTGACACGCTACAGTCTACAGTCCTCTTCCCGCGGCCTTGAATGGAGCTGGGAAAGGGGTTATGTGGGGATTCATCTTCACAACAAAATGAGGTATCACCGTACTTCCATCTCCACACTCTTCCCTTCATCTCAGGGCAAATAGTGTCTCCATAGCAGGGACACTGGTGTAAGCGTCATTCATTTATTCCCCAAAGCAAACATCCTTGTTTATCAGAGTCCACACATAATTAATTTTCTTAAATAAAAAAGAAAATATTCTCATTGCAGCCTCTGGGAGGAGATGCAGCAAACTCGTAAAACCTGCTATATTCATTAAACTCATTTGAAGCGTGTATCGCTTTACCACAGTTATATAACCCCTTACCTACCATGCGATTTTAATCTCGCTTAATCATTACAGACGTTTTTATAACAGTTACTCCTTCCCCTCCTCATCCGTTGTCACTCAGTGATGTGACTTTCTTCTGGGTTAGTTTGGCAGTGACAAGTCTCGATGTCAGCTAAGAATGTGATATGTGATAAGAAAAGGACAGGACTGTGGGAGTCTGGTGAACTTAGACTGCTAGACCCCACAGCTGGACCCACATTTGCTTGTATAGATCTATATAATTTTCTATTTATAAGGCAGTGCTGTGAAAAGGGAGACAGACCAAACCGGGAGTCTAATTTCCAGACCTTACTGTCTCAAATACCTTCCAAAGTAAATGTTAGTGACATAGAAAAGAGATTATCGGTATTCTCTTTACAGGGGCTGGCCCCTCAATACACACGCTCACATCCCCACTGCTGCTTTACACTCACATCACAGTTCTCTTGGCTAAATGTGTTCACATTGGGGAAAAATATTTTTCTTCATACAGTGGAAATTGCTATGCCTCATGCTGAATGTAGATGAGCCTCTCCGAATCCCAGAAACCTTAAAGAGGAAGTAAACCCTGATGGGTTTCCTTCCTCTTTGTCTCCCTGCAAAGGTAAAGCATCATGGACTACTATGCATCGCATAGTAGCCCATTATGTGTCACTTACCTGACACAGGAGCCAGAGATGTCACCGCTGTCCCCTGTAGTCCAGAGTGTCCATCTTCTTCCGGGTATCGCTGCTCTGGCCACCCACAGCGCCGGACGTCAGCGATGACATCACGCATGCGCATGGGAGCCGCCACTAGCGGCATATTGCCATTAGCAGCGGCATGCCCAGTGCGCCTGCGCACCGCTGTCTACGGCGCATGCGCCGTAGACAGCAGTGCCTGTCTTTTTGTGAATATCTCCTAAACCGTGTAGGTTTAGGAGATATTTCTTGGACCTACCGGTAAGCCTTAATCTAGGCTTACATGTAGGTGAAAGTGGTTTGTAAGGGTTTACAACCACTTTAAAAACCATGGTATGTCTTTAGTGAAAGAATAATGAGCTGTAATTCAGGAACAGTGAGGTTGATTTACTAAAGGCATACAGGCAGTGCACTTTGCAATGTGCAGTGGCTTCAGAGCTTAGTAAATGAGGTAAAGGTTCACTTTGCAAAGAATACCCAATCATGTGCAAGGAAAATTGCTTGTACATGTTTGGATGATGGAAGTCAGCAGAGCTTTTGCTCATTTACTGAGCTCTGGAGCAACTGCACTTGCAGAGTGCAAAGTCATTTTGAAAAGTGCACAGTCTATTTGCCTTTAGTAAATCAACACCATTGAGTCTGCATAGTTCACACAAGTCCCTCTTTTGGGGACCAAATTTCCTCAGCCTTCTTTATGTAGCACTACCCCCGTAAGGCACAGTCAGTTATGCAACATTTCCTTCATGCACTCCAATGCAGAAATCAGTCCTTGGCTTGTTTTTGATGTTTTATTAGGGCTTGATAACTTGGATGGGGTAGGGAAATATGGGATGCCCAACTTGAAACTGTCTAGAATTATGGATACAGGGACACCTCCTCCCTATTTACAAAAAGTTCTCTTCTTCCTTCCTCCTGCACAAACTTTGTTTCCTATGTATAGAACCTGCTGCTCACTCTTCAGGGGACTATAATGCCCTGTACACATGGTCAGACATTCCGACCAAAAAATCTGTCAAATTTTTTCTGACGGATTTTGTCCGACACTTGTGTTGCATACACACGGTCGGACAAAGTTGTCGGAAAATCCGATCGTTCGGAACGAGGTGACGTTCATTGCATACGACGGGACTACATAGAGGCTAGTAGCCAATAGCTTTGGTCTCGTAATTTAATCGAGCATGCGTGGCACTTGGCCATCGGAATTCTCTACAAACGATCGGAAAAAGTCTGATCAGATTTTTTTGTCGGAAAATTTTAGATCCAGCTCTCATATTTTTCCTTCTGAATTTCTGACAGAAAGAGTCCGATAGAGCCCACACATGACAACATAATCTGATCAGAACTTTTCAGTTGGAATTTCTAACTGTGTGTACAGGGCATAACAGTTTTATTGTCAGTCCAGCAAAGATCCGTTACAGGCAGGGACTCTCAGACCCTTGATAAAGTACAGTGAGCAAACAGCATGACATTCCTCCTTCTGCTTCTCTGTGGCCACTGATTGCAGAAAAATGTTAGCCCACCTGGCTGCCACCAGCCACACCTAGCTGATCTTCCTTCCAATCCTGCTGACTAACTTTTTGCCCCAGTCCTGCCCCGACTGGCACTCTTTCATGGAGACTCCCCAGGGCAAGGATGAAGACTAAGCCCACTGCTGTCTTCAGAGAGAACTGTTACAGCTTACAGTCTCTCCCCTTGTGCTGTCCCTGCACAGTTCTGATCTTTACACACTGTCTGTATTTGCTTTGTCCTGCTGCCTCTCCCGAAGGCTCTCTGTCAACTGTTTTTGTGGTGGGATTCCTTCTAGGCCAGATATTCCGAGCCTCCAGCCCAAGGTATCACCCCTCCCCGGCAGGGGGGTTTCCTCAAGGGCCACCTACAGCCTCTCCTCAGATCTCCATCTCCATCTTCCACCTGACTGTCCTGCTGGAATTGCCCATGTCTATTTATGGAGTTGTCTCAGTCCCCTGCCAGGCCCCTTCTGGGGATAGGCTGAGACTCCATAAATATTCAAGGAAGCTCCTCCTAACCCCGCCCTCTAGTTCTAAAAGATTTTTCAACCTTCCAGACGCCAGGGGGAGGCACCAGAGAGCTGCCAGGATGAGTCATCCAGTCCTGGCATCTAGTAACCCTGGCCCAATTCAATGACTCGGTTATTCCTGACCAGAAATACTGTATGTTTTACCTACGTAGACTCAACTTCTAGTAGCACACACTAGAGGGTGCTACATATAAATAAATGGATTATTATTCAACCAAAAAGAGCATACATATTTTCTAACCTATGGGTTCCCACAAAAATATAAACTGCCATATGCTGCAAAGAGCAGGCAGCTCCAGGACTGGTAGACAACCCAGAAACACCTGAGGTGGCCAGTAGTTTAACCAGTGACCAGCTTTGAGCATCACTGGCTTTGGACTAATAACTGCCATCTCTAATCTGAGGGCCACTTACCCATCATGTTACTTAAAGTATATATGTCAACCGTCACCTTGTAAAACAACCTATTCAGTTTAAAATATATAGTACTGGGGGCGTGGCTTGGCGCCGAGCGTAGATGGCCGCCTGATCCTCTGGCTCTGTCCATCGGAGGTCCTGCCGCCTGCTTAACGGAGTGAAATTCGCTGCTATTATGGGGAAACTGAAGGGGAAGTCCCCGCGACCGCGGTCCCGCTCCCCGAGGGGAACGGATCAGGCGCCCGAGCGCAACATACCGGAAATTTTCCGGGCTCGATCACGCGAGGCCGCGGCTTCGCCTCAGGCCTACTCGGGACACCGCTCCTCCAGCCTGAGCCCGTCGCATAGGAGAGAAGCTTCTCCCACAGAGAGCCCCGCTGCTGCCCGCCCGCTGAACATGCAGGATCTTAGAGATGTGGCAGCAGATATTAAGAATTCCCTGACAGCAGTGATAACTGACCTCAGGAGGGACATACAATCACTACATGTGAGGATAGAGGAGCTGGAAGACACAACAGTCCGCCATGACACCACCATGCAGCAGCTACAACATGCCTCACAAACCCACAGTAGCCAACTCAGAGATATCCACAGAAACGTGGAAGATTTGGACAACCGCGGACGTCGCCATAATCTGCGGGTAAGAGGCATCCCTGAAACTGTTGATCAAGCCCACTTATCCCAAGTGACGGTACAGATTTTTAAAGATTTGTTGGGAAGACCCTCTGAATCCCCTATTGAATGGGAAAGACTGCACAGAGCACTTAAACCCAGAGGTAGAGACACAGACCCCCCCCAGAGACGTGATCTGCTGCCTGTCAAGCTTTCGACTGAAGGAAGACATTCTGCGCAGGGCAAGAGACCGCCATAACCTGAACTACCAGGGGGCAGAGATTAAAATATTCCAGGACCTCTCCCCCATAACCCTTCAAAACAGGAGAGATCTCCGCCCACTTTTAGATGTTCTCCGCCACAAAGGGATCCAATACTGCTGGAAGTTCCCCTTCTGCTTATCGGCCTTTTCGGCAGGGCGAACAGCTAATCTGAGAGTCCCGGAGGACCTCAGGGAATTCTGCAGTACTCTACAAATCCCTCTCGTGGACCTTCCAGACTGGTACAGAGCCTACCGCAACCCGCCAATGCCGAGAACCAACTCTATGGAAGCCATTCCAGTCCGGGATGACTTCCACATCCGGAGACGCAGATCACTCTCCCCTAGGCCGCTGAATCAAAGGGACCCGAGAGATAGAGACCGCCAGAGCCCGACTGCATCCCCAGCCCACAGGAGAGCGCGGCCAGATAGGGCTTGAGGTTCTGGTCCTCTTTCCACTATACATCTTCAGCTTCAACTTGCCCCAGAACTGCCATTTTTTCCTTTTTTCTTCTTCTTTTTTTCAGATTTTATCATTCTCTTCGCTCAGTCTCTTGTCCTGACTGTTGGGAACTTCCTCATAAAACTGCTCTTTTCTCCCGTATCTTCACATACCAGCATACCCGTTGTACTACATGGGACTGATTTCTCTGACATTTCACATATGCTTCTATGCCTGGTTTTCTCCCTAGGGACCAGTGATCAGTCTTTGGATGGATAGATTTTCTGCTGCGGATCTACACTGTAGGAGGGTGGAGGGGTGAGGGGTTATTACAACCTTCTGCTTTTAATGTAACTGTTCCCTGAGGACCTCAGACGGTCATGGTACGTCTCATATGCACACAGACATGGACTCCTCCAGCAGGTTGGGATACATTCTTCCTCTCTCCGTCACCCTCTTTGTTTCTGAACACCAACACCTCCTTATTCTTCTTCTCCTCCTGCTCATAAACGCCTTTTTCATGCTCATACGTCCTGACTGGTTGCGCTAAGATACAGGGTGGTGGGAGGGGTGGGATGTGGTCGCTCTCAAGATATTTTAGACACCTAATCTGGTTTATGCGATTTAACATGTTGCCAATGTTCTCTGTTTATCTCGTTCTTTACAGCAATCTCTCTGCATGTTAGAGTTATATTCCAGTAAGAATAGCCAGGCATGATAGGGCTGCATCCCCCTGCCTACCACACGACCCAATATAGTTATAATCCTTAAGGAGTCTGACTCTTTGGTTTACTTTGAGAAGCTATCACCTTAAGTTATCCCAAATTAGATGAGAGACTCACCACTCCTTCCACTCTGCTCGTGGGAGACTGGTCGCTTTACCTTACGAAGAGACACCAGATTAAGGGTTACTGCCCCTTTGATATGGTTCTATAGGGACACAGCTGAGACTCATGACGCTTCCACCTTACAACCATTACCAGTTCACATTCATACCATATGGTCTTCTATTCCCATCTAACCTGGTTCCTGCTTGTATTATGCTTTTCCGAACTACCAGTTGATGAACCCGGGTGCAATGTCTAGCCTTTCAAACATTCTTTAGTCCTCTACTAAACCGCAAGACGGGTACACTTCTTTCCCCCAACAAGGGTGTTTCACGACATCTTGGGAGACCCGACAGTCAGGACAGCTTTAGTTTTATTGTTTATCACAGTTTTACAATGTTTACAATAGCCGAGGGGCAATACCTACAGCAACACAATGCCTATTGATGTCCCCCTGAGGGTATACTCTCTGTGTCTTATTGTTAAGTTTGATGGTTTATCATATCATATTTGTTCTTATTCATGCTGGGATACATATGTAGGACTATGTCCTCTGCACTGTGATCTAATGTCCCTAACCTTTCTCTTTTCCTCCCGAAACATAAAAATTAGGCACCTGCTCCAACATCTAAAGCCTTTAACCTTGACCTCCCATGGACCAGAAGCACCACTGACTGATACTCGGACGCCTTTCACCCCCCCACACAATGGGAAAGTGAATACCTCCGTTGACCCATACCGGACGCAACCCACTGTGACAGGGTAAAGTAGCTGGACTACTCTCGCCCCCGGTAAGTTCCTTACCCCACACGCTATCCCCACCTTATTGACCCTTGTCCCACTTTCCTTACCCTAGCCCCTGGTAGATCTCCTACCCCTACCTTCCTTCCCCCTTTCTTCCTACTCCAGGGCCTCGCCTTCTCGGTCCCTTGCCGCCTATCTAGCCGTAGCACATTCGGGGTCCGCATTCTACCCCCGACAAAGCCTGTTAGGAATTGCCACTCGGCAACAAGGTGTACTGAAGACTTTTTCGCACACCTGCCCGGAACTCGATCACTATGTCTTCCGCAAACCTCACCATGCCTTTGACCAAAGTTAAGATAATCTCACAAAATGTTAAAGGCCTAAACATCCCTGAAAAACGTAGTCTTGGAAATGATGGCCAAACTGAAGGCGGACATAGTATTGCAAGAAACTGCAAGAAACTCACCTCCATGCAAAAAGCATACCGAACTTTTCAAACCGCCTGTATCCGACGGCTTTCCATGCACCTAACCCGATAGCTAAAACGAAAGGGGTCTCGATCCTACTGTCAAAAAATGTACAATGGCATACGATCGACACCCTCATAGATCCAGACGGACGCTTTTTGTTTCTGAAAGGAACCATCCACAATAGATTGGTTACTTTAGCCAATGTGTATAGCCCTAACAAAGCTCAGGTCAGCTTTGTCCGATCTGTCGTTTCTGCCCTGATAGGTTTCCAATCTGGAATCCTTCTATTAGGAGGAGATTTTAATGTTCCGCTTCAACCCCTCCTAGACTCATCGTCCGGATCCTCAGTTTTGCCGTATAGAGCGCTCAGACAAATTAAACTGCAATTGCAAGATCTCCTACTACACGACACCTGGCGAACACTACACCCTACCGAAAAGGACTACACTTTCTTTTCGGCCCCCCACAATAAATATTCTAGGATTGATTACCTATTCCTCTCACAGAAAGACCTTCCCCTCATGACATCAGCTACAATTGAACCGTTGCTCTTAGCAGATCACCACCCTATAACTCTCACCTTAATGTTCCCGGAACTATGCTCAACCACCAAAACATGGAGGCTTGATTCCTCCCTCCTCACATCAGAAGGAGATATAGCAGACATACGGGACCACATAACTGAATATTTCCGAGATAATGCCAACCCGGAGACTTCTCCCATTACCTTATGGGAAGCGCACAAATGTGTAATTCGCGGTAAACTCATCAACCTAAAAGCAACCCGGAAGAAAGAACAACAGGCTATACTCAAAGAACTGACCACCAAAATTCGGACATTAGAAAGAGCCCACAAACACTCGCTAGCCCAAAGCACATACCTAGAACTTACACAAGCCAGAAAATCACTCTTAGACATTTTCAAACGCAGGACCCAACGCAAATTTACCCTAACCCACAAACTCTTTTATGAACAAGGAAACAAATGTGGGAAATTTTTAGCAAGAGCGCTCCAGAACAAAAAGGCCGCTACCAGCGTACACACCATTAAAGACCCTAACGGTAAAGCTTACTCAGCCACACCCGACATAGCCGCACAATTCGTGCAATACTTTAAAGATCTATACAACCTCCCCCAACAAACTGACACCCCTTCAAACACTTTTAGTAGACAGACGCTCATTACAGACTTTCTTAACAAATATAGCCCCAATCCCATCCCGAGCGAAGAGGCTCGGGATCTAGACAACCCCCTATCCGAAGATGAATTCAAATCGGCCATTAAACAATTAAAACCAGGCAAAAGTCCAGGCCCAGACGGCTTCTCAGCTCCATATTTTAAAACCTTCACAGACCTCCTCGCGACCCCATTCCTTAAGGCCTTTAATTCCCTTACTCCATCCTCTACTCCCTTTCACAGGTTACTAGAAGCCCATATCACGGTCATACCGAAAGAGAACAAAGACATCACCTCTGTCACGAACTATAGACCGATCTCGCTACTCAATGTAGACCTCAAAATATTTGCCAAAATTTTAGCCAACCGCTTATTGCCCTTTTTACCCTCTGCTATAAGGAAAGATCAGGTTGGTTTTGTCCCTGGCAGGGAAGCCAGGGACAACACCATCAAAGCGATTAACCTACACCATTTGCTTACCATCCAAAACCGTAGGGTTTTTTTTCTGTCACTGGATGCGGAGAAGGCATTTGACAGGCTGGCCTGGGACTATTTAGGAGCAGTCCTGCACCATTTAGGAATACCAAATCGTATGCTCAATTTTATCATGTCCTTATATGCCAATCCTACAGCTAGAGTCAGGGTAAACGGCCACCTGTCAGATGCCTTCCCCATCCGAAACGGTACGAGACAGGGTTGCCCCCTATCCCCCCTCCTTTTTGTCTTGACCCTGGAACCCTTCCTTCAGTGCATACATTCCAATGATAACATCAAAGGGATACCAGTAAGAGGTGACACATATAAGTTAGCGGCATTTGCCGACGATGTCCTACTATTCCTGACCGAACCACTGACATCAATCCCCTCGCTACTGAAAGATTTCGACCTATTCCGGCGCATCTCTAACCTGAAGATCAATTTCTCTAAATCCCATGCCCTCAACATATCTCTACCCGAGGATATAGTTGCCCAATGCCAACACAACTTCCCTTTCGTTTGGAAAAAAGATGCCATTACCTACCTAGGGACCCAACTCACTGCCCAACTGTCCGATCTGTACGCCAAAAATTTTGCCCCTTTGGTCCACGCTATAAGGTAAATGAGGGAACCATCTTGTTAGAAGACATCCATTTTGGGTATTGGAAAATTACTGTTAGCATGACATAGAAATCTATTGCTTAAGGTCATATGTGTTTTTGCTTGTACAAGGCATTTAGAATTGTCACAAGGTTAGATATCTGTTCAGAACAGATGGATGCGGTTAAGCTACTTCCCTTTTTGAGAGCAGAAGTAACTCCATGGCGTTAAAACCACAGGCCTGTCTTGCACCAGACTTAAGAAACATTTTAAACTGTATAAAAATGTATATATTTAGCTTTTTGTTACTAGGCAGAAATTGCTTGTACAAAAAAACCATGATGACGTAGTAAAATATACTATCTTGCATATTTTATGTGGCAGTCCCTGATTGGTTAAACCACAGGGCTGTCCTTCTGTTCAAACTAAATAAAATTGTTGTGTGTGCTTCAATAGACACATTCATTATTCACGTACAATAGCGTGTATGTGTAATGTTTTGTCCACCGGTGAAAGGGACCTCCGCTCTTCCATCCTAGCCTAGGCTACCAGGGGTATTATTAAGAAGACGAAGCACCTAACAGTTTTGGTACCAGCAAAGTGGGGTTCGTCTCGTCTTGCGACAGGTAAGTCACTTTACTCTTTTTTACCTGATTGGTGAATGGTGTAAACACTTACTCTGTCCGGGCGGCCGCTACGAACTTAGTTTAAAATTAAAAGAAGTAACTGTGCCTTCGCGATGGACTAGGCTGGTCACTCGGGAGGTGAAAAGGGCTCGCAAGGAATTTATAGGTTTAGGGGAGTCCGACTAGGTTGGTCTGACTTAAAACTATTGGTGATAGTATTTTTAACACGGGAAGTAGTAGATTACGCCCGTGACAAAGGGATTGGTGGAGTGGACGCCCATTTGAAAAAAATTTAAAAAAAAAAAAAAAAAAAAAGTGCACTATAAATTGATAAATGTATTGCAATACGGTTATGTCATGTCTTAAAGTATATTAAGAATATGTCTGTTTCTCTCTAGGTACACGTGTAAGTATATAGAGTATAAGTTTTAATATAGAGTATAAGGAAAATAATTGTTGTTGTTTAAATAAGTGCAGAATATGAGGAGCCCTCTTGTAGTGACATAGCATCCGCCTGCCCCCATTGCACGTTAGGTCTACTCTTCCTAAGAATAGATGACAAGTGGATTTTACTGACCACCAGACCAGGGGGGTTCTCTTGCAGACTTGGTGTAAGAGGGGTAAATACCGCCACCAGGAAAGATTTACCCTTCATCGTATATTAAGGGTAAATCTTCATAGTTTTATATAAGTCCATCTGCCCCAAAAAAGATCAGGGATCCTACTCCCAGACCAGAGACCGGATTGTTGGACAAACCGGGTGTTATCACCTGTGTCCTGCCACTAGACACACACTGCCCAGACTACTAGATGGGGAATACTGCAGCAACCCAAGCCATGGCCACCCCATCACCCTATGAATTTGTCAGTAATATGATCCCTGGCCCCCAGGTAGAACCATTTTGGACACAAGTCCGAGAAAGGTGTCAGCAATTGGGGATACATGACCCAGGGCCATATGGTCCTTGTACTGAGGAAGACTGGCAAGAAGTCAGTAAAATTTGTCAGGTACATAAGCATTCTTATCCTCCCTGCAAAGGGGCTGACCCACAATACATGAAGGATTGTTTCTGTGCATGGAACAAATGCCTTGGAAAATATAGGCAATTGTGGACAGCAAGGACATTGGAAATCCCAGTGCCCTTATAGGACTGGACAGATTAGAGCAAGAGGCAGAGGCAGGGGATTTAACCCCCAGACCCGCCCACAGTATCCCCGTTATCTGCCATACCAGAACCCTCGTCAACCACTACCCCAATATCCTACACAGCCACAAATAATGCACCGAGGGAAACTCTGTTGGTATTAATGGGACACCTGTCACCCATCCCATCACTCCACCACTGACTGTAGCCACTCCAGAAGGACAGAAATTATGTACCCAAACTTTTGCCGTCTTGTCCTCATGCCCTGTGCCCCTTATGGGACGGGACCTCTTGGCACAACTGTGTATTACCATTAAGTTTAATAAAGAAGGTTCCTATACCGCTAGTTCACCATTATGTGACTTACATGGCCCTAAGCGACATGCACACAGAGGGTTCCCAAAAAGACATGCACACAGGAGTTTCTTTCTAATAATCCTTCCCGCCTCTCTCGAAACACATGCTATCTGGGCGGAAAACAAAGGTAGCGTAGGTTTCATTAACTGTACGCCTTACTCGCCTCAGATGCGCCCTGACGCAGAAGCACAATATCACAAACAATACCCCCTGCCCCCCGAAAAGACCCAAGGCATCTCCCCTCAAATTAATGACTACATATCTAAAGGCATCCTAAGACCAATCATCAGTCCCTGGAACACACCCATTTACCCTGTAAAGAAGGCCAGTGGCGAGTGGAGACTCGTCCAAGACCTCAGAGCAGTAAACAAACAAGTGATTCCCCTCCCACCCCTAGTCTCAGACATCACTTTTATTTTCTCATGCATACCGGCAGACTCTCTATGCTACACAGTAATTGATTTAGCGAATGCTTTCTTTAGCATTCCCATTGCAGAGGAAGCCCAACCTATGTTTGCTTTCTCCTGGGCCGGGGGCCAACTAACCTGGCAAGGGTATGTAGACAGTCCAGCCGCCTTCTCTATGGTACTCAACGAGACTGTCAAGTCTTGGACATCTGAGCGAGGGTCGGTACTGATACAGTATGTGGACGACTTGCTCCTGTGCAGTCGAACTGCTGAAGAATGTGCGGTCGATTCAACATCACTGTTACAACACCTAGCTCACGCCGGGCATCTAGCCTCAAGGAAGAAAATACAATGGTGCCAGCCACAGGTAGAATACCTAGGGTGCATTCTAAAGGAAGGGACAAGGCTAGTGTCCCCCAAACGTGCCGCAGCCCTTCGAGCTCTCAGTCCCCCAAAAGACAAGGCCGCCCTACTCTCATTTTTGGGTGCAATTGTATATTGCCGCCAATGGATCCCTGACTGTTCTCATTGTGATAGTATCCTAAGAGAGGCTACTGGCTCGACAGCCCCTAAATTAATAGATTGGACTGAAGACAGACTACAAGCTTTTCAAGCTCTATTAAACAGTCTGTCAAATGCTCCCGCCCTAGGGTTGGTAGACTATGGTAAAGCTTTTCAACTATACTGTGTAGTCTCGGGGACCTCTTTTGCCGCGGTTTTGACACAACAGCATGGAACAGGCTACCGCCCTGTCTCCTACCTATCTAAAAAAAACTCCCCATCCAAGTACAGGGAATGCCATTCTGTCTCCAAAATCTTGCTGCCTGTGCAATGGCTGTACAAGATGCAAACAAATTAGTGCTAGGTCACCCATTGACTCTCTATACCACTCATTCAGTCACGCATCTTATTCAGAACATGAATACCCAACATATGACCTCGCAAAGACTTAGTGGTTATGAGATAACACTGATGAACACTGATAACCTCACACTCAAATATGTGCCTGCCAGCAACCCCGCTGTGCGCCTTTTGCATTCCATGTTGCGTTTACCACATGACCCAGACATTATACATGACTGTTCGGAAAAGGTTGCTGCTATTACCAGTCCCAGACCGGATCTCACTGACACCCCTATCTCAGGTGCAGAGGATGTTTTCGTTGACGGTAGCTGCTCACGTCCCTCTGACTCCACCTTTTTAACCGGTTATGCAGTTGTTCAACTACCAGACATCGTACTGGAGGCAAAATCATTACCTCCTTCTTCAGCCCAGGTAGCAGAGTTAGAAGCCCTCACTAGGGCCTGCATTCTATTCACCGGTAAAGAGGTGAACGTCTACACAGACAGTAGATATGCTTTTGGAGTGGTGCATGATTTTGGTGTGATATGGGCCAATAGAGGTTTTAAAACAGCAGACAACAAAATAATTGCCAACTCCACACAGATTAGTGCTCTCCTCCAAGCCATTCTTCTTCCAAAAAAGGTAGCCATAATTAAAGTAAAGGCACACTCCTCTGACAGCAGTCGTGTTTCAAAAGGGAATGCTCTTGCTGACAGAGAAGCTAAAAGAGCTGCTGCCTTTTCCCCTAACCCACCTGCCCCCACAACAATGTTTTTCAAGGAACACTTCGCAGCACCTAACTTTAAAACTGTTATAGCACAGATGCAATCAATGGCCACAGAAGATGATGTCCATTTTTGGACAAAGGAAGGATTGACCAAAGACCCTGAAGGTCTTTGGTCAAAAGAGGGGAAGAGACATATAGGGGCTGCACTCTCATATCTCCATGGTCCAGGACATATAGGGGCTGCCCCTTTGATCAATATATATATATGAAATCCTTTATCACCCACAAAGTGCAGGAGTAGTGGAAAGAATGAATAGGAATATCAAAGATAAACTAAAAAAGGCCACAGGAGGCACGTTGAAAGGATGGCTTGACCATCTGCCTGCTGTATTGTTCCAAATTAGGACCACACCACATGCAAGAACAAAACTATCACCCTTTGAGGTCCTCATGGGAATCCCCGCAAACATAGAATTACCCCCATTAGACCAAGACACTGATATTGACATTTATTCCCAACAGGAAATGTACGTGAAAAACCTGGTAAGTATGCTCCACGAAATAAACGAACAAGTTTCTGTCACCTTTTTTCCCTCTTCCCACAGAACCAACGCATCCCTTCATCCCTGGGGATAAAGTGCTGATCAAACAATTAGCACAAAGAAAGAGTATCGGACCGGCTTTCTCAGGACCATGGAAGGTGGAAAAGGTATCCAGGACCGCAGTGTTAACAGACCTAGGAAACACCTGGATCCACGCCAGCCGTCTTAAAAAGTGTCCCCAGCTTCCCTCGACTCCAGAGCCCCTGGCAGTGACAGAGAGCAGCAACTCCCAAGAACAAGATCTACAAGAAGTTCAGAGAGGCATAGAACAAATTTCCCTGGAAGATCCCACACCCCCTCAAAAGGACAAAACAGAGCCAACAACTGCCGGGATGAGAAACGAAGAAGAAGAACAGAACTCTTAGATAACAAATAATCAGAACTTTAAAAAAAAACAAAGATGCTTTCTCCATCAGTGTCAGGGAAGGCTGTATGCCTTTGGGGTAGTCTGGTACTATTTGTATTCCTGCCCACATGGTTTATAGCCAACTGTATATATCATCCAGAAGATTTAGGTTTATTAAAAGGGATATGTGGACCACCTAAGATGAATAATACCCCCGGCCAAAGACATAGTAGAAGTATTGTACCCGTTAATGAGTCACCTAAGGGACTGACTAACAAGATGTTACTACTAAAATTCAAATATAGCTATGCTCAAAAATCTGGTTTTGAGAAATGCTGGATTTGCAGCAAGCTACATCCCAGTACAGCTAGAATCCCTCTCATGGCAGTCCCCTTGAATTTTACCCCCTCCTTAATGGAACACCCCCTATCGTCCTAACGAATGTTACTAGGACCCGTCCAAATAAAACCCTCACTTTCCAAATTATAGGTAGAAGCCACTTCCCAGACTGGTGTTTCCGACTGGGAAACACCACAGATGGAGCCGAGGTTTGCAAACAAGCAAAACTTAACATTTCAATGACATCATTTAACAGTCCTTCTTTCTTCCATACTTCAGATCCCACCCTAAATGCCACCTTTTTAGACTTTCTTAGCTCCAGTACCAAGACTACAATACACCAATTAATGTCAATTCTGGTGCTCTCTGGCCTTTCTGATACTCTTAGGAACGTGTTCCATAAACGACCCCTAGCTCTAGGAAATACCATATATATATGCTGCGGCAAACTCTGTCACCCCTGGATCCCAACCAAACCCCAGGGGTGGTGTTACCTTGCAGCCCTGGTTCCTATCATGGGGGTATTAGGGGATAACAAGGGAAGTCACCTCCTTGAAGCCAGCATGCATCCTAGATATCCCCTTAGACACCGTAATAAACGAGAATTGTTTTTAGAAAAAGATATGGCCTGGGCATGGTTCCCTTCCTGGACAGGGTGGGGAATTGACCTAATGAAAAGATTAAATAATTACACTGGCATAATTGATGAGATTCTGGAGGAAAATTCTGATGACATAACCAAACTAAATCTAGAAACTAGGGCAATTAGGAAGCAACTAGAACTACATGAGTTGGCTATAGAAAGTATGAGTGCAGCCCTTACTGGCCTCTGTGAGACTACTGAGGATTATGAGTGCTGTACCTGGATTCATAATACCAGCATCGAAGTCCCAGACTACTATGACGTTATTGCTCAACACAGGGAAGAGGTAAATAAACTACAGAAAGAGGCAAGGAACATAGGAAAAAACTGGGATCCCTTCTCGAGCAGTTTTAGTTTTGGGGGATTAATATTTTGGCTCCGAAATGCTGCCATGACAATTGTCACTGTGATTCTCTTCATTCTATTTTTATATGCCTGTTATAAGATAATCAAATGTTTATGTAAAAAGGGAAACACGGTCGCTCCGAAGGATCTGAAACTCACTTCCATTGTTAAGGATCCAACGGTATGGTATAGAAACCAAGAGCACAAGGGTTCGGAGTATGAAGCCTGTGCTATTAAATTAGAAAAGGAATGATCATTATGTAAATCACAGAATGATCAAAGGAAGGATTATAAGGTAAATGAGGGAACCATCTTGTTAGAAGACATCCATTTTGGGTATTGGAAAATTACTGTTAGCATGACATAGAAATCTATTGCTTAAGGTCATATGTGTTTTTGCTTGTACAAGGCATTTAGAATTGTCACAAGGTTAGATATCTGTTCAGAACAGATGGATGCGGTTAAGCTACTTCCCTTTTTGAGAGCAGAAGTAACTCCATGGCGTTAAAACCACAGGCCTGTCTTGCACCAGACTTAAGAAACATTTTAAACTGTATAAAAATGTATATATTTAGCTTTTTGTTACTAGGCAGAAATTGCTTGTACAAAAAAACCATGATGACGTAGTAAAATATACTATCTTGCATATTTTATGTGGCAGTCCCTGATTGGTTAAACCACAGGGCTGTCCTTCTGTTCAAACTAAATAAAATTGTTGTGTGTGCTTCAATAGACACATTCATTATTCACGTACAATAGCGTGTATGTGTAATGTTTTGTCCACCGGTGAAAGGGACCTCCGCTCTTCCATCCTAGCCTAGGCTACCAGGGGTATTATTAAGAAGACGAAGCACCTAACACACGCCATCTCTGAAGACTTACGAAGGTGGGATAAACCACATTTTTCTTGGTTTGGCCGTGCGGCCATTCTAAAAATGAATGTACTTCCACGTATCTTATATCTATTACAAGCGCTCCCCATTAAACTCCCAAAAACTTTTTTCCAGACGTTCCGACACTTATCCCTAAAATTCCTCTGGAAACACAAACGGCCAAGGATCAGCTTTGCCCAGCTTTCCAGACCCAAGGCCAAGGGGGGAATCGGCCTCCCCGATGTTCAAAATTATTACAGGGCTTGCCACCTTGGCAGGATCGCAGACTGGACACTACACAAAGGAAGCAAGGACTGAGTTTCCTTAGAAAATTCCTTCTCAGACTTACCGCTGAATTCCATACCATGGATCCCAGTCTCCCTTACCCCTCACTCTCTAAAGAAGCATCCTCTCATAGGAGCAACCCTTAGCTGTTTTAGAGAGGCCTGCAGGAGATTCCAGGTTTCCTCTAATCCAGGTCCTCTCACACCTATCCGCCTTAACCCGGCGTTTGTCCCGGGGATGTTCGGTAACTTTCTAAAACGTACATGGTCCCATGATACAGTTATTGTCCGCCACTTCTTTCATTCTGGTAGGCTCCTGGAACGCACCGCACTTCCCACCCTTCCAAATAGCTCTCCCATCCCATTCTGGACCTACTTTCAGATGCGACATTTTCTCTACACAAACAACAAGACAGCGTGCCTTTCACGGGAACTTACCCCATTCGAAACCTTATGCTCCCAATCCTCACCACAACAACACCTAATCTCAAACATTCACTCACTGCTGTTCTCATCAATCTCTCCTAAAGAGGGGAGGGCATGTCAAGCTTGGGAAAGAGACCTTCAGCTTGACCTGTCTGATGCAGATTGGGAACGACTTTTCACGATAGCTCACAAAGGTTCCCTTAACGTCGGTATACAAGAAAATAATTACAAAACACTCACTAGATGGTATCGCACGCCAGAGCTTCTACACAAATTCAAACCCGACACGTCGGACAAATGTTGGAGGTGCTCAGAAGATAAAGGTACTCTTCTTCACATTTGGTGGTCGTGCCCATCAATACAGACTTTCTGGACACTGGTCCGTGACATAACTGCTTAGGTAACTACATATCCAGTAGAGCTTACACCAGCTCGGCTTATTCTTCACCACGCCTCTATCTCAACCCAATCCTATACAAGGTCCCTGGGGATCCATATGATAAACACAGCCAAATTATGTATATCAACCCACTGGGGTACGTCACATACCCCTACGATGTCTGAATGGCTTACACGCGTGGGAAGAATAGCCGAGATGGAAGAGCTGATCCACATAGCCCGAGATTCTCCATCTAAATTTGCGCAGACGTGGGCTTGCTGGTCCCACTTCCGAACTATGGAAAGATACTCCTCCCTGATGAGCCTTAATACCCCTAATGGTTCCAACGGACGATAAATAGTAACACAAATAGTAACATTATTATATTTGACCTCTCCCTGATAGACTATATTCCGGCTTCACCATTGAGAACCTCGAGACACCTTTTACAAGGCCCCAGAAGGAACTCCTGCAGGTCGGGGGTCCCCGAGGGAAACCTTCCCCTGATGTGGGGGGGGCCGAGAAGGTGACGCCTATGGACTACTCCCGCCCTCCCCTACCTCCCCTACCCCCGCTAGTCACCTGAACTTCCCCAACACCTCTTCCCTCGCCACTGTCCCTAGTATACCCACCCCTCCCCCCTCGTAGACGACCGACCCCCCCTCCCCCCAAGACTGACCCACCTTGAATGACCGGTATATCTCCTTATTACTTGAACCTGTCAAAGACAGGTGACAACATTCTCATGCTCAGGACCTCAGATCTCAGATGCAGCGAACCAGCTCACAGACATTGCAGGTCAGTTTCCGCCGAATAAGGGTGATTGATCTTCCATCCCTTACCGTGGAAGATAGGGCCCGACAACCACACGTATTCTGCTTTGTAGTAAGCACCAACATTCAGCGGAGTTACAGCCAGTTGTTGGAACATTGTTAAAACCTGCTTGTAACAAATGCTCAGTCAGATTTATCCTGTATTAGAGTATGAATACGCACGTCACCGGTTCATTTATTGTATACTTGACATTTCTGTATCGGTTATGCCTCTTTGTTGTTTTTCTCTCTAAAATCTCTAATAAAAAATTTTCATGGAAAAAAATATATAGTACTATAGTATTATAGTAATAATATATATACATATATGTATAAAAAAAATGAATACCCTTTGATCACATAATCAATCAATCACATGATCAAATAATAAGTTTTTAGCTGCATAAGGAGCTAGGAGAGCTAAGGAAGTAGAGAAACAGCATTACACTGATCCTCCCAGTGAATGGCTGTGTGGGGCACGGTGGCATGATTCTGACCAATGGAGGACAGGCAGGCTTACGCATTAGACCTTCCTTCTAATATGCATATTTTGAATGTATTACATGTCTCCTTATTAAAACCTTTGGCCTGCAACCGCTTTACCACCTCGGTGCCACGTCCTCACCCTGTACAGGTTGGGAACCATGAGGAGTATGAAGTACAGTCCATCGTTGACTCCCATAGCTTCCATGGGTGCGTACAGTACCTGGTGCATTGGAAAGGATACAGTCCAGAGAAACGCTCTTGGGTCTCATCCTCAGAAATACATGCCCCTGTCCTCCTCCGTGATTTCCATAGATGTTTTCCCCTCAAGCCTGGTGGTCCTCTAAAGGGGAGGGGTCGTTGAGGAGGGGTACTGTCAGGGCTGGGCTCAGCCCCTCTTTCTCTGAGCTGGTCTCTCAGCTGTCAGCTAATTGCCAGCTCCTATCTCTCCACAGTTACTCAGCTGTTGATGATATCCTGCTCGTCAGTCCTGCCTACTTAAGCCATCCAGTCCAGAGGAGCTCTGCCTTTGCCTTGGTCACATCACAGACCATCACATCGCTGACGTCCCTTCTGGTTCCAGATCCTGCTTGCTGTTCCACTACATTGATCCCTGACTTCTGGCTTGGCTGACTATGCATTCCAGTTACTGAACTTTGGCTATGTTTTGACTACATTTGGGCTTTTTACTATTGCTTTCTTTTGTGATGAAGGACTTATTTATTTTTATATATATATTTAATTTTAAGCTTAAATTGAAGGATGTGCTTGCTTTCGAGAGCAAATCAGATTGAAGCAAGGCTCCAAAGTCGACAAACAAAACAAACAAATGGAACCATCTCTATTATTATAATATAAATAGATCTCGCACAAGTCTTGCATTATGAAAGGAACCATTGAATGACAGACTGACAGAGATTGCACTTTTATATATGTTAATTTTTTAACTTTTGTGACATTGATTTACCATTTAATTTTTCAATATGTTCAAGGTTTCAAAACGCTAGCAATTTGAAATATTTTTCAAAACTCCTACGGCACACCTGTAAAGCTTGTTTTGAGAATCACTGAGCTGGAGACTAAACTCCAGTGACCTTCACAAACTATAGTGGCAACATGGTAAAGACACAGGTAAGTAAAAAAAAAAAAACATTATCTTTATTATACAAAGTTAAAATGACATAAAAAATAAAATACCACCACCAGTGAGGAGCTGCTGTCTGTAAGGTCAACCTTTC
This sequence comes from Lithobates pipiens, assembly GCF_037356315.1. Lineage (NCBI taxonomy): Eukaryota > Metazoa > Chordata > Amphibia > Anura > Ranidae > Lithobates > Lithobates pipiens. The sequence goes on from NW_027507686.1 coordinate 159,112,263, forward strand.
GTGAAACTTTTGGCTTCCTCAGGACCAGACATGAAGAGAGCAGATTACTTACAATAACTTAATATTAGTACCACAACATATAGTAAGGTAAGCTATAATCGGAGCAATATCACATATATTGAGCACCTATAATATGCATGAGCAATGCAAATTCCTACTGGTGATCATGGATAGCCAATCATGTACCTGTTGTTTTTCTGGGCGTGCATAGGGGCACCACAAGCAAGTAACCCCCCCACACATAGTGATCCCAAGGACAGAGGTGGTCAAACTGACAGTTCTGGATATATGGAAATATATAGTAGTGTAGCGGGGATATAATGGTGTATTAATGCAATAAATGTGAAATACAATGTAAATCTATGGACAATGTATTCACTAGTATTGGATGCCATCTAGTGACCAAAAACTGGAACTGGACCTTAGCTATTTTTCTTTTCTATGGTGTTGAAAGATAACAGGAAGTGACGGTGTTTACTTTGGTCATCTGACCTCATTTACCCAGGAGTCTGTGTGACCTACCCATGAACACTTTGATATGCAGTGCATGCTGGGTAGGGTATAAAAGGGACTGCAGCGGCCATTTTAGGTCTCTTGGAACCATGTTGCCTGCCTGTGCAGAACTGTGTGTGAGGTTCTCGGACGCATTGGTAGATAGTCACCACGGAGTGCAAAACGGACTGTTTGCTGGATGACTGGACGGAGCCAAGAGCTGGTGATCAGACCGACGGGGAGCGGAGACGCTTGTTGAAGCAGCGGAGAGCCGGATCCAGTCCGTGGAGTGACACGGAGCATCTGGCCTAGTCAGCAGAAGCAAGCTGCAGCTGTAGGACTCAAGCCATCACTCAGAACTCAGATCTGATTGGTGAGAGGGTTGCAGCCCACCGTTTAATCTATTACACGTACTTAGACTTACTACTAGGCCTTGCTGGAACCTGTTGCTCCACGAAAGTTCAACTGAGCAACTGACACTTAGTAGGCCCAAGGCCCTTTAGTACCTAAGTGTGACTACAAGTTTCTGGAGTTATACCTGGAGTGTTCTAAGTTAACTTTCTTTACTTACCCCTTTGGATTACAATTATTTGAGAAACTATTTAAGCTAGCGAAGAAAGAAGATAAAGGAGGAAATACATTAAGTGAGGCCTCACGTTAGACTTTAAATAAGGGGATCTCCCAGGTCTAGATAGTAACATACCTGCATGCTGTTATTGTATTTGACTGTTGATTTATGCTGTGCTGACGTCCTACATTGGAACGATATTGCAAACTCTGTAACCATCTATGCGCTATATGTTCAGTAAAAGTATTCTTGTTTAAGAGTACAAGTGTGTGGTTTACTGTCTTTCCCCACCAAGTGGAGCCAGAGGATCCTGAGGGATAGACACAGGTACATTATATTGTTTACACTGTATTGTATTATTATTGCACCACAGTTGTGCCAAGGGGACAGAGTCATTCAGAAGGGGGGGGGTTTCTCAGTAGAGTGCAGGCCCAATTTAAATCAGCAGCTCCTTCGGGGGTCAGTGCTACAGTAGTTATATTTGATACAGGATAACCTAAGCCTCTACAATGAAAAATTTTTTGGGAAACTTACTTAGTATGATCATTAAATATAAGAAGGTGAGATGAGTACAATGGAATGGATTGCCTCAATGGGGTGAATAGATGTAAATAATAGCCCGTATAGGCATACAGTCAAGATGGAGCTAGGGATAGAAGGAGAATATCCTAGTCAATCCACTAATCACCAATATCCAATCATCCCCATTATGGGCCCACTATTTTTATTGTTGCGATGCTCAGAGGCAAACCCTACATGACTAGAAAGAAGCAACACAAAACAAATGGCTTGGGGGTAGAGTAGGAAATCAAGCCCTACCCCTTCACAATAATATACAAGTTTATCTGGATTTTCAATTAAATATCGTTTGAACGTTATAGTAATAAAGTAGTATTTTAAATGCAAAAAATACAACTTCTAGTGACGTTTGTTAAATGATCTATGGAATGATTGCATCATCCAGGACATACTTGTAGATGTCTGTTATGCCGCATACACACGATCAAACAATCCGGTGGAAAAGTACGGCAAACTCAAGTCCGCCAGACAATCCGCCCGTGTGTAGCCTCCGGCTGACTTTTTTTACCCAAAAGTACGGCGGACTAAGAAAGTATTTTTGCACTCCAATCTGTCCGGCGGACTCGCTTTTCGGCGGACAATACGGCCGTGCGTGTGCTAGTCTGCCGTACTCTTGAAATGAGCGGACTTTTCCCGCACAGAGAAAAGTTCCGCTCATTTTGAGCACTTCTCCAGGTAGCCGGGGACAGCGAAGGAGGCGTCGCTGGCCCCGTCACCTGGTATGGACTTAAAATCGGCGTGGGGGTCCCCCCCAGGTCCACATAGGACCCTTGTCCGAGCAAGCTACCCGGCCAGCCAGGAAAGGGGGTGGGATGAGCGAGCGCCCCCCCCCCGAGCCGTACCAGGCCATGTGCCCTCAACATCGGGGGTGCCTTGGGGAAGGGGGGCCGCGCAGCCCCCCCACCCCAAAGCACCTTGTCCCCATGTTGATGAGGACAAGGGCCTCTTCCCGACAACCCTGGCCGTTGGTTGTCGGGGTCTGTGGGCGGGGGGCTTATCGGAATCCGGGAGCCCCCTTTAATAAGGGGGCCCCCGGATACCGGCCCCCCACCCTATGTGAATGAGTATGGGGTACAATGTACCCCTACCCATTCACCTGTGGAAAAAAGTAAAAATAAAACACAACACACAAGGGTTAAAATAGTTTATTGCACAGCTCCGGGGGTCTTCTGTCCTTCTTCGGGGGTCTTCTCGCCGGACTCCTCCGCTATCTTCTGCTAGCTCTTTTACTAGCGGAGGAGCCCGGCTTTCTTCTTCGCCGCCACCCTCTTCTTCCAACTTCGGGGGTCTTGTCCCCCTCTTCGGTTCTTCTTGCCGGGCCACTGCGCCTTCTTCTAGCTCTTTTACAGGTGGTGGCCCGGTCTTCTGTCGCCGCTGTCGCTGTCTTCTGTTCTTCTCTTCAGATGTTGCCTTGTTGCTCTCTCCGCTCACATGGGTAGGGGCACATTGTACCCCATACTCATTCACATAGGGTGGGGGGCCGGTATCCGGGGGCCCCCTTATTAAAGGGGGCTCCCGGATTCCGATAAGCCCCCCTGCCCGAAGACCCTGACAACCAACGGCCAAGGTTGTCGGGAGGGGGTCCTTGTCCTCATCAACATGGGGACAAGGTGCTTTGGGGTGGGGGGCTGCACGCCCCCCCTTCCCCAAGGCTCCCCCCATGTTGGGGGAACGCGGCCTGGTACGGCTCAGGAGAGGGGGCGCTCGCTCATTCCCACCCCCTTCCCTGGCCGGCGGGGTAGCGTGCTTGGACAAGGGTCTGATATGGACCTAGGGGGGGGACCCCACGGCGATTTTTCAGCGTAGGGATTCCCCTTTAAGTCCATACCAGGTGACGGGGCCAGCGACGCCTCCTTCGCTGGCCCCTGCTACCTAGATATGCGCTCAAAATGGGCGGACTTAGGAGATAGTCCCCTTGCAATGCGCCACTGACTGCAGCGGCGCATACGCACAGGGGATTCCCAGCTGAAAGCCAGCAGCCGCGATACCCAGAAGAAACACAGAGGGAGCATGTCAGCTCCCTCGACGTGGATCGGACCAGATGTTGGGGCCTCGTTCTAAGGTAAGTATTTCATAATAAGCTTGTATGCGGTGCATACTAGCTCATTATGCCTTTTCCTTTGCAGGTAGAAAAAAACAACAACACATCAGCGGGTTTACTCCCGCTTTAAAGTGGTTCTAAAGGAAAGGGGTTTTAACCTTAATGCATTCTCTGTATTAGGCTGGGTTCACACTAAATTCAGGCTTGAAAGGGAGCCAAAGACAAACAGGACCCTTATGCAATTGCTCCACAGCTACTCCGGAGATGTGTGAACTGGCTCCATTGAGACCTGGTCACAATTCCCTGTCATGTAAATTGGATGCAGGGAACCCAACCATAAGGTAAAAAACCTTCCAATGCGTCCCCCCCCAACCACTTACCTGACAACACTCTCGATCCAGTGCTGTCCATACCGGCAGCTGATGCTGCATCCTGGCCTAGGCCGACAAGGCCCAGGCCTAGGGCAGCACTTTGCAAGGGGGCAGCACGGAAAGAGCCCCACCAGATTGCGCTACACTGTGCTGCTTCTAATTTTGACTGTCCTATCATCCTGGACCACAAACCTTCTTCACTGTGTTATATGTTTTCTGCTGCACCATTGACAGGTTTATATCTTCTTAGTCCTCTCCATAAAATTATCAGAAATGTGTGCTTAAAGTAGAACTATAGGCAACACTTTTTTTTTCATTTTGGATAGAATAAGGGAGGGTTATAGCCCCTATCAGTTTCTTTTTTACAGAGATTTCCCTTCAGTTCCTGCCCCATAGCCATACATGAAGTGAGAGGAAAGCTATGCAAATTAAGGGAATCCATCGCCCCCCCCCCCCCCACCCCCCAAGCCATCAGAACTAGTGCCCCCCATTGAAAATTTCATGGAGGGTCTTAAACAGCAAGGGGTGTGGTCTTGATTGGAAGGGGTGGGTCATATCTAATTTAGAGGGTGCACGAGTTTAGTCAGGCCTAGGGAAGCACAAAACCTAAATAAACTACTACCGGCAGCCCCACTGTCCTCTGCCTGCCTTCTCCATTTCATAGTGAGAGCAGCTGGAGCCATTGGCTCCTGCTGCTGTTAGGAAAAACCAGTGGGGAGAAAGCAGGGTCAAGCCACTCTGTGTGTGTCTATAAACAAACATAGCCCACAGGAGTGTTCCTATAGCAAGCAGCTTACTGAGGGGGCACTTTTTTTTAATAAAAACAAATCTAGCTTTACAATCACTTTAACCTCTTCCCGCCCACCCTATAGCCGAATGACGGCTATAGAGCAGGCGCTTTCGTCCGGGAGGCCGTCCCTGGACGTCCTCGTGTTTACTTCCGCAATGCGCGCCGCCGCGGGAGCGCATCGGGGAAGTTTTGTGTTTGCCGTGTCCCCCCTGAAGACAGGCAAACACAGACCGCTGTAAACGGACAATCACAGCGGCCGTTTACAGCGCGATCGGCGTGTCCAATGTGAGATGATCTCATATGTAAACATATGAGATCATCTCTCAGCGCCGCTCTCCCTGCTCACACAGACAGCGTGTGAGAGGGGAGAGATGAACGGTTGCAGCGGCCGTAAGTGGAAAAAAAAAAAGTGCCATCCGCCCCAGTGCCATGCTCCCCCAGTGCCATGCTCCCCCAGTGCCATCCACCCCAGTGCTACCTGCCCCCAGTGCCACCTGTTAGTGCTATCTGTCCCCAGTGCCACCTGTTAGTGCTATCTGTTCCCAGTGTCACCTGTTGTCAGTGCCATTTGTCCCCAGAGCCATCTGTCATCAGTGCCCCGTATAAGTGCCATCTGTCATCAGTGCCACGTGTCATCAGTGCCACATAGTGCCATCTGTCATCAGTGCCACATATTGGTGCCACCTGTCATCAGTGCCACGTATCAGTGCCATTTGTCATCAGTGCCACCTGTCAGTGTCACGTGCCATCTGTTATCAGTGTCACATGTCATCAATGCCACTTATCAGTGCCATCTGTCATCAGTGTCACGCGTCATCGGTGCCACGTATTAGTGCCATCTGTCATCGGTGCCACGTATTAGTGCCATCTGTCATCAGTGCCACGTATTAGTGCCACGTGTCATCAGTGCCATGTATAAGTGCCATCTGTCATCAGTGCCACGTATAAGTGCCATCTGTCATCAGTGCCACAAATTAGTGCCATCGGCCATCAGTGCCACATGTCATCAGTGCCACGTATAAGTGTCATCATTGCCACGTATCAGTGCCACCTGTCATCAGTGTGACGTGTCATTGTCCTGGCGCTCCAGGGCCTTCAAAAGTGTAATAGGTAGTCAACAAGTTAGATGTGTAATTTATGCTCCTAGAACACCTGATGGCGCTCCCTGCATGTTGGGCCTCTCTATGTGGACAGGCCTATGAAAAAGTCCCACACATGTGGTATTGTAATACTCAGGAGGAGTAGCAGAATTTATTTTGGAGTGTCATTTGTGGTATACATATGCCATGTGAGAGAAAAAAACTATTACAATGACAATTTTGTGGGAAAAAATTAAAAAAAATGAAAAATCTTAATTATGCAAAGAATTGTGGGAAAAAAATGACAACATCAAAAAGCTCCCCATGCCTCTTACTAAATACCTTGGAATGTCTACTTTCCAAAAATGGGTCATTTGGGGGGTATTTGTACTTTCCTGGCTTGTTCGAGTTACAAGAAGTGAGATTGGCCACCAGTACATCAGATGTGATAAATTTTGTATGATTCGCACCACAGCTTGTAGACTCTCTAACTTTCACAAAGACCAAATAATATCCACTAATTTGGGTTATTTTTACCAAAGATATGTAGCAGTATAAATTGTGGCCAATTTGCATAATTTTGTCACAGAAACAAAGAAATATGCGTTTTTTTTTCAAAATTGTCAGTCTTTTTTCATTTATAGCGCAAAAAATAAAAACCCCAGAGGTGATCAAATACCACCAAAAGAAAGCTCTATTTGTAGGAAAAAAAAGACAAAAAATTCATTTGGGTACAGTGTTACATGACTGAGTAATTGTCATTCAAAGTGTGAAAGCACCGAAAGCTGAAAATTGGTCTGGGCAGGAAGGGTGTTTAAGTGCCCAGCAAGCAAGTGGTTAAGACAACCTTATTAGGGGAAAAAATCCAAATTGAATTTGCTTGCAAAGAAGATATGGTACACTCACCTCCCCTAAGCACCAGTGCTGCAGCCTTCGTTAGTCATTGCCATTCTAAACTGGGAGTATCAGATGTCTGCATCCCCTGCTGTGCACTGTGGTTCCATCCATTGATCCCTACAGGACCCAGCAGTGACATAGGGGTCAGAAGATGTAACCAATGTGTGAGGCAGGGGACACAGGCATCAGACGCTCGTGGAAGTCTCTGAATGTACTGTCTAGAAGTCTCAATATATACTGATGGAGGCTGATGTAGAGGGGACACGGGGGGCTGCGGGAGAGGTGAGTATACAAACTGTATTTGGATTATTCTTTTCTTTAGACAAGATCACTTTATCTGTACCATCCTACTGTCTTAGCAGCTGTTTGTCCTGTCTTCCATATTTGCCCAATTCTGTAGCTTTTTTCATTTTAAGTTGCCTAGCAGTTTGTGTTCAGTTTCCATCCTTTTTGTTTTTGACTTTGACTGGCTATAGTCTTTTCGCTTTTCCTTAGCTGTCTGCCTGTGAACGTTTTTTTTTTCCCCCCATGGCAGGTCTCTGCGTCTGCATTCTATGATTTTTCCGCTTCCCTCTGTGAGGAATTTTAATAAGTTTTCCTGCAAGTTCACACCCGCTGCTAAATCCACCTAAACACGTGTTGTGTACAAAGCGGTGTGCTATTTTCATGGAAGAGCTTTATATACAGCAGTGTGTGTGATATGCACAGCTATTTATAGGGCCCATTTATCATTGATATACTGGTGTTTACAATATATTATGTATTCTGCTATATTCTGCCAACAAGGGACAAATATATAAAAAGGGAACTCCACAATTCTACAGCTAAGGGACACATATATAGAATGGTAACTCCACACACAGTGGCATATCTAGTGCATTTGACAGCCAGGGTGGATTATCTTTTAACAACCCCACACCAGCACTCTTCTAGCACTGTCAAAGTTATTAGGGTTGATTTACTAAAGTCAAATAGACTGTACACTTTGCAAAGTGCAGTTGCACTCTAAAAGAACATTTGCTCTAGAACTTAGTAAATGAGGAGAAGCTCTGCTGACTTCCATCATCCAATCATGTGCAAGCAAAAATGCTGTTTTTTTTTTTTCATTTTTCTTGCATGTGATTGGATATTCTTTGCAAAGTGAATCTTTACTTTACATTTACCACGCTCTGGAGCAACTGCACTTACTAAATCAACCGCATTGTCTTTAACCGGTTCCCAACCAGCGCACATGCCAATATACATCAGCAAAATGGCACGGACAGTCAAATGGGCGTACAGGTACGTCCCTTTAACCACCTCAATACAGGGCACTTATACACCTTCCTGCCCAGGACAATTTTGAGCTTTCAGCGCTGTCGCATTTGAATGACAATTGCGTGGTCATGCTACACTGTACCCAAACTAATGTTTTATCATTTTGTTCCCATAAATAGAGCTTTCTTTTGGTGGCATTTGATCACCTCTGTGGTTTTTATTTTTTGCTAAACAAATAAAAAAAGACCGAAAATTTTGAAAAAAAAAGTTTTGGTTTTGTTTCTGTTATAAAATATTTTAAATAAGGGGGGGCGTGGCGACCGAGCTCCAAGATGGACGTCTGAGCTGTGAGCCTGACACCTGTCATATATGCAGCTCTGTCTGCACCTGGATCGCTTTCAAGATTTTATTTTTAACATTATGTTTGTTTTTGTTTACTTTTGTGGTTACACCTTATGTTTTCTTAGCACCAGACCTGCACATCATGGAAAGACACTTCTTGCTCTGCTGCATATCCGGCTACCCTTGCAGTACGTTATGTGCCGACCTCATGGAGTTAAGTTGATCCTGACAATCCTCAGTGGACACAGTGAGTACACTTGCAAGCCATCTCCTACCTGAAAAATGACTATTACATGTGCTTCCATCAATGCCAGAGGTCTCAACCACCCTGTTAAACGTCACTCGTTGTGGTCCGAAGCCCAGAAACTCAGGGCAGATATCCTATGTGTGCAGGAAACCCATTTCCAAAAGGACAATCATCCCAAATGCACACATAGAAATTACCCACACGTGTTCATAGCACCCACTCCGAACAAAAAGAGAGGTGGTGTTCTCCTAGCCTTACGTGACACTGTCTCCTTCCACCTCAAAAACTCCATCATAGCCGACAACGGTCGCTACATCATTGTACAAGGTGACATCAACTCTAAACCATACACCATTGTGTCCATATATGCCCCTAACACCCGACAAGTCAGATTTCTGAACAGACTGCTCCGTAAAGCACAATCTATCCAATATGGTAGTCTCATTATCGGCAAGAATTTCAACCTAATTGTTGATCCACAACTGGACACTTCTACTGTCACCCGTAGTAGCAAAACATACCTTAACAAGATCCTCCAAACAGAGGGATTGTAAGATGCGTGTAGATGTACGCATGGCAACGAGAGAGACTTTACCTTCTTTTCCCATAGGCATGGTTCTTACTCAAGAATAGACTTATTTTTAACAGATAAGTGGACTCTACAAAATGTCTCATCCTCTAAGATTTATGACATTACGTGGTCGGACAACGCTGCCATATCACTCTCCATTCATGAGAAGGGTGTCTCCCCCTCTTCACCCATCTGGCGCTGCAATGTTAGATTACTACAAGACCCCAATACTAGGGAACTGATCTCTCGAAACCTACAAACGTACTTCCAACAAAATGAACGCTCAGTAGAGAGTCCCTTTACACTCTGGAATGCTCATAAAGCATTTATCAGAGGTATCCTCATCCAGCTAGGCGCTAGAGCAAAAAAGAGATACACAGCGACCATAGACTCCATAGCATCCACAGACTAGAAGCCCTCAATAAGTCATCACCCTCACACCAGCTGACCAATCAGCTGTCTGCGCTTAGGGAAAAATTGCGGGACCACCTGGCCCAGAAATATGATATTTACCTTCGTCGTTTGCAGCTGCGCACTTACGCCAATGCAAACAGGGCAGGCAAATACCTTGCCAACAGGATCAGAGCGATACGCACTAAAACTAGAATTTCCCATTTAATACATCCCATATCTCACCACAAAATTATTAATCCTCAGGATATCGCGAACCAATTTGCACAATACTACAGTGAGCTCTATAACCTTAACACCGACCCCCACATTACTCAACCCACTATACCTAAGATACAACATTTCCTCAAAGATTTGGATCTCCCTATGCTCTCTGAATCACAACTTGAATTGTTGAACTCACCCTTCGCGATTCCTGAGATAGCATCCATTATCACCTCACTTCCTCATGGGAAATCCCCTGGCCCTGATGGACTAAATAACGAGTATTTCAAAACGTTTTCCACTATCCTCTCCTCATATCTCCAAAAAATCTTCACACAAGCAGCAGACTCAACAACATTTCCTCAGGAGATGTTAAAAGCCTACGTGACCACCATCCCTAAACCTTCCTAAATTCCTAAATCATGCCCATAAACTCCCCAACACCGTAGACTACAAATTTCCAATTAGCCTAATCGAAACTAGAATCCCTATGCTGTCTCTAAGACAGTTCCCCAAATACGGTATCCATACCATCCAGGATCTACTGTCCAATGGTAAGGCTCTCACCAGTGAACAGATCATGGATAAATATGGTCTCCCCAATCCATATCAGTGTGCATTCGTGTGGCACATTTTCTAAAACACAACCCTCCCCCCACACTAAAGTTACCATCTATTGCATGGAACTTCTTCACCCGCGAGCGCCCCGCGAGGAAAGGCATCTCGCTTTTCTACTCCCTCTTACAGGACAAGCAGTCATTTGTGAAGACAAAATCGATCAATACATGGGAGGCATACATTAGGAAAAACGTTCACGGACAATCAGTGGACGACTGCATTCCACGAAATTCAAAAAGCATCACACTCTATTAATCACTGGGCAATGACCATTAGAATTATCAACAGATGGCAATACACACCGTGTAGACTAGCAAAAGTTTTCCCATGTGCCCCGAGCGCATGTTGGAGGAACTGCGGACAACCAGGACATCTACTACATATGTTCTGGGAATGCCCTAATCTAGTTAGCTACTGGAACCAAGTGTTCCAACTGATAACATCTCTCACGAGTATCAACACTCATCCCAACCCGACCCTAGCGATCCTACATATAGGTATTGACGAGTTTCCCCACGACATGAGGATAGTGATTTCCAACATTCTTCTCTCTGCGAGATCCCTAATATTACAATACTGGAAAACTGCCCTGACGGTGAACATCTCTGACCTGATCAGAAAGGTAAACCAACACTATACCTTAGAACGTGTACTAGCCATAAATGCATTGAAATGCAGACAATTTGATGCGACATGGAATATCTGGACTGCCAAATATAAGAAGTCTTCAACTTAGATCTTAGTCTTGATAAGAACAGTTCTGTGCAGTAGAAAGTGCTTGTACTGTTGTTTGTGTAACCACATGCTTTCTTCTTCTTTTTTTTTTTTTCTTTTTGTTACCTTATTCACTTATACTCTCTTCCCTTCCTGTACTGCATTGACATCTGATTGCTAATGTAAAATCAATATGTCCTGTAATTCCTACCCTTGTATTACTTTTTGCAAAAAAATAAAAACTTATTGAAAGAAAAAAAATATTGTAAATAAGTAAATTTTCTCTTTCACTGATGGGCACTGATAAGGTGGCAGCGATGAGGTGGCACCAATGAGTGGGCACTGACAGGCACCCTCGATGGGCACTGATATGCGGCACTAATGGGCACTGGTAGGAAGCACTGATATGCAGCACTGATGAGCATTGATAGGCAGCACTGGTGGGCACTGGTGTGCACTGATAGGCAATACTGATGGGCACTGAAAGGATGAAAAGATGGGTACTTATGGGTGGCACTGATAGGCGCCACTGATGGGCACTGATGGGCATTGATGTGTGGCACTGATGGGCACTGATACATGGCACTGATATGATGCACTGATGGGCATCCCTGGTGGCACTGGCAGTGGTAGACATTGTCAGTGGACACTGATTGGCAACTGCCTGGGCACAGATGTGCATTTCCCTGGGGGTCTGGGGGGCATACCCGGAGGTCCAGTGTGGTGGCATCCCTGGTGTTCCTGGTGGCATTAGATTTGGGACTATTCAATCTGGCGGGGGGAGACTTTCATGAATACTCTTCAGGAGGGCCTCAAGTTTTTGAATACATTTGACACAATGATAGATGTTGAAAAATTCTTTAGGAAATTAAATATGAAAAAGTTTTTTATGGAAGTGAATTCTAAGAAGAGTCAAGTGGAGGAAACAGTTTTCAAGCATAGTGAGTTAAAAAAAAAACAAATCCACTTTTAACCCAAAACCATACAGTCATAAATATATTGATGTTTTTAAGAATATGGTGCAAGAGAATATTAGGAAATTGGAAAGTAGCAAAAAGAGGAAAACAAAACTTATGTGGGAAGCCATTAAACTGTTAGAAATGAAACGGGATAGTCATTAGACCTGCAGAAAAGGGAGGGGGTTTAGTAGTTCTCAAGAAATCAGATTATGTGGCAGAGATTAATAGGATTCTAAATGATAGAGATACATATAAAAAACTTCCTGGAGACCCCATGTGCAAATGAAAAAATATTAAAAAGGGGGCACATAAGAAAATTTTAGATAAAAAGGAAGCAAAGTATTTGAATTTAAGGGCCCCAAAGATCATGATAATATATCAATTGGCAAAAAAGCATAAAAATAAGGTCTCACTTCCAGGTATACTGATCATTAGCGGGATTAATTCTTTTTATTCCCACATTGGAGAATACCTGGATATATTTTTACACCCATTGGCAGAAAAGGGTAGAACCTTTTTGAAGGATAGCAAAGAACTTAAAACTCTATTAAGAAACATTTCAATCGATGGTTTGGCTCTGCTGGTGACAGCTAATGTTGAATCATTTTATACGAATATCAAGCAAGATGACACATTGGATGCGGGCAGGTGGTCTTTGCATAAACACACTAGTTTCAAACAAACTCAAATTTCATTCTTATTAGAGGGATTAAAAATGGCGATGTCGAACAATTATTTTTGGCATGATGGCAAATTCTTTAATCAAATAAAAGGAGTCGCTATGGAGCTAGATAGGCCCCCAGCGTGGCTAATATTTTTTGGAATAAATGGGAGGAAGAGGACATATTGACAGATGAATGGCCTCAGCTGAAGCTGAACGAGAGGTATATTGATGACGTGATATTCATGTGGGAAGGATCCGTGGATGATCTAGATTCATTCATGACCCATATGAATAACAATCATTATAACATCAAACTCACCAGCAAATGGAGTTATGAGGATATACAGTATTTAGATTTGGAGATTTTTAGAAAGGAAGATAGGCTGTTTACAAAGATACACTTTAAAGAAGTAGCAAGAACGGATATACCCTGTTTCCCCTACCCCCCAAATAAGCCCTAGTTAAAGTCCTTGTATGTCTTATTTTCAGGGTAGGGCTTATTTTGGGGGAAACAGGGTAGGGCTTATTTGGAGGGTATGGCTTATATTGCAACCATCACTGACAATCACGCTAGGTCTTATTTTCGGGGAAACAGGGTATTTCTATTAGAAGTTGTCATCCCCCTGGGTGTCTAAAAGCAATCCTGAAAGGGCAATATGTCAGGATTAGATGTAACTGTGATCTAGATGAGGATTACTGGGCACAATCTGAAGTAGTGATGAAGAGATTTTTGGAAAAGGGTTACAAACAGTCTGATCTTCATAAGGTCAGAGTGGAGGTATCCAACACAAATAAAGTAGACATACTGGAGAGGAAAAGTACCAAAGAGAACAAATATGAGATGGCATTTGTCTCTGGATTTAATCTAGATTACAAGAAATTTGAAATGTCATTCAAAAGGTTTTGGCCTATCCTTCTAAAATATACTACATTGAGCAAAATTCTCCCACGAAAACCCTCTTTTATTTACAGAAAGGCACCAGGCCTAAGAAACATGATCACTAAAAACTTTGTAGATCCCCTAAGAAAAAAAAAGAAACCTTTTTAGACACCATAGGTTTTCATAAATGTGGGAGATGCATTTCTTGCAGAACCACCGCAAACAAAAAGAGGAAAACAGAGACTTTGACAGGGGCTAATGGGAAGGAATATATGATTGATAAATGTATATCATGTAATTTATCTCCTAACATGCCGGTGTGGCCTGAATTATGCAGGAAGAACCACTAGATGTTTATATAAAAGAATTAATGAGTTGACATGTTCGGTTCCTTTCGTATGAACCAAAAATTTGTGCAAATTTCCGAAAATTCCTACATTCGGAAGCATCCGAAATACGAATTTCTATGCTTCCAAATTGTATACGAAATACGAAATTTCGTTGACGAATTTCAGATCCAAATTCCATTACAATGGAAACGTGACTGGTGTTTTGTTGACCAATCAGAGGTTTTCTTCTGCTACTGAGTGAGGGTTGGGAAAATTACCTTTTTTAATATGGGAGTGGGAGACTGGTACTGGTAGTCGATGGGAGATTCAGAATTGGACAAAATAAGAATGTTCGTTAATATTGTTTTATTATTGTCATATGGTGGGAGCCCCTTATAATGAGCACAGCAGGGGTACAGCCCCAGGAGGAAGACAGCACAGCACAGGGATGGTGGGAGCCCTTCATAATGAGTCGACGACTGCCATATTGAGAAAAGTATTTTTTGCTTTTTAAATTCATCATAACGAACGTTCGTAATTGTTACTAAAAGTTAATGAACCTAATGAAAATTCGTATTTTGTACAAATCCAATTGAATTTCAGACACAAATTACGAAATACGAATGAATATAAAATATGCTAATACGAAACAGAACGTAACTAAACAAATTTATTGACGCAAACATGCCTATTAATGAGCATGTAAATAATATAAAAAAGGGTTTCAAACAACACAATGTCTCAAACCATTTTAGGATATACCATAACAAATGTAGCACCCTCCACCAAAAGTTAGGTGCTAGAATAGGCTTTTTCTGGGTCTAAGATATCAGTGTAGGTAAATTTAGACAGGCCTGTGCTTTAGATTGGGCCTGTTTGTTTTGATTTGAGATTGGGAGTGTTCAGTGTAGTGGTGGGTGTCACCACCTGTGCTCTGACTCAGAGGCACCTCCCCTGTTTTCAGGAAGATTGTTCTGGAACAGGGGTTGGATCTAAAGTTTCAGTGATAGGCAGCTCATGTGAGGAGCTCTGGCCAATTTCCATTCGGTATTGCCAGGAGGCAGGCCCCCCATATAAGCTGGGGGCACATGCTGCTTGGGGGTTCTGATGGTGCAGGAAAAAGGAGAATGGAGTATTAGGTAGCTGCCGCAGGGCTTCCTCACGTGGGGGGGGGGGGGGGGGGTGACGCGCCAAGCGCGGAGGAGGGATGGAGGAGCTGCTAGGATGTATTCCTGGATAAATGTCTTCATCATGGAGTTGGTGTCAAGCTGCTGTGACCATGGAACACAGGACTTGTACACAGGAGAAGATCAGTGAAGGAGAAGCAGCAATAGGATAAGAGTAGATTGATAAGAGTAGAACAAAGTTCTGTGACCGGGCAACACAGAATTTGCCCCTTTGGAGAAGGTCAGTGTGAAAGAAGCAAAAGGAGAATTGTCGACAGTAGTGCAGAATGCTGTGGTCAGGAAACGCAGCATTTGCAGTTATGGACTGGCTGGGAACAGTAGTCCGCTTATTACCATGTGCTAGGCCATCGGGGAGAGATACTGAGTATCTCTGGCCTGGTAAAGCACTCCGGTAATACCTTCCATGAGCCTGTGTAGCTATCATTTCACTGAGCTTACTGATTTGCTAAAGCAACACCATTCAAGTACAGCCAGCAAACTGTGGTTATTCAGAGTGATCCCTTTTTGTATTACTGGAAGTGATGATACAGGAGTCTAACAGTTTTGCACTAGAGGATTTGTACAAGGAGAGAGGAATCTAGAGTGATAATCTACAGGAGTGAGTGCAGAAGAAGAGGAGCAATAGTCTGCAGTGGAGATATGCAGAGGAAATAGACTGTGAATGTTAGAAGTGCATCATTTGCAGAGCTAAAGCTGCTAATCAATGTTCTACACATGTGATGCTAATTCAATAAGTGCTATGGGCATCCCATATCTTCCTTTACCCCAACTAAGTTGTATCCCGCAATAAACGCAAAAAAAACTACGCAAATGACTGCTCATTGTCTCAGAGGTGATAGATGGGGGTCTGGCAGCAGGGTGATTTGGTGGATGTTAGTTAGTGGTAACCAACCGCTACACAAGAATCCCGCTTTGCTGAATTTCTATGGAATCGATAAGGTATTGCCCCATTGAAGAGGGGGTGACATGAGGACCCAGGTATCCCAAATTGAAACCAGATGGATTTTCAAACTTTGTTTGCTAATGCCATCTGGCCTCAATATCGATCGATACAGCTTTTTGACTGATATTTTTAGTAACATGTTGAGATGTACTGGATTTGTTTCTAATATATGTGTGTATACAGTACATACGTGTATATATGTAAACGCATTTCCCTATATGTGTACCTCAGAGTTGGTGGCTAAGAGTACCTATGTAAAGAACATGTCCTCATATGTAGTTGTAGGATATACATATTCTTTACACCTTTAACTATTTTAATTTACAATTACAAATTGTCCTTTTTGCATTAAATGTGGAAAGAATCATGCATCATCATGTCTGACCTCTAGATGGTGCTATTTCCCTGTTCTCCTATAGACCTTGGATTTTTGGAGACTATGGGCAATAGTATATTATATGAACATTTTTATTTGCAATTTTATCAAGTTTTCATCAAGTCTGTGCAGATTGTATATTTTAATTCATCTGTGATAGTATAATTTGGTTCTAAGGAGATATGTGTTTGGAATGCAGTCTCCGCTTTTTAGATATAATATTACATTTTAAAATATGTGTTCAAGCCATTTTCACAGGCGCAGCTCTTGGATGGTATATAGAAATGGTTTTAATTTGGTCTGCCTAAGAAACATATTTAGCGTTTTTTCAGCAAATACAAGCTAAAAGTCTCATTAGTAGACTTTGACCAATGGCGTTTGGCTTATTACTATTTAATGCTCTGGTAAAATGGCGTGCGCCCCACTTCCTGATGACGCGTGCACCGCGTGAAATGCATAGAAGAGAGGTTTGAGACTGCATACACACAGAAGCCCTTCACTTCCACTGGGTTATTGGAATGCACACTGCACGCCGCTAGTCAGACATCGGTGCGGGATCATTTTTTACAAACCTCAGAGCTGCTGATATGCCGATTCTTGTCATATTGTACACATGTTAGTGCAGCCCTTTTTGTATAATAAAAAACAATACTACACTATACCTGCCTTCTGTGGCTCCTTTAGCAGAGCCAATTTCACAGAGCCTTTTGATAAGAGGAGATTGATACTGATTATTGTGGCTGATACATCAAATTGGAGAGATTTGACTCACATATTCATGCTTGATGGTGATCTGGTCATGGCCGTATCCATCCATATACCATATGAGAAGAAGTTGATGGTGAATATGGTGGAGATTGACCTATGAAGTGATTGAAGCAGCATTTCTATTACCCATGTTTAATACATCTGGTGAGCACAATTCATATCTCACTTCGGGTGGAGCACTGTTGTTTTGGAGCATTGGAGCACTTTTTTAGGATCACAGTGTTGGAGAATTAATTTTAGAGTGACCACACATAGAAATCATGAACTTTAATCAATGATAATTTATTACACATTGTATTTGATTATTGTGCACATTTCATTGTATGAATTTGTGCACATATGCATATACATGTGTGTGTGTCTGTATATGTATTTTTTTTATATATATAATTTTATATATTTATATTTTTTATATATATCTGTGTATTGTCTATTCAAACTTGCGCTCAAACTACAACTGTGTCTAGTGAACCCATTTCAGCAAGTAGTGATATAATGTTTCTCACACTTTTTAAGTTATACCTCAAGGAAAATAACAATTTTTAATGGCTTGTAATGGCTTTCTAGAGTTTTGCTGTTTAATGTTTTAATACTTCAATCATTCAATATTTTAATATATTTTAATACTTCAACATGCTTATTTTTTAACAGTTTAATTATATGTCTCTGGTCTGTATTGTGTGATATACAATCCCAAAATTTTCTATATGTGTGCTCTTCACTATATATTTATTTCGTGTTTATTCTATCTAGAGCTCTGGGACATGGACAGTTCTACAGTAAAGGAGAATCCATCACTTACCATGTGATACACCTCCCAACTAGCCACTCCTCTTTCCTTGCCTTTGTTTTCCAAGGCTCTGATGAAGAGGGAACCCCCTCAAAACGTGTCAGTCTACCTTTGAGCACCTGCCCTTACATGGGAATGTCTAACTTCTAACCCTTAATGTGTATTTTGTAACTCAGTTTTTATGAATACCTAGAAACTTTTTTGCATGCATTCATCTATTTTGTATATGAATAAATTGTATCATCTTGATTCAAGCGTTAGATCACGCGCCTTCCACCTCTTTTTTCTCCACTAGGCCATTTTGAGAATGGTATATATACCCACACTGGATTAATGACAATTTAACCCCTTATATGATTACTAATTCTTGCACATGCTTAATCACTGGATGTCATGTTTCATATGCTTTGTGATATGCCTTTAAATGTTATATGTATTATTCTGTCCCTGGTTCCTCCCCTGCCTTTATCTCAGCTTATCCTGTATAGTTAGCTCCACCCTTTGTTCATTTCCCAGTAATGCATCTCAGCACATGTCTGGACTGGATCACATTATGATCTTTTGACCTATCCGATGTTCATTGTTTTAAGATCCTCACAGTTTATGGATTGAACTTCACAAGATCAACAAAGTGTCGTCTGGATCGAGTCACTGTCCTTTATTCAAATAAGACTGGGGTTATCGACATCTCAACAGAACGAGCTGTAAGTTATGGAGATCACACTTTCAATGCTTATATTGGAGAGGCAGAACAGTCAAAAGATCGTTAGTCAATACATCCTTAGAAAGATCAATCAAAAGATCTGATCCTTGCTAGCTCTGGATATACTGTGAGATGTTATATGGACTCTGGAAATAGCAGCTATCAGACAGTGTGTGTCTGCAAGCAAGTCTCAGCATAGCACTCATCAGCCACAGGACCAGTGGCGCCGGGAGGGGGGCTGACAGGGGCTGGAGCCCCGAATGTGCCCCAAAAACCCCAGGTATCGATAGTCCTAAATTTATTATTAGCCCCGGGACATTTCCACAGGCCACAGGGAACGATCTCCTGCTTATCCAGGTGACGTACAAAATGTTCCGCCTCCAGAACCTGGCTCCTATGATTGACATCCCACTGGTCCAATGCCAAGACCGCAGGACATGTGACATCCATCATAGGTGCTGCCGGGTCCAGGAGGAGGTAGGAATGACACTTGTGTAAATGGGCAGGCAGCGGAGTGGCTCTCCTATCCTGGCTCTCTCTCCCTGATGCATGCAGCCTGCTGTGGAGTGGTCGTAATGAGATGGGCTACACTACACAGGTAAGGCGGATCTGCAGGAGTGTCAAGAGGTCACCTGTCAAGAGGGGTCAATGTATGTGTTGGGGGGTCGGTGTATGTGTCGGGGGGTCAGTGTATGTGTCCGGGGGATCAGTGTATGTGTCAGGGGGATCAATATATGTGCCAGAGGGGTCAGTGTATGTGTCAAGGGGATCAATGTAGGTGTCAGGGGGATCAATGCAGGTGTCAGGGGATCAATGTATGTGTCGGGGGGTCAATGTATGTGTCGGGGGGATCAGTGTATGTGTCAGGGGGATCAATGTAGGTGTCAGGGGGGTCAGTGTAGGGGTCTGGTGGGTCAGTTTATTGGTCAGCATGGGTGGGCACTGGTGAGCCAGGCAGCAACCAGCAAGTGAGCCTAACTCCCCCCCCTCCCCCCCCCCCCCGCTGCCGGGCTTGGACTTCGGACTGAAGCCTCTGGTCTTTTTTACACCTAGCAACACCCCTGCACAGGACAATATTGTTGCTGTGAATGTTTATACCATCTGTATGCATTAGCACATGGCATTTTGTCTGTGTAATCTTATAAGAAAGTCAGAGTAAACCTTTCTCAAACTGCAGCCTAGGAAACCTGATCTCAGACACTGCAAATTGATAAATTTCTCTGCTGCTGGAAAACTTTACTATAAACCCTCTCCCTCTCCTTGTTAACAAGATGTTTCAGCAAGACAATATGCAATCTGGGGATGCACAGCCAGGTTTAGTGCTCCTTCCAGATGAGGAATTAAACCCAGAATCAAACCAAAGGGAAAAACGCTTAACAAAACCAACCAGGAAAATGCAAGCGAATCTTAAAGCTGACAAAGTAGAACTGCTGTTTAATATCAGTGACTTATGGTCTATTACTGTTAAATGCATGTCTGCTCTTTCCCAACAATCTCGTGAGCCATTACACCTAGAGAGTGCACTCAAGCAATTCAATGTTGCTTATGAGAGTTATGTTAAATATACTGATCTCTTAAAGCAATACAACACTCAAGGGTCATTGGAATAATTAAAGGGATTTGAGGAGCTCAAGATAATTTAGTGGTGCAAACAAAGACAAAGGCAGAAGTGAGAATAACAGGGCTTCATGAATCCAGATCTTATAGCTCTGCATCTACTGCATCTACTAGATGCTCCATAAGACCTTCCAAATCCCTACATTGAAGATCTTCTGCACTCAGTCAACAACTCATAAAGGCCCGTGCAGATGCTGAAGCTTCTAAAATTCAGGCAGCTTTCGCCCAAAAGAAATCAGAAATGGAAGCTGAAGCTGCACGCCAGAAATCCGGGAAAGAAGCTGAAGCTGCATGTCAGAAAGCAGAAATGGATGCTTTGGAAAAACAATGTGAGCATGCCACAGGCATGGCAAGGTTAAGTGTCTTAGAACACTCAGATTCTTCACATACCTCTCCAGAATGTCAACTCCCTCTCACAGCAAACAAAGCACTCAATCAAAGTCTCTTCTCTGCACCTACTGTACCTCAAGACAATATGCCTTTATATCCTCCAGTACATCAGACTGCAGCATCTCAGCAAGCAGCAGACACTCGTATGCATATAACAGACTGTCCACCTTACTTTGGCACTAACCAAGTACCTCCTGGCAAGCACACTAATCCACAGCTACAAACCAACATGTCAATGAACTTTAAGCCAGTTCCAGCACTTAATGCCTTTGCACCAACATATGTTCCCAAGTCACTTAGTGTCAATGCACCAGCCATCACAACTAACTCTGTTCCACCTGCAGTTATGCATCTAAAGTTTGGACATGTCACAGTTTGCTAAATACATGCTCCACAGAGAGCTCACTAAGACAGGCCTCACCAAGTTTGATGACAAGACTGAAAATGACAGAGGCTGGAAATCCACCTTTAAGGCCACAATGAGTGACCTAGACATCAATGCCACAAATGAATTAGATCTGCTCATCAGATGGCTAGGTCCCCAGTCTACTGAAGAGGCTTAAAGCAGTTCATATCGACAACCCTGCTGCAGGCCTTAAAGAGGAAGTAAACCCTGATGAGTTTACTTCCTCTTTCATTCCCTGCAAAGGCAAAGCATAATGGACTACTATGCATCGCATAGTATCCCATTGTGTGTCACTTACCTGACACAGGAGCCAGCGAAGTCACCGCTGTCCCCTGTAGTTCCGAGCATCCATCTTCTTGGTGGGTCTCCGTGGGTCTCGCTGCTCCGGTGCTGTGATTCGCCGGAGCAGCGATGATGTCACTCCCGCGCATGCGCACCGGAGCCGAGACGCGCGGCATCTTCGTCATCGACGATGCCACGCTCAGTGCGCCTGCGCGCTGCTGTCTACGGCGCATGCGCCATAGACAGCGGTGCCCGTCTTCGGGCAAATATCTCATAAACCGTATAGGTTTGGGAGATATTTCTTGGACCTACAGGTAAGCCTTAATCTAGGCTTACCTGTAGGTCAAAGTGGTTTGTAAGGGTTTACAACCACTTTAACGCTGCTTGGGACAGACTTGAACATACCTTTGGCAGCCCAGAGGCCATTGAAGATGCTTTATTAAAAAGGTTGCAAAGCTTCCCAAAGATTTCTTCTAGAGACAATCTAAAGTTTCAAGAACTCAGCGATGTTTTATTAGAGCTTCAACTTGCTAAGGTGGACATCAACTTACCTGGTCTCAGTTACCTTGACACCACTCATGGCATCAACCCTATTGCTCTCAAGCTACCATATGGCATTCAAGAAAAATGGGCAGTGCTTGGATAAAAGCAGGGCTTTTTTCAGCAGGAACTAGGGGGAACTCAGTTCCACCACCTCTGGCTCAGGTCTTCTGCTCTCTACTCACCACTATCACTTGGTAACACTGAAGTCCAGCTTCTGCATTTACAAGTGGTAGCTTATCTCAAGTGCACAGGGTTCAGTGCAGTCATGGGCATGAGAGGGTGCGTGGCAGGCTGCACCCTCTGTGGTCTCCATTTTTTCCCTGGTGACCAGTTGTTGATGCTCCTACTGCATGATCTCCCTTGCAAGTGACTGTATTATAGTATAGTATGCTGGGAGGTACTACAGCCGTATAGGTGTTTCAGCTTAATATTGCAACAAAGGTAAGACATATGACAGATGGTAGAGCTTTTAAGGAGGGGGAGCAAATGAGGGCAATGGAAGGAGGGGGTTGTATGCAAAGTGAAGAGCTACTAATTGATGCCAATTGGCAGCTATGTGTGGCGGGCATGGTTGAGTTCCTGCACCTATTCTCTGAGAAAAAAAAGCCCTGGATTAAATTAGAAGGAAAATCATCAAGTTGCCTTTCCTCCTTTTTTCTACTTTTGCGAGTTCATCAAAAGAATTGCAGACACTAAAAATGACCCAGGTTTCTGTTATGGTGTCAGTAACCTTCTCAATTCACCCTCTCCAAAACCTATGAACACATGTGTGACACACAGAGACCATAGAGGTACAGTGTTAGTGAAAAGGACTAATGTTCTACCTGCACCTGCTACAGTTCTCGAAAAGACTGATCAAAACAAGAAAATTGAGAACCCAAATCTCCAATTTCTGATACATAACAAACCACATCCACTTAAGAAATGTATCGGCTTCAGAAAGAAAACCCTACAAGAATGTAAGGAACATTTAAAGAAAAAAGAAATCTGGAGTTTGCTACAAATGCTGTGCCTCCACAGAACACTCTGCAAAGGACTGTAAAGCTATCATAAAATGTGAGTGTGAAAAAAAGAGTGTGACAGTGATGACCATGTGCAAGCTCTTCATCACTCACAAACAATCTTCCTGAGGCAAATCGGGGGGGGAGCAAATATATGCTTGGTTCGTGTATACTGAAAAAGGCCATAAGACTGTATAGTATTCTGGATGAGCAGAGCAACAGATCTCTTGCAAGAACACAGTTTTTTGAACTGTTGAACACAACAGGAGATGCTCTACCTTATACCCTGAGCACTTGTGCCAGCACTACAGAAGTCTTAGGTAGGAGAGCCAGCGGTCTTGTAGTTGCTCCCCTGAATGACAATGTGGAAATATTCTTGCCCATTATCACTGAGTGCAACCAGATTACAAGCAACAGAGGAGATCCCTACTCCTGAAGCTGCCTTTCACCATTCTCACTTGAAGGACATAGCCGACCAAATACCAGCCCTCAACGAAAGTGCTAATATCCTGCTGTTACTCGGCTGAGACATCTTAAGGGTGCACAAGGTTCATCAGCAAATCAACGGTACACATGTTACATATGCTCAGTGTCTGGATCTAGGATGGGTCATCATAGGCAAGGTCTTACTCAGTCTCTTCCTTTAAATCACATGTCCTGTCAAATGGACGGACTACTTGTTCTGCACAACGACCACATCAATATAATGTGAAAGATAGACTGTTTGAAAAAGGTACACAACGGCATATCATACAAGATGATAAGAAAGCCCTTAATTTTTGGGATGACGACATTGGCAACACAGTGTTTGAGTTAACCTCCAAAGATAATGATAAAAAACAGGGAACAATCAGCGCAAACCAATAAAAGAGCACAAAACAGATGCAAGCTGAACACTACAGGAATCACATAAGCATAATGAACAATCTATAAAACAATGGCAAGTGCAGTGCATATATTTAAATTAAAAAAGAAGAAGAAAAGTCCAATCCACATGAGTAGGGAATCCCACGTCCAGACAGATGGAAATACAAGATCCCTCATACAGGATAATAGAATCAATTCTTCCTATATAATGTAAGTGACAATATCCTCCACCACATAAGCAGAAATGCGCTTACCAGATAGAATTGACCTCCGTATTACAGAAGGTCAAATGCACGTTTATCCCCACAAGGATGAGGTGCATTCCAGCACGCATGAATCCTCAATTCTGCTAAATGGAAATCCTGTACAGCCGTGAAGTCCAGCAACATAAGTCTCAAAAAACGGGCAATGGTATGTGATGTGGTTATACAGCTGTCCCAAAAGAGAAAAGGACATGCTCTAAGTGTACTATGTAGGTTTATTTTAGAAGTATAAATAATAAAATATTCCGGCGCTCACTAGCGCAAAAGTTAAAAATATCAATGAAATGTACAGGGGGAGGAGCTTGTTGCATGGACGTCACCCGCTGTCATCACTACGTGCAGTACACTCAATCCACGGATCATGTTGTTTCATTTCATTGGCATTTTTAACTGTTGCGCTAGTGAGCGCTGGAATTTTTTATTATTTATATTTCTAAAATAAACCTACATAGTACACTAATGTCGCATACACACGACTGGTTTTTCCATCAGAATAAACTCTTATAGTCTTTCCGACAGAGTTCCGCCGAAGTTCCGCTGAAATGGACTTCCCTACACACGATCACACCAAAGTCCGTTTGTTTAGAACGTGGTGACATATGACGGGACTAGAAAAAGGAAGTTCAATAGCCAGTAGCCAATAGATGCCATTGCGTAGTTTTTGGTCCGTGGGAATAGCATACAGACGAATGTTTTTTTCTGATAGGAATTGATTCCGTAGGAAAGATTTAAAACATGTTCTAATTCTAGGTCCGTCAGAATTTTTGAAAAAAAAAGAAGAAGCCCACACACTATCAGAATATCCGATGAAATGATTCCGTCTGACCTTTTCTGCCGGAAAGTCCGGTCGTGTGTACGCGGCATTAGAATGTGTCCTTTTCTCTTCTGGGACGGCTGTACAACCACACCACTGCTTATTTTGTGAGGCTTATGTTGCTGGACTTCACTGCTGTACAGGATTTCCATTAAGCAGCATTGAGTATTAATGCATGGCTGGAATGCACCTCATCCTTGTGCGGATAAACGAGCATTTGACCTTCTGTAATACGGCGGTCAATTCTATCTGATAAGCACATTTCTGCTTATGTGGTGGAGGATATTGTCACTTACATTATATTGGAAGAATTTATTCTATTTTCCTGCACGAGGGATCTTGTATTTCCATCTGTCTGGACGTGGGAGTCCCTACTCATGTCGATTGGACTTTTCTTCTTCTTTTTAAATTTAAATATATGCGCTGCACTTACCATTGTTTTATACACTAAAGACAATGAGTTGGTAGCTACCATGGAAGACAAAGAATTATTGAAAACCATGAGTAAAAAGTTGTACCAAGATGATTCCAACAGTTGGGTAGCAACTCTACCATTTTACACCCCAAGAAAGAGCCAAACAACAGGGGAAATGCATAATCACGGTTTGTTCCTTTAAAACACAGTTTGAACCAGAAGCCTGAGATAAAAAAAACACTTTGTGGACTTTATGCAGAAGGTATTTCAGAGAGATCATGCTGAGCCTGCACCTTCTCTTAAGGAAGGAGAAGAATGTTGGTACCTACCATGCTTTGGTGTCTACCATCCTCGCAAGCCTGATCAGATTAGGGTGGTCTTTGACTCATGATGGTGTCTCCCTCAATGACAATGTTCTTACTGGGCCTAATCTGAACAACAATCTTTTAGGAGTTTTACTTTGCTTTAGACAAAAGCCAATTCCTGTTATGGCAGACATTCAGCAAATGTTCTACTGTTTCATCGCCTGTGAAGACTGCAGAAACGTTCTCAGGTTCCGATGATACCGCAATAATGATGTCAGTGATGAAGTCATGGACTACAGGATGAAGGTACATGTTTTCGATAACAGTCCTTCTCCTGCAGTAGCAATTTATGGACTAAGGAAAACAGCTCAAGAGGGTGAGAAAGAATTTGGATCTGATGCTCAACAGTTCGTCAAAAGGAATTTCTATGTAGACGATGGACTCAAATCTCTGCCTACGGAAGAAGAAGCTATTGACCTTCTCACTAGAGCCCAGAACATGCTTGCCACTGCAAACCTCAGACTTCACAAAATCATCTCCAAAAGCAAGACACATTCACATTTCAAGCATCAGTCTGTGACAAGCCTTTCACAAAGCGAAGAGTTTTGTCTACAGTGAACAGCATTTATGATCCATTGGGTTTCATAGCTCCTCTTGCCATTCAGGGTAAGATACTGCTAAGATAACTTACTTCGGAAAGCTCAGACTGGGATACCCCCTTACCCAAGGAGAAACAACAAAGGAGGGAATCCTGGAAACAATCTCTAAACGCTTTAGAACTCCAGATGCCACACTTTTACATCCTAGCATCCTTAAAGAATGCCACAAGAAGAGAAAAGATTGTGAACTTCTTGAATGACAAGTGTAAATGGGAATTCAACCCACCTCATTCCTCTCACATGGGCGGCTCCTGGGAACGCATGACTGGAGCTGCAAGGAAAATCCTGAGCTGTATGCTACAGAACCTGAAAACTTCCCAGCTTACCCATGACATTTTAGTCACTCTTCTTGCAGAGGTGTCTGCTATAATCAATGCAAGGCCTCTGGTCCCTTGTCAGGTCACCTGAGACCAGGTGACAGATGCACTCCATAGGAGTCGGAAGTGCACCGCTAGGTAGTGGACTTTAGGACTGACTGCTGCGGATTGTACCCAGGGAGATTCAGGACACAGGTCTACAGGATCACTAACACAGATCCCAATGGGAGCTGGAGCATAGATTCCCCAGGGCGCGGAGTCTAAGAGCCGGTGGGTGTTCGCCAGAGCCTCCAATGGTGAGGATGGACTTCGCTGCAGTCTGGCTCCAGATCTCGGCCCCTAGGGTCTCACAGCTCAGGCTCACAGTAGACTACAGGAGAAGGAAGCAGATGGCTGGAACGACAAGGATAGTAAGAGGATATGGCAGAGGTCAGGGCACCTAGCAGACAGGAACAACAGAGTACACGCCAAAGGTTCAGGGTCACAGGCAGACAGGGATGGTCAGGGACATGCAAAAGGTCAAGGTCACAGCAGACAGGTAATCGTTGAGAATACGCCAAGGTCGGTAACAGAGACAAACATAGAGCACACGGCAAGCAGGAAACAGGAAGCCAAACACACAATGAATACACAATGGTTGATCAGCACCGCTGGCTTTCAGTGCACAGGTTAATATAGGGTTCCCTGATGGGGCCTGGGGTGGAGCCACGCTTAGAGGAGAGGTTATAAAATCCACCAGGTGGAAGTGGCTGGCCTCTTAGTCAGAACACATGAGGGGAGGTAAGCAAACAGAGGAAGATCACTGCATAACCATGATATCCCTGTGTCCTCAGATCCAGAGTCTCCACTATTGCTCACTCCAGCTACTCTTCTTACCCATAAAATTGGCATAGCCACTATTCCCACAGAAGATCTTCATTATCCTAATGTCTACAAGCATCAATGGAAACAGGTTCAACATCTTGCTAATGTTTTTTGGAACCTGACTTGAACGCTGAAGCTTTCTCAACTTGTTCATTGTCCCCGGCTAGTGAAAAAGTCTGCTCTGGAACTTCTTCAGACTTCATAAACCTGGCCTCTGATAACAGGAGTAGTTGTCCCTTACCGGTGATGGTGTCCCCTTTATCTCTGACTTCTGGTTCTTACTTGCTTCTGGCAACAGGAGTGGTCATCCCATGTGGCAAACTGCTTCTCCTTCACCTCTGGCAAAACTCAGTTCACCGTCCAGCTGAACCTCTGCAACGATCAGGCTCCTCTCGGGCTGAGCCTCTACACATGTGACTAGGCCTCAGGCTTAGGCCCAAATTTCAGCTGCTAATTCACATACAACCCCCAGGCCTTAGCCTGGGTCTAAAAGAACACTGATCACCTGACTAATTTCTACCTAAAATAGACTCTCTCAGCATGCCAAGTAGCTACTCTGATTGGCTGAGAAATTATGTCTATTCACAACCTGAACTTGTCATTCTAATGCCAAAGGCAGAAGTGCCACCTATTGACGGAAGAGAGAAATGCACCAGATTCAGGCTTAGGGCAAAATAAGTCAGTGGATACAGCTACCAATTAGCCAGGCTAATTACCACCCAGCATAACTAAATTTGTTAGCAACCCTGCCTAATACCAGGGTGCTACATCCTTGCCCTGCCAAGGGAAACTACAACCTGAAGTTTGCAGAAAAAAAGTAAAATACTCTCAAGCCTGAAAGTGGATGTCCAGGCAAAAACTGGGATAGGTGGCGTAACAGGGAAGGACAAACAAAGTAACAATACATGTGAAGTACCAAAAGAAATAGTTATACATAAAATATGTACATGGGCAAGGGATATTTCACACAAGTGCAGATAAATAGAGGATAGTATTTACCGTTTTACGTGTGGCATACCACCCAAACAAATTAGGGAACAATACAATAACAGTAGCTGTATATCCTATCTATTTACTATATACACCTGTAAAGAACAGAAAGTTTAGCATTGTTATACAAGGTGCGGTCATTGTCTCTCCTTAGCCAAGGAAGACATGATGGGTGCGGGAACACCTGAAAGAGAAAAAAATAGACAGTATACAAACACATCCTATTCCTATTGTAACACAGTGCAATATGTACATAAGTGGAGATTTGTTTACTCCCAGTCGAGAGCAACGTAGAATGAACACAGTGATAGATCTCAATCTATCTATATACTTTAGCAATGACTATACCTAAACCTATGTACAGTTGAGAATAGGCCCCACCCTCTCGAGGGTGCCACCCATTTTCCATAGCAATCCTGAAAATTTATACTTATCAATCTATATGGAAACATTAGCAAACTGCAATCAAGGTTCACTCATGTTGGCACTCTCACGCTGTCTAGTGGTCAGTATTAGAGAACAGTCCTTGTGTGAATTTAATTCAGTAATCCAAGTTTCAAGGTGAGAACTTACCCTTTTTGCCACAGCATATCCTACCTAACTAAACACCTCCAGTGTCCTTGGAGCCCCAAGTCCATCAATCTTCCCACTGGAGGTGCAGCAACACAGCAACAACTTTGCCCAACAGCTTATCTTCTTCATAGGGGCAACTCTGGGGACAGAGTGCATGGCTGTATACAAAAAGCACTTTAGCCATGCCAACATGCAAGGGACCGTAATTCTTGAAGAACTTGTCCATCTTCCTGGTCAACGGGGTCCCCTTGCAATTTTAAGTTATCTCAGTCTGTCCTTAGCACAGCCAGGGATTGATAATAAGTTTCCTCATTAACTACTTCCCGCCCGCCCACTGTCATATGACGGTGGGAAGAAGCAGCTGTTGTTCTGGGCCGTCATATGACGTGATTTACTTTGCGGGCCACTAGGGGGCGCGCGCCTGCCGTGTCACTGAGGACCCGATGCACGTGCCTAGTGGCCGCGATGCCCACCGGGCAGCCGCGATTGCCCAGTAACTGAGCAGGACTGTGGATCTGTGTGTGTAAACACACAGATCCACCTGCTGTCAGAGAAGAGGAGACCGATGGTGTGTCCTTTGTACATAGGGACACCGATTGGTCACCTCCCCCAGTCAGTCCCCTCCCCCCACAGGTAGAATCACTCCCATTGGGAACATCTTAACCCCTCGATCACCCCCTAGTGTTAACCCCTTCCCTGACAGTCACATTTATACAGTAATCAATGCATTTTTATAGCATGGATCGCTGTATAAATGGGAATGGTCCCAAAAATGTGTCACAATTGTCCGATATGTCCGCTGCAATATTGCAGTCCCGATAAAAATCGCATATCGCCGCCATTACTAGTAATGCTATAACTTTTGCTCACACCAATCAGTATACGCTTATTGCATTTTTTTTACCAAAAATATGAAGAGCCTAAACTGAGGAAAAAAATTGTTTTAAAAAAAAGAAAAAATTGGATATTTATTATAGCAAAAAGTAAAAAATATTGTGTTTTTTCAAACTTGTCCCTCTTCTTTTGTTTATAGCGCAAAAAATGAAAACCCGCAGAGGTGATCAAATACCACCAAAAGAAAGCTTTTTATTTGGGTACAGCATTGCATGACTGCGCAATTGTCATAAAAAATGTGAGAGCGCTGAAAGCTGAAAAATGGCTTGGGCAGGAACGGGGTGTTTGTGCCTGGTAGGCAAGTGGTTAATGAAGAACAAGACATGCTGAAGTCTCTCAACTTCAAATCAGCATGTCACTTTTCAGAGGGAGGCACGCTGGCAATTTCCATGCACAGGCCAGCATGACTCTTGTGGGGCACTTCTTGCAACTGCTGGGATTTAGGAACACAGTCCAGCACAACAGCATGGGCAAGAATGTCCCCACATCAACATTTTCCAAGTGTGGCACAACTTCAAGTCAACACAACTCCACAAGCACACTTTGTAATCCACTTTGGTCAAGATGAACTTGTCACAGGCTTCAATCGCTGAATGAAGTTACTAATAGCAATGAGGATCAGGTAGTTGAACAGACTTTCCAGATGCTCCAATAGTGTGAGGCAAGATTGCACATCAACTTGATTAGGCTTCCGAGCAATGACACAGTCTGGGTACCTTAGCAACCATAATCCCAGGTTATTGACAATAGGATTCTGGGCCCCTGTCACAGGCCGTAAGCACAGAGTGAACATACAATTGACGATACAGTCCTTAGCCCCTGTCATGGGCTACACATAGTTTTCCTTCTGTTCCAGAACTTGCACGACAGAGAACATAAGATGTAGATGCAGATGCAGACAACCTCAGGCCTAATGCTGGAGGCTTGGATAGTAGAAAGAAGTTCCTCCTCTGCAGGCTCACACTGTTACTCAGCATCACTTTCAGACCACCTCTCAGGCCACAACATAGTAGCCGAAAATGTCCTCCCGTCCCCTTATTGGATTTGATTGAAAGCAGCGGGCGTCAATGGCTGCGCTGCTATAAAGCTATCCAATCAAGAGCCAAGAACTCCGGGCAGAGAGGGTGTGCGTGTCTCCATCGTGGGAACGAGTGGGCTCAGGTGAATAAAACGGGGGCTGGGGGGGGTGGTCAGTGTCAGAAGTTTTTTTATCTTTTTTTTCTCCTAAGGGTTACCTTTTTAGGAGGTTCTTCAGTGACCTTTCTGGTCTCTGCCACCCGCGGGTATGGCCGTCATATCCGGCGGCGCACTGTCTCCTGGGAGCTATGTGTCCTTATTCCCAGGAGTCAGTGTGGATGGCCGCCGCTCGTTCTTGCGAGATTTGCGAAACTCTTAAGTGACCGTTATGATGGCAACATGGAAGTTTACAGTGCTCCGCGCCGTAGATAATGAGCATGCGCAGGAACACGCGGTGCATGCTGGTAGCTCAGCATCACCGTATCCAGGATCTGTATGCTTGTGGGCTTCACATGTCCACAAGCAAGGTGAAAACTGTCAGTAAGAAATTTTAAAACTACGTTTTTCATATGAAACCGAACACCGGGGAATATATTTGACAAAACATGTGAGTGTTACATTGAAATTATATAAACGTAAGAATTGTTTAAAAAAGAAAAAATTCCAATTGTCCTTGGAACTCCGCTTTAAGGTGAAAAAACACAAGGGTTTGCAACCCCTTGAAATAGACTCTCCCAGTATGCCAAGTAGCTACTCTGATTGGCTGAGAAATGATGTCTATTCACAACCTGAACTCACTGTGGTCTTGTCATTCTAATGCCAAAGGCAGAAGTGCCACCTATTGACAGAAGAGAGAAATGCACCAGATTCAGGCTCAGGGCATAAAAAGTCAGTGGATACAACTACCAATTAACCAGGTTAATTACCACCTAACATAACTAAATTTGTTAGCATGCCTGCCTAATACCAGGGTGTTACATCTGGCCTGCCTTTGTCGCAGCTCTAACTTTATTGGGGTCATGTCCCACCACAGGTGTGGGTAAACGGTGTTTATGGTGATACCTGGTGGTTGGGTCTGTTGCTTGGTGGAGATGAGCCCTGAGAGACTGAGCAAGGGGTTTGTTTAAAGTTTTAACAGTGTATTGGTCATTGTGCTTAATGTTAAAGGTCTGGTATCAAAAAAGTTAAAGGTTATCATATTCTATTTTAAACCTAAAAAAGGGACCATGGCCTAATTTTTCTACACTTCAGTTTCCTGGCTTTCTTTATTATCATGATTGATCAAATGATAATGGTGTGCGTGGAGTCAGGGTGGTTGTCTGCAAGGCTGTGGAATCCCCTGAGCTTAAGCTCTGCTGACTTACATCATTTAATTATGTGCAAGCAAAATTATGTTCTTTTATTTTCTTTGCTCATGGTTGTGTATTTTTTACCACATTCATTAAGCTAGGGGAAAATTCCCTTGCAACGTGGACAATCTATAGTAAATCAACCCTCCTGTTAAAAAAAAATAAAAAATAAAACCCTACTGTCTATCTTTTTGAAAGGTATGATATGCCTGTCATGCATTACTTAATATGCATGCACTAAGCATGAAAATACATCTGATCCTTGGTCTGCTTTTATAACGCTTTGGCCATAAGATTAAGTGCTGTACTGTACAATATGTTCCACTTCTGTAGATTATATCTTTTTTTTTTTACACTGAAGCACAAACTGCATTATTGTCTAAAGGCACAACGGCCTTCATAGATTTAACTTGTGCTTAAGTGCCCTTTTTGATTCTATATAGTGACAGAACTCTTTGTCTAATGTTAGTTCAGGAATAGCTAGCAGCTTTTCTTTCAAAGCAGAATTGGTAATGCTGATCTCAATTTTATCTCTAAGCAGAAGATCTTTGGTGCTTTTAAGCTTACAGTCTTTGGCTTTTTAGCTTTAGCTCAGTGAGATATTTGTTGTTACCTCCATTGTCTCACATTGTGTATGCTCTAAACTGAAATATTTCAAAAACAGATTTTTTTTTATTCTAGGATTTCAGTACATTCTCATTTCTGCCAACATTTTGCCTATGGTGGGTGCTTGGGGATTCTTTGATACATATATTCAGGGCCGTCTTTAAGGCAGGGCAAAAGGGGCAGCTGCCCTGGGCCCTGTCATTGTTGTGGGGCCCAAAACAGCTGCCTCATACTTGCCAACTATCCAGGTTTAAATTCCCTTGTCCCTTGAAGTTTTATTCCTGTGCTGTGTCCCGATATCTCAGTGTGAAGTGCTGGTACTAATGCTGCTCATCTCTGCCCTATTGTTGTGTACAGAAGACTCACCTTCAGACCCTGTGTTTACATGTAAATAACCGGCATTCATATGTAAATAGCGGTGACAATACTGAGTAAATAGCTGCGGCTGGCGGCATTGATATGTAAATATAGGCAGCGTTCCTATGTATATCATGCTCCCCTGCTGTGAGGAGGTGATGTGCTGTAACCTCTAGCAACTAATCAGTGAGCAGTAATGTGTGCTGTAACCTCTAGCAACTAGTCAGTAAGCAGTAATGATATGCTAGAGAATAAAATGGCGGTCATTGCAATACTTTCTGTCACATCGTATTTGAGCAGTGGTCTTACAAGCGTACTTTTTTTTGGAAAAAATACACTTTTTAAATTGAACATAAGAGAACGGTAAAGTTAGGCCAATTTTGTTTTTTAATGTGAAAGATAATGTTATGCAGATTAAATTGATACCCAACATGTCATGTTTAAAAATTGCGTGGAATGGCAACAAACTTTTACCCTTAAAAATCTCCATTGGCGACGTTTAAAAAATTCTACAGGTTGCATGTATTGAGTTACAGAGGAGGTCTAGGGCTAGAAGTATTGCCCTCGCTCTACTGATCATGGCAATACCTTACATGTGTGTTTTAAACACCTTTTTCATATGCGGGCGATACTCACGTGTGCATTCGCTTCTGCATGCGAGCTCGGCAGGACAGGGCGCGTTCAAAACATTTTTTTTCTTATTTATTTTACCTTTTATTTTTTATTTCTACACTGTTTTTTTTACAAAAAATAATGGTGTCACTTTTATTCTTATTACAAGGAATGTAAACATCCCTTGTAATAGAAAAAAAGTATGAAAAGACCTCAGATCTCATATTTACATCAAAATGCAATAAAAAGAAAAATTGTCATTTAAAAAAAAGAATTAAAAAAATGGCCCTTTAAGAGCTATGGGTGGAAGTAACATTTTGATGTCGCTTCCGCCCTGAAATGTCATGGAGACAGGTGGGGGCCATCTTTCCCTCACTCATCTCCATGCCCAGCTAGTGACAGCATCAGATCACCTCCGCCGCTGCTGACGGCTCCAGTAAGGGGTGGAGGGCACCGGAGCGTGGCGGGAGGGTGGGCCCCTCTCCCACCACCGATAAAAGTGATCTTGCGGTGAATCTGCAGCAGAGACCACTTTTATGTTGAAGCGGACCGCCGGCAGAACAAGGGGATACCAGGGTTATGGCAGCCATAACAACGATATCCCCCTTCAAAGTAAGGATGTATATCGGCGTGCTGCGGTTACGGAAGTGGTTAACTTATATGTATATATATAAATCAATGAAAAATCGAGAAAAAAACATAAAACAAATGCTATAAATTGAGTTACAGTTCAGTGAGTAAAATAAGTATTTGATCCCCAAGCAAAACACGACTTGGTGGTAAGACGTTTCTCGTAGTTAGTTACCAGGATGCACACATCTTAGGAGGGATATTGGTCAGAGTAGTCATGGTGTTCTTATGGTCATAGCATTTTTCTTCCTCCAAACACAGCAAGTCGAGTTACATAGTTAATAAACTTGCATAAAGACAACAGTCCATTCAGTTTAACCTGTGTAGGTGCACATGTGTCAGTATCTATGATTATTTCCCATATCCCTGTATGTTGTGTTCTTTAAGATGCACATCCAAGAGTCTCTTAAAAATATCCATACTCCCCGCAGCCACCACCAATCGTGGAAGAGCGTTCCACATCCTTATTGTCCTGACAGTGAAAACCCCCTGCGCAGTTTAAGGTGAAACCGCTTCTCCTCCAATCTCACAGTGTGTTCCCGTGTACTCTTAACTCTCTTGAGACTAAATAGATTTTCCTATGCTGGGATCGCCATTGAGGTATTTGTAAAGCGCTATCATATCTCCTCTCAAGCACCATTTCTTCAGCGTGAATAAATTTAGTGTTTGCAGTCGTTCCTTGTAAGCGAGGTCTTCCAGTCCCCTTATTAGTTTTATTGCCCTTCTTTGGACTCTCTCCAGTTCCAGCGGATCCCTTCTGAGGACTGCCGACCAGAATTGGACAGAATACTCCAGATGTGGTCTAACCAGAGTTGGCAGGATTATCGTTCTATCTCTGTAGTATATCCCCTTTTTTATGCATGCTAATATTCTGGAAACTTTGGTAGCTGCAGCTTGACATTTCATGCTATTGCTCAATCTGTCATCTACTAGGACCCCCAGATCTTTCTCCATCCTTGATTCCCCCAGCAGTTCTCCCCCCTAGTGAGTAGTTTGCATTTATGTTTTTTGCCCCCAAGTGCATTACTTTAACCGCTTGAGATCCGCGCTATAGCCGAATGACGGCTACAGCACGGACCTGCTTTGCCGGGACGGCGTCTATTGAGGTCGTCCCATGCACGAGCGGCATGCGCGCCCCCTGAGTCTATGAGACTCGCTTGATCATGGATCGCAGCAAGGGGTCGATCCCGACCCCTTACCACGTGATCAGCTGTCAGCCAATGACAGCTGATCATGTGATCACAACAGAGCCAGTAATCGGCTATTTTTTTTAAAAAAGCCAACCACCAGCGGCCGTGAGAGGGACTTCAGTCCCGATCAAGGCGAGCTGGGGCCAAGTCATCAGTGCCCACCTGCCCCCTGCCAGTGCCACCTAATTATAGTAAAAGTGCCACCCATCAGCACCACCCCTTAGTGCCCATAGTGCCACCCATCAGTGCCCATAGTGCCACCTATCAGTGCCCACAGTGCCACCTATCAGTGCCCACAATCTGCCTCAACAACAGTGCTGCACCTCATATGCCACATATCCGTGCCCATCAGTGTCAGCTACCAGTGCCCATCAGTGCCGCCCATCAGTGCCCAGCAGTGCCACCTATCAGAGCCACCTATCAGTGCCACCTAACAGTGCCCATCAGTCCCATCTATCAGTGGTACCTATCCGTGCCCATCCGTGCCACCCATCCGTGCCACCCATCCGTGCCATCTTATCTGTGCCCATCTTTGCCCATCAATGCCGCCTTATCTGTGCCCATCAGTACTGTCTTATCTGTGCCTATCAGTACCACCTTATCTGTGCCTATCGGTGCCACCTTAACCGTGCCTATCAGTGTCCACCAGTGCAGCCTATCAGTGCCCACCTGTGCATCCTATCAGTGCCCACCAGTGCCACCTCATCAGTGCATTTTAATGAAGGAGAAAAATTACCTGTTTGCAAAATTTTATAACAAACTATTAAACATGATTTTTTATTTTTTTTTATTTTTATTTTATCTTTTTTTTGTTTGTTTAGCAAAAAATAAAACTCCCAGCTGTAATTAAATACCACCAAAAGAAAGCTCTATTTGTGGGAAAAAAATGATAACAATTTCATTTGGATACAGTGTTGTATGACCGCGCAATTGTCATTCAAAGTGCATTAGCTCTGAAAGCTGAAAATTGGTCTAGGCAGGAGGGGGGTTTAAGTGCCCAGTAAGCAAGTGGTTAAGTTTTTCCACATTAAACCTCATTTGCCATGTATTTACTCACTCCATTTTTTTGTTCAGGTCATTCTGTAAAATTTCTATATCCTGATGTGAAGTTATTGCCCTGCTTATTTTTGTGTTGTCCACAAAAACTGAGATTGAGCTATTTATCCCATCCTCTATATCATTTATGAATAAATTGAATAGAATTGGTCCCAAGACAGAACATTGGAGTACCCCTCTTACCACTCCAGACCAGTTGGAGTATACGTTATTTATCACTACCCTTTGGACACGCCCCTGTAACCTGTTTTTTACCCAAGAACAAACCTTATGGTCCATGCCTGTGGACCTCAGCTTGTGGATTAACGCTTATGGGGGACTGTATTGAATGCCTTTGCAAAATACAGGTACACTAAATCCACTGGCCTTCCTCTGTCTAGATGGCAGCTCACTTCCTCATAGAATGTTAACAGATCTGGTCTGGAAAGAATGACCTTTCATAAACCCATGCCGATAACTACTTATGATATGTTTTTCCTCTGTAATTTTTTGGATGTAGTCCCTTATCTTCCCCTCCAATAATTTACCAATGATTGATGTTTGACTGATCTGTAGTTTCCAGGGATTTGTCTCTGTCCTTTTTTGAATATTGGTACCACATTAGCCTTTCTCCAATCCGCTGGTACAAATCCTATCAGTATGCTGTCCACAAAGATCAAGAACTATGGTGTGGCTATAACCTGACTGAGTTCTCTGCGGATTCTCAGGTGTAAGCCATCTGGTCCTGGTGATTTATTTGTATTAAGTTTATCTAGTCTTTCCTCCACTCTGGCCTCTGTTAGCCACGAGGGTATGACCTGTGATGTGTCACTAACAGTACTTTTGCGGTCGATATACCCCTATTTTTCCTTAGTAAAAACTGAGTAGAAGAAGGCATTTAGTACAGTTGCCTTCTCTGCATCATCTGTAACCATCCTCCCTCCTCATCTTTTATGTGGGCAATGTGCTCTGATTTTACCTTTTTACTA
This sequence comes from Lithobates pipiens, assembly GCF_037356315.1. NCBI lineage: Eukaryota > Metazoa > Chordata > Amphibia > Anura > Ranidae > Lithobates > Lithobates pipiens. The sequence goes on from NW_027507686.1 coordinate 159,150,028, forward strand.
ATATTGTATCTAAAAAATTTATTTGGATTATTTTTACTCTCCTCCGCTATAGGTCTCTCATAGTCTTTTTGGCTGCCCCAATTGCGTTCTTACACTTCTTATTGCATTCCTTGTAGTGCTGGAATGCTGTTGGTGACCCATCCCCTTTATATTGTTTAAAGGACATTTTGTTTTCTCTTTAATGAGGCTTTTTACATTACAGTTTAGCCACCCAGGTTTCACCTTCGCTCTTCTATATTTATTGCCCATTGGAATGCACTGTCTGATACCTTTGTTTAATATGCCCCTAAAGCATTCCCGTTTTTCTTCCATAATCAATGTATCTAGGATTGATCCCAATTGATGTCATGTAGTAATAACTGCAGTTCAGAAAAATTGGCTCGTTTGAAATGTAGTGTTCTTGTGCTTTCCTCATGCTTCCTTTTTCTATGTTTTACGTTAAATTTGATAATCCTATGATTGATAAATACCAAGTTGTCCCATATTTCCACATATGAGATCAGACTAGGATCGCTTGTAATTAAAAAATCTAGTAGGGCATTCTTTTTAGTTGGGGAATCCACCAAATTGTGACATGAAGTTATCCTGTAAGACATTCATGAAATGACAGCCTTTAATGAGTGAGCTGTTCCCTCTGCCCAGTCAATATCGGGATAATTGAAGTCCCCCATTATGATGACATTTCCCTGCCTCATTGTTATTTCTAACTGTGATACTAGGTCCTGCTCCTCAGCCACCTTCAGGTTGGGTGGCCTATAACATACCCCCACTATTAATTTCCCACTTCTTCTCTTTGAAGTTCTACCCATACTGATTCCAGCCCTCGTCCCAGTCACAATGTCACGCCTCTTTACCACCCTTGCATCCACACCCCTCTTCTACCTTCCCTGTCTTTCTAATACAAGGAATATCCCTGTATTTTTGCAGCCAATCGTGTGAGCTGTCAAACCAAGTTTCAGTTATTCCCACAAAGTCTAAGTCCTCCTCATGTAATAGCAGCTCCAGTTTCTCCATTTTATTAGCTAGCCTCCTCGCATTTGTGTATACTCCTCTCAGCATTGCATGGGTGCATATTAACTTCCCCTTAGTTTTCCTCAGGCTTTTTTTTTGCATTGACTCCAGGATCAGAAGTTACAGCTATATTATCACTACTGGCTCCACTATTACCCTTTGCTCTTTGCTCACTGCCGACTATTGCTTCCTCTGATCACCCACCCCTCCAATACCTTGTTTAAAAGCCCCTCCAAGTTTGTGGCCATCTTACTTCCCAAAAGTCAATGCCAAAGAGTTAACTTTTGGTCTCATCTGACTACAGCACTTTCTCCCAATCCTTCTCTGAATCATTTAGATGTTCATTGGCATGACTGTACATGTGCCTTCCTGAGGATGGGGACTCACCATGTTGGAAACAAAGGTGGAAACATTATGCTTTGGGGCTGTTTCTCTGCTAAAGGTACAGACCAACTTTGCCGCATTGAGGGGCCAATAGATAGGGCCATGTACTGTAAAATCTTGGATGAGAACCTTCTTGGGTCATGGGTGGATCTTTCAGTATGACAATGACCCAAAACATACCACCAAGGCAACAAAGGAGTGGCTCAAGAAGAAGCACATTAAGGTTATGGAGTGGCCTAGCCAGTCTCCAGACCTTAATCCTATAGAAAATGTATGGAGGGAGCTGAAACTTCGATTTACCAAGCGACAGCCAAGAAACCTTAAGGATTTAGAGAAGATCTGTAAAAAAAAAAAGCCTGGAAGCCTGGACCAAATCCCTCCTGAGATGTGTGCAAACCTGGTCACTAACTACAAGAAACTTCTTACCTCTGTGCTTGCCAATAAGGGTTTCTCCACCAAGTACTAAGTCATGTTTTGCTTGAGGATCAAATATTTTATTTACTCACTGAACTGCAACTCAATTTATAACATTTGTATTATGTGTTTTTTTTCTGGATTTTTGGTCGATATTCTGTCTTTATCATTTAAAATACACCTATGATAAAAATTATAGACCCTTCGTTTCTTTGAAAGTGGGCAATCTTACAACATTTGTAGGGGATCAAATAATTATTTTCCCCACTGTATATGTTCTGCTGCACTTTGCCAGTTGATTTTCAATGTCATCTTCTTAAACCATATTTTTGTCTTTCTCCAAAGATAGTTTGCACCTCTTTTCTGTAAACATTGTAGGGATTTTGGAGTATGGGGATTCACATCAACCAAGGGCAATGAACCAGAATGAAGATACATTTTTTTTTTATATTTCCTTTATTTAAAAAATGTATGTATTACAATACAATACAGCCACAGAAAGTATATCACTACAATGACAGTGGTGACATACGAAGAAAGTAAGACCCATTATCAATGCGATTATGTGATGAAGTTCCTGCTAAACAAGCCTCATCGCTTTTTTGCATGACAAAAACCTCACCATATCATTTACAGAACCATTTACAGTGGGAGTAAACTCCCATCTCTGACTTTTATCTTTAGGTAAGCCTATAATAAGGCTTACATATAGGTACTGTAAATATCTCCTAAACATATGCCGTTTAGGAGATATGTACTGTATATGTAGCCGGTGGCAGTCGGTGCAGCCAGGCCATTCCTTTAGCGTCCTGTGCCATAAGCGGCAGGATATGCAGGAGTGACGACTCTGGCCAGTCACACAGCTATAGTCTGTGGACCCGAAAGGAAGACCTGGTGATGATGGAAGTGCCTGCAGTGAAGATAGCTTGGCCCTGGAAAGCTTAGTTTTCAGGTAATGCCATGCATCCAAGCACATTATGACAATACCTTTCAGATTAGAAAAAAACAAAAACATCCAGCGGTTTACTACCGCTTTGAGTTTGAAAAATAGTGATAAGAGAAATATGAAAACTACCATTGCTAACATTTCAGGTTGATTTACTCAAGGCAAGTAGACTGTTCACTTCTCAAGTGCAGTTGTATTCTACAAGGGAATTTGACTATTCTTTGCAAAGTGAAGCTTTACCTCCTTTACTAAGCCCTGGGGCAACTGCTCTTGCAGAATTCAACTGCACTTTTCAAAATGCACAGTCTAGTTGCCTTTAGTAAATCAACCCCAATATATCATCAAAGCAATTAAGTCCACGTTTGCTGTCAAGTGCATGCACAATTCACACTATATCCTCCAAAGTCTGCCTTGATTATCCAAGAGCAAAAAAAAAGTGTAGCACTAATTACTGCAAACAATATACCAAAGTACTCAAACAGTAATGATATGATAAAATTATGAATACTGCAAAGAAATAATAATGAAGTGCCAATGTGCTCAGACAGTGACAATGTGTAAATAGCAGCAGTATATGCAATGCTTATCCCAGATCAGAAATCAGTGTATATAAACAAATATACATGCATAAACTGTATAGGGGATAACCCACGAAGATATTAAAATAAAATAAAAAGTCCCACACAGTGAATAGTCCAATCAAATGATCTGTGATTCAATTGCCCAAAGTTGTGGTGATATAACAGAAAATCCCACACAATGAATAGTCCAATCAAGTGATTAGTAACTCAATTGCCCAAAATTGTAGGCAAAGTGAGTCTTGAATCAATCTCGATAGCTTCACAGGTGGAAATCAGATAGAGAGATAAAACACTCTTACCAGATAAGTTGGATACAAGTACCATACGGCAATGTATCATACAGGCTTGAAGTGCTAGAACCACTAGCACACAGGGAGGACGAAGCCAGACGATCCAGGCTACAAGGTGGCCATCATGGAGAGTAGCGCCTATCCACACCAAACATCTTGTGATGAAAATGTCTCAGCAAAGGTTACAGAATGGCTCCGAACAATCCCATGGTGTAAAAAACAAAAAAGAGAAGTCGTGGGTAGTGTGAAAAATGGTATGTGTTCCCCAATTACTATACATTTTCTAAAATCCCCCCATATAGATATGTAGAAAATGGTTCAAGCATATATTGTGCACTGCTGCTGGCTGCTGCCCGATTCTGCAGCTGTCTTTTATCAGTGTAGGGACTGAGGGACAGTCTGCAAATCACTAGCTACTAGGTCCACAAAGGTCCTTGTAAGGACTGGTATAGGTGTACAATATATAGGGTTGTGGTGCACTGCTGCCCTATTCTGCAGCAGTCCTTTATCAGTGTAGGGACTGAGGGACAGTCGGCAAATCACTAGCTACTAGGTCCACAAAGGTCCTTGTAAGGACTGGTATAGGTGTACAATATATAGGGTCGTGGTGCACTGCTGCTGACTGATGCCCTATTCTGCAGCAGTCCTTTATCAGTGTAGGGACTGAGGGACAGTCTGCAAATCACTAGCTACTAGGTCCACAAAGGTCCTTCTAAGGACTGGTATAGGTGTACAATATATAGGGTTGTGGTGCACTGCTGCTGGCTGCTGCCCGATTCTGCAGCTGTCTTTTATCAGTGTAGGGACTGAGGGACAGTCTGCAAATCACTAGCTACTAGGTCCACAAAGGTCCTTGTAAGGACTGGTATAGGTGTACAATATATAGGGTTGTGGTGCACTGCTGCCCTATTCTGCAGCAGTCCTTTATCAGTGTAGGGACTGAGGGACAGTCTGCAAATCACTAGCTACTAGGTCCACAAAGGTCCTTGTAAGGACTGTTATAGGTGTACAATATATAGGGTCGTGGTGCACTGCTGCTGACTGATGCCCTATTCTGCAGCAGTCCTTTATCAGTGTAGGGACTGAGGGACAGTCTGCAAATCACTAGCTACTAGGTCCACAAAGGTCCTTGTAAGGACTGGTATAGGTGTACAATATATAGGGTTGTGGTGCACTGCTGCTGACTGCTGCCCTATTCTGCAGCAGTCCTTTATCAGTGTAGGGACTGAGGGACAGTCTGCAAATCACTAGCTACTAGCTCCACAAAGGTCCTTGTAAGGACTAGTATAGGTGTACAATATATAGGGTTGTGGTGCACTGCTGTTGACTGCTGCCCTATTCTGCAGCAGTCCTTTATCAGTGTAGGGACTGAGGGACAGTCTGCAAATCACTAGCTACTAGGTCCTCAAAGGTCCTTGTAAGGACTGGTATAGGTGTATAATATATAGGGTGCTGGTGCAGGGCTGTGCTGCAGATTACTGCCCTATTCTGCAGCAGTCCTTTATCAGTGTAGGGACTGAGGGACAGTCTGCAAATCACTAGCTACTAGGTCCACAAAGGTCCTTTTAAGGACTGGTATAGGTGTACTATTTGGTGTGCAGTATATAGGTGTGTAATACACGTATAAATTACTTGCACATATAGAAAGCATAGTATAGTGCATTTCCACTGTGCAGCATTGTGACTGCTGGGCGGTTCTGCAGCGATACTACAAAGAGTGACCAACGCATTCAAAAAAAAGTATTATAACTGGTGTGATAGACCAGTGGCCCCCAAAAACGACAGATTGAAGCGGGGTGTTATATACCTTCTTCCACATACATACTGCACTTCTCTAGAGACTTTTGTCACAGGGTCATTTAAAAAATGACAGGCAGAGGAAGAGGCAGGCCCTTCCGCAGGGGTGGTAGGGGTAGGGCAGGAGCAACAGACTTGAGCTAAAGTGGCAAATTGCAGAAGGTGCATGCGATTACATCAAAGGATGCACCAGACTTGGTTGAGTGGCTCACTCAGCCTTACTCTTCTGCACCCTCCTCATCCTCTCGATCTGCACCCTCTTCTTCACTCTCTACTGTGTGCACCCCCAAAGATACTTCCACCAACACCACCACCACCATATACCTTCCGCTTGAGTCACAGGAATTATTTTCCGATCCTTATCAATAAGGATGAGCCGAACACCCCCCTGTTCGGTTCACACCAGAACCTGCGAACAGACCTAAACTTCGTGTGAACTTTAGAACCCTATTAAAGTCAATGGGACTCGAACGTTTACAATCTCTAAAGTGCTAATTTTAAAGGCTAATATGCAAGTTACTGTCCTAAAAAGTGTTTGGGGACCTGGGTCCTGCCCCAGGGGACATGGATCAATGCAAAAAAAAGTTTTAAAAACGGACGTTTTTTCAGGAGCAGTGATTTTAATAATGATTAAAGTGAAACAATAAAAGTGTAATATTCCTTTAAATTTCGTACCTGGGGGTGTCTATAGTATGCCTGTGAAGGGGCGCATGTTTCCTGTGCTTAGAACTGTTCCTGCACAAAGTGTAATTTCGCAAGGAAAAAAAGTCTTTTAAAATCACTTTCCATTGTCGGCTCCAGTAATACAGAGAACACTCAATGAGTGTTCTCTGTATTAGCCGACAATTCATTCATTGATTTAAAAAAAAAAAGGCGAGGGGGTTCCCCTAAATTCAATTACCAGGCCCTTCAGGTCTGGTATGGATATTCAGGGGAACCCCGTGTCAAATAAAAAAAAAAAAATTGATGTGGGGGGCCCCCTAAATATCCATACCAGGCCCTTCAGGTCTGGTATGGATATTCAGGGGAACCCCGCATCAAATTTAAAAAAAAAATTGACGTGGGGGTCCCCCTAAAAATCCATACCAGACCCTTTATCCGAGCACGCAACCTGGCAGGCCGCAGGAAAAGAGCCACATGCCCTCAACATTGGGAGGATGCTTTGGGGGTCTGTGACCCCTCAAAGCACCATGTCCCCATGTTGATGGGGACAAGAGCCTCATCCCCACAACCCTGACACTTTGTGCAGGGACAGTTCTAAGCACGGGAAACGTGCGCCCCTTCACAGGCATACTATAGACACCCCCCAGGTATGAAATTTAAAGGAATATTACACTTTTATTGTTTCACTTTAATCATTATTAAAATCACTGCTCCTGAAAAAAAGGCCATTTTAAAACTTTTTTTGCATTGATCCATGTCCCCTGGGACAGGACCTGGGTCCCCAAACACTTTTTAGGACAGTAACTTACATATTATCCTTTAAAATTAGCACTTTAGATTTCTCCCATAGACTTATACAGGGTGTTCCGGCTTTTCGAATTTGCCGCGAACAGCCCAAATTGTTCACTGTTCGCTGAACAGGTGAACAGGCAATGTTCGAGTCGAACATGAGTTCGACTCGAACTCGAAGCTCATCCCTACTTATCAAGCCATTTCCGATGCGCAGCCACTCTTGGCATTGGATCAGGAAGAGGATGTAGCAACAACTGCCACTCAGCAGTCTGACGACAGTACCCAGATCAGCCCAAGGAGGAGGTTGGTCCCCGCTGTTGCTGCCTACTCTAATTATAGCGGTGGGGAAGGTGACGTTGATGAGGACGTGTCTAGTGATGTCACGTGGGTGCCCACAAGAGTGGTAGAGGAGGGGAGTTCAGAGGGAGATATGGACCAGCAGATAGGGAGGAGAAGCAGGAAGAACTTAGATTGCACAGGAGGGACAAAGCAGACTGCAAATGTATCAGGAGCGAGGTATCAACCATGTACGGTCACATCTGGTGCTCCCAGGACGCCAGCACATGTCTCCGTAGTGTGAGCTTTTTTTAACGTGTGCGCTGCTGACAATTGTGTTGCCATCTGCAATCTTTGCAGTCAATGCATAAGTCGCAGTAAGCCCAACACTCACCTAGGGATGACCGCCTTAAGAAGGCACATGAGCTGCCATCACCGAGCCCAGTGGGAGCAACGGAACACACAAAGCTACACTCTAGGCTCTCACCGTCCAGCCTCGTCTTCTACTTCTCCTTCTCCTCACAATTGTCCTCCACTCCACCTTCCATCACGCCATCCTCACGTTTTTCTGCAAAAAGGCAGGCTTCTGTGGGCCAAATGTTTGAGCGTAAAAAAATGATGACGCTGGATAACCCTCTTGCCCAATGGTTGACGGGTGGCTGGTCAGAACTGATAACCCGCCAACTACTGCCATATAAACTGGTGGACTCGGGGGCCTTTTGAAAATTTGTGGCCATTGGAACACCACAATAGAAGGTCCCAGGAAGGAAGTATTTCTCACAGAAGGGCATCCCAGAGCTATATGGCCATGTTCAGCGGCAAGTGAATGTATCTCTGGCACACAGTGTTGGTGCTAAGATACATCTGACCACAGACACGTGGTCTAGCAAACATGGGCAGGGAAGGTATATCACTTTTACTGCCCACTGGGTGAACCTTCTGATGGCCGTCAAGCATGTAACCCGTGGCACCCGTGTAGATTTGGTTTTACCGCCATGGATTGCACAGTTGCGGTATAGTGATGCTGCATTTACGGGCTTAAAACAGGTTGTGAGGAGGCAACATAATGCCTCTTTACCGCCTTTCAAATGCCTCTGAAAAGCGATCTGTGCATGGATTGCTTTGCAGAGAAGCAGCAGTCCTGGCTGCTATCACACACAAGCTCTACAAAAGCAGTTCTGATGGTACAGGAATGGGGGGGGTCTAGATTAAAAGTAACATACACACAGACCCATGCAGACAAATGCACACACATACACACACATGCATACACACACATGCACACACACACACACAGATACATACACAGACACACATACAGACACACCAACATACAGACAGACATACAGACATACATATAGACACATGACCACACACATGAATAAAGCACTTTTAAAACGAATCTAGCTTCTAGCACAGTACTGTACCTTTCCAGCTTCCTCATTCAGCCAGGTACTGCACTGTAGGGGGAAGCAGAGAGCACAGCACACTCCTACTTTCACTTTTGGGGCTGAGGAGCTTCTCACAGTGCCGATGTACAGCTCGGCGGGGGATCGCCCATCTGACAGCCCTGATAGCCAGGCAGGCAGTTCAAAACCAGACCACGGGCCGCAGTTGGCCCGTGGGCCGGACTTTGGACATGCCTGCTTTAAACCTTTCTGGGATCCCTGTTGTTTTGCATGGATGGGGAGAGGAGAACGAGGAGGACGACATTGTCCTGGATGATGAGCAGGAGCCAGGCCACCACACCGCTTCCAGTTTAGTGCAAATGGGGACCTTCATGCTCCAGTGTTTTAACAGGGACCCCCGTATAAAAAGCATAAGGATCAAAGACCAGTACTGGGTGGCAACGTACTTAGACCCCCAGTACAAACACAAAATGGCGGAAATGTTACCACCGTCACAGAGGGCTGTCAGAATGGAGCACTTCCAGGCCTTGCTTCAAGAAATGCTGCATTCTGCTTTTGCGTGCGTTGGCAGAGGAGGAATTCCCACTCCCAGAGAAAGAGTTGCGGGTACCAATCCAACAGCGTCTGCAAGAAGAGGCCGGTTTGAAGATGTGATGGTGACCTTTGATATGAGGTAATTCTTTCAGCCGACCCATCGACAGGTATCATCGAATCCAGCATCAGGGAATGCCTAGACCGACAGGTGTCCGACTACATCGGGTTAACGGCCGATGTGGACGCTCTGAGGAGTGATGAACCCCTAGACTACTGGGTGGGCAGGCTTGACCTCTAACCAGAGCTTGCCCAATTTGCAATGGAACTGTTGGCTTGCCCCTCGTCCAGTGTCCTGTCCGAAAGGACGTTCAGCGCAGCAGGGGGGATCGTGACCGATAAGCGCACTCGCCTAGCTCACGACAGTGTTGACTACCTCACATTTATAAAAATGAATGAGGCATGGATCTCGGAGAAATTCAACACATGTGACCAGTAGACCATGTATATCTCTATAAATGATTTATTTAAATCGAGCACACAGACCTTTTTTCTACATTTGGCTCTCTTCTTTGTACAAAAAAAGCACACCATACTATATGCCCGTACCTCCTGTTTGAAGAGGTTGAGCGGTGTCATATTTTTGGGGCCCAGCAGTGAGTTGCGGGTATCAGTGCTGGTGTCAGTGCTCTCCATCATGGTGCTGGTGTCAGTGCTCTCCATCATGGTGCTGGTGTCAGTGCACTCTATCACGGTGCTGGTGTCAGTGCTCTTTATCAGGCTGCTGGTGTCAGTGCACTCTATCAAGGTGCTGGTGTCAGTGCTCTATATCACGGTGCTTGTGTCAGTGCTCTAAATCACGGTGCTGGTGTCAGTGCACTCTATCTCGGTGCTGGTGTCAGTGCTCTATATCACGGTGCTGGTGTCAGTGCACTCTATCACGGTGCTGGTGTTAGTGCACTCTATCACGGTGCTGGTGTTAGTGCACTCTATCACGGTGCTGGTGTTAGTGCACTCTATCACAGTGCTGGTGTCAGTGCTCTATATCACGGTGCTGGTGTCAGTGCACTCTATCAAGGTGCTGGTGTCAGTGCTCTATATCACGGTGCTGGTGTCAGTGCTCTATATCACGGTGCTGGTGTCAGTGCACTCTATCACGGTGCTGGTGTCAGTGCTCTATATCACGGTGCTGGTGTCAGTGCACTCTATCACGGTGCTGGTGTCAGTACTCTATATCACGGTGCTGGTGTCAGTGCACTCTATCACGGTGCTGGTGTCAGTGCTCTATATCACGGTGCTGGTGTCAGTGCACTCTATCACGGTGCTGGTGTCAGTGCTCTATATTACGGTGCTGGTGTCAGTGCTCTATATCACGGTGCTGGTGTCAGTGCTCTATATCGCGGTGCTGGTGTCAGTGCACTCTATCACGGTGCTGGTGTCAGTGCTCTATATCACGGTGCTGGTGTCAGTGCTCTATATCACAGTGCTGGTGTCAGTGCTCTATATCACGGTGCTGGTGTCAGTGCTCTATATCACGGTGCTGGTGTCAGTGCACTCTATCACGGTGCTGGTGTCAGTGCTCTATATCACGGTGCTGATGATCTGCACCCTCTTCATAGCCTACCCTTACCTTTCCTCTCCTCCATTGCCTTCATGTGCTCCTGAGTCCTGAATTGTCAAAATTTCACAGATAAAAAAAGAATGCTTGTAGTTGTCGATCCCAGATTCACTTCATACATGTGTTATGTCAGTGGCCATGTGGTGGGACTATGTGTGCACAGCTAGTAAGTATTTTGTGGCTGAAAATATGACCTGTAGGTTTTTAAAGTTCTGCTGCCATTGAAGTCAATGGGGCCCGCCACAAACTTTCCAGTTCGCAAATTTTTGCCCGCGTTCGCGAAATGTCCAGTCGGAAGTTCGTCCATCTCTATCTATTTCCAAAGAATGTATAAAACACCAGCAACACTTGTAATAAAACCAGAAACATTTGCTGAAATATTTCTCTGCATATGCATTCATGGGCTTCTTTCCCTAAGAACAACGGGATTTTAACCTTTCCACAGCAATACTTCATCAGGTTTATAGAACTCCAGCCAAGTGATTTAAGTGGGGTAGGAGAGAATCCCTGATTTGCCATAGCAATAGCAACAAAGAGGACTTAATTTACATGATTTAGCATTATCAGAAATTAAGTAGATATTGGTCCAAGGTCTTATAAACCACATCTATGGTTACCCAAATTATAATTTCCCCAATCTGGTAATATGCCTTTTGGCCTAATAGCAAGATGCTGGATATTGCCAAATTCATCTACGAAACAAGTCTGGATAAACCAGTTAAAATCTACCTTGATATGAGAAAAATTGACATATCTACACTGTATCTCTGTCAGGGTTGGCTGGATATCCCAGGTCTTGCTCCACCAGAGCTGATCTTGAACAACTGGGGAAGAGACTGAATCCTTATCTTAAGATATGCGGTATACTGATGAATGGGTCTGAATAGGGATGAGCTTGGTGTTCGTGTCGAACGCATGTTCGACTCGAACACCGGTTGTTCGCCCGTTCGGCAAAGCCAGAACTCTGTGGGCCGTTCGCGGCAAATTCGCATGGCGCTCACGGCCCACAATGCACTGCGCCATCGCAGTGCATTGCTGGCCCATGATTGGCCAAGCATGCACTGTGACCCCGCATGCTTGTCCAATCACAGCGCTGGCAGCGAGGAGAGCCATGATTGGCCACAGGCAGGATGCTTGTGGCCATTTATAGCTCAGGCTGTGTAGTACACGCCCCACACTATATAAGGCCACCAGCCCAGCGGCCTTGTGTAGTGTTCCAGCGTCTGCAGGAGTTAGTAGATGTTGTCTGTGTGCCTTCACTGCACAATACATCTGTATCTACCCTTCATTGCTGTTCTGAGTGTTCTCTAATTGAGCCATCTGCCATCTGCAGGAGTTAGTGGGCGACTGGGTGTTGTCTGTGTGCCTGCACCACAGAATACACCTGTATCTACCCATTGTTGCAGTTCTCTAATTGAGCCATCTGCCATCTGCAGGAGTTAGTGGGTGACTGGGTGCCCAGTGTTTTGTAGGCTCTGATGATGATACTCATCTAGAGGAAGGCAGTACCGTGAGTGCAAAGAGAGGGGATGCTCAAGAAGGACAGCAATCTAGCAGTCATGTTCCACAAGCTGCAGCATACTGCCAGGTTTGCTCCAATGATGAAGAGGTAGGGGATGATGAGGGCACTGACTCCACGTGGGTGTCTGGTAGGAGAGAGGAGGAGGAGGAGGCACATCTCCAATGAGGCAGCTTAGGGGCAGCACACTGACTGAATCACACCGCAGAGCTCCGCCTGTGCAGGGCGCTGCCTCTGCTCGTTATTCTAAAAGTTCTTTGGTGTGGGCCTTTTTTGAGACGAGTGCATTCGATCGCACCGCTGCTATTTGCAACATATGTTTTAAGTGTATCTTGCGTGGCCAAAACATCAGCCGCTTGGGCACCACATGCTTGACCAGACATATGTTGACCTGCCATGCAGCTGGTTGGCAAGCTTACCTCAAAGACCCACATCAAAGAACAAAGCAGACCTCTCCTTGCTCCTCATCAGCTGGCATCTCCAACCCCACTAGACCTTCAGTCCTCTCTGAAACCTGTGCTGAGAGGAATGAAGGTGTAGAATTAGGTGTGTCACAGCCAAGTGCTTGCGGGCACTCTGCTAGCAGTACACCCACGTCCGATTGTAGCAGGCAAATTTCCCTGCCCCAGCTGCTGGACCATAGAAAGAAGTTCACTCCCAGCCATCCACATGCCCAGCGGTTGAATGCTAGCTTGGCTAAATTGCTAGCACTTCAACTACTGCCTTTTCAGTTGGTAGACTCGGCCCCCTTCCGTGAGTTTGTGCAATGTGCGGTTCCTCAGTGGCAGGTCCCCAAACGCCACTTTTGCTCACGGAAGGCGATTCCAGCTCTCTACCAGCATGTGGGAGGCAATGTCCTTGCCTTGCTGGACAGGGCGGTCAGTGGTAAGGTGCATATTACCGCTGACTCATGGTCCAGCAGGCATGGACAGGGACATTACCTGTCTTTCACGGCCCATTGGGTCACTCTTCTGGCAGCTGGGAAGGATGCAGGACAAGGTGCAGTAGTGTTGGAGGTTGTTCCACCACCATGCCTCCAAAATGCTACTACTGGTTGTGACACATCTCTCTCTTCCACCCCCTTCTCTTCGTCTTCCTCCATGGCCTCTTCCAGTGCTCTGTCCTTGGAACCAGCGGTGCTCCATAGGCGTTCAAGGGGCTACGCAAGTACGCAGGCAAAACGATGCCATGCCGTGCTTGCGCTGGTTTGTTTGGGCGACAGGAGCCACACTGGGGCAGATATTTTGTCAGCTCTGCAGGGGCAAGACGAGAGGTGGTTGAGGCCATGCTAGCTTAAGCCAGGATTGGTGGTTTGCAACAATGGCACCAACCTCCTCTCCGCCCTCCGACAGGGACAACTGACCCATGTGCCCTGTGTGGCTCACGTCTTTAACCTGGTGGTGCAGTGGTTCTTGGGCAGGTACCCGGGCTTACAGGATGTCCTGAAGCAGGCCAGGAAAGTCTGTGTGCATATCCGCAGATCATTTAATGCCTGTGCTCGGCTGGCTGAGCTCCAAAAGGAGTTAAACCTGCCCAAGAACCGCCTTATATGTGACATGCCCACCAGGTGGAACTCAACGTTGGCCATGCTGCAGCGGCTGCACACACAGCAGAGGGCCATCAATGAGTACCTGTGCGACTACGGCACCAGGACAGGGTCAGAGGAGCTCGGTTTTTTCTCACCATGCCAGTGGGGCATGATCAGGGATGCATGCACTGTCCTGTCACCGTTTGAGGAGGCTACAAGGATGGTGAGCAGTGACAGTGCATGCATCAGTGACACTGTACCTCTTGTCCACCTGTTGGAGCATACGCTGCGTGGAATAATGGACAGCGCACTTGAGGCAGAACAGAGGCAGGAAAAGGAGGACTTCCTTACCTCTCAAGGCCCCCTTTATCCAGGCAGTGTTCCTGCTGTCCCACCCATCACACAGGAAGAGGAGGAGGAGGAATAGGATGATTGTGTCAGCATGGAGGTGGAGCTTGGCACTCAGCATCAGCAGCAGCAGCAGCAGTCTTGTAGGGATGATTTACAGTCCCAAGAAACCCGTGGACTTGTACATGGCTGGGAGGAGGTAGCTGCAGATCATGTTGGCCTTAGTGACCCAGAGGACTCTGGACCGAATGCCTCAGCTAACCTACGCTGCATGGCCTCCCTGATCCTGCAAAGCCTGGGGAAGGATCCTCGTATTTTTCAGATCAAGGAGAGGGACCATTACTGGCTGGCCACTCTCCTTGATCCACGGTACACGGGTAAGGTTGCAGACCTTTCGGAAAGCACCTTCAGTGCTGCTGGTGGCTTTGTAACCGATCACAGGGTGCACCTGTCCACCGACTCGGTTGATCGACTGACCTTCATAAAGATGAATCAGTCTTGGATCACCACCAGCTACCAAGCACCTGAAGCTGATGTAACCGAATAATTTTTTTTAAAATATCACATCCCTTCAAGACTGCCTAAGCTGATGCTGAGTGACTGTATTGTTATGTTGACTGTCTATCCTCTTCCTCCTCCGCTGATATGTTGGAAGAAAATTTTTGGTTGTGGGTGATGCCACCAGCCCAATTTTTCAGCCCCTGTTTAACAGGGGCATGTAATTACAATTTTTGATGCAATGCTTTGCAGCAGGGCTCATTCCTGCACTACAAATAGAGTATATGGGAGAGGTTGCAGTGTCGTGGCACCAGCATCAGTGCCTAAGGCCCAATTTTTCAGCCCCTGTTTAACAGGGGCGTGTAATTACAATTTTTGATGCAATGCTTTGCAGCAGGGCTGATTCCTGCACTCCAACTAGAGTATATGGTAGAGGTTGCAGTGTATAGGCCCAATTTTTCAGCCCCTGTTTAACAGGGGCATGTAATACAATTTTTGATGCAATGCTTTGCAGCAGGGCTCATTCCCGCACTCCAACTAGAGTATCTGGGAGAGGTTGCAGTGTTGTGGCACCAGCAAGCAGTGCCTAAGGCCCAATTTTTCAGCTCCTGTTTAACATGGGCATGTAATTACAATTCTTGATATAATATTTCACAGCAGGGCCCATTCCTGCGCCCACCGAGAGTAACTGTGAGGACTTACAGTGTTGTGGCACCAGCACCACTACCACCACCACAACCACCAAAGGCCCTATTTTCCTACCACTGTTCAACAATGGCATGTAATTACAATTCTTGATATAATTGTTCACAGCAGGGCTCTCCAGCACCTACCAAGAGTCACTGAGGGCTTATAGTGTTGTGGCAACACCAACACCTTAGGCGCAAATTTCTGCAGAGCATATAGGGCAGGCCCATACTTTCAAACATCCAACTTACAAACGTCTAATACTTTCAAACAGAAGGAGACAACAAGACAAAACAAATTATACAGGGGTGATAACCCTTCCCTATGTTTTCCAAAAAGCTTAAAAATAGATTTTTTGACTGGAGCTACACTTTAAAAATGTACCAGTTCAAAATTACAAACAGATTCTACTTAACACAACAAACCTACACAGTCCCTGTCTTGTTTTCACCGCCTGTATACTCCTGTTCTGAGTATATAGGGTCTGGGGGCCCCGCACCTTTCCTTTTTTTAATATGGGTATGGGGTTCCCCTTAATATCCACACAAGACCCAAAGGGGCTGGTAATGGGCAGGGGGGCTACCTAGGACATTTTTCTCAATGATTTTCATCCATATTGCCGGAACCAGATATTACATTAAAACCGCAAGCAGTTTTAAATGACTTTTTTTTTTCACTTTAATCGTCATTAAAATCAGTGCTCCCGAAAAAACGGGCATTTTAAAAACATTTTAGGCATTGACCCATGTCCCCTGGGGCAGGAGCCAGGTCCCCAAACCCTTTTTAGGACAATATCTTGCATATTAGCCATTAAAATTAGCACTTTTTATTTCAAACGTTCGAGTCCTATAGACTTCAATGGGGTTCTAAAGTTCGCACACATTTTTGGTCCGTTCGAAATACAATATCTTTACATTTTGCTGTACTGTTTTATTTTACATTACACTGTATAAGCATTTCTGTCAGTATACTGTACATGACTTGTAATATTTATATTCATCGTCAGTATTTATGTTTGAACTATGGATTTAAACCAGGAGTGTATAATGTTTACCATCAATAAAAAAAGTATTGGATGAAACTGCCTGAGGACATTTGCCATAGGTACATTGCAAACCAGTTACTTACTGCACCTTCTCTCTGTTGTCAGAGTATTGAAATAATGCGCTGGAAGTTTATTGGAGGCAGAGAATACTTTACTTCCATGGAGGAATATCAGAAAATGTCTAACAGCATGTTTTTTTAATTATGGAACAGGAACTGAATACAAACAAGTGCACACTGAACATAAACAGAACGTCCTGTGATTACATTACCATAGTTGACACACTTTAACATTGCAGTGCCACCTGCTGGTATACACAGGTATAATGCATATATATATATATATATATATATATATATATATATATATATATATATATATAGTTAACCTAAAGACCCTACTGCGCTTGGATGCCTGCCAGTGATTGTAAAGTTTCAGTCAACTGGTATACAAGCTAAATTTTACATTATACAGAAAAGCACCACTATACTGGGCAGGGTATTTTTCCTGCTCCAAATCCGCAATTAGTGGACAGTTTTGTCACAATAGTTCCAGTTGCCTCTATGCTACCAGTATCCAAAGTTTCACCACTCAGCAATACCTTACAGAGGGATCATATGTGTAACCAGTATGCCAGAAATTGAGACCTTTACTCCTCACCTAAGACCATTAAAAAATTATTAGAACAAGCTTGTCTGGCATGTCCATTACAAGTACAATCACGGGACATTCTACAAAGCAAATGGACAAACTGAGAAAATAAATTATATTATATTATATGATCTTACTACAGAATTAAACATGAAATGTTCTTAGTTGAAGGCTATCTTGCCTATGGATCATATTGATTACTAGTACCACAGACAACGAGTGAGTGCTGTGTACAGATTTAGGCACATAGGAACTGTAAGAACAAAGAATAGACTAGGTGAACCAGGCATGGATGTCCAAGTACTAATCGTCATCCAGTCTTGATTACAAATCTGTTTTTACACCACTCCAGCAGTGCTATTTTCTGATTCTGCTTGGGAGAAGCTTGCTATTTATATTGTAGGTTCTTTCACAGAGGTACCTGTGATTTGCCAGTTTGCTTTAACATTAATGGATTATAAATCATGGGCGTCCGGAAGGTAGGGGCAAGGGGGGTCAAGTGCCCCCCTTGGGATCAGGGATTGGATCTTAAATTCTGCACAGTTGCGTCGCTATCGGGGTGCAGGCAGCCCGCACCTGGGTGCCACCCATCAGTGGGGTGACACCATTAAGGTGCCGTCAAGCCCCCCCCATCAGTGTAGTGTCGGGCTCTTTTCCCTGCTCAGTCCAGCAGAGAACTTGGTGGTGCTGTGAAAGGCGAGCTGAGGACCGCCACGTCAATTTTTTTTTAAATTTGACACGGAGTTCCCCTTAATATCCATGTCAGACCTGAAGGGCCTGGTAATTGAATTTAGGGGAACCCCCACGCTTTATTTATTTTTTTTATCAATGAATGAATGAATTGTCGGCTAATACAGAGAACACTCATTGAGTGTTCTCTGTATTACGGGGAGCCGACAATATAGCCGCAAGTGATTTTAAAAGACTTTTTTTCCTGCACAAATGACACTTTGTGCAGGGACAGTTCTAAGCACCAGAAACATGCACTCCTTCACAGGCATACTATAGATACCCCCCAGCTACGAAATTTAAAGGAATATTACACTTTTATTGTTTCACTTTAATCATTATTAAAATCACTGTTCCTGAAAAAACGGCCGTTTTTAAAACTTTTTTTTGCATTGATCCATGTCCCTTGGGGCAGGACCCGGGTCCCCAAACACTTTTTAGGACAGTAACCTGCATATTACCCTTTAAAATTAGCACTTTAGATTTCTCCCATAGACTTGTATAGGGTGTTCCGGTTTTTCGAATTTGCCGCGAACAGCCCAAATTGTTCACTGTTCGCTGAACAGGCGAACAGGCAATGTTCGAGTCGAACATGAGT
Source organism: Lithobates pipiens (assembly GCF_037356315.1). Classification (NCBI taxonomy): domain Eukaryota; kingdom Metazoa; phylum Chordata; class Amphibia; order Anura; family Ranidae; genus Lithobates; species Lithobates pipiens. The sequence continues at coordinate 159,168,343 of NW_027507686.1, forward strand.
TCGACTCGAACTCGAAGCTCATCCCTAGTTGTTACATGTAGAAGACATCTTATACTCTGTACACTCTATGTTCAAGTTAGTTTCAATTTCTGTTTATGTTATGATATACTCAAAAGCCTGTGTGTAGTTTATAGATGCCTGAACATATTAATAAAGCACTATTTAACTACTCTGTACCCAAGACTATAGGACACAACACTATCAAGCTCCAAATCTGTACAAGGATCAAAACTGAACCATTTAGTTATTGGGGACAAACTCCAACATCCATATGAGTCTTCTCCCACTTTCTACAACACTCCTTTTTTGCATGCCTACAAAGTAAAGCATCACAATTTGTTCTTTATCATCACATTTTCAAACTTGTGTACAATCCAGTCATTGACTCCTAAAGAATATCTCTTTCATCCGTCCTTTCCTAACTGCTAACGCTACCAAAACATGAATTCAACCTTTCCTGCCTTTTCTATGGTAACACCCCACTAACTGGAGCTCACTAATTAAATTATCTTCTATTTAATCTTCCACTAATCAAATTAGTTCCTCTAATTTGCTATTTTCCAGTATTTACATTGACTGCCACCTGAACAGAAAAAAATCATAGCTTCCTTTCTTGCATACAAAGCCTAAAAAATATTTCTCTACCTTCCACCTTTCTTTCTTCCATCTACTGGCCCACACCACACTCTTCTCTCAAGGACTGTATCTTTCCCTTTAAAATTAACAATATCAAATAATTTGATTGTCTTCTAACCTCTTAGGTTAAATTTTGCCATTGCAAATATTTCCTCACTGGTTCCTACTAAAGTTCTTAAATATCCATTTTCTTATACTGTATTTTTCATTGCAATTATCATCCCCATACCTTACCATCTTTCTCTGCACTAATTCATATCCTCAGATATCATACCATTCTTGCCAGCGTTATTCCTTTCCCTAGTATCTGCTCTAACTGCACTTTATTTAAGTTCTTCCACACAAGAAATGTGTGTCGATGTCAGGTGCATTGAATGTGGAAAATGTCAGTTTATTAATTTACGCAGATTAAAAGAATAGGACAAAAACCTTGATACAATCTGTTACAAGAAATTTGATGTTATCATTGTTTATTAGATGTATTGGTAATATAGAACTAGACCAACTAAAGTGCACTTTATGCAAGTAATTTGTTTAAAAAAATAAAAAAATAAAAGAAAATCAAATAAGGATTAAGTGAGTGAACTTTCTGTTGTTAGCGTATTTGCAATTTCTGATGAACATTAATAGTAGCTCACTGGTTGATTTTACAAGCCCCCCAGAATTGCTCTTTAAGCCTTTTGGTTTTAATATTTTTCATATAAAACACACACATATATATATATATATATATATATATATATATATATATATATATATATAATGTTTTATATGAAAAATATTAAAACCAAAAGGCTTAAAGAGCAATTCTGGGGGGCTTGTAAAATCAACCAGTGAGCTACTATTAATGTTAATCAGAAATTGCAAATACGCTAACAACAGAAAGTTCACTCACTTAACCCTAATTTGAGGTAATTTAACCACTTGACAATGTTTTACCACCTCCATGACGAGAGCATTCTATCTGGCAATTGCTTGGTCCTGCAAAACTGTACGCAAATTACATGTAGCACTGACTCCCGAAGGAGCGGCTGGTTTTGCTGGGCTTACCATTACCCTCTTCTCCTCATTCTCGTCTAGGGGTTCCCGAGGTTGATGGCCCAATAAACTGCAGAGACCGACACTTGAATCCCTTTTAGGAATTTTTATTTGCATAAAACTTTGAACAGAACACAGTCTCTCAGTTGGGAATCGAGGGTATGGGTAGTAAAGCTCAGGTACTCTTGGAAGTGCTGACACTTGAAATGTCTCTCTAAGTGATTTAGGTATAGCAAAGTCTCTGCCCCAGACTTGGTTGTAGAACTTTAGAATAGAACAGAAAGTCTCTCAAAGGAACTTAGTTGTAACTGAAGGATGAAATTAGGAACTTTCTTACAGTACCAAAATCTTGCAGCCGGTCCGGCGATACCATAAGAATGCGGGTTCACCTGGTGTCCTTTCAACTTAGCTTCCAGGCTCTTACCAAGCAGCCAGCCTCATGCGTGGCCCTCTTCTGAAGAGTCATCCCCTGGTTGCGTTTCAGTTGCTGAGCCTCTCCAAACCCGAGACAACACCGGACCACCTTGGAACCCTCCTTCCAGTTACTGTGCCTCGGACTAGCCAGTCCCCGAGACTCGGAAAAGGACGGATCCGTACCCCAGGCCATGAGGGCCGCTGGGGGCTGGTCAGGAGGACCAGGACCAGGGAGTCAGAACATATTTCTGGACCGGAACCCAGAACCACGTGACCTCAGCACCTTAAGTACCCTCTTCCAGAATACACAGCGAGACAACGCACTCACTGATTGGCTCAGAGAAAGAGATTGGTACCCAATGCGTCTAACCAGACTGCATTCCAATGCCTGTCATAGGTGTCATCTACACCCATGACCAGATAGAACATCGTACAGTCCAGCTAAACTGATGCCAAGACCATAATTTACCAAAATTAACCCTAAGACCTAGCAATGGTCTCAGGAAAAAATGTATTTACAAAAACATAGCGCATGCTCTTCAGGAGCCCGGCGCTACATACATTTTAAATTTTTTCACACAACCAGGACTTCCTTTTGGTGGTATTTAATTACCACTGTTTATTTTGCTATATAAACAAAAAATACAGATAATAAAAAAACAAAAAAAATATTTTTTTTATTAGTTTCTGCTATACAATTTTTCAAACAAATAATCTTTCTTCAAAAATCTAGGCCAAAATGTAGTTTTCTACATAGCTTTGATAAAAATAACCCAAATCTGTGTATATTATTTAGTTTGTGTGAAAGTTATACAGTCTGCAAACTTCTCTATGGTATATACAGTATATTTAAAAATGTATGAATCCTGATGTACTGATGGCTCTCATTTCTTGAGGCCCTAAGATGCCAGGACATTACAAATAACCCCTTTTTGTAAAGTAGACAATCAAATTTAGTAAGAGGCACGGCAAATTTTTTTAAGTTGTAACATTTTTTGTCACAATTGTTTGGAAAATAAAGAAATTAAATAAAATGTGTTTTTTTTCACATTTTTTTTACATACTGTCACCAGTGTGGTACAGCATCTTCACATGACTGGTGTGGTGGTGATCAGAATGTTATAGAAAAATTGAATTACATTTTTGTAAACTTTTTTTAATTTTTACGATTTTTTTTTAAAGTACTTTGATCAGAGTAGTTCAGTGTCACCATGTCACCATAGTGACACCATACTACTCTGGGGGGTGATCAGGGATTTTTTTACATTATTATTTCTTAGAACAGTAATAATCACTGTTATGTTATAAGCAATAGTTTTAACTGTCATAAATGGCTTTCATTCATGACAGCTTGCCTATATGAGGGGTCGGGTATCGAGCACCGTGATCTGGCACTTGCCTCTGCCAGGTGTCCACTTGGGGTCATGGAATCTCCATACTGCGCCCCAGGGGGTGCACCAGTGTGCATATGCTGAGTGATGTTCCAGTACGTCACTTAGCCTGCTGATGCTGCCTGCCCACACAACATTTACTGTAGGTGGGCAACGAGTGGTTAATTCATATGAACCAGAATCCAGAATATACCTCAGAGGGACAGTGGAAATTTAACTAACGCAATTTCTGACTGTTTTGCTAACTGCATTCATACTTCCGGGGAAGACAAATAGGATATGCGACTGTGAGAAACTTCTTAGTGCTGACATTTTTATATCAAGTGGTCAGCATTTAAGAGGCATTACCACTTGAGGACCTTAAAACCTACCAAGGATGTATTCCCATATAACCCCATATTGACCCTTAGTTAATCATAATCAAATCTAATCAACTCCTTCCCCACCTTCTCACCTTAGCTGCTATTTTTCTGCTGTTTTTTTTCCATTAATATTTTTACAATATTTTTGTTTTCATTTGTTTTGTTTGGATTTTTTTTCAGTTTTGCATTATGTCTTGTTGTTTATATATTACATAGAAAATAGAATACATTTTACAAGACACAAAAAGAAAGCTTAGTTTGTCCCCCAAAAACAATGCATTATGATTTTGTAATTTTTTACATGGTTTATGGTTTTCAATGGCATAGTTCACACCAGTGCTTGCAGTTCCAGTGCGTTTCAGCTCTGGAAGTAGAACATGCTGCATTTTTTCTGCACTGGAACACTGTAACCCACTGGAACACACATGTCCCTATTTAAGGGTAAGAAAAAAGAGGGGAAAAAAATGCAGTGGACTGCATCAAAAACGCACCAAAATGCACTGGATTTCCCCAAAAACGCGTTAAAAACAAGCATGCAGAAAAGCATCTGGAACTCATCTGGACTGTTTTTCGATGGTGTAAACTGACCCTCAAAACTGAAAAACTGAATGGGTAAGCAGTGCTACCTACATGCATTTTAAGCCTAATTTTCAATATTGACTGCAGTGTACCTTTAAAAACAAGCTCTGCCTATTCATGTATAACAAAGAATGCAAGTGTCAAAGTGTACTATCACCTTCCAGAGTAAAAAGTGCTTAATCATGGCTGATGAGCAAGAATGATGCTTGGCAGAGGCTTTACAGCAGTGGTCATCAACCCTGTCCTCAGGGCCCCCCAACAGGCCAGGTTTGCAAGATAACTGAACTACATCACAGGTGATATCATTTGTTGCTCAGTGATTGCAGTATTCTAGTCTGCATCTCCCCCAAGGTAATACATAAAACCTGGCCTGTTAGTGGGCCCTGAGGACAGGGTTGATGACCACTGCTTTACAGGACTCAAGCATAGCATATATACTATGTAACTATGTAAGGAGGAGAATGGACTATAGACACCAAATAAATCATAGATCTCTTTGTTGAACTCTAATAAAATTTGTATGTCCTGTCTGACCTACTTTGAGGTAATAGAAGCTTTGTGTCCCTAAGACTCCTTTCACATTGGGGCAATTTTCAGGCATTTTAGCACTAAAAATAGCGCCTCTCAAGCCACCCCAATGTGAAAGGCCGAGTGCTTTCACACTGGGGCGGTGCACTTCGAGGACAAAAATCCTGCAAGCTTTGGGGTGGTGTGGGAGCGGTGTTCCTCCACTGCTCCTACCCATTAAAATGAACAAAAGCACCTACATTGCGTTTCGGCAGTGCCACAAAGCGTTCACTATTAACCCTTTCCTCAGCAGCTAACAGGGGTTAAAAGGCCCCTGCTAGTGGCCTAAAAGCGCTGCTATAAAAGCAGTATGGTGCAGCTAAAATTAGCCGCGCTTTAACGCTAATGGACCCACCGCCCCAGTGTGATATAAAGGCAATATGTGCAGGCTCATAACATAAGTTTCACAAGGTTGCTGCAGTTCAAAGCAGTTTCACCTTTCTACCTTACAGTGGGTGTAAACCCTCACATATAGAGATGAAACAAATCATCCTACAAAGGTTTTACTTGTTTATCTGCAGCCGTCTCTTCCCTACACCCCTTTCAAAGGGCAGAAAATTGTTAAAAGCTTTCTTCATCTGTCAAGAACACAGAGGAGAGGGTGGAGAGGCTGCAGTTACAGTGTGTGGGAGCTGATTGGAGGAAAGACACACATCCCCCTTCACTCAGCAGAAGAACTGTGTTCTAAATAGACAAGCTTTGTGCTGAGCTCCTTCTCCAACACAAATTTATTTCATGTGTCGGCAAAACTGCTCAGAAGTGACTCATGCCGATAACCTGACGAGGAACAAAGCACCAGAAAGAAACAACACTTAGAGATTTAGAGAGAGATAAGTAAACACTACAGATATACAATATGTGCTTTGCTCAAATTTCATGGCTGAGGTTTACAACCACTTTGAAGTGGATGTAAACCCTCACATATACCCATTGAAGTGAACAGCCTCAGATGATACATGGGGATGAAACAAATCTCTCTACATAAATTTTACATGTACAGTATATCTGCTCTCTTCATCTTTATATACTGTTTAGAAAGTGCAAATTGTGTTAGGATATTGTCTCTTCCTGATTAGCACTGCAGTGAAGACTGGGCATACAGCCAAGACAGCTGATTGGAGGAAAGGCACACACCCCCTCTCCTCATAGGTAGAGACTTTCAGGTCTGTCCCTTGAATCGTTCAGCACTCTGCTATTCTATTTATAACATCCTCCCCAACACAAAGCTCTGGCTGTTTTTATCATATGTGACGGAGAACTTGTTTGGAGTTATCAGGCTGATAACAGAAGAATAGAGCAGGAGGCAACTACGGAACATAGTGCTTTGGAGAGAGAACAAAACACTGCAGATATATGTGTCCAGCTCAAATTTCATGAATCGGGTTTACATCCGCTTTGACTGCTTAAGGACCAGCTGCCGCAGTTGTACTGCGGCAATGTGGCTCAATCCCACAAATCGCCGTCATTGTATGTTGGCTCATGCACAGCGATTTTTCGGGTGTGCGTGTGCCGCCGGAGGCACGCGTGCATGACCACTGGCGAGCAGGTGAGCCAATCAGCGCGTGGGGTGGACTTGATGTCCGCCAGTCACCTGCGTTCATTCCCCACAGTGGCAGAACAGGGATCTTCCTGTGTAAACAAGGCAAATCTCCGTTCCGACAGGAGAGATCACACAGATCCTATCTTTCTGCTATGCAGGAAGATCTGTGTGTTTCCCTAGTCACACAGTCCCCCATACAGTTAGTAAACACATTATGCAATTTGTTTACCAAAAATATGTAGAAGAATACATATTGGCCTAAACTGATGAAGAATTTTTGGAATATTTATTATAGCAAAAAGTAAAAAATATATATATTTTTTCAAAATTTTTGCTTTTGCATTGCATTCTAGCACATTATGTGACACTTACCTGCAAACGAAGCCCACGCTGTCCCTGCTGGAGGCTGCATCCATGTTCACCCATCTTCCTTCCGGGGCCATGGACTCCCGCTCTATGACTGGCCAGAGTCCCGTGACATCACAGCCACACATGCACGTGGGAGTCGCAAGTCAAGGCACTCACTAGTGAAAAAATGGCTCGGAGGGCCATTTCTTCATGGCGCATGCCATGCCATTGTGTAACATGGCTCCCAAACAAAATTGACTTTCTTTTTTTCCCACAGATAGAGCTTTCTTTTGGTAGTATTTGATCACCTCTGCGGTTTTTATTATTTGCGCTATAAACAAAAAAAGACAATTTTGAAAAAAAACACATTATTTTAAACTTTTTGCTATAATAAATATCCCCCCCCCCCCCCCCCTCAAAAAAAAAAAAAAAAATATATATATATATATATCCTCAGTTTAGGCCGATACACATTCTTCAACATATTTTTGGTAAAAAAAATCGCAATAAGCGTATATTGATTGGTTTGCGTAAAGTTATAGCGTCTACAAATAAGGGGATAGTTTTATGGCATTTTTATTAATAATTTTTTTTACTAGTAATGGCGGCGATCAGCAATTTTTATCATGACATTATGGCAGACACGTCGGACAATTTTGACAAATTTTTTGTATGAACAGACAATCTGTCAGTTCACTGCTCAGAGAACCGGAAACTGTGTGTTTACACACATAGCTCCTGGTTCTCCGTGTGCCCCGAGCGATTGAGACCACCGGGCACTCGCATCGGCTCGGGGAGCGAACAGGGGGCATGCTCGCGTGTACCTCCTAGTAGCCGTTTATGCTACCGACATAGGATAATGGCGATTCGCGCAGCCGAGCCATGCTTGAACTTTCCCCTCCCATACCAACTAGAGCGGGATGGTCTGCAGGTATGAGTGTCAGCAACAGAGTGAGAACCTGTTTTTGGCTTGGTGAAAGTGATACGGAGTGGAGACAGGCACGTTTAAGCCTAGTACACACAGATATATTATTTTGTTCAGCACAGTGTGCTGAACAAAAAATACCTGACAGCTCAGCCATGGTATTACAATCCAATGTTAGTGCAGCGATTTGCCATGCTGTTCTATTGTGTTCTGACAGGGGGACGGACCTCCCGACAGAAGACTTCGATCAGCGCTCTTAGTCATTGTCTAAGAGTGCTAATTGGGAGCTGGTCAGCAGACCTTTTTGCGGTCATGCTCTGTCACAGAAGGGATGCCTAACACAGGCATCCAGCGCAGAATAAACAGATCAATGGGCTGCACTGAGGAATGAGGCTCGAAAGGTAAGTGAAAATATAAATATTTATTAAGGAAAAAGGCACACCTGCAAACCAAACAAACACAGCAAACCATAAACAAGCAAGAACACAAATAATACACAGCAAACCATAAACAAGCAAGAACACAAATAATACACAGCAAACCCCAAAACCCTAAACTAACTAACTAACTAACTATATACATGGAAAGGGAACACATATATAACAAGGCAGGGATGAGAGACAAGGGGAACAGGAGGCCAGGTGAAGGAAGCGGAGCCAAGGCAGGGATCAGGGGACAAGTCACAGGTATAGGGAACAGAGTCCAGGACAGGAAGCAAATCAGGAACAGGTCTCAGGCAACAGGTCAGGCAGGGACAAGGCTAGCAGGAAGGATTCTGAAGCAATGAGCCTCAGTGAAGGGCGGGCTTATATACTTCCAAGCCATACCACTTCAGGTGCAGCTGGATTATTAGAATGTCTGTTTGCTGGGAGACACCCGCTGGTGACCACCAGAACTGCAACCTTTGATGGCAAAATAAACAGTGACACCAGCAGGCGATCCCAGCAACAACACCGTTCCTGACAGTTCCCCCCCCTAAGGAGTGGCCTCCGGACACTCCATTCTGCCCTTGACCTGACAGTACATGTAAATGGGGAAAAGTCCAGAAAAGTCTCCCCTGTGACTGCGGACTTCCTTGCGCTCTCCGGCCAGAGTCTCTTAACCAACTGGGAGGCATGCCACCCAAGTCCGACAATGGAACATGTATCCCACCACCAGGGTCTGGAAGTTTAGATCTGGAAATAAAAACAGGCTGGGCAACGTGCTTCGGGTCATCGGGCTGGGCAGCAAGCATCGGGTGATCAGGCTGGGCAGCAAGCATCGGGTGATCAGGCTGGGCATCAAGCATCGGGTCATCAGGCTGGGCATCAAGCATCGGGTCATCAGGCTGGGCAGCAAGCATCGGGTCATCAGGCTGGGCAGCAAGCATCGGGTCATCAGGCTGGGCAGCAAGCATCGGGTCATCAGGCTGGGCAGCAAGCATCGGGTCATCAGGCTGGGCAGCAAGCATCGGGTCATCAGGCTGGGCAGCAAGCATCGGGTCATCAGGCTGGGCAGCAAGCATCGGGTCATCAGGCTGGGCAGCAAGCATCGGGTCATCAGGCTGGGCAGCAAGCATCGGGTCATCAGGCTGGGCAGCAAGCATCGGGTCATCAGGCTGGGCAGCAAGCATCGGGTCATCAGGCTGGGCAGCAAGCATCGGGTCATCAGGCTGGGCAGCAAGCATCGGGTCATCAGGCTGGGCAGCAAGCATCGGGTCATCAGGCTGGGCAGCAAGCATCGGGTCATCAGGCTGGGCAGCAGGCATCGGGTCATCAGGCTGGGCAGCAGGCATCGGGTCATCAGGCTGGGCAGCAGGCATCGGGTCATCAGGCTGGGCAGCAAGCATCGGGTCATCAGGCTGGGCAGCAAGCATCGGGTCATCAGGCTGGGCAGCAAGCATCGGATCATCAGGCTGGGCAGCAAGCATCGGATCATCAGGCTGGGCAGCAAGCATCGGATCATCAGGCTGGGCAGCAAGCATCGGATCATCAGGCTGGGCAGCAAGCATCGGATCATCAGGCTGGGCAGCAAGCATCGGATCATCAGGCTGGGCAGCAAGCATCGGATAATCAGGCTGGGCAGCAAGCATCGGATAATCAGGCTGGGCAGCAAGCATCGGATCATCAGGCTGGGCAGCAAGCATTGGATCATCAGGCTGGGCAGCAAGCATCGGATCATCAGGCTGGGCAGCAAGCATCGGATCATCAGGCTGGGCAGCAAGCATCGGATCATCAGGCTGGGCAGCAAGCATCGGATCATCAGGCTGGGCAGTAAACACCGGGTCATCAGGCTGGGCAGTAGACTTGGCAGCAAGCACCGGGTCATCAGGCTGGGCAGTAGGCTTGGCAGAAAGCAACGGGTCATCAGGCTGGGCAGCAAACACTGGGTCATCAGCCTGGGCAGTAGGCTTGGCAGCGAGCTCCGGGTCATCAGGCTGGGCAGCGAGCTCCGGGTCATCAGGCTGGAAGGCCGGGACATCAGACTGCAAGGCATCGGACTGGAAGGCCGGGACATCAGACTGCAAGGCATCGGACTGGAAGGCCGGGACATCAGACTGCAAGGCATCGGACTGGAAGGCCGGGACATCAGACTGCAAGGCATCGGACTGGAAGGCCGGGACATCAGACTGCAAGGCATCGGACTGGAAGGCCGGGACATCAGACTGCAAGGCATCAGACTGGAAGGCCGGGACATCAGACTGCAAGGCATCAGACTGGAAGGCCGGGACATCAGACTGCAAGGCATCAGACTGGAAGGCCGGGACATCAGACTGCAAGGCATCAGACTGGAGGGCCGGGACATCAGACTGCAAGGCATCAGACTGGAGGGCCGGGACATCAGACTGCAAGGCATCAGACTGGAAGGCCGGGACATCAGACTGCAAGGCATCAGACTGGAAGGCCGGGACATCAGACTGCAAGGCATCAGACTGGAAGGCCGGGACATCAGACTGCAAGGCATCAGACTGCAAGGCCGGGACATCAGACTGCAAGGCATCAGACTGCAAGGCCGGGACATCAGACTGCAAGGCATCAGACTGGAAGGCCGGGACATCAGACTGCAAGGCATCAGACTGCAAGGCATCAGACTGCAAGGCATCAGACTGCAAGGCCGGGGCATCAGACTGCAAGACATCAGACTGCAAGGCATCAGACTGCAAGGCCGGGACATCAGGCTGGAAGGCGTCAGGCTGGAAGGCCGGGGCAGCAGGCTGGAAGGCATCAGGCTGGAAGGCCGGGGCAGCAGGCTGGAAGGCGTCAGGCTGGAAGGCCGGGGCAGCAGGCTGGAAGGCGTCAGGCTGGAAGGCCGGGGCAGCAGACTGGAAGGCGTCAGGCTGGAAGGCCGGGGCAGCAGGCTGGAAGGCGTCAGGCTGGAAGGCCGGGGCAGCAGGCTGGAAGGCGTCAGGCTGGAAGGCCGGGGCAGCAGGCTGGAAGGCGTCAGGCTGGAAGGCCGGGGCAGCAGGCTGGAAGGCGTCAGGCTGGAAGGCCGGGGCAGCAGGCTGGAAGGCGTCAGGCTGGAAGGCCGGGGCAGCAGGCTGGAAGGTGTCAGGCTGGAAGGCGTCAGGCTGGAAGGCCGGGGCAGCAGGCTGGAAGGCGTCAGGCTGGAAGGCCGGGACAGCAGGCTGGACAACAGGCAGAGACACTGGCACAACAGGCTGAACAGCAGGCATTGGAACATCAGGCGCGGAGGCAGAAGTGGGGGATGACAGAATGGTATGGGTTGGGAAAAACTTCCGTTTCTTTTTGGTTTTAGCAACTGAAGATTTGTATGTGGGTACAGGGCTGTAGGTAGTGGATGCAGCTGGTAAGAGCGAAGAGTGGAAGGATGGTAAAACAGAGGGAGCAGAACTTGAGGGGAGATTCAATGGAACTGATGAAGGCAGCTGAGAAGTAGCAGAGGGGTTAAAGGCTGGGTAGGTACAGCAGGAGGAAACAGGGTACTGGTACTTCATTGGTAGCAGGGTGTATGGGTCAGAAATTGTGGTTGTTGGGGGTAATAGAGAGGAAGATATCCCAGCAGGCTGGTATCTGGACACAGAAATGGGTGGTTGGGAGCTGACAGAAGCTGAGTACAACAAGCTTGACCAGGCCTGTAATAATGGTTGCACAAAATCTGGTTTGCACATGGTTTGTCTGACCAGAGACTGCACTGAATCAATACATGCTGCAAGCACCTGTTTAGGACAAGCTGAGTACTGCTCAAAGAAAAAGGCTGAGTCATCTTCCAACAGCCACACCAAAGACTCTACCTGAGCTGCACTAAAAGGGGGTGTATAGTCATCACCTCCACTAGAGGCATCAGACAGAGCCAACTCTGTACAGATCCAAATCAATGGTTGCACATCCTCAAACAGAAAACTGCCCTGATCAACAAAAACATGGGCTATACGGATACATTCCAGCAGTTGCTCTCTAGTGTATTCACCTAATGTCTGACGACAAAAATCTCTGTCATCTGTTGCCAGAAGCGAAAGATACAGGATATCATCCAGATGCATTTTTCTTGGCAATAGCAAGTGTCCAGATCCTATTCCCAAGTGCAGCCGATCTGTTAGTATGGCTTCAGAATTCTGTCACAGAAGGGATGCCTAACACAGGCATCCAGCGCAGAATAAACAGATCAATGGGCTGCACTGAGGAATGAGGCTCGAAAGGTAAGTGAAAATATAAATATTTATTAAGGAAAAAGGCACACCTGCAAACCAAACAAACACAGCAAACCATAAACAAGCAAGAACACAAATAATACACAGCAAACCATAAACAAGCAAGAACACAAATAATACACAGCAAACCCCAAAACCCTAAACTAACTAACTAACTAACTATATACATGGAAAGGGAACACATATATAACAAGGCAGGGATGAGAGACAAGGGGAACAGGAGGCCAGGTGAAGGAAGCGGAGCCAAGGCAGGGATCAGGGGACAAGTCACAGGTATAGGGAACAGAGTCCAGGACAGGAAGCAAATCAGGAACAGGTCTCAGGCAACAGGTCAGGCAGGGACAAGGCTAGCAGGAAGGATTCTGAAGCAATGAGCCTCAGTGAAGGGCGGGCTTATATACTTCCAAGCCATACCACTTCAGGTGCAGCTGGATTATTAGAATGTCTGTTTGCTGGGAGACACCCGCTGGTGACCACCAGAACTGCAACCTTTGATGGCAAAATAAACAGTGACACCAGCAGGCGATCCCAGCAACAACACCGTTCCTGACATGCTCCTTCGATGAAAGCCAGGCGAAAGGCCGGCATCTGACACAGTGGGGATGCTGGAAAGAGCCGAGAGTGGCAGAAGGAAGAAGCTTCTGGTCGGCACGGCGTTGATGATATAGCAGCGATGCAGCTGCATACTAGAAGCAACCCCCGCTCATACATCCAGCCCGCTCAGTGGAGACAATGACACAGTCACAGGGGGACTTTCCCTCCCACTCCTACACACACTTCAGGCAAATTAGGTGGTCGTGAGGCCCCTGGGAGTGCGAGGCCTAAGGTGACCACCTAATTTGCCTAATTAGAGAGCCGCCTCTGCTCCTCCCCCCCATATGATTAGACTGAAACATTGTCATTTTAAAAAAAAATCACTAGGTATGAGGCTAAAGGAGGGGACTGATCTTTCTCAGACATTTTTGAACACAGCCATGAACTGCACAGGGTCTAGCATGCATATGAAGGCTCTTGTACTATGGTTTCTGTGAATAGTAATAAATATCCGTGGAAAAGTGCAGTGGCTTGGTGGTTAGCACCTCTGCCATTCAACTGTGTGGTCCTTAGTTTGAATCCCAGCCAAGACACTATCTGCTCTGCCTGTGCTTTTGTGGCGTACCTGCTACCTACATTTCCTCACACACACAAAAGACATGCTGGCAAGTTAATTGGTTGTAGTTTGTGTTTGTATATATACATGTGATATAGGGATTGTAAGGTCTTTGAGGGCAGAGACTGATGTCAATTGTTGTGTAAATTGTCAGTGCTGTGTAAATGCCTGTAATAAATATACCTGCATGTGCTTCACTTAACACATTGAAATGCATGCAGTTCACATGAAAAATATATCTGATGCTGGGTCTACCATACGGTGTGTTTGTGTATATAATATATATTGATTCCATAGCTCTATGATCAGTGATTTCATTCCTATTAGAGGCACAGAATGAGTTTGTATGTTTTTACGCCACATCTCTGTGAGCTTCTTTCATGTATATTTTGCTCTAAAATCCAAAATGTACTGGTTCTGGCCAAAAACTGGTTTTAATGTGTGTATGACATTGGTAAAGACAGAGTACGGCTCATATTCTAAGCTCCTTTGAGACCAGGGAATGATAACGGGCTCACAGAAATCTCTGTATAGAAATGTAACAAAAACAATTGAGAACTGTCTGTGATTTTTTTTTTTTTTGCACTAACAAATTCTCAGAAGAAAAAGGGGGTACACCCCAAAAAAAAAAAAACTTGTCCTGAAAATTCAAATGTTAGTACAAATAATAAAATATCACAGACAGTGCTCAGCCATGTTTGTTGCAAATACAAAAGTACAGCTACAACCACTTCAAGCATCTAAAGAAATGTGAAATATGATTGCTTGATATAATTTACTAAAATATGTATATTAAAACGCCTTCCTGCCCACCCAACGTCCCTTGAAAAAGTTCTGAATGCCTGGAGGGCTCAAAAGAATCAGCAGTCATGTGACTGCTGTGATTGGCTATCAAAGTGATCACATGATGAGGAACTGGTCCTGCTGGCTACTGATTGTTAGTCCAGGCCAAGAACAGTATCTAATAGCTCTATTGATAGCACAGAAATATTGTTTGTCCAGTGAGGCATATGTACAGCTGTTGCCACTGCATATATGTGTTATGCAGGCAGCAGGGGTGGACTGACCATTCGGGCACGCGGGCACTGCCCGAGGGCCCCATGCCACTAAGGGGCCCCACCAGGGTTGTCAGCCTCAATAAAACCAGGGACAGTATGTAAAAATCTGTGTTTTTAAAAAAAATCCCAAGATTATAGCTGCCACGCCTCTCCAGTACCTTTTCAGTATGTGTATGTGTATTCTGTGTGTGTATACTGTGTGTGTATATTGTGTGTCTGTGTGTGTATACTGCATACATAATCTATTGCCTGGGGGGCCCCATAATGTCCTATTGCCCAGGGGCCCCATAATCTCCTATTGCCTGGGGGCCCCATGAGTTGTCAGTCCACCCCTGGCAGGCAGCAATAAGTTAAAGAATTTGAACACTTGGGTGGTGGTAAAAGTGGGGCCCTTTTTGGTTTATACACAGAAAGGTTTATTTCTTGGGACACCTTTGCTTGACATTACATCATATTAACCAAAGAATTCAATTATTATATTTTATTTTGCAGCACCACCCCCCATCTCCCTCCTTTATTTTTCGGTGGACACCCGAAGTTGCCATAGAAATTGCTGGCTAGTCCTTTGGGAACTGAATGCCTCGGACCTTTGTGGACCACCACATCTTTAATCGTGCACCCTTCCTCTGCATCTATTTTCAATACTCCAACACAATGGTTGAATCTGCTCTATGTCTGAATAAAAAGAATGACACATACTGTACATTTTTGGACCATAGCTAGAGACTGGCACTATCTTTGCAATTTTGTTTTCAAAATGGAAAAGCAATCAAAGCACAGATTTCTAATCCTCTTACTACATTTCATAATTCATGTTCTTGCCCTAATTACAGAAAATCAAGAGAGAATACTTTAACAATGCACTTCTCTGCATCTTTCAATAGCAAAATGGTTCAATTGTCTGTAGCAGAAGCTTGGATTTCCATTAACAGTAAGATGCAAAGAATAAACAGGCTGTTGAACTATATGTCAGTGAGCTCATGTAATGCAAAATGGAATTTGTGTAGTTATGTAATTCTCTGAATCTCAAGGTATTCTGCTTTATCATATAAAACATACACAACATTTTTTATAACAGTCACTTGCCACCCTTTATACCCCTTGCACTTTGCCCATGTTCCAGTGCATTCCCCACATTTTCCACTTCCCCCTCATTAATCCCCCACTGATTGTAGTGATACTTTAACTCTGCCGGACTCTGACTCTCTATATAATCCTGAACCTCAAGCTCAAATACCTGTACTAGCTGTGCCCTGAGCAACAGCAGCCACGTGTTCTTACTGGCATTCTCCATCAGAAAGGGGCACTAGGCTGAACTTCAAAAGTTCCTAAGCAGATCCTCAATTTTTACTGCTATACTTGTTTCATCTAAAAAACTTTTACCAAAAGTCATCTTGTCACCTGCTTGATGGAACTCTTGACTAACTGCATATGCTGAAGGTAAGATTTTACTGTTAGCTCCAGAGTCACTCTTCAATGAGTATAGTAATATATTGACATTTCATTGTATGACATTATTTTTAATTGTCTAATGTGGTTGTCAAACTCACTCATATCACTTGTATCCATGGTGTAAGCTGAGTACCTGCAGACTGCAGTATACAGATTTACGTATCCTACTCTGCAAAGTCTAATTGTAAGCCATGAAGCACTGTGTACTGCACACAAAGTAAATATTGCCTATTTAAATCTGGTCTGTAGAGTAGCTCAGGTATCTTAAAAGTCATGACTAAACTGAGCATGCTTTAGATAAGTTGTGCACAAACGGCAGGTCAGATTCCACAGGGTACAAGAATCTGTTTTGGGGGTCCTGGGTTTTTTAATACATTGGCACACAGATTATTTTTGTTCCCAGACAAAAGAAAAAAAAAAACTTTTTGCATCACACCTGTAAATGCACAAAGTTGCATAATGTAACAAAATGTATACTCCTTATTGGATTATGGGATTGATTTACTAATTTACAAAGTGTAATTTACTAATTTACAAAGTGTATTTGCACTCTGGAAGTGCAGTTGCTCCAGAGCTTAGTAAATGAACAGAAGCCATGCTGACTTCCATTAATAATGTGTAAGCAAAAATGCTGTGTTTTTATTTTCCTTGCACGTGATTGCGTATTCTTTACAAAGTGAAGCTTTACCTGTGCAAAGTCTTTTTGCCTTTAGTAAATCAACCCCTATATGTCCTTTGACAAAGCATTCTATCTAATGTAGAACTGTCTGGAAAGGAAAGCATTAAAAATTTAGTTTATTACTCCGGTGAAGAGAGTTTGCAAATTCCTATTTTGCTGACTCAGTGGGATGTGAAGCAAATTCTCCATAACAGGAGCACCAATAGCAATTAGAGTTAGACAGGGGTTCTAACCTTTTCAGGCTGGACATGGGATACATTCCCTTCATGCCACCTTCATAGCTGCCGAATATTGCCCTGAACGACTAACATCTGTAAGAAGAGTTACGCTGCTTGCACACCCCCTTTTGTCCTTTCTGCTATTCAGGGACCCTGTGGTACTTTTTTACCACAATGTAACACACTCTGTGATTTGACGGGGAAGATTCTGTCATTCAATCGCTCTCCCTCCATTCACAGAATCATAGAATCAGTGAATGGGCTCTGAATGGCAGAAAGAGAAAAGATGGGCCAGAACTCTTTGTGACTGCTTTCAACTCATACAGCAATAAAAGATAACTACAACTCACCAGTTGCATAGACATTCTATGATGAATCCTTTAATACCAGTTTAATTGCTACTATATTCTTTGCTCTCCTTTGGTGGACAAGGCATTTTTGTGGTTATTTTTTGGACCTGAGTCCAAAAAAAAAAAAAATAGTCACAGCTATTTTTTTATATGTGATTTTTTTTTATACATGTGCACTAAGGGAAGTGATATTGCACGCAGTATTCTGTGATATAAGATTGCTTCGTATATGGGTTTGTATAAAAAGATAACTGCTTAGGGCAATATCCAGTAGCTATGAAGGAAGGAGCAGCAGCCTGCAAGATATTCATCATAAGCCTCCTTTTTATAATTTATATTATTTTTCTAGCCTGTATGCATGGCCAGGGTTGGGCAGGTGCCCTAGATGCAGTGTTTTCATGTCTGGGGGGACAGCTATGCCTAAAAAGGATGCCAGAAAATCCGTCATCCTCTCCTACAATTTAAATCAGTGCCTCTGATCAGCCTTTGACAAGCAGCAGAGCCTTGTAGAAAAACGTGTTTCAGCCTATAAGGCCTTAGTCATAAGACATACGACGAATGCCTTATCGACTGAAATGAGTCAACTGACCTAATATGCCTTTGTTCACCGTGGCTATTTAATAAAATGAAGAAAATTTTAAGAGCAACAACCGGAGTGCGGATCATTTTTTCTAGATTACTCTACTCAGCCAGCGACTGGGGATCGACCACCTGGAAGCTCTGCTATCTATGTAGTGTATGGGTAGTAGCACTGACTTTTCTGTTTAAGCAGCAGAGCCCACCCCCCGTTCTCCAGCAGGCTGCCTGCTGCAATATCAATCTGTGCTGCTGAATTGCGAGAGGAGGAGTTGTATGTGCCCAAAGACATTTAGTTGCTAAATTGCTTGCAAGCTCCCTGATAGAGATGTGCTGACAGCTTTGCAATCATGTTAATACACCACAGTTCAGGCAGACTGTCTGCAGCACAATGTCTCTCACTCCAAAAATAAAACAGCTGCAAATACACTGAACCCCTATCCAGCAATTCAGCCATAGTGCAGGGTGGGATATCTTGGCAAGTGGGACAATAGCGGGCCCTGCCGTTGGTCCAGGCTGACCAGCATCAAGGATTACTACTGGAAACAGTTTTGGCTTTGCTGACATCCTCTGTGAAAATCAGCAGCACCAGATCTGGAGGAAAAGCTCTATGCCCCCGTACACACGGTCGGACATCCTGCCAACCAAATCCGTCGGATTTTGTCCGACGGATTGTGTCTGAAACTGTTGCATACACACGGTCGGACAAAGTTGTCGAAAAATCCAATCTTTCAGAACGTGATGACGTAATTTCGTTACGATGGGACTACGGTCAGGCTAGTAGCCAATAGCTTTGATGTAGTAATTTGATCTGAGCATGCGTGGCACTTGGTCCGATCGGAATTCTCTACACATGTTCGGAGTATGTCCTATCGGACCAATTTGTCGGAAAATATTTCCAACAAGTTGGAAAATTTGGTCCAACAGATATTCCGACGGAAACAGTCCGATGCATACCACACACAGTTGGATTATCCGACAACACGGTCCGATAGGACACATTCCGATGGATGTGTACGGGGGCTTAAGCATACACACTGTGTGATTTTCTGCTGATTTTTGTCTTCAGATTTACCAAAACCATGTAGTGCAAGGGCCTGTCTGATTGCATACAAATTGAAACAAAACGCCTAAGGTTTGACCACATATTATATGGTTTTGGTAAATCTGAAGGATAAAATCAGCAGAAAATTTGATAGTGTGTACGGGGCTTTAGAGTCAAAAGTCTGGTGAACAGAATATGCCTCCTCTGGAAGTTAATGGCAACACTGATGAGGTCCACTAGTGACACTTCCCTCTATCCTTCCTTCTTTACAGTCCACCCCCTCTCCTAGTCACAGTGACTCCCTGTCTCCTTAAATCTCCCCCCATACCACCTCACCTTCTCTCCTCTAGTCACAGTGCCTCCCACTCATCTCCAGGGCACTTTACCTCTCTGCAAATGATCTACCCTTCCAGATCACAGAAACTCTGAATCGTTTCCTCCTCATACCATTTGCATATCTCCATTCTACCCATATTTTACTTCCCTTGGGAATGAGGTGCATTTCGGCATCTTTGCCTGGAGCGCTACATGACCTTGTTCTAGTACTGTCTGTATGTGCCGGGCAATTTGATTAGTCGGTTTGTTCATCCAAAACTGATTTTTCATAAATATATATCTATATATACAGTATCTCACAAAAGTGAGTTCACCCCTCACATTTTTGTAAATATTTTATTATATCTTTCCACTGAAGAAATTACACTTTGCTACAATGTAAAGTAGTGAGTGTACAGCTCGTATAACAGTGTAAATTTTGCTGTGCCCTCAAAATAACTCAACACATAGCCATTAATATCTAAACGACTGGCAGCAAAAGTGAGTACACCCCTAAGTGAAAATGTCCAAATTGTGCCCAAAGTGTCAATATTTTGTGTGGCCACTATTATTTTACAGCACTGCCTTAACCCTTCTGGGCATGGAGTTTACCAGAGCTTAACAGGTTGCCACTGGAGTGCTCTTGCACTCCTCCATGAAGACTTCACGGAGCTGGGGGATGTTAGAGACCTTGGGCTCCTCCACCTTCCATTTGACGATGCCCCACAGATGCTCAGTATGGTTTAGGTCTGGAGACATGCTTGGCCAGTCCATCACCTTTACCCTCATATTCTTCAGCAAGGCAGAGGACATCTTGGAGGTGTGTTTGAGGTCGTTATCATGTTTGAATACTGCCCTGCGGCCCAGTCCCCGGAGGTAGGGGATCATGCTCTGCTTCAGTATGTCACAGTACATGTTGACATTCATGGTTCCCTCAATGAACTGTAGCTCCCCAGTGCCGGCTGCACTCATGCAGCCCCAGACCATGACACTCCCACCACCATGCTTGACTGTAGGCAAGACACACTTGTCTTTGTACTCCTCACCTGGTTGCCACCACACATGCTTGACACCATCTGAACCAAATAAGTTCATCATGGTCTCATTAGACCACAGGACATGGTTCCAGTAATCCATGTTCTTAGTCTACTTGTCTTCAGCAAACTGTTTGCAGGCTTTCTTGTGAATCATCTTTAGAAGAGGCTTCCTTCTGGGATGACAGCCATGCAGACCAATTTGATGCAGTGTGTGGTGTATGGTCAGAGCAATGACAGGCAGACCTCTCAACCCTTTAACTTCTGCAGCAATGCTGGCAGCACTCATACATCTATTTCCAAAAGACAACCTCTGGATATGATGCTGAGCATGTGCACTCAACTTCTTTGGTAAACCATGGCGAGGCCTGTTCTGAGTGGAACCTGTCCTGTTAAACCACTGTATGGTCTTGGCCATCATGCTGCAGCTCAGTTTCAGGGTCTTGGCAATCTTCTTATAGCCTAGGCCAGAGCAACAACTCTTTTTTTCAGATCCTCCGAGAGTTCTTTGCCATGATGTGGCATGTTGAACTTCCAGTGACCAGTGAGAGAGTGAGAGCGATAACACCAAATCTAACACACCTGCTCCTTATTCACACCTGAGACCTTGTAACACTAATGAGTCACATGACACCGGGGAGGGAAAATGGCTAATTTGGCCCAATTTGGACATTTTCACTTAGGGGTGTAGTCACTTTTGTTGCCAGCGATTTAGACATTATTGGCTATGTGTTGAGTTATTTTGAGGGAACAGCAAATTTATGATCTGACCACAATTGTATAAGGTAAGGCCCTCCTTGATTGAATATAAATAAAAAAGGATTGCTTAAAAATGTCCTTGGACTATATAGCTACTAGTAAATCAAACAATTGTACAATACAATTATAATGTGTGTGTCCAACTTTACATCTGCTCCATGAGTTGGAGCATTCTCCCTCATTCAGGTACAATGCCCATATTTGTCAATCGACTCCCATGCTACTGAACAAGGTATCTAATTATTCCTGATAGATTTGTTTTGGGTGGACTGAGTTCTTCAACCACTTCCAATCATACAAAGTTCTTGTATTCATAGGAAGCCCTACACATCCCCTTAAGAAGACCTACTATAAGGCCTGCATGTGACTGATGCAGTGATAATTTTAAGAGCTGTGTAGCCATAAAGGAATGAAAAAAATGTTAAACTGCAGCAGACATTTTATATTCACAGATTTTGGCAGTGGCAAGCGGGAAAGCAGGAAGGGCACTTCTGCATATAAATATGTAGGGTGATCTTGATTAAAGAGGCTGTAAGTAGCTTGCTTTCATGTCCAACAGAGCCCCAAAAACCTTAAAATAGATCTATTATGAGGAAAATAGCTGCCATTACCCAGACAGCAAGCAAGTGAGCTGTATTTGGAAATGACTTGCTAAGCTATTGCTAGACTTTTCAGGGTTCACAAGTTTGTTGCACAATTGCAACAAGTCCAAATTGCATGACTCCAGATCAACTTCCTTTGCAAACATTCTGCAAGTCTTCTGCAAGTCCTGGTTCAGTTATGTTGTACAATAGTCATCCCACCACAGGGGTCACTGTGGTGTTTTCACAAAACATACTATTTCCCTACAGTGCATTGCATTCTTTAACCACTTCAGCCCTGGAAGAATTTACCCTCTTCCTGACCAGAGCACGATTTGCGATTCGGCACTGCGTCGCTTTAACTGTCAATTGCGCAGTTGTGCGATGTGGCTCCCAAACAAAATTGATGTCCTTCTTTTCCCACAAATAGAGATTTCTTTTGGTGGTATTTGATCACCCCTGCGGTTTTTATTTTTTGTGCTATAAACAAAAAAGAGCGACAATATTGAAAAAAAAGCATTATTTTTTACTTTTTGCTATAATAAATATCCCCCAAAAATATATAAAAAAACATTTATTTTCCTCAGTTTAGGCCGATACGTATTCTTCTACATATTTTTGGTAAAAAAACGCAATAAGCGATTATTGATTGGTGTGCGCAAAAGTTATACAAAATAGGGGATAGTTTTATGGCATTTTAATTAATATATATATATATATATATATATATTTTAAATGGCAGCGATCAGTGATTTTTATCATGACTGCGACATTATGGTGGACACATCGGACATTTTTGACACATTTTTGGGACCATTGTCATTTATACAGCAATCAGTGCTATACAAATGCACTGATTCCTGTGTAAATGACACTGGCAGTGAAGGGGTTAACCCCTATGTGGCAGTGTAGGGGTTAAGTGTGTCCTAGGGGTGTGTTGCTAACTGTGGGGGCATGGCTGTGTTTTACAGATCACTGATCTCTGCTCCAATCAAAGAGAGCAGAGATCAGTGTCACTTGTTGCTAGGCAGAACAGGGAGATGCTGTTTACATCGGCATCTCCCCGTTCTTCCTCTTTGTGAGGCGATCCCGGGTATCCACACTGTGATCGAGTCCGCAAGCTTCCCACGGTCGCGCGAGCGTGCAGCCAGGGCCGCTCGTGCCCCCGCCGCCTCTTAAAGGGCAACGTGCAGGTACATGATTTTGCCTGTATATGCCCTTCTGCCGACGTATATCGGCATGAGGCAGTTGGGAAGCGGTTAAAGGGCAGCTGAATGCCAACTGCCCACTCAATGCAATGCATTGTGGAAGAGAAGTATTAGTGTAATATGTATGGCTGTGAGGGCAGAAGGAGGTGATTGGTGCAACTTTTCTCAGTAGCAGAGGATGCTGTTAACTTTCACAGCACCAGAAGACAGCCGCTCAGGGCAGTCTCTGGTGGCTCTTAAGGAGGCATGGCATGCAACAGGAAATCTTTACCAAAAGCAGCATCTTACTTGGAACCTTGGGTACTTTATACCTGCCATAAATAAGGAGTGTTACTATAAGTACATAGTTCTATATGCTTTACAATTAGATGTCGGAGTAAGATTATTTCATGTTTGCATGTACTCAATATTAATGACACCATTTGTAATGGCTGTAATTTCACTTTAAAGTAATTGTAAAGGCTTGTTTTAAAAAAAAATAACAAACATGTTATACTTACCTCCTCTGTGCAGTTGGTTTTGCACAGAGCAGTCCAGCTCCTAGCACCTCCCTCCTTCGAGTGCCCCTCAGACAGAAGCTTGCTACAGGGGTCCCCCCAGCCCAGACAGAGCTTCATGTATCCATTCAGACACAGAGCCCCGGCCTGGCCCCGCCCCTCTCTCCCAGATTGGCTGACTGACATTGATTGACAGCCAATAGTGCTGCTGCTCTGTCTCAGCCAATCAGGAGGAGTGTACTGGATAGCTGAGGGAATCGTGGACATCACTGGAGAGAGAATGAGCTCAGGTAGGTAAATGGGGGGTGCTAGGGAGGCTGTTACACACAGAAGGTTTTTTTTATCCTAATGCATAGATTGCATTAAGAAAAAAAACCTTCTGCCTTTACAACTTCTTTAACAAGGATGTGCTATATAAACCTCAAATCCAAGATGACCTTAGATTTCAATGTTTAAGTATTTTGAATTAATATGGTTTAAAGGAAACCTGTATTGAGGAAAACATAGAGAATTCCTTTCCTGGCCCTCTGGAACTTCTATTTGGCTGGCTGTCTAGGCTTCAATACCATTGGATTTAGGCTGGGTTCACATTAGCTGTGACCGCGGCTCACAGTAGGGGGTCCGCTGCATCCCTGTTTTCCATTTCAGGGGCAAATCAGGTCCAAATTTTTGCCATAATTGGACCTGAAACGGAGCAAAAGATGCCCAGGACCCTTTTCCAGCATGTTCCGTGGCTGTCCCGGAGATGTGTTTACCAGCTTCATTGAGAGACGGTCACATTCTCATGCAAATTGGATGCTGGAAACCGCAAGTGTGAACCCAGCCTTACTGACTTTCGAGCAAGCAAAGCCAAAATTCCTGCTGTGCATTTTTATTTCAGATCAATTACTCAGTATGACAGCCAGGCAGCTAGCATTTTCAGAGGGAAGGTCAGGATTTGTAGCCACTATTATTATTCCCAGTATTTTGCAAATTTTTTGTTATTTTTTTATATGTGAAGAGATTTCCCTGTTTAAAGCGGAGGTCCACCCTAAAGTGGACCTTCCGCTCATCGGAGCCCTCCCCCCCTCCGGTGCCACAATCGGCACCTTTCAGGGGGGTGGGGGGTGCAGTTACCTGGATAATCCAGGTAACTGCACCCACTTCCGGGATAGCTCTCTGCGGAAAGGGGCGTAACGTACGCCCCTTTCCGCAAGTGCCCGCCCCTTCCCGCAAGTGCCCCGCTGCCTGCTGGGAAACACACAGATCCCAGAGGCAGCAGGGAGCGTCCTTATTGCGCAGCGCGATTCGCGCATGCGCAGTAGGGAACCGGGAAATGAAGCCGAAAGGCTCCATTTCCTGATTCCCATACCCAAGATGGCGGCGGCAGGACCCGACAGGCGACCTAGAGATCGGCTTCGGGTGCCGACATCGCGGGCGCGCTGGACAGGTAAGTGTCACTATTTTAAAAGTCAGCAGCTGCAGTATTTGTAGCTGCTGGCTTTAAAAAAAAAAAAAAACGCGGAGTCCCGGTGGACTCCCGCTTTAAATCAACTGAGAAATCATCCATCACAATCAGCACAGGTAGTGGAGGGTTGGAGTAAAACGCAGTGGGGGTTTCTGGGAAATTATGTAAGTCATATATAAACAGTAGATTTTTATATGTCATAGTCACTTAAGTTAAAACCATTCACATGAAGTTCCCTTTAAACATTGTTGAATTAATAATCTTCTTTGTTTTGTGATTTAGTTGAACTAATTTTTTTGAAGTTTTTCAAGAAACTGACCACAATCTTTAATCACTTTTTCTTCAAGAAGAAAGATATTTTATAATCAACGAAAGTCACCGCCTTGACGCTGAAAAGGTTAACAAAGGAAATTACTTTCCAAGACAAAACATTAACTCAAGCACTGAACGCGATATTTTGCCTAAATTGGTGCGGAAAACAAAATTATGAACGCCCATTACAAAGAGATGAAAATCTAAAGAAAATTCAAAGATTATCTATGAAACTACAGTGCTTATCAAAGAGTTTTTATAAGGGTTTCCAATACTCAAAGAATAAAGAACATAATTCTGAGCGAGAAGAGAGGATTTCATTATAATCCTGTTTAAGAATGCCTGTGGAAATGCTGGCATGAGTTCCTCAGAAAACAGAATATAAAAAAACAGTGAATTTTCTCCAGCATTGTTCTGTCCTCTGTGCTGTGCTGTGGAAAAGTTATTGTTGAACTCCAATCTCAAGAGGAAAAACAACGTTATCTACAGTTAAAATAAAGACCATTTTTTCCATATTTGGGTGGTGAAAGTGATTAGGGAGGTCAAAGTTGAGTTATCAGCCATGGCATTTGCAGATCTTTTGGAAAAAGCTGGAGGCATGGGACGGTTCCAGATCATACACGTTACATTACTAAGCATTCCCATATTGTTGATGGCCAGCCATAACCTTCTCCAGAACTTCAGTGCTGCAATTCCAAGCCACAAATGCAAAATAAATGACACTGGGGTTGTTAACAGCAGTACTGAAAGCGAGGGTTGGGTGGGGGTCTTCATACCACAGAATGATCAGGGGAGGCCTGAGTCCTGTCTGGAGTTTGTTGACATACAGTGGAGAATGGTGGATTCCAACAGCACATGGCATAATACTACAGATACAGAAACAAGATCCTGCACAAATGGTTGGGAGTATGATCGGAATGAGTTCAGCTCAACCATAATCACTGAAGTAAGTGTATGGGTGATATAGTTCTGAAATGTTGCACAGTTAGAATGTATACTGCTCAACTGAAAAGCACTCAAAACATCTGTACAAACTAAATTGATATTTCAGTTAACAGAGAACAGTAGCATTATTATCCCACTGGTTCCCTATAGTCTTTGGTAACTCGTTAATGTCTCTCCATTACATTGTACCATCATCAAATATAGCTTTAGGTGACCTAACCTTCTGATGCCTCAACTACAAAAATCTCCAAAGCTTTGCAGTGCCTTTATGGCCGAAGACTCATTAGTAGGCGTGAGCTTTCTTTTCACATTTGTGGAAAATTGTGGACAGACATGGCCATATCTAAAAGATTGAGATGTTAAATGCTTAAATTATTTCCAGAATTTTTAAAGCACTGAATTATTACACAGTGAAGTACAGAAAACATAGATCCTTTGACATTAACCCTTGTTCCTCAAAGTAGCTCACAATTAAATACCCCCGCAACAATAACATACACAGAAGGGGCAGTTTCAGAGGAAGCCAATTAACCTATCACTATGTTTTCGGACTTTGGGAGGAGAGCCACAAAATCCTCAAACACCATGTAGAGAGTGTCTTGGGAGAGATTTAAGCACAGATGAGCAAGGCAATCTCTTAACTTGCAGAAAATTTTATAATTTGGCCAAGAGGCAACATGTTTTGCAAATGTGCTTGATTCTTCTAGTAACTGGATAAGTGGTCAAAAATCTCACTTCAATTTAGGTGGTCCAAAAAAGGAGTTTCACATTCCCGATACAGGGGTGACCTCTGGTCTTAACATGCTCTTTGATTATTTGAATTCCTAAAATGATAACCCTTCATGTTGATTCATATTACTTCTTTAGCTGGCTAAAAACACAAGCAAGGATTCTGATTGCCCCTGCAGTATTGAAAGCAGGATTCTTATTGCACCCCACTAGGTAGCTGGAGGCTAATTAGGGTGCAGGAGTTATAGCCCCGTTTGGCCTGTTTGGCTGCTTTGCCAGCCTACAAACAAAATAGCAAACTGAAAATCCGAAACCAGCACTAACAAATATAAATTCTGTGTACTGCTAAATACAGTAAGTTATTATTTAAAATAGAAAACTGATCATTGCTCCTTTGTGGTAAATGATCCACTATTTATGCTGGGAGAAAAGAATATGCTCACAGCAGTGCAAATTATGAGATGTTCTCCCACAATTTAGTGGTGGAGCAGATTTTCTATTATTTACTTGTATTGCAGGAGTTTGACTCAAGGACAGGAAATCCTGCACAAATTATACGCTTACACTGACAAACGTAGTAATAAAGTCACAACTGCTCTCAGGTTTCTTCTACATTTGACCTAAATTTTATCAGCAGTGGTAGTGTTTTATCTTTTTATCTCTGTATGCAGAGCGATTAATAGTAGACTAATCTTAAACAGCCTAGTCTGCAGAAAATGCCTAATTTAAACTTAGTGTATAAAAGCACATTGATCTTTACGACACATACATATCGTCACATGTCAAAAATCACTTTCTTTCAGGATTTTAGTATATAATTAATTATAAAGCAATTAAAAGTAATATACAATATATATATATATATATATATATATATATATATATATATATATATATATATATATAAATATACTATATACTATATATATGAATACAAAGAAAGGGGTTGAACAGTATTATGAAAAAGCCGAACCCTATCTTAGTATAGAGAACCTATTTAGAAGTAGGGTCAACCTTTTCCTTCAGAACAGCTGTAATCCTTCCTGGAATGCTGGAATATAAGTCCGGAGTTATGTGTAGTAGGATTTTGCACTGTTCTGTATGAAAAAAGTCTCTAGTTCATTGAAGGTGGTGAACATCTACTTTACCATCTTTTTCTTAAACTTCCTATAAATGTTTTATAGAATTTAGGTCTGGAAACTGTAAAAGATTTAGGACATGTTTGATTACAAAGAAATTAGCTATTCCCACCACACACCTTAATGGAAATGGCCATAGTAGCTAGGCTGTTTTAGCTATAGGCATTGCATTATTTAAAAAAATATATATTTTACTAGTACATCTAACAAAGTCCAGAGCTTTATTCAAACATCAAAAAATCACATCGCAAATAAGAAACATTTCAGAGCCATGCAGAGCCCCTTTATCAGATTTGCTTGACAATTTGTTTAGCAGTTGGCACATGGGCATTTTTATTCTGGCATTGGGAACATGGCCTTTCAAAGTTCTTTAACTTTCTTGGCTAATGCAGAACATGCACCAGAACCAATGAATCCAGAAAGATTCAGAAAAATATTTTAGATACAAATCGTAACAATAATACATCTTGTTACAGAGATGTACTTGCTTCAGCAGCCTCTTTACATCATTTCTCTGCCTCTTCCCAGCTTCTTGATGGTAACAATAATGAACCATGCAAAATGCCTGCTTGCGTGCCTACTTGTAGCCTTTATCGGGTGCAGGGGAGATCCCATGTAAAGAAGTAACTAAATAGGGGCCATTGTGACAGGATTTTTTAACTGGTTCCTGACCGACTCACGTACTTATACTGTGGCACAATGGCACCACTGGATGAAACCCCATACGGGGGCGAGGTCCCCTTTAAGAGCCACCAGAGGGTGCACGCGTGTTGCCGGAGGCACGTGCGTGCACCCGCTGCATGACGGGGGACCCAGTGCCACACACGATCACATACATGAGAACCAGCATGGGGATTTGTGTGTGTAAATACACAAATCCCTGTTCTGTCAGGGGAGAGGAGACATATTGTTTGTTCTTACTAAGTAGGAACAACAATATGTCTCCTCCCTCAGTCAGTCCTATCCCCATACAGTTAGAACACATCTAGGAAACATCTATCTACAGACTCCCTTTACCTAGGCAGTTGTTTGGTAAAGGTGAACTAACCCTTTACCAAATATGGTGAAATTTGACTTATCACAGAGTATTATATATTTCACTGCTCAGAAGTCTATCCTACATTGTCCAAAAAAACAAACAAAACATCACTGCAGTTATTGTTGATCTGCTGACTTTACAGATCCCTTTCTGTGCTTAGTCATTTCTGTGCCCAGCGAAGTCTTATAGACTGTTATCCTCTATGCAGTACGTGCAGCAGAATGAGACTTAACTCTTACAGAAAACAAACACAACCTTATCCTGTAAAAGTTTCCATACTTTTGCAACAAAGTTAACAGGCTTCAATATTTCTCACTGGCTGACCTACAACAAGTTTTTAGATAACCAAAATCAGGATATGAAGAGATGAAAAAATTCCTTGCCTGTATACTTATTGCAGTTAAAGACAGCATAACAACCAGGGTAACTAGCATGTTGAAAAGGAGAGGTTGGCAATAGCAGACTCTATTTTTATTACATTACAAAAGCTGGACATTTCAGTAACTGTATAAATCTTACATAGGTACATATTGATGAGGTTGAATAAAGACACCAGTCCATCCAGTTCAACCTGTGTGGGTGTATAAGTGTGTACAGGGCCTTGAAAAGGTATTCATACTGCTTGACATTTTCCATTTCCATGTTGTCATGTTATAACCAAAAACATAAATGTATGTTATTGGGATTTTATGTGATAGACCAACACAAAGTGACACATAATTGTGAAGTGGAAGAAAAATGATAAATGGTTTTCAATTTTTTTTTACAAATAAATATGTGAAAAGGCATTTGTATTCAGCCCCCCTGAGTCAATACTTGGTAGAACCACCTTTTTCTGCAATTACAGCTGCAAGTCTTTTTGGGGACAGCTTTGCACATCTAGAGAGTGACATTTTTGCCCATTATTCTTTGTAAAAAAGCTCAAGCTCTGTCAGATTGGATGGAGAGCATCTGTGAACAGCAATTGTCAAGCCTCTGGACTTTGACAGGGCCATTCTAACACAATAAATATGCTTTGATCCAAACCATTCCATTGTAGCTCTGGCTGTATGTTTAGGGTCGTTGTCCTGCTGGAAGGGGAACCTCTGCCCCAGTCTCAAGTCTTTTTCAGATTTTAACAGGTTTTCTTCTAAGATTGCCCTGTATTTGGCTCTATCCATCTTCCCGTCAACTCTGCCCAGCTTCCCTGTCCCTGTTGAAGAAAAGCTTCCCCACAACATTATGCTGCCACTACCATGTTTCACGGTGGGGATGGTGTGTTCAGGGTGATGTGCAGTGTAAGTTTTCCAAGTGATAGATAAAAATGGGGCGCTGCCAGCAAACTAAACTAAGAATTCAAAAGATATATATAAGCAAATAAATAAGGTGAAAAAAGTGAATCCACCTCACAAAGTGATCAGACGTGTAATATAGGGCAATACACTATAGTGTTTGATAAATGTGCATAAACAAACAATCATGCAACAATATAAATATAGCACAGTTAAAAGATAAAGAAAAGTGGCTAAAATAGGAATGTGCAAACAATTCAATAAATATTAATAAATCGTGTCCCTTAATTCAAGTCCATGCGATTGCTTCGTGAACATAAAAGTCCATGCACAAAAAGTGACTTCCAAACACGTGATAATCCAGCGACAAACTTCAGTGCCAAACAGGTGCACCACCAGTTTCCCCCAGCCTCTCACCTCAAATGCTTAATATACAGACTCTGTATGTAAGCAAAAGCTACTCCATCCTCATCCGTCCAGCAGATAATATACACTTGTACATTCCTTTCCCAAGTTCTTCATATATCTCCCAATACAGTGTGCGGTACATAGAGTATGGAATAAAAGGACAGGGGGGCTCTCATGTGTAGTATATAGAAAAAGCAATTTATTATGGTAAATAGTCACTTACATCTAAGTAGAAAACAGCAGATAACGTCGTACGATCCGAACTTCCGGTCTCGGCCGCGACCTGAAGTAATGTGTGCAACACCACAGCTCCTTCCTTTTCCACCACACAAAGCATTTTTTAGGCCAAAAAGTTAAATTTTGGTGTCATTTGACCAGAGCACCTTCCTCCACATGTTTGCTGTGTCCCCCACATGGCTTCTTGCAAACTGCAAACAGAACTTCTTATGGCTTTCTTTCAACAATGGCTTTCTTCTTGGCACACTTCCATAAAGGCCAGATTTGTCGAGTGCATGACTAATGGTTGTCCTCTGAACAGATTCTCCCTCCTGAGCTGTGGATCTCTGCAGCTCCTCCAGAGTTACCATGGGCCTATTGGCTGCTTCTCTGATTAATGCTCTCCTTGCTCGGTCTGTCGGTTTAAGTGGACGGCCATGTCTTGGTTGGTTTGCAGTTGTGCCTTACTCTTTCCATTTTTGGATGATGGATTGAACAGAGCTCTGTGAGATGTTCAAAGCTTGGTATATTTTTTATAACATAACCCTGTTTTAAACTTCTCCACAACTTTATCCCTGACCTGTCTGGTGTGTTCCTTGGCCCTCAAAATGCTGTTTGTTCACTAAGGTTCTCTAATGCCACGTACACAAGATCGGACTATCCGGCGGACCAGAATCCGGCAGACAGTTCGCCTGTGTGTGGGCTCCGGCAGACTTTTTCTTCCCAAAAGTCAGGCGGACTTTGAAAGAAGTCTTAAATCAAAATTGTCAACTCAATCCGCCCGTCTGTGTGCTAGTCCGCTGGACTTTTGAAATGAACGCACTTGCCCACACACTGAGTAAAGTCTGTTCATTTTGAACGTGGCTCCAGGTAGACGGAACTAGCGAAGGAAGTGAATGTCACCTCCTCCATCGGTGAGATTGGCACCTCGCTAGTCCCAGCAGAAACACAAACAGCGCCAACCTAAGTGCAGTATTAAAATCCACAATTATTTATTTGGAATGTAGTACACTCACTCTGTATAGTAGAAATTCAGGCACATCGTGTATGTAAAGGAATGTTCCAAAGTTCATCACAGGACTCCCAGGGGAAGGTGATCCTCTTGCGCTGGAGCGTCTCGTCCGGTGGCGCCGGTGGTTTCCAGCGCCTCTGGCTCGGTTTTGCACAGCGTCACGGAGGTCACCTGGGGGCCTGGCGAGAGATGATCATGACTACCAGACACTGCGCGTTTCCATCCCGGCCCTGCCCCTTCTGCTACCGGCCACGCCTTCCTTGCTGGTCACTAGCCTCGTCACCTGGTATGGACTTAAAGGGGAACCCCTATGCCGAAAAAACGGCTTGGGGGTCTCCCCAAGGTCCATAGCAGATCCTTATCCGAGCACGTAGCCCGGCCGGTCAGGAAAGGGGGTGGGGATGAGCAAGCCCCCCCCTCCTGAGCCGTACCAGGCCGTGTGCCCTCAATATGGGGGGGTGCTTTGGGGAAGGGGGGCCCCCCACCCCAAAGTACCCTTTCCCCATGTTGATGAGGACAACCGTTGGTTGTCGGGGTCTGCGGGCGGTTAGCTTATCAGAATCCGGGAACCCCCTTTAATAAGGGGGCCTCCAGATTCCGGCCCCCTACCCTATGTGAATGAGTATGGGGCACGATGTAGCCCCTACCCCTAGCCCCGTCACCTGGTATGGATTTAAAGGAGAACCCCTATACCCCTATGCCCCCTACCTTATGTGAATTAGTATTGGGTACGATTCACCTGGGGGAAAAAGTGTACATAAAAAAACACAACACAGGTTTTTACTGAAGGAGAAAGCCGGGTTCCTCTGCTAGTAAAAGAGCTAGAAAAAGAGCAGAAGATAGCGGAGGAGCCCGGCGAGAAGACCCCATGAAGATGGAAGAAGACCCCCGAGCTGTCTAATAAAGTACTTTAAAAATCTGTGTTGTGTTTTTTTATGTACACTTTTTTCCCCAGGTGAATGGGTAGGGGTACATCATACCCCATACTCATTCACATAGGGTAGGGGGCCGGAATCTGGGGGCCCCCTTATTAAAGGGGCTCGGGATTCCGATAAGCCCCCGTCCGCAGACCCCGACAACCAATGGCCAGTGTTGTCGGGAGGAGGCCCTTGTCCTCATGAACATGGGGACAAGGTGCTTTGGGGTGGTGGGACTGCAGGGCCCTCCTTCCCAAAAGCACCCCCCATGTTGAGGGCACGTGGCCTGGTATGACTCAGGAGGGGGGGCACTCGCTCGTCCCCAAACCATTTCCTGACCGGCCAGGCTGCGTGCTCGAATAAGGGTCTGCTATGGACTTTGGAGGGACCCCACGCCGTTTTTTCGGCATAGGGGTTCCCCTTTAAATCCATATCAGGTGACGGGGCTGGCGAGGTGTCAATCTTGCCGATGGAGGCGGCGACATTGGCTTCCTTCACTAGTTCCGTCTACCTGGAGCCATATTTAAAATGAACGGACTTTACTCTGTGTGTGGGTAAGTCCGTACATTTCAAAAGTCTGGCGGACCCCCGCCATAGTCCAGCGGGTTGTCCGCTGGACCTAGTCCGCTGGAAAAGTCCGGTCGTGTGTGGGCGTGTGTTTGCAGGTCCGCTCGTTTGGAAAGTCTGGTGGACCTCCACTGCAAAGTCCGCCGGATAGTCTGATCGTGTGTACGCACCATCACAAACCTCTGAGAGCTTCACAGAACATCTGTATTTATACTGAGATTAAATTAAACACAGGTGGATTCTATTTACTAATTAGGTGACTTCTGAAGGCAAATGATTCCACTAGATTTTAGTTAGGGGTATCATTTATAATTTTCCTTCCACTTCACAATGATGTGCCGCTTTGTGTTGGTCTACCACATAAAATCTCACTAAAATACATTAATGGTTTTGTTTGTAACATGACAAAATGTGGAATATTTCAAGGGGTGTGAATACTTTTTCAAGGCACTGTATATATTTATGTCTTTATCACGCACATACTATATCTCACTAAGATGCCTGTCTAAGATATTTTTAACATTTTTGACACTTTCCACTGACACCACCGATTGTGAAAGGGAATTATACATCCTTACCACTCTAAGCCCACGTACTCACGGTCGGAGATTTTGCCAACCAAATCCGTCGGATTTTGCCCGTCGGATTTAGTCCGACGGATTGTGTCCGAAACTGTTGTATACACACGGTCGGGCCAAGTTGGCGAAAAATCCGATCTTTCAGAACGTGATGACGTAATTTCGTTACGATGGGACTACATTCAGGCTAGTAGCCAATAGCTTTGATGTAGGAATTTGATCTGAGCATGCGTGGCACTTGGTCCGATGAAAATGCTAAGCCCTTGTACACACGGTCGGAGATTCAGACGGAATGTGTCCTATCGGACCGTTTTGTCGGATAATCTGACTGTGCGTGGTATGCA
The DNA here is from genome assembly GCF_037356315.1 of Lithobates pipiens. Taxonomy (NCBI): domain Eukaryota; kingdom Metazoa; phylum Chordata; class Amphibia; order Anura; family Ranidae; genus Lithobates; species Lithobates pipiens. Next base: position 159,202,637 of record NW_027507686.1, read on the forward strand.
TCAGACTGTTTCCATCGGAATATCCGTCGGACCCAATTTTCCAACTTGTTGGAAATATTTTCCGACAAACTGGTCCGATCGGACATACTCCGATCATGTGTAGAGAATTCCGATCGGACAAAGTGCCACGCATGCTCAGATCAAATTCCTACACCAAAGCTATTGGCTACTAGCGTGAACATAGTCCCATCGTAACGAAATAACGTCATAACGTTCTGAACGATCGGATTTTCTGACAACTTGGTCCGACCGTGTGTATGCAACAGTTTCGGACACAATCTGTCGGACAAAATCCGTCGGACAAAATCCAACGGATTTGGTTGGCAGAATGTCCAACCGTGTGTACAAGGGCTAAGCCCTTGTACACACAGTCAGATATTCCGATGGACAATGTCCGATAGGACCGTGTTGTCGGATAATCCGACAGTGTGTGGGCTCCAAGTTTTCCATCCTGTCTATAAAATTTTCTGACAACATGCTCCGATCGGACTTTGTCCGATCATGTGTAGAGAATTCCGATCGGACAAAGTGCCACGCATGCTCAGATCAAATTCCTAGACCAAAGCTATTAGCTACTAACCTGAACGTAGTCCCGTCGTAACAAAATAACGTCATCACGTTAAGTACGATCGGATTTTCTGACAACTTTGTCCAACTGTGTGTATGCAACAGTTTCGGACAAAATCCTTCGGACAAAATCCGTCGGACAAAATCCGACGGATTTGGTTGTCGAAATGTCCGACCGTGTGTACAAGGGCTAACAGTAAAGAACTCACTGACTGTGTTGATGGTGGAATTTTCCCATGGATCTACTGTGTTCTCTCTGCTAGGGGGCGTGGAATGCCATCCCTGCCAGGAGAACACACTGATTATTGCTAGTGGCTATAACAGCTTCTAGCAATAATTGCATGTAAAATCCAACATGCTGGTTGTAGCCAAGTGGATTGATTGATCAGCTTGGGTACATTCAGCCTGCCCATACATGGTTGGAATCTCAGTCGATTCAACCTGTCTATGGCCAGCTTTACACATTACATTACAAGACATCCCAGGTCTCCCGCGAGGTGCGGGAACCTCCTGCATTTCAGGGGCGGCTCCCGGACACCCGCAAGTGCTGCCCAATATCCCGGCTGTGGGGCTGATCCTGGATTGTCAACTGATTCACAGTCGGGGATGATCGGTGCAGCAGGAAGGACAGCTGTGATCCCCGATATCCCTGTATAGCTGACAGCCGCTTCTCCTTCTCTCCCATTCATGGCCGTCAGCTAAAAAGCTATACAGAGAGAACGGTGATCACAGCTGTCCCTCCTGCTGTACCGATCATCCCCGGCTGTTCCCTGTAGCCTCCTCCTCCAACCCCCCTTCGTGCCCTACCCCTCATCTCCTCTGGCTCCCTGTCCTCCTCCTCCACCCTCCCTTGTAGCCCGCAGCCAGATTCCCTCCTCTCCTCTTCCGCCAGCTGTGGGGATCTGTCAGGATGGCGAGTGGAGAAAGGGACTGGTCATTTACCTGCCCCTGCCTTTTCTGAATTGGACATAGTAAGCGAGTGTGTTGCTCAGTTTATGAATGGACAGGAGCTTCTGTCCATTCATCTTAAATGCTGAGGAGATGCCAGGGGTCTGTTTAGACCCCTGATATCTCACCAAAGCCCCCCACTCCCCCCCCCCTCCCCAACAGGGTTGATCAAAAAAAATTCAGAAAATATTTGTGATTTTTTTTAAATAAAAAATGAAATTATAAAAAAATATATAAAATAAAAAACGACTGACACCACCCCCCTGCCCTACCAACAATGTTCCCTGTCCAAAACTCCTCCCCCCAAAAAGCATTGTGAATAAAAGAAAAAAAAATTGAATTGTAAAAAAACAATATGTAAAAATGAAAACTACTGACACCATCACTGCCACATACCCTCCACCGCTTCCCCAGAAGCACCATGAAACAAAATATTTAAAAAATGATTTGAAGAAAATAATAAACAACAAAATTGGAAAAAATAGAGAAAATAATAAAAACAAAAAACTACTGACACACTGCTCTACTGACACTATCCACCACCCCACCCATAATCATTGTGAAAAACAATAAATAAAAAAGTAAATTGTAATAAATATTTAAAAAAATACAATTGTAAAAAAATAATAATAAAAATAAAGAACTACTGACACCATCCACTGCCCTACTGACACCATCCTGCACATACTACTCACTGTTGTACACTCCACACTCCTCACATACACATTATACCCACCTATATACACTCCCCACTCCTCTCCTGCACATACTACCCACTGACATACACTCCGCACTGTATATTCACTATTTAACATTTCTACATTCTGCACTATGTAAGTCAGGGGTCTCAAACTGGTGGCCCCTGATGTAAGTCATCTCAGGCTCTTTTAAACCACAACCCATTTAAGCCACGCCCAATAAGTAGCACAACTTAAGCCACGCCCCCTCCCTGAAATGAGTTTTTGCAGGTTGAGATGTCTGCATTACTTCCACATAACATTAAAATATATATCTGATGTCAAGTCCACTTTGGTTGTGCAGGAACTGCTTTGAACTAATTTCCATAGGTCTTCATGCATGTATGTTTATATATGTAGATATTTAATGTGTTTTAGGGCAGCCTGTTAATTTCAATCAGCTGCCCTGTGCATGAGAAATGTGCAAAAAAGGTTCCAACATTATTTTTTTAAACCAAGCTGCACCAAAACCCATGGTACTGTGGTACCACGAGTTTTTGTGGGTGTACTGTAAATGCTTGAATGTTTGCTAGATGCAAGGGGTGCCATTAAAAATGAGTCCTTAGGGTGCAGTAAGGTGAAAGTGGCCTGGCATGTTTTCGTTTAGAGACCTTGTAGCATACACAGCTCCAGAAAGATAGATAGATGTCTTTATGGACAACTCAGTTATGTACTGCATCTGCACTATGCAGAGTTTTAATTATCTATATTTACTTTTATAGTGGGATTTGGTGTGCAGCAAAAAAAACAGAAGACAGCTGGCTCAGTCCTTGTACATGGCAGGTGTGCTTGTGGGAGCCATCATCCTGGGAGGCCTGTCAGACAGGTGGGTGACACTTTTTAAATCTATCTTACTCTAATTATCATAGATCTCATTATATGCATACCATGACGTTAAAATCACTGCTTCTTCATTTTTCCTAGGTATGGTCGAAGGGCATTGTTAATTTGGTCATACCTTCAAATGGCCATCAGTGGGATCTGCACTGCCTTTTCTCCAAACTACCTCTCCTATTGTGTGTTCCGGTTTCTTGGTGGGATGGCCCTGTCTGGCATTGGACTGAACACTACTGCCTTAAGTATGTAGAAAGGCTTTGTATAATATAAATATACACCATGTTGGTCCACCCTTTGCAGCTATAACAGCTTTGACTCTTCTGGGAAGGCTGTCCACAAGGTTTAGGAGTGTGTCTATGGGAATGTTTGACCTTCTTCCAGAAGCGCATTTGTGAGATCAGGCACTGATGTTGAACTAAAAGGCCTGGCTCGCAGTCTCCACTCTAATTCATCCCAAAGGTAATCTAACAGGTTGAGGTGCAGGCCAGTCAAGTTCCTCCACCCCAAACTTGCTTATCCATGTCTTTGTGGACCTTGCTTTGTGCACCGGTGCACTGTTGTGTTGGAACAGGAAGGGGCCACCCCCAAACTGTTCCCACAAAGTTGGTAGCATGAAATTGCCCAAAATGTCTTGGTATGCTGATGCCTTAAGAGTTTCCTTCACTGGAACAAAAGTACGAAGACCAACCTCTGAAAAACAACCCCACACCATAATCCCCCCCTTCACCAAATGATTTGGACCAGTGCACAAAGCAAGGTCCATAAAATCATGGAGGAGCGAGTTTGGGGTGGAGGAACTTGACTGGCCTGCACAGAGTCCTGACCTCGACCCGATAGAACACATTTGGGATGAATTAGAGCGAAGGTTATGAGCCAAGCCTTCTCATCCACATCAGTGGCTGACCTCACAAATTCACTTATGGAAGAAGGTCAAACATTCCCATAAACACACTCCTAAAACTTGTGGACATACTTTCCAGAAGAGTTGAAGCTGTTATAGCTGCAAAGGGTGAGCCAACTCAATGCTGAACCCTACTGACTAAGACTGGGATGGCATTAAAGTTAATGTGCATGTAAAGGCAGACGTCCCAATACTTTTGGTAATATAGTGTGTATATACTATATATAATAATATTATTATTATTATTATTATACAGGATTTATATAGCGCCAACAGTTTGCACAGTGCTTTACAACATGAGGGCAGACAGTACAGTTACAATACAATTCGATACAAGAGGAATCAGAGGGCCCTGCTCATTAGAGCTTACAATCTAGAAGGAAGGGTCAAGTGATACAAAAGGTAATAGCTGTGGGAGATGATCTGATGGAGAAAGTAAAAGTGCAGTTGTTAGGTGGGGGTCGGATAGGCTTCTCTGAAGAGGAGGGTTTTCGGGAGTGTCTAAAAGCAAGCAGAGTAGGAAATAGTCGGACAGATTGGGGTAGGGAGTTCCAGAGGATGGCAGAGGCTTCTAACACTTCTACACTGTATTCAATATGAAAATACAATGTGGCGATAGACACATTTTAACTTGTAACAGCAGACAATACATAGAGTAAAAACAGTGTCAAAGTTGACATGGCAAATGGGATATAATTGTACAGATATTTGTCTACTTTAGTGCAATTTTAGATGATTTTAGATGTATGCAATCAGCACTGTAATCACTGCCAATGGCTTATACAATTCTCATACAGCTGTGGGTCTCATCTATATTTTGGCCCTGCAAAATGTTTAATAATGTTACAGACAGCCAAAACTACAAATTAAAGCAGTATAAAAACCAAAACCAAAAATGTAATATATTGCAGCTTACCAATCTTTTGATGTAGTGGCTGTATTAGGTTTCTTCTTTTTTTTACTTTTTCCCCTCTTAACACACCTCATGTTTTAGAGTGCCTACACTGTGGATGAAGGAGCACAGGAGGTACCTTTGGACAGCAGCATTGCTAGTCTGGAGGGAGAGGATTGTCATATGTACTAACAGATTTAAATACACTAACACATTGAAGCTAAACTCCAGATAATACTTTATAAGCAGTTATAGCAAACAGCTTTTTCTTTTGGGACAAAGATTTCACATGAATACATAAAACTGAACATTTTAACCACTTGACATCCGCTCTATGGCCGAATGATGGCCACAGCACAGATCTGAATTCCCGGGAGGCCGTCATATGACGTACCTGTACACACTCCCTGCGCGCGCTGTGATCACCGAGCCACTGAGAATCGGGTGATCACCGATCCGAGTAAGGGGCTGGTCCCAACCCCTTACCATGTGATCAGCTGTCAGCCAATGACAGCTGATCACATGATCAAAACAAAAGCTCGGTGATTGCTTTTTCTTGTCCTCACGCTGACAGTGGAGGAAAAAAAAAAGCTGTTCACCGCCTCATCTTAAAGGGACATTGGTCCCAAAAAGAAAGAGGCAATTATGCCTCATTTATGCCACCTATCAATGCCCACAAGTGCCACCTATCAATGCCCACCAGTGGTGCCAATCAGTGCCACCAAGAAGTGCTGCTTATCAGTGTAACCGATCAGTGCCCATCACGGCCACCCATCAGTGCCCCTCACTGCCACCCATCAGTGCTCATCACTGTCACTTTTGGTGCCTATCAGTGCCACCTCATCAGCGTACATCAATGACGGACAAAAATTACCCGTTTAAAAATTTTATAACAAAATTTAAAAAAAAAATATATATTTTTTTTAAATTCGGTCTTTTTACATTTAAAAAATAAATAAAAATCGCACAGGGGATCAAATACCACCAAAATAAAGCTCTGTTTTGGGGGGAAAAAATTATAAAAATGTAATTTGGGTATAGTGTTGTATGATCGCGCAATTGTAATTCAAAGTGCATCAGCGCTGTAAGCTGAAAATTGGTCTGGATAGGAGGGGGGTTTAAGTGCCCGGTAAGCAAATGGTTAAGCACCCCTGTCAGTGGTAAATGGTTTGTCCCATCCCTGTAATTGCAAGAGAGCTTGTTCTTTTGAAAAACAGCAGACTTACTGGTGAAATTTCTGATAAAAATAGAAGAATGAAAGTCTAAAAAAGAAAATGAATGAAGCCATCACATCTAAGAACCGATAAACTGCAATATAATAAAACAAATAACAATGTTTGCATGTGGGTTTAATACTGAGATGCATATAGGAATAAGCCCCTGTATCTTTGGGATCATAAGCAATAAAAGCAAAACATATGTTAAAGAGAAGCTCTGCTCTGGGCAAAACAGTTACAAATTTTGGCAAACTAGGAACTGACAATCACTGCAAGCACACTCACTAGAGACCAGAAGAAGAACAAACCCGATGTGACACATGACTGCAGTTTCATATAAGAAATTGGGTCTTTTAAAAATTTTTTTTACATTTTTCCTAAATAGGTGAAGAGGAACAGATTTTTTTTTTTTCAATGCCTGGTGTGATTCTATAATTCATTATATTATTTTATTTGATGTTAGCCAAGAAAACAAATTGTGACAGATTTTAAGCACTCTCTTAACAAGTACAAAGGTTGTAAACATCAAGTCAACAGAAATGTAGGAAATGTTGTACAAGCGTCTTGTTAATGAATACATTTTGTATTGCATGTAGTAGACTTGGTTACTCTTTGACTACTAGATGCTTTCTCACATACTTGTAGTAAGTCATGTCTCAAAAAAAATGTATTTACATCTTGAAATAGTTATTTATTATTTTACATGTTATGCAGTCTCAAGTCACCTACCTACAAAATCTTTCTTCTTCGTACAAACATACTGTATGTTATATATTGTATTTTTTCTCAGATAACAATCATGGGGTAGTTCTGTGATTAAACTACAATGGTTTGGGGTACATTTTTTTTTTGATTCAGAATGTTTGACCATAGACAAACACAAAAAAAGAAAAAAAACACATTTTAATAGTGAGAAAGGTCAGGATTCCTGTCAATGATTTTGTTGTTGTCTGCTCCTTCAATCTAGCTGACATCTGCAGCCCCTTTTTCTTGTATGTAAGCAGTTAGGGCCATAAAGATGAGGTGGGAAGTGCATCTCTGTATCAGTTAGATAAGAGGGTGGAGACACTATTAACACCAGACAATGGTCAGAGAACTGCCACAGATGGAGCCTCTGGTGAGAACACAAGTGTAATAAATCTAGTTGTGTAAAGCTGGGTACACACGACCTGAAGATTGGCCGGTGTCGTTTCAGCTATATACAGTACACAGTGCTGGCTTCCAGATTTGAGACAGAGACTTTCACTCTCACACCTGGAAAAATATAGAGTTGGTCTAAACAGCGCTCAGCCATTTAAAGGCAGCTTTGTATTCTGTGGGGGAATACAAAGCTGGTTGATCGTTGATGATGTCACGCTCTCCAACTCAGCCAATCAGAGGAAGCTTTGTATTTATGCAGAGAATACAAAGCTGCCTATGATTAGCTGAGCACCGCTCAGATGGAATCTGCATTGTTGAGACGGGAAGACTCTGTCTCACAGCCGGAACTCGGAACTGTGTACTATATGCAGCTGAAGCTACAGTACATGCAGTACATACAGTGCTTAGAGACACTGCAGCACTTAGTGAAGTAAATTGTCCACTTGCACCGACTTGGTCTAAACAAACTATTTAAAGTGACAGGAAACATGGAGATCAGCTTTAAACCCAAGAACAAAAATGTAATAAATTGCAGTTTACCAGTCCATAGATGTTGTGACTGCATTCATTTTTGGATTAGAACTTTTTCTATATTTACCAGACAATAGCTGTTGATGTTGTCAGAATTCCAGTCTCCATGTAAATTCCTGTGCACTGAACTGCCATCTGAAACAATGTTATCACCTTTCCCAGTTATCTTATATGAACCACAAAATACCTTCTTCCTATGTAATGGAGATGCGAAGATGTTTTAATACCAATCAGGAGAGCAGCCTAGAATGACAACATTACATTTTCATAGATAGTATGGTTTAATAAAGACACCAGTCCATCCAGTTCAACCTGAGTGAGTGTCTACAATTGTCCCTACATTGCACACTCACTTCAATCCCTACCCTCAAGGAGCCCACAATCCAAGGTCACCATTCATATACTAGGGCTAAGTTTGAACAGAAGCCAATTAACCTATCATCATGTCTTTGGAGTGTGGGAGGAAACCCACGCAGGCGCAGGGAGATCATGAAAACTCCAGGCAGGTAGAGTCGGGGTTGGTATTCGAACCTGCAACCCTTTTTCTTGCTAGGTGAGTGTGCTAACCACTACGCCACTGTGCCACACAGATTTTGCTTAGTAAGTGAGTGATGGCACTCTAGGAGAGGAACTAATAAGCTGCAATATATTACATTTTAGTTTATGGATTTAGACATATTTTTAATAAACTTTTAATAAACTAAAACAGGGGAATTGTATATTTTCTGTGAACTAGGAAATAAACTGTGCAGACTATGATCTTCCAGCTTTGTATTGTTTACATGGTGCTTTATCATTTCAGTTGTGGAATGGGTTCCAACTAAAGTCCGCACAATCACTGGCACCCTGGCAGGTTATTCCTATACTGTTGGACAACTCCTTTTGGCAGGTTTAGCATATGGCATCAGAGACTGGCGATGGCTTCAGCTTTGTGTTTCTCTACCATTTTTTGTGTTCTTCTTCTACTCCTGGTAGGTCAAATTAATTTATAATGTTAAAGTTTTATCTGCTGGAGGCTACCAAAACATCTGAATGGCAGCTGCATCTGATTAGGTGCTGATTGGATTGGACTGTTCAGCTAACAATTTTCCACCTAGTTCAATCTTTCAATTGACGGATATTGGGCAGGAAGGGGCCAACAAGGCCGATGATTTGTGGCCTGGCTTCTTTGAATTCTTAATCTAGGAGCATCAGGGCCAACAGGGCCACCCTCGATGTAAATTTCAGCTGGTTCTTCATGAACTGGATAAAACTTGCACAGTGTATGTCCAGCTTTAGACCTACATTGAATGTATTATTACTCCACACGACCGCCTCATCTAAGAAAATTGTAGCAGCTGAGCTTATATAAAAAAAACAAAAAAAAAAAACGATGCAGTGGCATGAAAAAGTATTCATGCCACTTGAAATTTTCCAAATTTTTTCATGTTACAACCAAAAGCATAAATATATTATATTGGGATTTTATGTGATAGACCAACACAAAGTGGCACATAATTGTGAAGTGAAAGGAAAATTATAAATAATTTTCTTTTTTTTTTTTACAAATAAATATCTGAAAAGTATAGCGTGTATTTGTATTCAGCCCCCCACCCCCCCACCCCCCCACTCCGAGTCATAACTTTATAGAACCAACTTTCCCTGCAATTACAGCTGCAAGTCTTTTTGGGGATGTCTCTACCAGCTTTGCACATCTATAGAGTGAAATTTTTGCCCATTCTTCTTTGCAAAATAGCTCTTTGTTTCCTTGCAAAGGTAAAGTATAATGGGCTACTATGCATCTGTGGAGAGTATCTGTGAACAGCAATTATCAAGTCTTGCCACAGATTCTCATATGGATTAAGGTCTGGACTTTGACTGGGCCATTCTGACACATGGATATGCATTGATCCAAACCATTCCATTGTAGCTCTGGCTGTATGTTTAGGTTGTTTTCCTGCTGGAAGGTGAACCTCTGCCCCAGTCTCAAGTCTTTTGCAGACTCTAACAGGTTTTCTTTTAGTATTGCCCCATCCATCCATATTTGGCTCCATCCATCTTCCCATCAACTCCGACCAGCTTCCCTGTTCCTGTTCCTGTTGGTTTGTTCAAGGTGATGTGCAGTGTTAGTTTTCCACCATACAAAGCAATTTTTAGGCCAACAAGTTCAATTTTGGTGTCATCTGACCAGAACACCTTCTTCCACATGTTTGCTGTGTCCCCCACATGGCTTCTTGCAAACTGCAAATGGGACTTCTTATGGCTTTCTTTCAACAATGGCTTTCTTTTTGCCACTCTTCCATAAAGGTCTGATTTGTGGAGTGCATGATTAATAGTTGTCCTGTGGACAGATTCTCCCACCTTACTAAGGTTCTCTAACAAACCTCTGAGGGCTTCACAGAACAGCTGTATTTATACTGAGATTAAATTACTAATTACTCTATGTACTAATTAGGTGACTTCTGAAGGCAATTGGTTCCACTAGATTTTAATTAGGGGTATCAGAATAAAGGGAGCTGAATACAAATGCAAGCCACACTTTTCACATATTTATTTGTAAAAAAAAAATTGAAAACCATTTATCATTTTCCTTTTACCTTACAATTATGTGCCACTTGGTGTTGGTCTTTCACACAAAATACCAATAAAAATACATTTATGCTTTTGGTTGTAACATGACAAAATGTGGAAAATTTCAAGGGGTATAAATACTTTTTCAAGGAACTGTATACTCAGTGTGAATCACCATATGCCCAGCATATAAGTTCTTACCCACTTACTGTCTGGGGCAATTTTATTAATTTTGCACATGGTAAATTTAAATTTTTTTGCGAGAAAATTACTTAGCGCCCCCAAACATATATTTTATGAAAACAGAGGCCCTAGAGAATAAAATGGTGGATGTTGCAATTTTTTATGTCACACAATATTTATATATTTTCAGGAAAATACATTAAAAGGAATTTTAGTGCACACAAACACAATATAATACCCAATTGTTCCATAACATAAAATAATTTTGCACTGGATAAATACATACAAAACATGTCAAAACTTAAAGTTGTGTGCCCCTAAGAAATGGTGATTCACTGCCTAAAATGTTTCATAGGTGATGATTTATAGATTATCAGTGTATTTGTGAATGATGGCTCTAGAATTATTGCTCTCGCTTTGCAATTGCTGTTCACATATGCATGTGGGATCAACGAGGGGAGGGGGATTGTCATTCTTTGAATTATTTGTATTTATTTTATTAAAATTATATTTTTTCCTTTTCTAAAATTGTTTTTTTTTTTCATTTTATTGCCATCAGAAGTGGGCTAATAAGCCCCCATGTGATAGCTTTGGGCAGACACCCTTTATGAAGACATCAAGGGTCTATCAGACTCCCAGTTTATCCCCTGCCCTCCAGACAAGCTAATCAAACACAGGATGTGCTTGATTAGCTGCTCCCTTGGCTGTAACATTTAGAAAAGGACAGCTCTGAAACCAGAAATGACAATATCATTATCAATTCCAGCTTAATTTATCATAGAGGTGATGGGAAAATGGATGTTCCTCCATCTCTTCTATGTTCACCAATCCTGGATGTTTACTGCAGTCCTACCATCATCTTCATTACTTTTACTAAACAGTTGATACTGTAAAGAAGGACATCAAGACCAGCAGCCATGATCATGGTGTAACCATTTGCTGGCATGCTGTATATATACAGTATATACTATGGCCATCAAGGGTTATTGGATGATTTTAAGTTGAACAGTCCAATATAGTTTTATACATAAAGAAACACTAAAACAAAACACAAAATACATTTGTGAATTTCTTCCAAGATACAAACATAATCCACTTCCTGTCTACTGTTTATAAGTGTCATACAAAAAAGAATATTCTCCAATTCAATAATCATTCATATATTAAAGAATATTGCGTAGCCACTGCAGATGATGGCTGCTATTGATTGCAAAATAACTATTTCTATAAACAAACTATTTCCCTCTCCAAAAATGGTTAAGTCAAGAAAATTGACCACCTCTTGATTAAATCGATATTCCAAATGAATATTATTAGAGTTGCTATTAAGTCCAGCTTAAAACTGGTGTAAAGAATCCAAACAGTCACGCCACACCACGTCAAACCAAGCCACATCAACCACCTCCAAAACTGCAGAGTTATTCCCTTTTTTTAAAATTAAAAGTGTGTGTAAAATGATTTATATAACTCCACTCTGTAATAACAAAATGAAAAAACGGGAAATTAATGAAATACCTAAACCATCTTTTTTTAAAACAAATACAAATAAATCACCACTGCTACATAAACACCCCTCAATGCACACATTTAATATAATAAACACAAAAAGTGCTCATTCCTTGCAGAGCTGTGGCTAAATCAATCGATGTGTCTATACAAAAGTGCACAAGTCCATAGTGTTAATTTAATAACAAAGTGTAAACTGAAATATATACACAGGTGTCCAACGTAATTTTTCTTCCACCAAAGATCACCAGTGCTTTTGGTGATCACCAAACCTCACCAAGAAAAATAACACTTACCAAATTAAATTTCCTCTCTTATTTCAGACAGGCAAAAACAACTTGAGAGGCAACCTTGTAAAAATCCAGATCAATGTGGCGCCACCACCTCTTCTCCTCATCACATGGGGTAAGTAATAACGTATGCAACATAAAAATAAAAACACTCCAATAGTGAAGTATTTCCAAACTTCTGAATTTATTCCATAAAAATTAGCCCACCAGATCAATTATTAGTATTACACATGCCATATGGAACATAAAGAGCATAACCATTATCATGTAAAACTGCTTTGCACCACACAACAAATCCACCTAAATCTCACTGCAACAATTGACACCAGTATGGTGTCACTTCCTGTTACGTCACTTCCTTTTTCCACCACACCATGACTAACACGTTTTGTACATTCTGACTATTGCAAGGGCATGGTTTGCTAAAAATAGCAGCCACCTTATATACGCTACCTATACCAGTAAGCTCCTTCATTACCTTAAATGTATATGAATGGGCACAGTCATTTGAATACCACTATAAACTCATAACTTTCACAGAAAATTAAATAACTAGATTAATCAATAATTAAATAGATGAATAAATCTATAAGTCAATGAAAAAGTATATAAAGATCTCAATAATATATCTTTACAAAATATATAATAAATGTAAAAACCACTAAGTCCATAATAAAAAATATAAATATCTATATATTCCACATGTCTTATCTTAAAAAGTCACATAGAATTCCTACCTAACTTCATATATATTTTTATATGACATAGATAACAGCACATATCACATTTATTCAAATAAATAAATTAAAAGATTAAAAACAAAATATAAAAAGAGAGATAATCAATAATCACTTATAAAGCAGCGGATATACAGTATCATTTTATACTCAGACCTGCTGGATGCAGAGAACCCAGTACAGTATGAAATAGGTTTCCCTCTTAGAAAGATCCCTCACTCTATTTGATCCTCTCCAAAAGGTAAAGACCCTGTCAATTCTCCTAAACTGGAGACTTGTGGGGTCTCTATTGTTAAATACCCGAAGTATGCTGACACACTATATGGTTTAAAACCAAGTAAAATATTTTGGATATGTTGAGCAATATGCTTCCTAAGTGGACGTTTAGTTCGGTCAACATATTGCTGACTGCACAGATATTTAAGATCATACACCATATGAATGGTGCTACATGTTATCAGATCTTCAATCTTATTTTGTTTCCCGGTTGTTCTAGATACAAACATATCTCTTCTCTCCTATTTACTCTTCATGTGGTGCATGGTCTACACAGCCTACAAGAGAAAAAGTCCTGCTTTATCCAAGAAGGTAAGTGATTTTTAGGAGGATCTAAAACTCTCTTAACTACTTTGTCCTCAAAAGTAGGGGCCATTTGGTACACAAAGTAGGTTGTGGAGGAAGGTGTGTACCCAAAACCTTATCCATCAAAAGTATGGGCCAATGTTTGCGGAAAATATCCTCTGCTTCCCTGTAGTGTACATGAAAACCAGAGATAAAAACCAGTTGGTGTTTATTATAAGATATGTTCACACTGTGCTTTCTCTCTCATAAAATCTTCCCTTGGGATAGCTTGTGTATTTTGAATGGACTTGAATGCACAGAATACCCTTTTTCTATAAATCTTTTCCTTAACGCTTGTGATTGTTCTAAAAAGTAACTATCTTTGGTACAGTTTCTTCTTATCCTTAAAAAATTGCGGATGATGGCTGCTATTGATTGCCAAGTAACAATTTCTGTCAGTGGCTTTAAAAAAAAACTTTAGTAAACAAACCATTCCCCTCTCTAAAAATGGTTAAGTCAAGAAAATTAATATTCCAATTGAATATTATCAGAATTGTTTTTACGTTCAGCTAAAAACTGATGTAAAGAATCCAAAGAGCCATGCCTCGCCAAGCCATGGTAACCACCTGCATACATAGCTACAGAGTTATTCACTTTTTAAAAATTAAAAGTATGTGTAAACTAATTTATATAACACAACCCCACCCTGAACAAACTTAAGAAAATGAAGTGAATGAAATACCTAACCCTACCTAACCTTTTTTCAAATAAAAAAATAAATAAATCACGGTTGCTACATAAACACCCCTCAATGCATAAATAAACGCAAAAAGTAAATAACTCGGCTATGGAGGTGGTACATTTATTAAATAGTAAATAATAGCAGTCTTTATTTGGATATGGCTTTTCACCAACCTCAGGAGAGCAGCCATATGGAGAGTTCTAATAAGATCATGAGATCTCTGGATCATTCTTTAGAGAAACAGGCTAAGACCTGGTGTGATATTATTTCTCTAAAACGTTATCTAAAGGAAGGAATAATTGCAAGAGGGCTGAGATGGGATGTGGCCCCTCAGGATACTTTAAATGATCAGGCATCTAAGGAAGAGTTGCTTAAAGTGGTTGTAAACCCATGGAAAAAAAAAAAAAGCAACCTGCAAGGCAAAAGCATAATGAGCTAGTATGCATACCATACTAGCTCATTATGAATAACTTACCTGAAAACGAAGCCCCCGAAGCGGTCCTCCGTCTTCATGTTCGCCGCTGCCATGTATCCCGGAGTGACTTCCGGGTCTCGCTGCTCCGGCGCTGTGATTCGCCGGAGCCGCGATGACGTCACTCCCGCGCATGCGCACGGGAGCCGACACAAGTGACAACACATAAAGATATCTGCTGTCTTTTTGTAAATATCTCCTAAACCGTATAGATTTAGGAGATATTTCTTGGACCTACAGGTAAGCCTTAGTGGTATGTAAGGGTTTACAACCACTTTAATGTTATAATAGGGTGGGCAAGGAACTCCAGGAATTGACTTTGAAATTAAGAAAATAAAAAAAAATGCAATATTGGAAGCTAAAATTAAAGATTTTCAAACCAAGTTAGGGATTCTGTGGAATGTACAAAGTTCAGCCGGATTTTACAGATAGGATTAGAGAAATTTGATTGAGACATTCAAGTTAAGAAAGGTAAGACATTTAGGAGGGATTTAACAGACTTTAAGAATAATAAAGTGGCAAAATGGAGTCACTAATGAGCAAGCTTGGTCTGAAATTGTTAGCTCCACCGTGGAATCTGTAAAGACTGACAGCAGCAATCCTGCTGATATACTGGATAGAAACAATGCAATCAAAATTCTCAGAAGAGAACCTGTTAGAGAGAGGCAACTAGGGGGCAATTTGGCCAAGTCAGGGAACTGACCTGCAGTAAAGTAAACCAATATTCAGAAAGGTTCTCTCAAAATAATTCAGGTTGGAAGGGTAGCCCTTACACACAGATTGGTGGAAGAAGACCCTTTTATGGTAGTGGACATAATATAACTAATTATAATGCCCCCATGTATGCTAAATTTGAACCTTTGTCTAGTTATTGGGGTGCTAATAGAGAGATGGTTAATGATTACTGTCCTACTTTCATTACTTCAACTTTGAGGCCCTCTGGGAACAGGGGGTACTTGGGGAGACCTCAGGGGTTCCACCCAAGGCAAAATGCATCAGTAAGGAGGTTGGCAGGGAGGAAACACAGGGGATGTAGGGCAGGGAAAAGAGTCCAACAACAAAAAAAGAATTAAGGAATTGTGAATAATGGTAATTTTAATTTAACTAGTGTGCAATTGACCAATAACAAAACTTTTGAAACTGGGTTTCAAATCTGCACCCAAAAGGGCAAATAATACATTGGAGGTGTTTATTGACACATAAATATATTAGAACATTGAACTTGAAGAAATATTTTTAGGTTATCCTTTGGATCAGAGAGTAAAGGAAAGAGTGGGTTGTTTATTAAAGTGTTTTTTTTTTAAAGCCACTGACAGAAATAGTTATTTGTCAATCAATAGCGGCCATAATCTGCAGTGGCTATGCAATATTCCCAAAGGCCAATGATAAGAAAAATCTGTACCAAAGATAGGGACTTTTTAGAACAAGTTTTAAAGAAAAGATTTATAGAAAAGGGGTATTCTGCAGGTATTATCGATACGACCATTCAAAATATACTAGCTATCCTGAAGGAAGCATGTCTGAGAGAGAAAACACAATTGAAAAGTGTGTTATATCTAATAATAAACAGCAATGGGCTTTTATTTTTGGTTTTCATGCACAATACGAAGAAGTAGAGTTTTTTTTTTTAGCAAACATTAGCCCATAGTTTTGATGGATAGAGTTTTGGGTACACACCTTCTTCCACAATCCACCTTTGTGTACAAAATTGCCACTAATTTTGGAGACAAAGTAGTTAAGAGAGTGTTAAATCTTCCTAAAAAAACACTTACTTTGCTGTATAAAGCAGGGTTTTTCTCTTGTGGGTGAACCATGCATCACATGCAGAATAAATAGGAGAAGAAGAGATAATTTTGTATCTATAACAACCTGAAAAACAATATTAAATTGAAGATTCAATATCATGTAACACTACTCCTGTGGTGTACGTTATTGAATGTCCATGCGGCCAGAAATATGTCGGCCAAACCAAACGTCCACTTAGAAAACGTATTGCTGAACATATCCAAAATATGCAACCAAACTCTTGAATAATCGGAAATGATGAAATGCATCAGTGCATGATGTGGCAGAAACAGGAAGTGACATAACCGAAAGTGATGCCATACTGGTGCTGATTGTTGTGGTAAGATTTAGACGGACTTCCATCTAAATGGATGTTCCATATGATATGTGTAATGCCAAGAATTGATCTGGAAGCATTTTTATATGGAATGAATTCAGGAGTTTTGTAATACTTCACTATTGGAGTATATTTCTTTTTAAGTGGCATAGGTTATTACCCCATGTGAAGAAAAGCAGAGGAGATGGGGCACCCTATTGAGCCGTATTTGGGTTGCCTATCGAGCTGTTATTGCCTGTCTGAAATATGAGATCACAAAAAGCACTGTGCACTTTGATGGAAGATGAATTATGTTGGACACCTGTGTATATGTTTCAGGAGTTTTATTAATGGACACGATGGACTTGTTTTAAGTGCACTTTTTAAATTAACTATTTTTGGGTTTATTATATCGAATTTGTATATTTTAAAGCATGCCTATGCATTTCACTCCACCTACTTGCTCCACTCTGTGCCAACCTTGTCCCAGGTACATTTACCTACCAAAAATTATCTTTTATTTCTAAGAAAGGTCAGTATGCACTTCTGGGTATTAATCCAGTAGTTTTCCTGTAGGAGCATTCTGTTTATACATCCACACATGTAGTTGAACATAAGAAAAAAAAAAGTAAAAACGGCATATTGTAAACTTCTGAAACATTTTTTTCTCATTAAAACAGCATTACAATTCTCACTGGGTGGTGCTCAGATAGCACAGATTTAAAGTATGTGTGTAGCCTGTATAGCATGTATAGCCTGGGCTCTTCTGTTATCCTGAGAGCATTGTGTTGATGTAGTTGATAACCACAAGGGGAACCTTGTGCTACGAGTACTGTGTTGCTGTCATTGAAAACCACTCCTGTAATGCACAGAAGATTCCACAGTACTATATATAAGGTCCTTCTGTACTGCACAGAAGATTCTCCACTGCTGTACTGCACAGCACTGCCTGTCTGACAAACATGTACATGGATGGTGGTTTGAGATCTTTACACTTCAACCCCCTTATCCAAGTTCATAACAACCTACCATATTCTGCAGCAGACTTCATCAGGGCCTTACAATTCCAATGTGGTTAAGATTCTAGCTCTGAAAGTCTAGCTGAACAGCTAGGACCCATAAGACCTGTAGACCCGAGTCACCTGACACATGCTCCATGAGGAAGGTCCTCTCTCACAACCAGGAAGGCAACCCCTTTTCCTAATCATCACCAATTCCTAGGCCAATCAAGCTTACACTAGGTCATCAAGGATGCTCCAGTCCCAAGATATTGTCTGTGCATTCTGTTTCACAGTCTATTACATCCCACCATATAGAGGCTGGTTGTTATTTTCAATTTCTTTACTCAAAGTGCAAACAGTTCACAGTAGCGAGGGCATTGCAGTTACTCTGGTAAATATTAACTTACAGTTCATAAAGATGATAACAGTCCCATAAGAGAGAAACCTAATAAAGTTCAACAGAGTGTAAGAAGGGAGAATTGTGGTACTTGCAATTAGTGTGCTGTGCGCTGTGTTGCTCATTGCCATTCAATGGTCACAGCCCTTCGTTTCTAACTAGGCCTCTCCCCAATGTGGAGAGCCCATACCCACAGCTCTGCTGGTACATCTCATCAGGACTAGGGATGGGCTATCTGTTCAAGTCTAACACGAGTTCGACTCGAAGATGGGCTGCTCACCCATTCGCCGAACAGCGAACAATTTGGGGTGTTCGCAGCAAATTCGAAAAGCCTCGTAACACCCTTTAAAAGTCTATGGGAGAAATCTTAAGCGCTAATTTTAAAGGTTAATATGCAAGTTATTGTCATAAAAAGTGTTTGGGGACCCGGGTCCTGCCCGAGGGGACATGTAGCAATGCAAAAACAAGTTTTAAAAATTGCAGTTTTTTCGGGAGCAGCGATTCTAATAATGCTTAAAGTGAAACAATAAAAGTGAAATATTCCTTTTATTGTTTCACTTTAAGCATTATTAGAATCGCTGCTCCCGAAAAAACTGCAATTTTTAAAACTTGTTTTTGCATTGCTACATGTCCCCCCATTTCACAAAAAGAAAGTGACAAAATGGCCCCGCCCTCAGCTACTTAAGAAGTGTCCGGCTTGTGCCGTGTCAATGGCTGGGTGCCTCCGGTGGAGGCAGGATCCTGTGCGTGTTCCTCTCTGGAGTTGCTGGAGATCATCCATCGCTGGAGGTCAAGAATTGTATTACATCGCTGGAGTAGGAGCATGGATTTATTGGATTACATCGATGTAATCCAATAAATCCATGCTCCTACTCCAGCAATGTAATCCAATCTTTTTATTTTTTTATTTTTTATTTTTAATAAAGGACTTCTCCCACGTTGTGTGTGTTGTTTTTTTTTTTACCATTTTGACACTTTCTTTTTGTGAAATGGTAGGGGTAAAATGTACCCGTTACCATTTCAAACAGGGGTGGCTGGAATCTGGGGGTTCCCTTGCTAAAGGGGGCTTCCAGATTCCAATAAGCCCACCACCCGCAGACCCCCACAACCACTGGGCAAGAGTTGTGGGGATGAGGCCCTTGTCCTCATCAACATGGGGACATCCTCCCCATGTTGAGGGCATGTGGCCTGGCATGGTTCAAGAGGTGGGGGGGCACTCTCTCACCCCCCTCTTTTCCTGCGGCCTGCCAGGTTGTGTGCTCGGATAAGGGTCTGGCATGGATTTTTGGGGGAACCCCACGCCATTTTTTTATTTTGGCGCGGAGTTCCCCTTAATAAACAATTCAGACTTGAAGGGCCTGGTAATGGAATTTTGGGGAATCCCTATGCATTTTTTTTTTCAATGACTGTTATGTGAATTGTTGGGACCGACAATTCATTAATAGCCAACACTAGCGCTAGTACTATAAATTACTTTTTTTTCCTTTAGAAATGTCATTTTGCTCTTGGGCTGTTATAAACACGGGAAACATGCGCCACTTTACAGGCACACTATAGACACCCCCCAGGTACGAAATGTAACCAGTTCCCAACTGGCCCATAGCCAAATGAAGGCTACAGGGTGGTTTGGTAACTCTGGGAGGGCGTACAGTGACATCCTCCCAGAATCCCACTCTCGAGCGCTCCATCCATGGCATCACAAATCACGGTTAACGGCGGCTGATCATGGCCATTTACCACATGATCGCTCCGTCAAATGAAGGAGCAGTCTGTAAACATGTCCTGACGCCGGTTCGTCTCTCCCCTCTGTGTACTGATCTGTACAGTGGAGGGGAGAGATCAGATGGCAGCAGCGCTGTGGGCTAGATCTCTAGTGCCCACAGCACTGCTCTGTAACAATTGCAGTCACATCCATGGATCCATCCATTCATGCTCAGCCATCCCTCCATACTCTGCAATACTCTACCATACCCTGCCAATACTCTGCCATACCCTGCCAATACTCTGCAATACCCAGCCATACTCTGCAATACCCAGCCATATTCTGCAATACCCTGCAATACCCAGCGGTACTCTGCAATTCTCTGCCGTATCCTGCAGCACTCTGCCATACCCTGCAATACTCTGCCATACCCTGCAATACTCTGCAATACCCTGCCATACAATGCAATACTCTGAAATACCCAGCCATACTCTGCAATACCCAGCCATACTCTGCAATACTCTGCAATACCCTGCCATACTCTTCAATACCTTGCAATACCCAGCCATACTCTGCAATGCTCTGCCATACCCTGCAATACTCTGCAATAGCCTGTCATACTCTGTAATACTCTGCAATATCTTGCCATACCCTGCAATACCCAGCCATACTCTGCCATACCCAGCCATACTCTGCCATACCCAGCCATACTTGGCAATTCCCAGCCATACTCTGCAATACTCGGTGATACCCAGCCATACTCTGCAATACCCAGCCAAAAGGTGTCAAACTAAAATAAATAAAGTAAAATGAACAAAAAAAAAGTTCAAATTGCTTCTGTCCCCATGTGCTTGCATGCAGAAGTGAACGCATACGTAATTCCAGCCCACATATGAAAACGGTGTTTAAACCATACATATGAGGTATTGCTGCGAGCATTAGATTACTTATAATTTTGGCCCTAGGCCTCCTCTGTAACTCAAAACATGTAACCAGTAAAAAATGTTAAAGCATGACTTATGGGTATTTTTAACTAGGGAAGTTTGGTGCCATTCCAGGAGTGTGTGCAATTTTGAAGGGTGACATGGTAGGTATATATTAACTCGGCGTAACTTCATCTTTCACATTATGAAAAAACATTGGGCTAACTTTACTGTTTTTTTTTAAAGCACAAAACTGTGTTTATCCCAAAAAAAATGTGTTTGAAAAATTGCTGCGCAAATACCGTGCGAGATGAAAAGTTGCAACGACCACCATTGTATTCTCTAGGGTCTTTGTTAAAAAAATATATAATAATTTTTGGGGTTCTATGCAATTTTTCAGCAAATAAATGATGATTTTTACATGTAGGAAAGAAATGTCAGAATTGTGCTAGGTGCTCCAGAACGCCTGAAGGTGCTCCCTGCATGTTGGGCCTCTGGAAGGGGGTTTAAGTGCCCAGTGGGTAAGTGGTTAAAGGAATATTTTCACTTTAAGCATTATTAAAATCACTGCTCCCAAAAAAACTTCAGTTTTTAAATCTTTTTTTGCATTGATCCATGTCCCCTGGGGCAGGACCCAGATCCCCAAACACTTTTTTATGACAATAACTTGCATATTAAACTTTAAAATTAGCACTTTTGATTTTTCATGTTCATGTCCCATAGACTTGTTTGCATGTTCGAACAAATATTTTAACCGTTCACATGTTCCGGATGCGAACCAAACAGGGGGGTGTTCGGCTCATCCCTAATCAGGACCACCACCCATGCAATTTAGTGGAACTGTTATGCTATCAAAAAGCTGGTGTCAAAACTGTTCACAACTGCAACTGCAGGTCAAACAGAGACTAAGATAACAGTTTGCTTGGCTGTAAATTATCAGAGGATTTAGTTCAACTTTAAGTATAGGGAAATCCTGACTCTCTGCATTCAGAGCAGGTTGTACAGTTAAAGGGTAAGTAATCCCTTCCTACAAGCAATTTGCTTTGTACTCCAATAAGTACTCACTGTACTGGTAGCTAACCTACCTAAACCCATCTGCCATTGCATGAGTAAACATATTTTTCTGAACAAAAATATGTTTTGTTACTGACAAATAACACATTCAAATTATATTTAACGTATCCAAGAACTATATTCCGAGATAGTCATTTCCACAAAACACTGCTCATTATTTCCTTTAGATTCCTTTAGTGAAAGAAAGGCAATAAAAATACTAGATTATATACCGCAATAATAAAGATTGTATATGTATACTATAATAATACCAAGAGAGAAGAGGGAGTGTTCCATATTTCCACAGGCTGACAAAGGGTACTGTGGCATGAGTAGGTGGTATAGTGGCCACACATGTATCGAGATGATCATACAGTCAGTCATTCAATAAAAATAAAATACACACCAAGAACCTCTAGTCAATCAATTTACTAAGCTCTCGATTGATCATTTTTATTTGATCATTTACATTTATAACTGATTGTATTTTTGATTGATATTTTCATTTATTTACAAAATACATAACTAATCATAAATGTTGTATTGTTTGATATTTTAATTGATGATGAATCACTTGTTTGGGATTCCTCTTAGTTAAATAGAACACAAATCACTACTTTTATGACAAATGTAAATTCCTTCTCAGGGATAAAGATATGTCCCCACCCAACACCATCTGAGTGCTGTGTTGAAAAAAAGAAAATTATCTAAATGCCACTTTTTAGTTACCCCAAGTCATGGTCACTTAAAGTGGTATTAAACCCAAAAGCAGACATTTATTTTATTGCAGCTTACCAATTCTTAGATGCAATGCATGTATTAATTTCCTTATTTTGGCTTTCTTCCTTCTATTTTTCTCTGGTTATCTGGGCAGCAAGTCTGTTGTTTTTGAAAAGCACAAGCTCTCCAGAAGAATGTATCAGTTTACATGGATGAGACAAACCATTTATTCATGTAAACTCCTTATCCCAAAAGTGAATGCTGTAACTGATCATAAAGTGTGAGCTGGGGTCTGACTTCAATTTATTGATGTATCTAAATATGCAAATACATTTAATACTACCCTGCCGGAGTATGTCTCAATAATACAGAAGGTAAGCTTCAATATAATACATTTTTGGTTTTGGATTTTATATCAGTCCCTTCCTGATTGGGTCTTTCTTCACGTATTCACTTGAACTGTCTACATGATGTGGACACTTCCTAGTTGAGGTGACTGACGATCTTGGGTGCCAATAAAGAGCTAGATTAGTGGTCTCCGCACCTGGAACCGTTGTCGAGGGACCTGGACAAGGGACATAGATGAGTATGGCTTCACCTGGTTAAGAAAAAAAGGTTTGAAGGATGGGTTGGAACAGGGATATGCAATTAGCGGACCTCCACAGCCCACAGGGGTCTGTTTTGTGTGGATGGTGTTGCAGACTTTGGAAGTTGCATGAACTATATTGCTGTAACAATGTACTGTAGCATTCAGAACAAAAACAAAACTCTTCTCTTCTTCTTTTTTCTCAGGTGGTTTCCTGAATCTGCCCGCTGGCTTGTTCTCTCTGGTAAACCTGCCAAGGCAGTCAAAGAGATGAAAAGAGTGGCCAAGCTTAATGGAAGGCAAGAAGAAGCTGAAAAACTTACTTTAGAGGTATGTTACTGACTTTCAAAGCAACCTAAGAAATACAATTAATAATTTTCCACTCCACAAAGGTTTACAAGTTTAAAGGTTTAAAAAATAAAATAAAAAAAGGAAGCTGCACATAACAGCTAAAAAGTATGTTACTAATAATGCGTGTAGTGCTTAAAGCAGAGTTCCACCCACTTTTACAACTTGGTCTTAAAGGACGTGTGTGTGTCCCAGAAGGGGACAGGGCCCTACAGGAAGCGTCATGTGATCCAAGCATTCTCTGAAGGAAACTGGTGGTGAAGCCTGAAGGCTCCACTCTCAGTTTCCCTTAGTTAGAATGGCGGCGCCTGCACCTGATCCGATGGATGGATCTAATGACAGCCCTGACATGGGCATTGTGATTGCACCTGGCATATACATGCGCATTAGGAAAAAGAACATCTTTCGCCCTCTCAGAACAACAGATGCCCTAACCACCCATTTAATCACGAAAGCTGGTCATGAAGTGGTTGCAGAACTCTTGAGGACATCTAGAAAAGCCTTATTTAACATTAGGTTCTATTGATCAGGCTCTGGACATTCAGATATTTGTTTTATATAGCAAAAGTGCTTTAACAAACCTTATTGAGCTCTGCTGAGTCACTGATAGAAGGGGGAGCAAGGGGAGCTAAGCTGCTGGAAGCAGGATTCCAGTACTTCTGCTGTGAGCAGGCAAATTGCCCTCAGGTATGGAGGTGAGAGCTTGTGCTAAGACTTATTTATAATTTGTTAAAGTAATACTAAAGCTTAAGTTTTTTTTTCTATAACAAACGTCATACTTACCTGCTCTGTGCAATGGTTTTGCACACAACATCTCCGATCCTCTTCTTTTTGTGTCCCCCGCCAGTGCTCCTGGCTCCTCCCCCTCGAGCAGTGCCCCTAGAGAAAGCTGCTTGCCCTGGGGGCACTGCTGCATG
Source organism: Lithobates pipiens (assembly GCF_037356315.1). Taxonomy (NCBI): domain Eukaryota; kingdom Metazoa; phylum Chordata; class Amphibia; order Anura; family Ranidae; genus Lithobates; species Lithobates pipiens. Next base: position 159,227,196 of record NW_027507686.1, read on the forward strand.
CTCGATCCTGAGCCACTACTCTATGTGTTAATAAGATGGATAGAGCTGTGGTCCAACCCCACCCCTGCTCTCTCATCAATGGTTCACTAGCTATGTCCCTATCCAGCCAAGGCTATCTTGCACATTGTTGGATCGGTACGGATTGGGGGGGGGGGGCGTGTTGCACACAGAAAGTTTTTATCTTCATGCATAGAGTTTGTAAAGATAAAAAAACTTCAGCCTTTAGAACCACTTTAAAAACATGTTTTTATTTAAATATCCATAGCCTTGTCACGTGGTCAACCCCTTTGAAACCGCACCATAGCTGAATGACGACTATAAAGCGTGGCCCCGCTTTCCCAGGAGGCTGTCATATGATGTCCTCCTGTCTTCTCAGTGCCTGCACGCCCCCTGTGGCTTGCATCGCCAGTGATCTGTGATAGCTGCATCCTTTGAATGCAGCTAATCACAAATCTGGGTAAAGAGCCAATCACATTGGCTCTTCACCACATGTTCAGCTGTGTCCATTTACAGCTGATCACAGATGTAAACTCTGAAGGTTTTTCCAATGGAGTTCCGATGGCGTTCCGACGGAATTCCACTGAAACTGTCTTGCGTAAACACGATCACACCAAATTCCGACCACCAAAAACGCAGTGACGTACAGCATGTATGATGGGACTAGAAAAAGGAAGTTCAATAGCCAGTAGCCAATAGCATCCGTCTCGTACTTGCTTCAGAGCATGCGTCATTTTTGGTCCAGCATACACACGAGCGGTTTTCCCAATAGGAATTGGTTCTGTCGGAAATATTTAGAACATGTTCTATTTCTAGGTCCAGCAGAATTTTAAACGTAAAAAGTCAGATGGGGCATACACGCGATCGGAATATATCTGTCGGACATTTCGCTTGTGTGTACACAGCATAAGAGGACATGTACATCATTTTGAACAGATTTGTATCTATGTTGTCTCTATAGGACAGAAAATTAAATGTCCCAAGTGGCACAATGATGGCACCAAAACCCTTACTAGAGTTTTAATCTATTCGATATCTATTACCTACTGCATCCAAAATGAAAGTTTTATTTTTATTGTATATAATTTTATTTTTAAAAAAGTTTTTTTTTTCTTTTTTTTTTTAAATAAATCTGAATTATTTTATTTAAAGTAGCATACATCTGCTTTCCCTAAAATAATCAATCATAGACAAATTTAACAACATTAATCAATCAATTGCAGGAACACAGGCATGGCCACAAAATTTGATAAACTATTATCTGCACAGAATTATCAAAAATACAATGAAATAATTATGATATTTATACACAAGTTTATTTTTTTAATAAAATTGTGACAGTAAAACACTGGAAAAACTCCTGTTATGGTGTGTTTACTGAACTTTGTTTTAATACAATTGGTCAAGAAAAGCCCTTAAAAAGAAGAAGAGAGTGAGTGATTGGGTCCTTAAAGCTCTACCTTTGATGTTAGTTCTCACAATATATAGAGCAGATCTGCATCATAACCATGAGCACCTCAATGTTTCCCTTTTCGTGCCCTTATGCTCTCATTTTCTTTAACTGCAGACACTAAAAGCTGATATGGTGAAAGAGGTGGCTTGTGGGAATTCAACGTATACAGTGTTTGATCTGGTTCGAACCAGTACTATTCGCAGAATATCCTTTGCTTTGAGCTTTGTGTGGTAAGAAGACTGTCAAAAATAGCACTACACTACTAATTCTGTATGTTAGTTATAAATCTGCAAGAGAAGGTAAACTGGAGTATTTTGATATGGAGCTAGAATTCTCCCCCCAGCATTCTCACCTTGATAGTGTGCAGAGGATGTCAGGAGAACACCTGGCACCCCCCGCCAAACCCCCCACGAAGAAGGCCTTCAGCGGGTCATGGTTTGCGGCTTCTCGGACATGGTGAGGGAGAGGGGTTGATGTGACTGTGCCTGGGACTGACAGGCACTTTCCCCAAACAAAGTTTACCTTACCAAGCTGGCCAATCACCGTACAGGTAGCAGACATTACACCCAGGCATCAGGCATTGCAAGCAGATTGTTTGGATGTTATGTCTGCTACCTGTATGGAGATTGGCCAGCTTGGTAAGGTAAACTTTGTTTGGGTAAAGTGGCAGTGCCTGTCAGTCCCAGGCACAGTCACATCAACCCCTCTCCCTCACCATGTCTGAGAAGCCTGATGCCTGATCACTTTGGGAGTGATGGATGCCTTTGCTCCCCCTTTACTAACGTGGTTCCACCCATCCACTCCTGTAATGATGTAATGGTCAAAAGATCCACAGTCTCCTCACTCCCAGAAGTGTTGAATGGTGAAGAGTCTTAAAGAAGCAGCAGCAATGGGATGAAGGGAAGGTAAAAGACATGGATCACCAGGGAGGTGAGCATCTTCTATCGTAGGGAACTTTCATCGTGATTTTATCATCACCTGACAGGATTGCTTTAATAAGAAAATGTGCAGTAAACTTCACAAGTCTTAAACTGGACACCTGTTACAGTATTCTGGTGGTATCTATCTATCTATCTATCTATCTATCTATCTATCTATCTATCTATCTATTTATCTATCTAGCTATCTTTATTTTCAAATACTATCACTCTTCATCTTGCCTTCTTACTTCAAATACAAAGACATCTCTATATGTCCTGGTGACCATTGTTACCAAGAAAGAAATACTTTTATAGATGTCATATACGCAAAAGGTGAGGGGAAATCTTCCCATGGGGGTGGGGACATATTCTGATGACAACACTCAGAAGTGAACACACCCTACTTTTAATAATTTGTTAATAAAGTCCGAGGCCAGAAATTGCCAAGGAACAAAATGCAGACAGTAATTGTAGTGACCAATTTCCCTTTCCTTGATTTAGCCAAAACTCAAAAAAAAGTTTTGGCTGCAGTTGTACTTTAATGGTCTGTACTTTTCTGTACCATATTGTACTTAACGTTTCTGTATTTTCATAGGTTCTCTACTAGTTTTGCCTATTACGGCTTAGCAATGGACTTACAAAAATTTGGAGTGAGTATCTATCTTATCCAGGTGATCTTTGGGGCTGTCGACTTTCCAGCCAAGCTAGTTTCCACCACATGCATGATCTACATTGGTCGGAGGGTCACACAGTTCTTTTCCCTTTTGCTTGGAGGACTGGCAATCCTAGCTAACATCTTTGTGCCAACTGGTAAGACAACAGGCCCTCATATTATTGGTGCACCAATAAAATAGCTGCATTGAGGAAATTAATATATTTTTTTAACTTTTTAGAGCTGCAGGCGTTAAGGACCAGTCTGGCAGTTTTTGGAAAAGGCTGTTTGGCAGCTTCTTTTAGTTGTGTTTTTTTATATACCACAGAACTCTATCCTACAGTCATCAGGTAGGTACAATCAGTCATGTTCCGCACTCATGAAAAATTAGGAATATGAACAATATTTTAACTCTAGGATTTGCTTGAAGGGTTGATGTTCTTGCAACTGGCCATAGATGATTTAATAATTGAAGATGAACTTCAGGCAGATGAGAATACACATTAATGCAGCTAGGTAATAATTCATAAATAAGTAAATGTATTTTTACATGCAAGTAGAGTAGGTATGTTCATTTGACTTGGTGTCAGCTTTTTTGAATACCCTATAAAGCAGCGTTCAGTCTGAGAGAGAGGGTGGAACAGGACAGGTAGCCCTTTAGGTTGGAAATATGTGACATAGAACATGCAGATGGTGGAAGAGAGGTGAGTGAGCAGAGGGATGAGCTCACCAGTTTTCTGCTGCTATTTTACTGTCCAGTCAGAAGGCTTTGGGTGAAGCGAGGACATTGTATTTGTTAAAGTGCATGTATAGCCTAAATCTTTTTCTATTTTGGATGAATTAGAAAAGGGTTAAAACCTTTGCCAAGTTATTTTTGCTTCCTGTGTACTATTATGGAAACTTCTAACCACTGGAGTTCAACAAACCTCCCAAAATTTTGAGATGGGAATGAGGGACACCTACTAACAAACGTATGTAGGCATAGGATGCATCCTTTGCCACACCCCTTAAAGGAGAATTAAAAAAAAAGGTTAATTGACCACTTAACAACCGCCCCATAGCCGAATGACAGCTACAGGGCAGTTGCTTAACTCTGAGAGGCCGCCATATGACATCCTCCCAGAATTCCGCTCTCGCGTGCCCCCTGGGGCGCGCACTCGAGAGCATGTGTGACCGCCGGGTCCATCGTGATCAAATGACGGAGTGATCACTTGTAAACAAACCGGCGTCATGTTATGGCACCAGTTTCTCCCTCCCCTCTCTGTACCGATCGGTACAGCAGAGGGGGAAGAGATCAGTGTCAGCAGCGCTGTGGGCTGCATCTGCAGTGCTCACAGTGCTGCTCACCGAAAATTAACTCCTCAATTCCCTTCCAATACTCTGCAATACCCTGCCAATACTCTGCAATACCCTGCCAATACTCTGCAATACCCGCCAATACTCTGCAATACCCTGCCAATACTCTGCAATACCCCCCAATACTCTGCCCGCCAATAGTCTGCAATACCCGCCAATACTCTGCCCGCCAATACTCTGCAATACCCTGCCAATACTCTGCAATACCCGCCAATACTCTGCAATACCCACCAATACTCTGCCCCGCCAATATTCTGCAATACCCGCCAATACTCTGCAATACCCGCCAATACTCTGCAAGCCAATACTCTGCAATGCCTGCCAATACTCTGCAATACCCGCCAATACTCAGCAATACCCACCAATACTCTGCCCACCAATACACTGCAATACCCGCCAATACTCTGCAATACCCGCCAGTAGTCATTGATATCCTGCAATACCCAGCCAGCCGTCATATGATGTCCTTGACTTTGTGCGGGGATATCTGAATGATGGGTGTAGCTACAGGCATCATTCAGATAACAGCTTTTTCAGCCGGCGATTCCCCATACCATAAGAACAATCATAGTGGCTGTTCCACTGCTTGATCATTCTTACAGGAGGTGAGAGGGGACATCCCCCCCTCTCACCACTCTCCGGTGTTTCTACCGACTAGCCAATACGATCAAAGCCAGAATCTTTTTTTATTTTTTTATTTCAGGCTTCCCAGCCTAGAGGTGAGATGCGGGGTCTTATTGACCCCATATCTCACTGTGAAGAGGACCTGTCATGCCATGTTCCTATTACAAGGGATGTTTACATTCCTTGTAATAGGAATAAAAGTGATCCAAAAAATTATTTTTGGGGAAAAAAATTTCAAACTAAAATAAATAAAGTAAAATGAACAATAAAAAATAATAATAATTTAAAGCGCCCCTGTCCCCATGTGCTCTCATGCAGAAGCGAACGCATACATAAGTCCCGCCCACATATGAAAACGGGATTCATACCCCACATGTGAGGTACCGCTGCGAGTGTTAGAGCGAGAGCAATAATTCTAACCCTAGACCTCCTCTGTAACTCAAAACATGTAACCAGTAAAAAAATTTAAATTGTCGCCTATGGGGATTTTTAAGTAGCGATGTTTGGCGCCATTCTACGAGCGTGTGCAATTTTGAAGAGTGACATGTTAGCTATCTATTTACTCAGCATAACTTCATCTTTCACATTGTGCAAAAACATTGGGCTAACTTTACTGTTTTTTTTTTTTAAAGCACAAAACTGATTTGTTTCCCAAAAAAACACGTTCAAAAAATTGCTGTGCAAATACCAGATGCGAGATAAAAAGTTGCAACGACCACCATTGTATTCTCTAGGGTCTTTGCTAAAAAAACCTATTTAATGTTTTGGGGTATAATTTTCTAGCAAATAAATGATGATTTTTACATGTAGAAGAGAAATGTCAGAATTGTCCTGGGTGCTCCAGAACGCCTGATGGTGCTCCCTGCATGTTGGGCCTCTGTATGTGGCCACGCTGTGTAAAAGTCTCACACATGTGGTATCGCCATACTCGGGAGTAATAGCAGAATGTGTTTTGGGGTGTAATTTGGGGTATGCATATGCTGTGTGTGAGAAATAAACTGATATTATGACAATTTTGTGAAAAAAAAAAAAGAAAAAAAAAATCTTGATTTTGCAAAGAATTGTGGGAAAAAATGACAACTTCAGAAAACTCATCATGCCTCTTACTAAATACCTTGGAATGTCTTCTTTCCAAAAAGCGGTCATTTGGGGGATATTTGTACTTTCATGGCATGTTAGGGTCTCAAGAATTGAAATAGGCCATCAGTCCTTCAAGTGTGATCAATTTTCAGATATTGGCACCATAGCTTGTGGACTCTATAACTTTCACAAAGACCAAATAATATCCACCAATTTGTACTTTACAAAAGATATGTAGTAGTATAAATGTTGGCCAAAATTTATGAAGAAAAACTACTAATCTGCTAAATTTTATAACAAATTAAGAAAACTTTTTTTACAGAATTTTCTGTATTTTTGCTTTTATAGCACAAAAAATAAAAACCCCAGCGGTGATTAAATACCACCAAAAGAAAGTTCTATTTGTGTGAAAAAAGGACAAAAAATTCATTAGGGTACAGTGTTGCATGACTGAGTAATTGTCATTCAAAATGTGAGAGCACCGAAAGCTGAAAATTGGTCTGGTTATTAAGGGTGTTTAAGTGCCCAGTGGTCAAGTGGTTAAATCCACAAGTGCTTTTTTTTAACAACTACTATTCCATTTTAATTTATTTTAAAATGTACATATGCAGCAAGTTAGAAATTGGATGAAAGGTTTAACACTGGGAAACACTTTTTGAAAGATAAAAAGTGCATTTTATATACAACTATATAGATAGGACCAAAATGAGGGACAAATGAGGAGGAAAGAGGGACAGAGAGACATTGCTCGAAATCAGGGACAATTCCTCGAAATCAGGGACATTTGGGAGATATGCTTCAGTCTTGAGGCTGGGTTCACACTTGTGAGATGTGGGAACCAGCATGATTCCTGTGCGGGTTCCTGTATCACACTTGAATCGCAAAATTGAACCTGGGAACCGCTGCAGGTATTAATGTAAAGTTAATGACACCCCTAGATCGCTTAGCAGATCGCAGTGCTAACTGTCAAATTGTGCAGGAATTGGATTGCATAGATGTGAACACCCATGCAATCCAATTGCACTGTAGACCAGAAAAAGGGTCCTGCACTATTTTGGTGTGAATGAAATCCGATTGCAGCCATACAGTTCGTATGGCTGAATTTGCATCGCACAAACATTGCATATGATCTGCACAGCAATGCGGTGCGAATCACATACGATGTTTGTGATAGCACAATTGTGAGCTCAGCCTCAAAGAGTTTCTGATTTGTATACATGCAGAAAAGTCAAGTCTTAGAAATCCATGTGTGCGTCACTGTCAGAAATGATAATGGCAGACCCTAGCTTGTGTTCCAAGATGGATGGATATCCTCTCGCCCATCAATCTCAAGTAGATCTCTGTTTCTCTGCTGCCATTAACACCTGTAGGTACATCAACTGCCATTATTGAGATTATGGAAATGTCCGCTTATATGCCCTATCTGTAATGAGTTAATACTGACAACAATATTTATGTATTGTTGCTTCATTAGACTTCACAAAATGTTCTCTGCATGAAAATATGTATTTCTTCATAATGTCAGGGTCATTTTGTAACACTAGTTTTACACTAGAAATGAGTCACGATGAATACATTACTTGGGAGCCTTATTTCCCAAAGAGAATCTAGTCTTTGTACCAGCATTTATCACTGAGTGTTTGCACCACTAGGTGTTGCTGCTGTTGCATTTGCAATTAGAAACAAACCCTGCTTTCCTTTTTTTATTGTTTTAGCACATAGGAAATCTATTATTTATCTTCTGGTTTGCACACGATAATTTAAATGTCATGCGGGCAGGTGTTTCAGTAAATATTTATTTATGTTTTAATTGCTTTACTGACCTGATATGTCCACTGTGATAAATTTCATTATGTATTTAAAAAAAAAGTGAAGATAACCAAAGATTTTCTCTTTCCTGGTAAACATTTGAAAATGTGTATTATTTTTTTCAAATATGATAATTATTTATCTTGTCAATCCTTTTCATGCTTCTAAAAAAGGTGATTCTATATTCTATCGCTGCTGATGCCTTGTTATGTTAAGGGTATGTGCGCACTTACTCTGTATGTGTCTAAACCACGTGGTGGGACTGCCTGCTGTGACCGCACCAGCCATGTCCCATTACCAAATGAACCAAAAATATGTTAACCACTAGATTTTTACAACAGAGACATAGGTGTATTTGTTCCTGAAAACCGATAGTAAAATCTGTAAAAATATTTTTTATTTTATATGGGCTTTTTAAAGAAACAGAACAGTAATGTAGGTGCTATGGACATTGGCCCAAATCTATGGGGTCATCATGTATAATGTGTGTATAGTATGTGTATGTATGTATGTATGTATGTATGTGTATATATATATATATATATATATATATATATATATATATATATATATATATATATATATATATATATATATATATAGTACATATTCATATATATGCTGTATATTGGATTTTAGGTTGATTAGATATACTGTATATAAGTTTTTTACTTGCTGTTAATTTTGTGGTTGCAAGCAAACTGAATTGTCTTTTGCTAGCATAGAGCTTTGAAGGAGTTACACAATGCAATTGTATTTTTCAAAAGAATTTTTACTTCCCAACGCTTTTTACAAGTTCCTTAATACTATGGCTGCTGTTAAGATTACCTTTTTATCCATTTTGACCTGGAGTTCGGACAAGCATTGAGTTTTGTGACTGTGTGCCAGATACAGTGGATATAAAAAGTCTACACATCTCTGTTAAAATGTCAGGTTTCTGTGATGTAAAAAAATTAGACAAAGAGAAATAATTTCAGAACCTTTTCCACCTCTGATGCGACATATAAACTAAACAACTCAGTTGAACAACAAACTAAAATCATTTAGGTGAAGGGAAGTAAAAATAAAAAAATAAAATAATATGGTTGCATAAGTGTGCACGCCCTTAAACTAATACTTTGTCGAGGCATCTTTTGATTTTATTACAGCACTTAGTCTTTTTTGGGTATGCGTTTGTCATTATGGCACATTTTGATTTGGCAATATTTGCCCATTATTCTTTGAAAAAATACTTCAAATATGTTAGATAGCGAGGGCATCTCCTGTGCACAGCCCTCTTAAAATCACCCCACAGGTTTTTAGTCGAATATAGGTCTGGGTTCTGGCTGGGTGATTCCAAAACTTTAATCATCTTCTGGTGAAGCCATTCCTTTGTCGATTTGGATGTGTGCTTTGGGTTGTTGCCCTGCTAAAAGATGAGGTTCCTCTTCATGTTCAGCTTTCTAGTAGAAGCCTGAAGGTTTTGTGCCAATATTGACTAGTATTTTGAACTGTTCCTAATTCCCTCTACCTTGACTAAGGCCCCTGTTCCAGCTAAAGAAAAACAGCCCCAAAGCATGATACTGCCACCAACATGCTTCACGGTGGGTATAGTTTTCTTTTGGTGATTTTTTTGGAATTATGGCCAAAAAGTTCAACCTTGGTTTAATCAGACCATAACATATTTTCTCCACATGATTTTAGGAGACTTTAGGTGTGTTTTTGCAAAATTAAGCCAGGCTTGGATGTTTTTCTTAAGAAAATGCTTCCATCTTGCCACTCTACCGCAAAACCCTGACATATGAAGAATACAGGAGACTGTTGTCACATGTACCACACAGCCAGTATTTGCCAGATATTCCTGCAGTTCTTTTAATGTTGCTGTAGGCCTCTTGCAGCCTCCCTGACCAGTTTTCTTTATGTCTTTTCATCAATTTTGGAGGGATGCCCAGTTCTTGGTAATGTCACTGTTGTGTCATATTTTCTCCAATTGATGATGACTGTCTTCACTGTGTTCCACGGTATATCTAATGCATTCTTTTGTACCCTTCTCCTGACTCATACTTTTTAACAATGAGATCCCTCTGATGCTTTGGAAGCTCTCTGTGGATCATGGCTTTTGCTGTAGGATGCAAACTTTCTTTGGGGTTAATCAGAGGCATTATACATAGTTAGTCAGGCTGAAAAAAGAGACAAGTCCATCTAGTTTAACCAATAAAAAAAAAGTATATATATATATATATATATATATATATATATATATATATATATATATATACTGTAAGGGATCTTCCCGGGGTAGGGTGAGTTTGGACACAGTTCACATCAGACTTGGAATTTATAAAGCAGACCTTGGCGTTTATTCGTGGTACAAACAGTCCAACAAACAAAATATACAGCAACTCCGTGCTTCTTGTGTATAACAGGAACAAAATAATAATAAAACAAAACAACCTAGCCCGGCTGGGCGCTTACTAACAGGTTCTTCTCACCTATCTGACACTAATAAACACAGCGTCTTTCGCCTGGACATCGCAGGGTGGGTTTTAGCTCCAGCAGTGGCTGTGCTTGCAGCTTCCTCCAACACACAGACTGTTCATTCCCTGGCTGAGAGCAATCACCTGCAGGCCCAGCAGAGCCTTTACCTTCCCAGGCTAATTAGGATCAAAGCTCACCTGATCCAAAACCCAGAACTGGATCGGGGGGGGTGTGTGGAATGACAGGTCCCTCTACCAAACCTACCTGCCATTCCATATAAACCCAGGCCCGGCAAGATTAAATAACAACTCAGCAGCATATCGCTGCTGAGAAACTGATCCATCCTGGACTTACCATCTCACACTGTGTAGCAACCTAAGTGAGATGTACACCCCCTCGATCACTTCTCCAGTGACATGTCTACATATCCCCCCCCTCTTTTTCAGCCCGGAGGGCTGAGCCTTTTGTCCCCACAGACAACTTACCCTCGACAATGCATCAGCATTTGCCTGTAATTTCCCTGGCCTGTGTTCCACAGTGAAATTAAAGTTTTGTAGGGACAGAAACCATCTAGTCACTCATTGCATTTCTCTCCTTGTTTAACTTCATCCATGTTAGGGGGGCATGGTCTGTCACCAACTTGAATTTCCTGCCTAGCAAGTAATACTTTAAAGATTCTAGGGCCCACTTCACTGCCAAACATTCTCGCTCCACAATGGCATAATTTTTCTCGGCCGGGGTTAGTTTTCTACTCAAGTACGTCACCAGATGCTCCTCACCATTCACTACTTGTGAGAGTACTGCACCTAAGCCTGTGTTAGAGGCATCTGTCTGGACCAGAAATTCTCGCCTGAAATCGGGGGTGACTAACACAGGTGGTTGGCACAAGGCAGACTTAAGGCTTTGGAAAGCCTTCTCGGCCTCTGGGGTCCACGTGACCATTGCTGTCTTTCCGCCCTTTGTCAAGTCAGTTAGTGGAGCAGCAACTGAGGCAAAGTTCGGCACAAATCTACGGTAATAACCCGTAATACCCAGGAAAGCTCTAACCTGTTTCCTTGTCAGGGGTCTAGGCCAATTCTGTATTGCCTCAATTTTATTTAGCTGTGGCCTAACCAATCCTCTCCCAACAATGTAGCCCAGATATTTGGCCTCTTCTAGGGCTAGAGCACACTTCTCTGCATTTATGGTCAACCCTGCATCACTTATGGCATCCAACACGGCCTGTACCTTACAGAGGTGACTTTCCCAATCAGGGCTAAAAATGACCACATCATCGAGGTAGGCGGCTGAGTAATCACGATGTGGTCGCAGAATCAAGTCCATCAACCTCTGGAAAGTTGCAGGCGCCCCATGTAACCCGAATGGCATCACTACATACTGGAACAGCCCATCAGGGGTGGAGAATGCAGTTTTCTCTTTAGCCTCACCAGAAAGTGGAATCTGCCAGTAGCCCTTTGTGAGATCGAGGGTGGTTATGTACCTGGCGTTACCCAACTTCTCAATCAACTCATCTACCCTGGGCATAGGATAAGCATCGAACTTGGAGATCTCATTCAACTTTCTGAAATCGTTACAGAACCTCCAAGTTCCATTGGGCTTTGGGATTAGCACAATCGGGCTGGACCATTCACTCTGTGACACCTCAATTACCCCCAGATCAAGCATACGTTTTACCTCGGCAGATACGGCTTTCCTACGTGCCTCCGGTATCCTATAGGGCTTAAGGTTTACTCTGCTTCTAGGCTCAGTTTCAATGTGATGATGAATGAGGTGGGTACGCCCTGGGAGGTCAGAGAACTTGTTTTTGTTTTTCTGTAAAAATTCCAGAGCCTCCTGTTTCTGTGACACTGATAGAGCATCACCTACCTTGACTGGAGGGATTGGTGGTGACAAATTATTAACAGTATTTGTCGCCACCAAGGATTCCCTGTCTTTCCAGGGCTTGATCAAGTTTATGTGATAAACTTGGAAAGGCTTCCTTCTACCTGGTTGGTGCACCTTGTAGTTCACCTCACTGATCTTTTCAACAATTTCATAAGGACCTTGCCACTTCGCTAAGAATTTACTCTCAACAGTGGGGACTAGTATAAGAACCCTATCGCCTGGGTTGAATGTCCTGATTCTTGCGGACCGGTTGTAAATTCTACTTTGGGCCTCTTGAGCTCTCTGGAGGTGTTCCCTTACCAGGGGCATTACAGTGGCTATACGGTCCTGCATTTGTGCTACATGCTCAATAACACTCTTGTATGGGGTGGACTCACTCTCCCATGTCTCTTTTGCAATGTCCAGTAGACCCCTAGGGTGACGACCATAGACCAACTCGAATGGTGAGAACCCTGTGGACGCTTGGGGCACTTCCCTAATAGCAAACATGAGGTAGGGTAATAAATGATCCCAGTCACGACCATCTTTTCCCACCACTTTCTTCAACATATGTTTCAAAGTTTTATTAAATCTCTCCACCAATCCGTCCGTCTGGGGGTGGTATACAGAGGTACGGATGTGTGAGACTTTAAATAGTTTGCATAATTCCTTCATCAGTTTTGACATAAATGGCGTACCTTGGTCAGTTAGGATTTCTTTGGGGATCCCAGTCCTAGAGAACATATAAAACAACTCACGTGCAATTGTTTTAGATGCAGTGTTTCTCAAGGGTACAGCCTCAGGATAGCGGGTCGCATAATCTATGACTACCAAAATATACTGGTGTCCTCTAGCTGACTTTACAACGGGACCCACTAAATCCATGGCGATACGCTCAAAAGGCACCTCTATAATAGGGAGCGAAACCAAAGGACTGCGAAAATGTGACACTGGGGCACTAACCTGACATGTGGGGCACGACTCGCAGTATTTTTTAATGTCATCATATATCGCCGGCCAAAAAAACCTCTGGAGAACCCTCTCTCGCGTTTTGTCAGTCCCCAAGTGTCCCCCAAGAACATGGTTATGTGTTCCTGAGGTACCCCATTCATAACAGCAACCTGCTCTCTCGCATTTTTGAGAGTGGGGTCCTGTAATTGTGCAGCGCCAAAATTATCCCTAGACACCTCTAAGTCTAGTATATTTTGCTCAGTGGGAGGGGCCTCCTCCTCCCCAGCCAGGACCTGCAAAGGAAAACAATCATTTTCATCCTGCATACTTTTATCATTCCCAGTGGACAAGGCAACCCCCTTAGAGGTATCCTCACTCCTTTTGGGGATTTTTCTTTTTTCCCAGAGAGCCCAGAATAATGGAAAATCGCGCCCCAATATTACATTATGCATGAGGTTTTTAACCACACCCACTTCATATTGTATGGTGCCTTGTTCAGTCCCGATTTTAGCCAGCACTATAGGGTACACTTTTGTATCACCATGTATGCACACAACACTCATATGCTTTTTAGACTCTAAGTCCCCAGCCACCAGGCTAGCATGCACCAAGGTTACGAGGCTTCCCGAGTCCATTAACGCCTCAACGGGAAAGTCATTGATGGTAATATTGCAGATTTGCGGTTCAGTCTCTAGTCCAGGAACTGCAACACAAGATGGTTCCGCAAACAGCGACTGACGCCGGCTAGCGTCACACTCCATGGGTTCAGTGGTAAGAGGGCAATGGGCAGACACGTGTCCCGCCTCATGGCATCTCCAACACTGGATAGGGCCTGGTCTCTTTGGCAAGGAGTCCTTTTCAGAGCCCCTTAGCCACCCGGGACCATCACCAGTCTTTTGTCCCTGAGACACCACTTGAGCCCTTTTCCCTCCATCAGCACCCCTCCACACTCCCCCAATAGATGGAAGTCTCTTACCAGCTGACGGCACAGATCTGGTGCTCCGGGGAGGTGAAGATGCTGCAGGAACATCACGAAGGTAGTCCTCAGTCGCCTGGAACCTCTCCACAAGGTTGACAAGTTCGTTTGCATTCTTAGGATCACCTTGTCCCACCCAGCGTTGCAGGTCAGTAGGAAGAGCTCGGAGGTAGCGATCCATCACGACCTTCTCTAGGATTTGTGCAGGAGTAGAAGTGTCTGGCTCCAACCACTTTCTTGCCAAATGGATTAGGTCATACATCTGGGACCTCGCTGATTTGTCCAGACTGTAGCTCCAGTTGCGTACCCTCCGGGCACGGACTGCAGTAGTAACTCCTAGTCGGGCAAGTATCTCCTCTTTTAGCCGAGTATAGTCCTTAACCTCTTGCTCACTGAGGTCATAGTAGGCCTTTTGAGGTTCACCTGTTAAATAGGGCGCAATTACCTCTGTCCACTCAGCGGCTGGTAACTTCTCTCGCTCAGCCACTGTTAGATAGGCCTCAACATCGTCCTCAGCAGTCATCTTTTGCAGCGCTTTCTGCACAGTCCTTCTCCCAAAAAAAATCTCTGGAGCGGCTCCCATCACTGTGGGTGGATTAGCAACCACAGGCGCCTCTCGATTTACTATCAGGTGCTCGATAAGTTGTTGTTGGCTTTGGCGCAAAGCTTGCAACTCTTCCTTATGCATCTGCTGTTGTGCCGCCATGGACTGTTCATGTCGTCTATTGGCCTCTGTCTGAGCCTGCTGTTGTTGCAAACTCACTTGCATAAACTGCTTCAGCATCTCCTCCATGTTGCTGGACTGTTCTTGGAGTGTAGTTGCAGCTTTCACCCAAGACATAAGCAGCTGTAGCCAAGTCTGTCCACACCGTTGCCCCTAGCAACCGACTTGCCCGCATTCGAACACCAACTGTAAGGGATCTTCCCGGGGTAGGGTGAGTTTGGACACAGTTCACATCAGACTTGGAATTTATAAAGCAGACCTTGGCGTTTATTCGTGGTACAAACAGTCCAACAAACAAAATATACAGCAACTCCGTGCTTCTTGTGTATAACAGGAACAAAATAATAATAAAACAAAACAACCTAGCCCGGCTGGGCGCTTACTAACAGGTTCTTCTCACCTATCTGACACTTATAAACACAGCGCCTTTCGCCTGGACATCGCAGGGTGGGTTTTAGCTCCAGCAGTGGCTGTGCTTGCAGCTTCCTCCAACACACAGACTGTTCATTCCCTGGCTGAGAGCAATCACCTGCAGGCCCAGCAGAGCCTTTACCTTCCCAGGCTAATTAGGATCAAAGCTCACCTGATCCAAAACCCAGAACTGGATCGGGGGGGGTGTGTGGAATGACAGGTCCCTCTACCAAACCTACCTGCCATTCCATATAAACCCAGGCCCGGCAAGATTAAATAACAACTCAGCAGCATATCGCTGCTGAGAAACTGATCCATCCTGGACTTACCATCTCACACTGTGTAGCAACCTAAGTGAGATGTACACCCCCTCGATCACTTCTCCAGTGACATGTCTACAATATATATATATATATCATACAACACCATATACACAATCCTTCACCCACAGTTGGTTTGTTTTTGGTAAAAAAAAATCCTAATAAGCGTGTATTGATTGGTTTAACGGTATACAAACCATGGGATATATTTAGGGATTTTTTTTTTAAACTATCATGGTGGCGATCGGTGACTTATTGTGGGACTGCGATATTGCAGCAGACTGTCTAAATACTAATTGACACTTTTTGGGAACCAGTGACACTAATGCAGTGATTGGTGCTAAAAATATGCACTGTCACTGTACTAATGACCCTCGATGGGAAGGGGTTAAACATCTAGGGTGATCAAAGGTTTAAATGTGTGCCTAGCTAGTGTTTTTGTATTTACTGTGTGCCTGCTGCCCCTGCAGGCAAAAATGTAGAATCACGCTGATTCTGCCCACAACTGCCTCCCTGTGGTAAAAGTACTATAGGATGGTCAGCAAGTGGTTAAGCTGCTTGGTCCCCACTGACACACTTAATTATAGGCTTATTAGTAGGCTTTTCACATCTGTGTAACTTAAACATTAGTATGCCACCACTCCATCAACACACAAAAAATAGCACACAAACAACTTGAAATAAAATAGAATAAGTATATTAAACCAAGGCAAGGTAACACAAAACACAAGCCAATAAATAATCAAAGATCACATTAAAATATGCTCATTTCAGTACTAGCCTTATGTATGGCAATTAACTTAAATTACATGAACCAAAACTAAAGCTAATCCAAACTATCATGAATTCCACAATATTATAAGGAACCACATAAACTTTGAGGCATATATATATCAGTAAAGGAAATCTCAGAGTAACTCTGTAATAGCCAATTCAAAGAAAGTGTTTCGGAGTGCACACTGTAGTCATGCTCCCAGGTGTGGGTATGCGTAAGTGTTCCTGAATAGGGTACCCCTGGTACCCTTTAGGCAGCGCTCCTCCAGCTGACAGCACAACAGCAGGGGAGGGATCAACCTGAGGAGAGCGAGCACAGAAGCACAAGCCTGCTCCTGCTAGTTTTTAAAGAACACATTGATTTTAAGTTTTATGCCCCGTACACACGGTTGGTCTTTCCGACAGAAAATGTACGATTGGACTATGTTGTCAGAAATTCCGATCGTGTGTGGGCTCCATCAGACTTTTTCCATCGGAATTTCCAACACACAAAGTTTGAGATCTGGATCTAAAATTTTCCGACAACAAAATCCGATCCTGTAAATTCTGATTGTGTATAAACAATTCTTATGCACAAAGTGCCACGCATGCTCAGAATAAATTACGAGACGAAAGCTATTGGCTAATGGCCTCTTTATAGTCCCGTTGTATGTGGTTTATGTCACATTGTTCTGAACAATTGGATTTTCCGACAACTTTGTGCGACCTGAAGTAGAAAAGATGTAGCTGGATAGCCGCACTCTGAATTATTCAACTTTATTTCAAAAATGTAATTAAAATCATAGCATCTAGGCTGGTAAACAGACTAACTGCACAGCCGCTGACATGTTTCACACCGAACGCGGTGCTTAGTCATAGCTTTAACTTTGTGCGACCGTGCATATGCAAGATGAGTTTGGGCCAAAATTCCAGATGGATTTTGTTGTTGGAATGTTTGCGTGTACAGGGCATAACACACAGGCTTGGTGTTTTTCAAAATAGGGCATGGTAAATTAGGGTTTTGGTGGTACAAAAAGTAAATTTTAGTAGAAGGCATCTATTTCAGCTGCCTTACCTGCAGCTGAAATAGAAGTAGAGGGGCGCCAGACTAAGTGCAGTATTTATCGTAGGTTTAATGATAAAAACAAGTAGTAACTCACATCGGACCAATGCTGCATCCACCTAGGTAAATATAAATGTTTTTGCATTAACATACTTCTCTTTCTCAGATGAAAAATATGTACATATGTCAGCTTTTCTGCCTTGCAATCAAGAATGCAGCCACAACAGTCAAATGCAGATATAGAATGCCTCTCGTGTTTTTTCTTGCAGTTTAAAAAACAGAGATGTGATTGAGAGCAGTTATATCATTATCCTAGACTGTAATTAATTCTGATTTGTGCAAAGTCTTTACCTTACAGCTGTCACTAAACTCTCCCATTATTCTAACTAGTCCAAAGTATATGAAATGATAGTCTGACACTCAGGTTCATATATGAAGAGAGTGTTCATTGATCCCCTTATGCTGATAGGCTGCTGTGACCAGTGGTAAACATTTTTCCTAGGTCAGAGGGGATACTGGGGATGAAGGGGGGGCCCACCAATGTCACAAGAAAGGCACATGTGATAGCTATATATTTCAAATGGTGATGGACCTGACATCCAATGCCAGCAAGATACAGCTTGATTCACTCTGAATTCATGAAAGCTGGTTGACTCATTTCTGTTTAAAGCAGTATTAAATCCAAAACCAAACATTTATTATTAGGGTTGTCCTGATACAACTTTTTAAAGTACACATACCAATTTTTTTAAACTTTTTTTCAAGTACTCACCCATACCGATAATTTTTTTTTAATGTCATGTGTCAGTTTTCAAAGCACAATACAGATTAGGTGACACTGATATGCAGCACTGATGGGCACTGATAGATGGCACTGATTAAGCAGCACTGATGAACACTAATAGGATTAGGTGGCATTGATATGCAGCACTGATGGGCACTGACAGATGGGTGGTACTGGCAGGTGGCTGGCACTGATAGGTGGCACTGGCAGATGGCTGGCACTGATAGATAGCACTGACAGATGGCTAGCACTGATCAGCGGCACTTATGGACTTTGGGCACTGATAGGTGGCAATTATTGGCACTAATGGACAGGCCATGAGAGGAAAGGTTCCCTTTCCAAGCACCCGACTTGGTACTCCTTGCACTTGGCCACATAACTGCAGCAGCAGCCATCTTGTTACACCCAGCCCAAACTATATGAGCTGGGTGTAACAAGATGTCCGCTGCTGGCTTACTGGGGCCGAGTGCAGGGTGTACCAAGATGGGTGCCGGGATGCCGTCACTTTCGTTGTTTTGTTCGCTGACTTCCGATTGCACCGGGTCGTCTAATCTTAAAAACTGCACCTCACAGGTACTGGATCAAGCATCGGGAGCATTTGGACAAGTACAAGTACTCACGCAAATGCTCGGTTTCGATCCTTATTTATTATATTGCAGCTTACCAATTATTAGATGTGTTGGCTTCTTTTTTTAGGTTTTCATTCCTTCATTTTCAAAGGTGCTTACAATGATCAGCTTTTATTTATTCATGTAAAACCTTTATCCCAAACCTTTATTTTGAGTTTAATACTGCTTTAATAATGAAACATACTGACTGTATGTGTACTGGCCACCTGAGGACTTGAAACATCAGAATTTACAGAAAATATTAAGAAAAGTTAATGATACTACCCCCAATCACACCCTATGAATAGAAAAACACAGCTTGAATCATTTTGCTAGAGACATGCAGAGACATTTGCTATATAGTCTTATTGGTAATGTGTGTTTAATTCATTTTAAAAGCTTATACAATCTACATGAAATACACATTACAAAGCTAATCTGAATAAAATCTGCATGCAAATGTTATCAAGTCTAAATAAAGAAATGTGCCTTTTCAAAAGTTTCTGGTGTATTTTGCTGCATGTAAATACATCCAGAAGAGACAAATCCCTTTGAGTCCATCTTTCTGGATCTTTCTGTTAAAGGCACAGGAAATTATCAACATCAATGAGAACAAAGAGGCTGACTCTGATCAAGGACAAGGGTGGGTAGATGAAATAAATGCACAGCAGGGGCATTTTTTTATTGTGATATCAAGTCTTGTAGCATTTAGAAAAACTAAAGAGGAAGCCACAGTCACTGAGGACCTGATTGATGAAACATGGAGCAAAACTTTATCTCAGTGGTGAAACACGTCTGTAGGCAGGTGGGGATTTTCCTCCACTTAGTAGGTGGCACTGTGCCATTATGCAGATTGAATTGAGTTTGTTGGAGGATATTGCCCCCTCTTGGACACCCAAGTGTCTCAGAGGGAGCAGCAGTCGAATTGGGCACTGCAACGTCTGGGGACCTTTGGTGGCCATCTTGCCTGTGGCAAAAAATATTTAAAAAAAATATAAAAGTCCCCAAGTCATTTGGCAAGCTTCGGATGACTGAATGGTAGGGAGAAGCAACCACTTGTGAAGGACAGTGAATAGCTCAGGGTCAGATTCCTGGTGAGCAGGGATAGTTTAAGCAAGGATCCTTCTTCATTACACATGCTCTGGAGCAGGAGCCAGAGCAGACTGCAGGAATTTTCTCTTCTTCCACCCAGAAAGGTTTGCTTACAGGAGCTGCCCTTTTTTTAACATATTCTGTAAAGGCTGGGAGACTGTACATGTTCTGAACTGTTAATATCACTGCTGAAGATCAGTTTATTTGTTACTGATGTCTACTGTGCAAGAGTTACATAAAGCATTACAGCTATATACACTGTGTTCCAGTACTGCCTCCCTAAGGTCAGCCACTGACAGCTCCAATCTCACCCGTTCCGTAGGAACCGGCCGAGATCAGAACCATTAAAGAGGAAGTAAACCCTGATGAGTTTACTTCCTCTTTCATTCCCTGCAAAGGTAAAGCATAATGGACTACTATGCATCGCATAGTAGTCCATTATGTGTCACTTACCTGACACAGGAGCCAGCGATGTCACCGCTGTCCCCTGTAGTCCGGCGCATCCATCTTCTCTGTGGGTCTCGCTGCTCCGCCGCTGTCATTCAGTGAAGCCGCGATGACGTCACTCCCACGCATGCGCACGGGAGCCGCCACTGGCGGCTTATCGCTGTTGACCGCGGCACGCTCAGTGCGCCTGCGCGCCGCTGTCTACGGTGCATGTGCCATAGACAGCGGTGCCTGTCTTTCGGCAAATATCTCCTAAACCATGTAGGTTTAGGAGATATTTCTTGGACCTACAGGTAAGCCTAAATCTAGGCGTACACGTAGGTCAAAGTTGGTTGTAAGGGTTTACAACCACTTTAATTGGCAGGCTGAAAGTACAAAGTTGATAGATCAATTGATCAACTTGGGTACAGCCAGCCTACCACATTCACTTGCAATTATCGCAATGGGCTGCTATAGCCACTAGTGATAATCATTAAGGAAATACAAAAAGCTGCGCCAACAAGGAAATAATCTATACGTTAACTACCCAAAATACAAAATATATAAAAAAAATATAATAAAAATTATAAATAATAATTATATATTCAAAACTTATAAATAAAAATGACAATTAATATGAATTCATAATTAAAGAGTTCATGAAAAAGTCCATAGATAATCAACAATTGCAATCCTATGTAAGAACACCACGGTGGTTACACACACTCAAAATGCGCACAAGTGCCCGTCACCTTATAGTGAGTGCGCTTACCAGATGGAAGCTTAATGAAAGCGTTGTAAATATATCCTCAATCTCCTCAGAATACTCCTCCTTTTAATGGATCAGCTCACCGTAATAAAAAGCAGTATTCACATATACACATCTTATTCCATGGTCCCAAAAATTACTATCAGTGGCTCGAGGGAAGAAGAGGAAACCAACATAGTGTAACACTGTTTGGAAGTTTAATTAGAGCAAAAAGTAGCACACTTACATGAGCATCGAATCAATACAGCATGCACAATGGAACATAAAAAGCCGGCCGGAATTCGGGAGCCCGTCCTCCCCTTCTGCAACGTGATGGCGTCACTGCGTGCCTTCCCAGACGCGTTTCGTCATAAATGACGTTGTCAATGGGGAACGTCATTTATGACGAAACGCGTCTGGTAAGTCACGCAGTGACGCCATCACGTTGCAGAAGGGGAGGACGGGCTCCCGAATGCCGGCCGGCTTTTTATGTTCAATTGTGCATGCTGTATTGATTCGATACTCATGTAAGTGTGCTACTTTTTGCTCTAATTAAACTTCCAAACAGTGTTACACTATGTTGGTTTCCTCTTCTTCCCTCGAGCCACTGATAGTAATTTTTGGGACCATGGAATAAGATGTGTATATGTGAATACTGCTTTTTATTACGGTGAGCTGATCCATTAAAAGGAGGAGTATTCTGAGGAGATTGAGGATATATTTACAACGCTTTCATTAAGCTTCCATCTGGTAAGCGCACTCACTATAAGGTGACGGGCACTTGTGCGCATTTTGAGTGTGTGTAACCACCGTGGCGTTCTTACATAGGATCGCAATTGTTGATTATCTATGGACTTTTTCATGAACTCTTTAACCACTTCCCACCCGGCCAATGCATATATACGGCCGGGTGGGAGCCGTCTACTCCTGATAGGCCGTTCAGGAACGTCCTTCAGGAGTAGCGGAATCGCGCGCGCGCTCGCGCAGCCGCGCGATCCCGATGTGCTCGTGTCACCCGGACACGGCACATCTCAGATCGGCAGGAGGGCTCTGTGATTGGCCCTCCTGATCACATGACGGCCGTGTCCAATCACGGCCATCATGTGATGTAAACAAACAGCCGGTTGCTAGGCAATCGGCTCTCCTCTCCTCACACGGAAGTCACCGCTGAGGAGAGGAGAGCAGAACGCTGCAGCCGGCTGATGATCAGTGAGTATGGGCTGCTTTTTACAGCTTTTTACTCACTGATCATCAGTGTAGTGTAAACACACAACACACCACACAGTACAAACACAGTCCCCACATATGTCCCCAAAACAAACATGTCCCCAAAACATACATGTCCCCAAATAATAAAAACACATGTCCCTAATAATAAAAACATGTCCCCCACATATGTCCCACTAAAATCACATGTCCCAATGATTATCTGCACACATATGTACGTGATCACCTGCACACATATGTACATGATCATTTGCGTACATATGTCCGTGATCACACAAACCAATTATTATACACTTAACGGAATTTTTTTTACCAAAAACATGTAGCAGAATACATTTTGGCTTAAATTTATGACAAAATTTGATTTTATTGGATTTCTTTTCAAATAGAAAAAAGAAAATATTGTTTTTTTTCCAAATTTCCGCTATTTTTGCGCTTATATCGCAAAAAAAAAAAAACGGAGTCGTGAATAAATAACACCAAAATAAAGCTCTATTTGTGCGAACAAAATGATAACAATTTCATTTGGGTACAGTGTAGCATGACCGCGCAATTGTCACTGAAAGCGCTAGAGCGCTGAAAGCTGAAAATTGGGCTGGGAAGGAAGGGGGTGAAAGTGCCCTGTATTGTAGTGGTTAATTATGAATTCATATTAATTGTCATTTTTATTTATAAGTTTTGAATATATTAATTATTTATAATTTTTATTATATATTTTTTTATATATTTTGTATTTTGGGTAGTTAACGTATAGATTATTTCCTTGTTGGCGCAGCTTTTTGTATTTCCTTATTGTTGTTAGGTGTGTGTATCTCACTTATTGCAGCTGCCTTCTTTATAGATTATTATTAATTTTTGTTTGTGTTGTTTCACTCAAGCGCAGTTTATTTTTCCTTTAGTGATAATCATTGTCTTCTCCCGGCAGGGACGGCTTCCCCTTCCAAGATAATTGCTCAGTAGGAGGGATTCCCCTGTCAAAACTGTCTGTGGTTATACTTGGTACCCAACTTGGGCCTCGCCCACAGGCCCATAGTTTCCCACTGTCTCTCATTTGGAGGGACTGTGCCTGTTTTGGAAACATGGCAGGGGCGCATCCTTAACCTACCTGCATGGCACTAAAAGATGCCCCTCTTTCTCATCTCAGAAAGCAGGGCGGTATGTGATTCATAGATTTGTGCAAGCATACTGAAACAGAGAGGGGGTTTTCAAACACTCACTTCGGCTTCATGCACACAGGGCGTTTGCCCATCTCTCCTAGATGCCTTACCTCCTGGCAGTAGTGTTTTGGCAGAACAAAATGCTTTAATGCTCATTTAGACGCATTTACAAGCACCAAGCATTTTTTCTGCCAAATCACTGCTGGTCCTGGACGCATTGGCAGTGGGGCTTTTTTTCTGCCTTGCAAAGCCTTTGGGGTTGTTTACTAAAGCAGGAGAGTGCAAAATCTGGTGCAATTCTGAATAGAAACCAATCAGCTTCTAGGTTATAGTGCCAAAAGCTTAATTGAACAAGTTGAGGTTAGAATCTGATTGGTTACTATGCACAGATGCACCAGATTCTGATTGCACCGGTTTTAGTAACACTACCCCTATGTGTGCATGGACACGCAAGGGCATTTAGAGGCAAGCAGAAAAAAAAAAGCCAGATGCCCCTAACAGCTGCGTTAAAAACGTCCAGTGTGCATGAGGTCTTAAAAAACATGCTTGCAAAATAAGCATAATTTATAAACTTGCTTTATAATAATTTACCAATCCTTTGAAGTTGCAGTTTGGTATTGTGAGAATCCGAGATAAATTATCTACACTACAAGACCCATATTCTAGCTGTGCTTCTAGGCAAGTATCACAGGAAATCATGACAATGGTATTAACTACGGCTTATACTGTTACCAATAACCCCATCCCTCCCACTAATGACCACACAACACATGGGTGGAGTGAATTGGCCATACCAGCTATTTTATTAACCAATATATAAATCTCCTTAATTAACATAATAACATAATAACCTTTATATATATACTTCCAGTTTTATCACCGCAATGGAGTACAAGGTCCAATAGGCATAACCCATAACTGTACCCGCTAGTCACTTCTCAGGCCTCAAGTCAATAAGCCTCCGACTTAGAGACAACTAGCAGGTACCCACATACCAACTGGGAGCTGTCCCACAGACGGGTCCATAAACCATGCCTTTTAGGTGCCCATATGACATAACAAGGACCTTGCACCCCGCCAACAAACCACTAACCTGAGTTCATGTGACCCTCACCATACCAGCACACCAAGCTCCTCCAATCATAGGGCAGGTGGGCGGGAAGCTCCTTACCCTCACGGCTCCTTATGGTGACTGGCGCCAGGAACAAGAGAACAATTAGGTTGGTATTTTGAGACTAGGCTAGTGATGTAGCTGGGAGCAGAGTTGTGGATGGCTTTGGAACTTATTGTTAGTATTTTTAATTGAATTTGTTGGTCGAGTGCCAGCCAATGGAGGGATTGGCAGAGATGGATAGCAGACGCTGAGCAGTTTGTAAGGTGGATGTCAGGTCACCTGAGACCAGGTGACAGATGCACTCCATAGGAGTCGGAAGTGCACTGCTAGGTAGTGGACCTTAGGACTGACTGCTGCGGATTGTACCCAGGGAGATTCAGGACACAGGTCTACAGGATCACTAACACAGATCCCAATGGGAGCTGGAGCATAGATTCCCCAGGGTGCGGAGTCTAAGAGCCAGCGGGTGTTAGCCAGAGCCTCCAGTGGTGAGGATGGACTTCGCTGCAGTCTGGCTCCAGGTCGCGGCCCCTAGGGTCTCACAGCTCATGCTCACAGTAGACTACAGGAGAAGGAAGCAGCAGGCTGAAACGACAAGGATAGTAAGGGGATACGGCAGAGGTCAGGGCAACTAGCAGACAGGAACAGCAGAGTACACGCCAAAGGTTCAGGGTCACAGGCAGACAGGGATGGACAGGGACATGCAAAAGGTCAAGGTCACAAGCAGACAGGAATCATTGAGAACACGCCAAGGTCGGTAACAGAGACAACCATAGAGCACACGGCAAGCAGGAACCAGGAAGCCAAACACACAATGAATACACAATGGTTGATCAGCACTGTTGGCTTGCAGTGCACAGGTTAATATAGGGTTCCCTGATAGGGCCTGGGGTGGAGCCATGCTTAGAGGAGAGGTTATAAAAACCACCAGGTGGAAGTGGCTGGCATCTTAGTCAGAACACATGAGGGGAGGTAAGATACCAGAGGAAGATCACTGCATAATCATGACAGTGGATGAGTCTGGCAGTAGCATTCATGAAGGACTGAAGAAGGGATAGTCTATTTAAAGGTAAGCCAATGAGGTGGGAGTTGCAGTACTCGAGGCGAGACATAACCATTCAATGTGGGACCAAAAGGAGAGTTCAGAGTTCAGGATAAACCTAGCACCCTGGCATGTGGGGATAGGTGGATGGTTGTGCAATTGCTCTTGACAGAGAAGTCAGGGGAAGAGGCATGTGGAGGAGGAAATATTATGAGCGCGGTTTTGGACAAGTTGAGTTTGAGAAACTGGTGTGACTTCCAGACAGATATGTCTGTTAGTAAGTTAGTGATGCGTGAGGAGACTGATGGAGTGAGTTAAGGGGTGAAGATCATAAGATCTTATTGGATTACAATTATGATGCTTAACAGAACAGTATTCTTGATTTTATACATGTACTAATAGGGCTGATGCATGTTTCTAGCAACACTCACTAAGCAATTGTTACTATGATGACTATATTTAATGTCCCATAAGATTTTAGACCAGAATTTCAATAAAACTATTCCTATCAGACCAGGTCTTGTTTAACCACTTGAGATCCGCGCTATAGCCAAATGACGGCTACAGCGCAGATCTCCTTTTCCGGGACGACGTCAATAGACGTAGTCCCGTGTACGAGCACCCTGCGTGCCCCCTGAGGGGTGCGCGCGGCGCGCTCTGTGATCGGCGAGTCCATGAGACTCGCCTGATCACCGATCCGTGCAAGGGGTCGATCCCGACCCCTTATCACGTGATCAGCTGTCAGCCAATGACAGCTGATCATGTGATATAACGGAGCCGGTAATCGGCTATTATTCCTCCTCGCGCTGATAGCGCGAGGAGAAAAAAAATATGCCAATCACCGGCGGCCGTGATCGGGACATCAGTCACGATCACGGCCAGCCCTGCTAATGCCTACCTGCCCCCTGCCAGTGCCCACCTGCCCCCTGCAGTGCCACATCTACTAAAAGTAAGTGCCCCCCGTCAGTGCCACCCAGCAGTGCCCATAGTGCCACCCAGCAGTGCCCACAGTGCCACCCAGCAGTGCCCACAGTGCCACCCAGCAGTGCCACCCACAGTGCCACCCAGCAGTGCCCACAATCTGCCTCAAAGGTGCTGCACCCCAGTGTCACATATCCGTGCCCAGCAGTGCCGCCCATCAGTGCCCAGCAGTGCCGCCCATCAGTGCCCAGCAGTGCCACCTATCAGAGCCACCTATCAGTGCCACCTATCAGTGCCCATCAGTCCCATCTATCAGTGGTACCTATCAGTGCCCACCCGTGCCACCCATCCGTGCCACCCATCCGTGCCACCCATCAGTGCCATCTTATCTGTGCCCATCTTTGCCCATCAGTGCCGCCTTATCTGTGCCCATCGGTGCCGCCTTATCTGTGCCTATTAGTACCGCCTTAACTATGCCTATCAGTGCCCACTAGTGCAGCCTATCAGTGCCCACCAATGCAGCCCATCAGTGCCCACCAATGCAGCCCATCAGTGCCCACCAGTGCAGCCTATCAGTGCCGCCTAATCAGCGCACTTCAATGAAGGAGAAAAATGACCCGTTTGCAAAATTTTATAACAAACTATTAAAACATGATTTTTTTTTTTTTTTTTGCATATTTTTTGTTTGTTTAGCAAAAAATAAAACTCCGAGCTGTAACTAAATACCACCAAAAGAAAGCTCTATTTGTGGGAAAAAAAATGATAAAAATTTCATTTGGGTACAGTGTTGTATGGCCGCGCAATTGTCATTCAAAGTGCATCAGCGCTGAAAGCAGAAAATTGGTCTGGGACTGAGGGGGGTTTAAGTGCCCAGTAAGCAAGTGGTTAAAGGTGATTGTGAAGAACTTGATATACTTTGCTGTGGGTTCACAATATGTTCATATTAAATGCCTACAATCAGCAGATTATTTAGCAGATTTGTCATTAATGTTGGTTACAGCAGTTCACATGTGTAATGTATGTAATTATTTGTATACAGCAGGGCCCTGTTAGATTTATTGCATTAGCAATAAATTGCTGTCAGATAATAATAAAACTATAATGTTTTATTAATACTGCCATTTTTCTACATACTTTTTACTAATGTCCATCACATTGGAAGCTTTAATATACCAGTTACTCATACACATATAGGGAAGGTATCTGACTTTATTGCTTATTTGGAGGTTTCATTGGTTCAGTTTTACCATTTATATTGTCTTATACACTATATTGTCAAAAGTATTGACAATTGACAACTGTTTTTTCACACACATGAACTTTAATGACATCCCAGCCTTAGTCCGTAGGGTTCATTATTGAGTTGGCCCACCTTTGGCAGCTATAACAGCTTCAACTCTTCTGGGAAGACTGTCCACAAGGTTTAGGTTGAGGAGGGTTGTTTTTCAGGGGTTGGGCTTGACCCCCTTCCAGTGAAGGGAATTTTTAAGGCGACAGCATACTAAGACATTTTGGACAATTTCATGCTCCCAACTTTGTGAGAACAGTTTGGGGATGGCCCTTCCTGTTCTAACAAGACTGCGCACCAGTGCACAAAGCAAGGTCCATAAAGACATTGATTAGCGAGTTTAAGGTTGAGAAGAATGGTCAAACATACACATGGCACATTATTCAGCATTTTTGGATGGGGCCTTCGTTGTAGCACGTTACTTACTGTGGTACTTGTGATGGTATGTTATTGTCAATAATATTCAACACATTCTCTGTATGCCTTGCTCTGGATATTTACTACACAATGATGTGGGTTATTTTAACAGTGAAATGATGTGAAAGTAAAGACATGTTTTTCTGTACATGAATGCTTTTAAACAACCTTATGTAAGAAGTAAAGGTGGTTGCTAGCACACCTTTCCCCATCAAGATAAGTTCTTCTACGGAAAGCCTTTATGAAATCTAGTTTGCTGTAGTTGTAAACATTTTCTTACAAGGTTAACTGCAGGGAAAATCCAGAGTGTTATTTTTTAAACTGATATACTGCATTTCCCCACAAAATAGAATTATTGCTATTAAATAATAACTATTCTTGTTATTATTATTATTCAGGATTTATAACTATGTTTTGTCTTAATAAAATAAATACATATTAAATCCAAGAACATTTCACAGTGAAACTGCTAATTTCACGTTCCACACTATTTTGATAAATGTTCTGTGTAATGTATCCTATAGATGCATATCTTTCCTGTACACACTTCCTGCCATCATGCTCCTATTATTTCTCTCTTGCACATACGGCCAGCTATTGGTCACTCAACATTCTTGTTCTTATTCTATAGCCTACTGCTATAGCCTCCTCACTGCTGTCCTGCACATACTATTGACTTTCATAACCTTTACACATACAGGCATACCCCACTTTTAAGTACACAATGAGGTTTATTTACTAAAGCTGGAAAGTGCAAAATCAGGCTCACTTCTACATAGAAACCAATCAGCTTCTAACCTCAGCTTGTTCAATTAAGCTTTGGTAATAAAACCTGGAACCTGATTGGTTTCTATGCAAACGTGAGCCTGATTTTGCACTTTCCAGCTTTAGCAAATAAACCTCATTGTGTACTTAAAAGTGGGGTATGCCTGTATTTCCTTCTGTCATATCCTTTACATTTTTCTTCTGTGCATACTGCCCCAGTAGTGTATTTAGGTTTTGTGCTGCCCTAGGCCTCACTAAACTCGTGCACCCCCTAATTTAAATATGACCCATCCCTTCCTGTCAAGGCCACACCCCTTGCTGTTTAAGACCAGCCCTGTATTTTTTTTAGCATCAATATTTTTTTTGAGTATCAAAAGTGTACACAAGAATGAAACAATTTGAAAGACAGCTTCCAAAGGGTGCCAATACACATTGTATAGTGCAAATACAAGTTATAGCTGTTATTATAGGCACAAAACAAAACAAAATAACTGGATGCAAAACCATAAAGTAACATGTATAATTCAAATACACTTACTCTAACGTCCGATCCTGGTTATTCAGACAATAATACGCATATAAATGAAAGCCAGAGAAAAGATTAAAAAAAAAGCATAAGAGCAAGGATTACAATATAGTACCTTTCACGCACATTTATATAGGTTCATTTATTCTGAGCAGATCTACACCAGTCCAACCATGGCTGCCATAAAACTCGTTTGGTCACTAAAGTACCCTGTGAAGCAGCGAACATTAGTTCATAATTTATATGTAGGTCCACCCTTCTTAATATCTCTGTCAACTTTGGTATTTCTGCCGTTCTCTACCTTTTTATAATCGCTAATCTAGTACTCACTAAGATATGAAAAATTACCGATCTATATCTTTTGGGGAATCTGTCTATACCCAGCGACAAAATTGCTAGGCCCAGGCCATTGCTTATGCTTGAGCTAGCAATCCGGTCAATCAAGCTGAAAACCTGATGCCAAAGATTATCCAGCTTTGGGCAAACCCAAATTATATGTCCAAGTGACCCCCTATTCCCACAAAGTCTCCAGCACAGCGGTGACGTCTGGGGGTGAAAGCCAGCCAGTCTCACCGGAGTCAAATACCACCGGAGAAGAATCTTAGTAGAAAGTTCCAATAAGTTTACGGATTTAGTTGCTATGTAAATGATCTTTACTGTCTCCTGCCACTGGTCTACAGAGTAGGGAGTCCCCAACTCGAGTTCCCAAGATCTCATAGACGGAGACCCCAGAAACTCAGACTTATGATTCAGGAAATTATAAAATAGTGATATGCCTTTAATTGCTGTGTTGTTATTCTGATAATACAAATATATTCTGACCGGAAGGGGTATCTGGGTTGTAGAATTTGTATGTATAAGGTGGGAGATCTGATTATAATGTATACTGATCCCTTAACTCCAGCCCAAACTCCAGCTGTAGTGCCCTAAATATTTAAATGGATGGTCCTATCATAATAGCATGCACTGAAGAAATTCCATGCGCCATCCAATTTGTTATGTTTAGATCAGGATTTAGGAGCTTCAAACTCGACAAGGTCAATGGGATTGGTTTAGTGGGCTGCACCGGGCGAACAAAGCTCAGAAGTGTCTTCCAAGCCTCTATCGTAACCTTCATGGGGGGGGTTAGAGTACCAACCTCCAACGGGTTCAGTGTGCAGGTCAGCAATAAATCACCAGTGTTGTGCTTAGCACACTGGGCTCTTTCTAGCTCTTTTTTTTTTTTTTTTATTCTTTATTTAAATTTTTCATTTAAGTTGCGTACAAAACATAATCAAGTATTATAAAAGAAAACCATAGGACCAAAATACATTCATGCCCTTAAATTTTTCACATTATCCTGGTTTTCTTTCTTTACTTCTCGAGTTCTTCTAAAATATCTCCCTCCCACCCCTCTCCCCACCCCTACCGACCCATTACCTCGTTAAAAATCATAGATTGTCTAAAGATTTTCCAGTATTTCCATTTCACATGGAATCTCTTTCTTTCTCTTTCTTCCTCCATTCCCAGCCCTTCAATACTATACATTTCCTCAACTTTTCCTAGCCATTCCTTTACTTTGGGTGCTTCTATTTCTTTCCATTTTTTCGGAATCAGGCTTTTTGCCACGTTTATTAATGAGCTTGTGAGGGAATTCCTATACTCCTTAATTGGGGTATCTACTGCATGGAATAGGCATAACCATGGGTTCTCAGGTAACTGTATTTTAGCTATTACTTCTATATATCTTATTATTTCTCTCCAATATTCTTTAATCTTGGGACAATCCCACCATATATGGGCCAAACTTCCCGTTTGTCCACAATTCCTCCAACATTTCCCAGATTGTCCCTCCTGGTACTTTGCCATTATATCTGGGGTCCTATACCATCTTACTAAAATTTTATAATTTGTTTCTATCATCTTACTATTTTCCGTGGATCTGTGCACCATCTTCAATATTTTTTCTATATTTTGGTTTTCACCCCGTGCTCCTATCTCTTCTTCCCATTTTTGAATGAAAGTTGGTACCTCCGCTTCACATTCCCGTCTCAAGACCTTATAAAGCTGGGCAATACCTGCCCTTGGGGATTTCCCCTCACATATCCGCTCCAAGGCAGTCAAATTTTCTCCATCTCTAAGCGGTTGTGGTAGTCTTGAGACGAAATGTCTAAGCTGCAGGTATCGCCACTCATTCAAATCCATCCAATCATTTTCTTTCTGTAATATTGCTAGTGTTTTCAATTTCCCCTCTTTAATTATGTGTCGTAATTGCATATTATCTTGTTTTATCCATTTCCCTCCTATTGTACTTTTACCAGGTGCAAAAAAATCATTATCTTTTAAATAAATTAAAGGGGAATTATATTTCCACTTATTATGTTTGTGTATTTCCTCCCATACTCTAAACACATTTTTTGTGACCAAAGGTGTTGTCTTCCCTAGTGATCTATATTTTAAAGGAGTCCAGATTTCTCTACCTAAATTTGTGCCTGATAAACTGTGTTCTATTTTTCCCCATCTTTTTTTACTTTCTAATTTTGCCCATTCCACCACCCGTGTTAACACTGCTGCTTCGTAATATTTTCTAAAGTCTGGGACATTCAGACCCCCCTCGTCTTTTCCCTTTTGCAAAGTCTTCAGTGGGATTCTAGGTTTCTTGTTGTTCCAGATAAATTTAGAAATTAAAGAATTTATTATTTTAAAATATAGGGGGGGGATATATATTGGTAATAGCTGAAATTTATAAAGGATTTTAGGTTGAATAATCATTTTTAAGGCATTAATTCTTCCTAACCATGACAGGGGCTTTGTTCTCATTCTCCTTATTTCTTCTCTCAATTCTTCTAGAAGGGGGATATAGTTTATTAGGTACATTTTTTCTATTGATGCAGTCAGTTTAATCCCTAAATATTTAATTTCCTTTTGCCATAGAAATGGGAATTCTCTCTTAATGTCAAGTTCTTCTCTCGGATTTATATTTACGTTTAAGATTTCTGACTTGCTTGGGTTGATTTTAAAGTTAGATAATTCTCCGTATTCCTGTAAAGCCTTTAACAAGTTTGGCATGGAGATTCGTGGGCTGGATACATAAAACAGAATATCATCCGCGAATGCGGCTGTCTTATGTATTTCCCCCTCTATCTCAACCCCCTTTATATCTGGGTTTCTCCTTATCGTCTCCAGGAGTGGCTCCAATGCCAGAACGAACAATAGGGGGGACAGCGGACACCCCTGTCTAGTCCCATTGTTCATTCTGAAGGCTGTTGATAGTACCCCATTAACTCTTACCACTGCCTTGGGGCTGTTATATAGTGCCTTTATCCACTTCAAAATTTTGGGACCAAACCCCATTCCCCTTAGGGTACCCATCATGAATCCCCAGTCTACTCGGTCAAAAGCTTTCTCAGCATCTATTGATAGGAGTAGACTGGGGATTCTACTCTCCTTCATCCTCTGAAGCAGTAATAATGACCTTACTCCATTATCTTTTCCTTCTCGCCCCTCAATGAATCCCACCTGATCTGCATGGACTAAGCTAGGCATTAACTTCTTTATTCTAGCGGCCAATATTTTTGCGAACAATTTAATGTCCGTATTGAGTAGTGAGATCGGTCTATAGTTTGAGCATATTGTATTCTCTTTTCCCTCTTTCAATATCGTGGAGATTGTCGCAGTGGAGGCCTCCTCGCTCAGTCCATATTTTGTACCTAGTCCATTATAATATGCACATAAAATTGGGGCTAGTATGTCTCCAAACTTTTTTAGATATTCTATTGTATAGCCATCAGGCCCTGGACTCTTTCCTCCTTTGGTCTCTTTTATTGCCTGTATTACTTCTTGGACTGAGATTGGATTCTCCAATTCCTGCGCCAATTCCCCCGGTATTTTAGGGATATTTGCTTGAAATATATAGTCTTTGATTTTTCCCCTTCTCTTCATCTCTTGCTTTTCTGTCTCTTTTTTTCTCACGGAATATAACTGCCCATAATATTCTCTAAAAACTTCTGCTATTTCCTTAGTTTTATAGACCGACTCTCCCTCTTTATTTAATATTTTCTCTATATAATTCTTCGATCTTTTTTTCCTCAATATCTTTGCTAAGATCTTACTATTTTTAATGCCGCTATAATATCTCTCTTTATTAATCCTATTATATATCGTCCTCATTTCCTGTTCCATTAATTCCCCGAGTTCCTCTCTTTTCATAGCCAGTTTATGTAATAGGTCCACTACCTGTCCACTTTCCCTGCCATTTGCCTTTTTATGTTCTTGCTCTAATCCATGGATTTCCTCCCTCAACTCTCTACTCTTTTTAATACCTTCTCTCTTCCTATTTGTACCTAGTGAAATATATATCCCTCTTATATAAGCTTTATGTGTCTCCCAAATAATATTTTCCATATTCTCTTCATTTAAATTAGTGGTAAAAAAAAAACTCCAATTCCTTTCTAATTATTTCCTCTCCCTTCTTGTCCAACAGTTCCCTATTCAATTTCCAGGAAAAAGGAGATTTCTGAAATCCTGGGATTTTGATCTTCAGGCATATTGGAGAATGATCAGACAATGTTCTAATTCCTATATCTGTGGATATCACCTCGTCCAGAACCCTATGTTCCACTAACCAGTAGTCGATCCTTGTGTACGTCCCGTGTACCGGGGAATAGAACGAGTAGTCTCGTATCCTTGGGTGCATAGTTCTCCACACATCCATAAGCTGGTACTGATATAGCCTGTGTTTTATTATTCTCCTCTGCTCCTTCCCAATCCCCTGCACACGGGACGAACTATCCATTTGCGGATTCATACAAAAGTTCATATCTCCAGCTATAATTACTCTTCCTCTTTTAAAATCCCATAATTTCTCCAATATTCCTTTCAGAAAAACCGTTGGACTTCTATTTGGGCAGTATATGTTAGCGAGGGTATAGTCTACTCCCCATAGTTTCCCCTTCAGAAAGAGGAATCTACCCTCCGGGTCGACTAATCTTTCTTCTATTTTATAGTATACCTCCCGTCCTATACCGATAGCTACCCCTTTTGAGTTCCTTGAGTAAGAATCTCCATAAAACCACACCGGGAACCTAGGGGAGTATATTCTAATCTTGCTTTCGTATGATAGATGGGTTTCCTGTAAGAACACTATGCCCGCTTCATATTGTTCTATTTCTTTCAGAATTTTAAACCGCTTTGCTGATTCATTTAGCCCCCTAACGTTATATGACAAACAATTAACTATAGACATAGCTTTTAGTCAGGCTGGTTTCTCCTCTTTTCTCACTTAACGAGGTTCTCTGCTGTCGGGTCTTCTTTCTCCCCCCACCCCTCCCACCCCCCCTCCCAACCTCCTCCCAACCCTCCCAGACCCCTCTTTGGTCCTTGTACCTATATCCAGAATATATCCCCATCCTGGAATATGTACCTCACCCCTTGGGGTGAAGCTCCAAGCCCGGTATTCCGTGTCCCTCCACTCCCCCCCGGCCTTGAAGGCCCGGTAGACATAGAGGGGGAGAGGAGGGAGCAGATAGTCCAGGGAGGCTCTTCCCGTTTTCACCCATACCCACATTAACTTTTATTTACTTTACCTCTCCCATCTCGTTTCTTTTGTAATAAATTACACCAGCCCCCCCTCCCCCCCTCTCCCCCTACCCCCCCCCCTTACATTAAGCTCTCTGCCCTATTCCCTCTTCAATTAGTCTTTCTTCTCTTTCCGATCGCTTAGGTATACTAATGGTTGGAATCTGTAACTCTGTACAAAAGTCCTGTACTTCTTCCGGAAATTTCAATCTAACCGTCTTTCCGTCCCTATGTACTATCAATGCTGCAGGAAACCCCCAACTATATTTAATATTAGCTTGTCTTAAATGTTCTAGTAATGGTTTTAATTGTCTTCTTCTGGATAATGTTTCACTTGGCAAGTCCGCAAATACTTGCAAAGTTGTTTGCTCGTATTGCAACGGGTGTCTCTCTCTGAGGTTCCTCCATATTTTCTCCTTATCTGTATACCGATGGAATTTAACAATGACATCTCGTGGGGTCTCCTCCTTCATTCCTAGAGGCTTTCTAATTCTATGTACTCTATCGATCTTTAACTCCTCGTCCTCTTCTCGTCCTAGTAGGGGGTTAAATATTTTCCTTATTTTTTCTTCCAGTTTCTCTCCATTTTGCTCTGGGAGGGCTCTTATCCTTAGATTTTGGCGTCTATTTTGATTTTCCTGTGCTTCCATTTTATAGAAGGTATTTCTTTGGTTTATTTGCAGTGCTTTCACTTGCGATTTTAATTCTGCGATTTCTTGTGTTTGTTTCTCAGTTCTCTCCTCAGCCTCTTCTACTCTCCGCAACAAATGGCCCAGATCCATCCGGACATTTGTAATCTCACTCTTAATTAAACTTTCCATCCTTTCAAACATTGCCATCATCTCGATCTTCGTGGGCATTTGAGCTATACTTCGCTGTTCTTCCCCGTCCCCCTCGTAAGTTTCCATCTCTCTCTCTGTTTGTGTTTCTTCTCTTGTTTTATCTCCTTGGGCTCCTTTTAACTTAGCCATTTCCTTTTTTGCGTTTTTGGTTGGCAAGGATGTTTTTTTTTCTACATCTGGGCTTTTTTGGTTACCCTCTTTAGTTGTCAAGTATTTTTGTATTGAACTAGCGGTTACACTAGTATTTAAACTCTCCCTCGGGGTTTTAGATTCTGTTGTTTTATGTGATCTTCCCCTCATCATGTATCTTGTTCACTTGTCTTGTTTGACAAAATAGTTGTCCTGTATAGAGGGGAGTACCTCTCGGTTCCAATCTTTGCTTTTATTGGAT
The DNA here is from genome assembly GCF_037356315.1 of Lithobates pipiens. Taxonomy (NCBI): domain Eukaryota; kingdom Metazoa; phylum Chordata; class Amphibia; order Anura; family Ranidae; genus Lithobates; species Lithobates pipiens. The sequence continues at coordinate 159,263,509 of NW_027507686.1, forward strand.
TTGAATGGAGGGGCAAGGGGAGAGAAGAATATCCTGCCGTTTCACCTCTCAGGCACCCTAGTTTAGATGGAATACTTCTCTTCACTTTTGCTTTAAGAATAGAAAATTCTGCGACTTGATGGATTTTTTTTTTTACTTTTTTTTTTTTTTTATTAGGGCACCTGTAAAGATCCTGTAAAGGAACAATAAAAAAAAAAAAACGTACCCTTCGTCCCTTTTTTCCGATCTCTATATAGCGTAAGAGGGGCGGGAGCACACGTAGAGAGAGAGGAAAAAAAAAAGAAAACGCATAAGGAACAAAAAAAAAAAAAAAGGGGAATGTCCTTATACTTTTGCAGCTCTATTTCTACTTGATCCAATTGTCTAATCAGCTGCTATCCACCACATAATGGAAAGTTACTCTCCAGAAAATATCGCTCCAAGCTTATCGCATAGTTAAATCGCAGAGTTCATCATTTAATTTGCAGCTTAGTTCATAACATAGTTCATAACCTTTTCAGTCAGTACTAAGCTGTATCAATACTTAGTCCTTAAGTGAGCTTAAAACTCAGTACTAGTTTCAACTATCAGTTTAGTAGTTTCCAGTACTTCCAGCATTTAATCAATTGAGCCACTCCTGGATTCATAGTTTTCAGACAAAATCATTGCTCCATCAAGACCTCTCTTATGTCTCCAGTCACTTAACCCTTTCAGGCCCCCTAGTTTAGATGGAATTGAAAATTCTGCAACTTGGTGGATTTTTTTTTTTTTGTATTTTATTTTGCTGGGGCACCTATGAAAATCCTATAAAGAACCTATGAAAAACGTACCATTCATCCCTCTTTCCCGGTCTCTGTATAACGTAAGAGAGGCGGGAAGATACGAAGGAAAAAAAAAAAAACGCAGAGGGGGGGGGGAGGATTCGGAGGGAAGAAAAAAAAGGAATGTCCTTATGCTTTTTCAGCTCTATATTAGCTTAACCCAATTATCTAATCAGCTGCTATCCACCACAGGAAGGAAAGTTACTCTCCAGTAGATATAATGGAAAGTTACTCTCCAGTAGGTATCGCTCCGAACTTATCGCATAGTTAAATCGCAGAGTTCATCACTTAATTTGCAGCTTAGTTCATAGCATAGTTCATAACCTTTTCAGTCAGTACTAAGCTGTATCAATACTTAGTCCTTAAGTGAGCTTAAAACTCAGTACTAGTTTCAACTATCAGTTTAGCAGTTTCCAGTAATTCCAGCATTTAATCAATTGAGCCACTCCTAGGGTTATTAGGCAATCATTGACATTTAAACAAGTCCTCTCATTGGTACGTTCTTACAAACATTTCAATTCCGTAGCTCTCATAGATTCATAGGTTTCAAAAAGAATCATTGCTCCATCAAGACCTCTCTTATGTCTCCAGTCAGTTAAATTTTAGCCAGTCCCAGCTGCTGCATCTCTCCCTCAGTTAGTCATCAAATCTCTTTAGCTTCCACAGCAAACACAGTTCAAACACAGTTCACGATGCAACAGCGCTGGATAACCTAGGGGCTCTGGAGGGTAGTATGCAGAGCATAATATACAGAGGACACAAAGGCAGAGATAAGAGGGGGGGCGTATGGAGGAGACAGAGGGGAGGCCAGCAACCAACAGTCACTCGTGGGGTCTCAGGATCAGGTGTTTTCTCTTGCAGCCATTTTTTTGATTGAACCAGGGATATCTCTCACTTACCCCTGTTCAGTTTCCTGCATCCTTTACTGCTGTCCACCCCGATCTATCAGTCGCTCCTCCTTGGTCTCCTGATCCAATATCATGGGGAATAGGCATCTGCGGGGTCACCATGTGCTGTCCTCTAACACGGTGTTCTATCCCACTTCACCAGCATCTGCATCAGACTTGCTGCCATGGATCTCCTGCCTCCCCTTCCGTCCTCACAGACACCGCCTCGGGCTCCTCCCCCAGCTTTCCCACATCACATCCTCCCCCCTGATCAGTCGGCTCTTTCTAGCTCTAACCGCCTAGGCGCCTGGCTCTGTGCAAACCATTGTTTTGCTTGTGCTAGGATAACGACCAAATAATAGTCCTTCAGGAGAACATGTCCCACCCCTACTGCGCTTTTTGTCTGTATCAGTTTTTTGAATGCGCATCTGGCCTTCCTCCCCTGCCATAAGTACTTATTAATCGTTGATTGCGCTTTGGAGAAAAAATATTCGGAATTTTTATAGTGAGAGTCCTAAATAGATATAGGAATTGAGGTAAAATCATCATCTTAAAGGCTGCTAGTCTTCCTGCCCAAGTCATTTCTGTTTTAGATATAGATATCAGTTTGGAGTCTAATCCATCTAGAAATGGCAAATAATTGTCGTTAAATAGTTTTTCAGTTTTATCTGACAACATTATCCCCTAAGAACTTAATTCCCCCAGAGCTCCAAGCATAAGGAAAGATACATTGCAATTTTATTTTCGTTTCTTCATCTATTCCCAACCCCAATATCTGGGATTTTCCTTCATTCACCTTATAATATGAAACACGGTTAAACATCGATAGGGTCTCATGCGCCTCAGCCAGGGAAGTCTCCACGTTGGAAAACATCAAGATCACATCATCAGCAAACAAGCTGACACTATGACTCGTCTTCCCCATCATGAATCCTGTAATTCGTGGGTGTGATCTAATATGGCTGGCAAGAGGTTCCATCAGTAAATTACAAATCAAGGGATACAAAGGACATCCCTGACACGTTCCATTCGAGAAATGAAACGGAGAGGACAGTACCCCTGACAGGTATACTCTGGCCGAGGGTTTGGAATATAGCGCCATAACTGCTGACACAATGCCTCCCTCAAACCCAAAGGCCCCAAGCACTTCTCTTAAGAACTGCCAATGGATACAGTCGAAGACCTTCTCTACGTCCAATGTTAGAAGCAGAGAAGGCCTTTCCTGCACCTCAGCCAAGTGAATTATATTAATTAATCTACGGGTCGCATCTGAGGCTTGCCTATTTTTAGTAAAACCCGTTTGATCGGGGTGTATTATTGTAGGGAGGATGTCCACCATGCGAGCCGCTATTAATTTGGCATACATTTTTAAATCACTGTTTAAAAGAGAAATCGGTCTAAAGTTAGGCGGGGAGACTGGATCCTTCCCTGGCTTAGGTAGGGTTATAATCAGCGCTTCAAGCAGAGGCAGCAGCATTATTGAAGATCTTAGTAAGGTATGGGGAAAGAATGGTCTTAATATTCACCACTAAAACCGTCCGGTCCTGGAGATTTGTTAGATGGTAGGGAATCTATTGTTTTCTGGACCTCAAACTCAGTAAATGGTGCATTCAGAGAATCATCTAGTTGCTCCTGAGTTAGTTGCGGAATTCACAGTCGAGAAAGGAAGTCAACAATCTGTTCCCTAGTAGGTTGATGGGTCGTGGGGTCATCTTTGAGGTTATATAGTGAACTGTAGTAGGAACTAAAAGCGTCAGCTATCCTCTTAGGGTGGAATTCCTTCAGCTTAGTGGATGGATGAATGATATAAGGAATTTTAGTTTTATATCTGTGACCTTTGATTGTGTCTGCCCCATAAGTCTGGTGCTACATTAACAGTGTAGAGCAAGCCGGCGGGGACTCTTTCCGTGCTGCCCCCCTGGAAAGTGCTGCCCTAGGCCTGGGCCTTGTCGGCCTAGGCCAGGATACAGCGTTGTACTGCCCACCATCATACCCTCTGTTCTCATCTCCTGCCCATTCACGCCACACTTCTCTCATACACATATTACTTTCCACAATCCTGTCCTGCCATCATACCCGAGGCACTCCTTTCCTTCACATATTACCAAAGGGTATTCCCTTTGAATTCCTCTCCTGAACATACTTGGCCTCTGTCATACCTCTTGTTTTCCTGTCCTGCACATATGAAATTCCATGATATGCTAAATTTTTCTCCTTTATTGCCTGCCATCGTAACCTTTATCCCCCCCACACACACACATACTGGCCAATGTCATACCCTTTTCACTTCTCTCCTACACACATTATATTTTTTGTAAGATGCCCAATCCTGTCTGTTCTGGAACAGGCACACTTGTACTAGAATAAATTAAAAAATCGAAAAGGGTGCAGCAATCCTCCATAGATTCGATGAGATGTAAACCATATCAGCAAATGTAAGGCAGCCAAGGTTTTAATAGTAATAGATATCAGAAGAGGAATAAAACAGTTTTATTAAAATAATGTATTATGCTCTGCTGCATATTTAGCCAAGCTTCCATTTCTACATATCCTGTATCACTCTGCTCAGCTGTACTGTCTGTATGGCCCATATTCTTGTCTTTGCTGTGATGCCCCATGTGTTTGTAGCTTTGCATCTCTCCATTTACTGTATCCCAGCTGACAATGATCTCTTCCCTTGAGAGTCACTCCAGACATCTGTGTAGTTGTGGCAGACAGAGTTCCAGACTTCCTCACTCTCCAGGATTTGCACTTGTGCTTTAGAGATTTCATCTGATACCATATCCACTATAAATGTTTATTAAAAAAAAGCAGTTTGATTTTCAATATCAGAGCAATGCGTTAAATATTAACAGGCAGTGCCACTGTTTTGCTACTGCCGAACTTATATTCTATACTTTTCAATAATTTTATGCAAGAGAAAAAGCAAAAGAAAGTAAGATGGTGAAAGTCAATGGGGGTAAAAGAAGACATAAATTAATTAAAAGGCAAATGTTTTGCATTATTAGTATTTTACCAGTAATATTATATTTCTGAAATGACTCAAATCTACAAAAAACATATTAAAGGGACTTCTTCATCCTATCTTTTTATATATAAATATGCACGTGTTTCTTTTGGGAAATTTTTACATACAGTAGGTAATCAATCTTTTCTGGATTGTCATTAAAAAAAAACCTTCTTCAGCTTTCTATCATCCTTATCACAAAGCCTAGCCAAGTAAAATGCTGGTTTCTTGTATATTGTTATTATTTACAGTTTACACAGCGTGGGAGGGAGACAGTACAGTTAAAATACAAAAAAATACAAGAGGGTTAAGAGGGCCCTACTCAAAAGAGCTTACAATATTATAGGGTGGGGCAAGTGGTACAAAAGGTTATAATTGTGGGCGGTGAGCTTATGGAAATGATAAAAAATTAATTGGAGGCGTGATAGGTGTCCCTGAAGGGATCACCTAAAGGCAGCTGGAGTAGGAAATAGCCGAACAGATTGAGGTAGAGAGTTCTAGAGGATAGGAGAGGCTCTGGAGAAGTCCTGGAGATGGGAGGAGGAGACAAGGAAACTTGAGAGTAGGAGGCCTTGAGAGGAGCGTAGAGCTCGGGAAGAATTGTGAATGGATTTGTATGCTGTTGTTAGTATTTTGAATTTAATTCACTGGGCAATTGGAAGCCAGTGTAGGAATTGGCGCAGAGGGTTAGCAGACAATGAGTGGTTGGTAAGGTAGATGAATCTGGCAGCAGCATTTATGATAGACTGGAGAGGGGATAGCCTATGGAGAGGTAGGCCTTTAAGAAGGGAGTTGCAATAGTCAAGGCAAGAGATAACAAGGGAGTTAATGAGTAGCTTGGCGGTTTCATTCGTTAAAAAGGGGTGAATTTTAGAGATGCTACAGGGGTGAAGTCTACAAGCTTTTGACAACGATTGGATTTGGGGTTGAATGGACAGGTCAGAGTCTATTATTATTATTATTCAGGATTTATATAGCGCCAACAGTTTCCGCAGCGCTTTACAACATGAGGGCAGACAGTACACTTACAATACAAATCAATACAGGAGGGACTAGAGGGCCCTGCTCTTTAGAGCTTACAATCTGGAAGGGAGGGTCAAATTGAAACAAAAAAGTTAATAACTGTGGGGGATGAGCTGGTGGAGAAAATGAAAATACAGCTGTTAGGTGTGGGTAGGATAGGCTTCTCTGAAGAGAAGGGTTTTCAGGGATCACCTAAAAGCTAATAAAGTAGGAGATAGGCGGACAGATTGGGGTAGGGCATTCCATAGGATTGGAGAGGCTTTGGAAAAGTCCTGGAGGCGAGCATGGGAGGCGGTGATGAGGGAGCTAGAGAGCAGGAGGTCTTGAGAGGAACAAAGAGAACGAGTGGGTTGGTATTTAGAGACTAAGCTAGTGATGTAGCTGGGGGCAGAGTTGTGGATGGCTTTGTACGTAGTTGTTAGTATTTTGAATTAAATTCTTTGGCTGAGCGGAAGCCAGTGGAAGGATTGAGAGAGAGGAGTAGCAAAGACAGAGCGATTGGTAAGGTGGATGAGTCTGGCATCAGCATTCATGATGGATTGAAGAGGTGATAGACTATGTATAGGTAAGCCAATGAGAAGGGAGTTGCAGTAGTCGAGGCAAGAGATGACCAATGAGTGAATTAAGAGCTTTGTTGTGTCATTGGTTAGAAAGGGGCGTTTTTAGGAGATGTTGCGGAGGTTGAGGCGGCAGGATTTGGACAGTGATTGGATGTGAGGCTTGAAGGAGAGTCCAGGACTACACCTAGAACCTTGGCATGTGGGTATGGGCTTATGGTTGTGCCATCAATTTGGACAGTGAGATCAGGGGAAGGGGCATATGGGGGAGGAAAAATTACAAGTTCGGTTTTGGATAGATTGAGTTTGAGGAAGTGGTGTGACATCCAGACTGACATATCTGATAGTAAATTAGTGATACGTGAGGAGACAGAGGGAGTGAGCTGAGGAGTAGAGAAATAGATTTGGGTGTCGTCAGCGTAAAGGTGGTATTGGAAGCCATGGGAGGCTATCAGTTGACCCAGGGAGGAAGTGTAGATTGAAAATAGGAGCAGTCCAAGAACAGAACCTTGGGGGACCCCAACAGAGAAAGGAAGAGCAGAGGAGGAAGTAGAGTTGTAAGAAACGGTAAAGGTGCGGTCGGATAAGTAGGAAGAGAACCAGCAAAGAGTACAGTCATGGAGACCAAAGGTGTGGAGTTTTTTTTGAGGAGGGGGTGGTCATCCGTGTCAAAGGCAGCAGAGAGGTCCAGGAGGAGGAGTACCGAATAATGTCGATTGGTTTTAGTTTCTGTGGAGTGTTGAGGACGAAATCCAGACTGAAGGGGATCAAGAAGGCTATTATCAGCAAGGTGGACGCTCAGTCGGTTGTAGACCAGATGTTCAAGGAGTTTGGATAAGAAGGGGAGCAAGGAGATGGGGCGTAGGTTGTTAGGATTGGATGGGTCGAGTGAGGGCTTTTTAAGTATGGGTCTGACAAGTGCATGTTTTAGAGAGTTGACGGGGACGGGATGATAAGTTGTTAATGAGAGTGATAAAATAGGTCTGCTTGGCAGAGAAGAGGCTGGAATTGTATTTTTGGAGGGCAGATTTATATTGGTTGAAATCTTTCTGAGACTTGGTCTTATGCCACAGGCGTTCATGAGCACGACTTAGTTTTTTCAGACTTCTAGTAACATCTGTTTGCCAAGGCTGAAGGGGTCGGGGCTTGATTCTGTGTGTAGTGAGGGGGGCAGTGAGTCCAGTGAGGCTAGAAGTGAAGTGTTGTAGACAGAAGTGGCTAGGTTGGTGCAGGATAGGGGTCAGATTTTGTCGTAGAGGTTGTCGACAGCAGAGTAGAGAAGAGAATGGTTGAGATGACGTAGGTTTCTGCGGGTAACCTTTACATGGTTGGAGGGAGAGGAGGTGAAGGAGAGGTAGAGAGTGAAACTAATAAGGTGGTGATCAGAGAGCAGGAATGGATGGTTAGAGAGGTTGCATGGAGCGCAAAGGTGAGAGAAAACAAGGTCAAGGATATTGCCTTCAGAGTGAGTAGGAGCATGTATCCACTGCTTCAGGTCAAAGGAGGAGGTTAGGCTGAGAAGTTTGGAAGGGGCAGGAGTGTTAGTATTAATAGGGATGTTGAAGTCCCCGAGAATGATTGTGGGGATTTCAGAAGAAAGAAAGTAGGGTAGCCAGGCAGAGAAGTCATCAATAAATGTTGATACTGGTCCAGGGGGCCTGTAGATCACAGCTATCCTTAGAGAAATTGGAGTGAAAAGGCGAATGCAGTGTGCTTTGAAAGAGGAGAGTAACAGAGAGAGAGGTGGCTGAAGTACCTGAAAGGTGCTATGTGGGGCTAGAAGGATTCCGACACCTCCTCACTTACGTCCATTGGATCTGGGGGAGTGAGTCCACAGAAGTCCACCATGGGATAGGGCAGCAGAAGACGCAGTGTCGGAATCGTGGAGCCATGTTTCGGTAAGGGCGAGTAGGTTAAATGAGTTGGCGATAAAGATGTCATGGAGAGAGATGAGTTTGTTGCAGACAGAGCAGGAGTTCCAAAGGGCACAAGAGAAAGGGAGTCTGGTCTTGGGAAGAATAGAAATGGGAATTAAATTGTGTTGGTTGCAGCTGCTGCCAGAGGATGCAGGATGATGGGTGCAAGTGGTACAGTTTGATGGAGGCCCAGGGTTTGGGGATATATCTCCAGAGGTTAGGAGAAGCAGGAGGGTGAGAGAGGTAATATGGGAGTGGGATTTATATGAAGGGACATGCCCCAGGGTCTTGGAGATTTTTAGTGTGTGTCAGTTTTTGGGTGGAGATGGTTCAGTTAGCACATACCTTTAGGATGAGAGAAGAGATTCTCAGGAGACAGTCAGATAATCGGTCAATGATAAGTGCAGAGTCAGAAGTGCTTCCACTTATATAAATCCCCCCACTTTGAGAGAGCCCCTGTTGCAAATGTGCCCCCTGCAATGGCCTATGATTACCTCTAGTACCCTGGCATGAGGGGAGGGATTGATGGTTGCATTATTGATTTTGATGGGAAAGTCATGGCTCAATTTTAGAGAGATTTCAGATTTTAGGTGCTGAAAGCAGTACAATTATTTTGCATGGAAATTTGTCGTTTTATATTGTAGGCCTGCAATTCTTAAGAATAACTCACTTAAATCTGTTCAAACCAGAGTCTAGTAGACATCCCGGGTATGATAAAGTTTATAATATAATAAATAACTATAAATAATTATAACAAATAATAATAACAATTATTGAATAATGTAATCAAATCCAAAAACACTGAAATTTGCTCATTTGCAGAATTGTCACTGTCATTAGATTTAGTGTTTGATGACGGATCTCCCCACAAATCTCTATCGCTCAATTCTGCAAGTAAATATAATTTATTATCGCTGTTTTCTAGTTGGTCTAAAATCACTTTTGACATAAAGGGACACTTTTTGGTTGCTATGGACAATCTCCAAATTCCAGGCACAAAAAAACAGTATTTATAATATAAAAGTGCATGCAGGGCACTGGACAGACCACTAGGGACAAAGGGGATGTGTATTTTTTTATACAGTGCTGTAATCTTACAGATTACAGTATACTGTATGTGTTTTGTGTTTTTACTTTTTTGAATTTGGCGCCGATCTCCGCTCTCGTGTGTCGTAATGTCGCAGGGAACGGAGCTCAGCGGGACACTCAGGCACTGTGTGAATCTAGCGGAGGACAGTTGTACACACAGCGCGGAGGACATTGCAGGATCCTGGGGACAAGGTAAGTAAGTTTCCCTGTATCCTGCAATGCGATCCCGAGTCTGGCTCGGGGTTACCGCTAGTAGGCTTGTGCAATTCGTTTTGTAATGAATCAAAATTCGGCCAAATTTTGTATCTTTCGGACAATCGGATGCATCCAAATGTCCGAATAAAAAAATAACGAATTACAACGAATACGAAAGAAATATAACGAATGAATTCAAATGAATTTGACATGATTCGGTAGTTCTTTTAAGTTAGCTCAAAGTAAATCTTATAGTCCAATCAGCTAATTAATTTTGTGCCGGAGGATGGATTACTGGCAAAGTGCATTCCTGAGAACTGAGTTAGAAGGGTGTTGTATTGTATTTGATCCGAGGAGAAGAGACGTTGTCATTGTGTGTGTTAAAAGATTCAATAAACAAACGACTTTCCAAACTACGAATCATTATCACGAATGTCTATACATACATAAATAGCGAATTTCAACGAATACGAACGAATGAATTCGACACTCTACGAATAATAACGAATTATCCGAAAACATATTAACGTAACATAATGAATATTACAGAACAAAATTATGTATTTTACGAATGACAACAAACCGAAACTAAAGAAAATTTTCAGTTGTGCACAAGTCTAACCGCTAGTGGTACTGAAATTCCACCCCGAGCCAGACTCGGAAATACCACCAGGCAGGTTAAGGAAGTGGTGTGGCATCCATGCTGATATGTCAGTTAGTAAGTTAGTAATGTGAGAGGAGACTGAAGGAGTGAGATGAGGAGTAGAGACATAGATTTGGGTGTTATCAGTGTAGAGATGGTATTGGAAGCCGTGGGAGGTTATCAAGTGACCAAGGTAGGAGGTGTAGATAGAGAAGAGAAGGGGTTCAAGAACAGAGCCTTGGGGGAGCCTTACAGAAAGCAGAAGTGGCAAGAAGGAGACAGAGTTGTAGGCAGTAGTGGCCCATCCATTAGGGGTGCATGGGCATCGCCCCCCATCCATGCATCTGGCCCTCTGATCTACACACATGATGCCGGACCATGGATTTCAGGGGGGGGGGGGGGTTGAAGCACATGATTAGAGCCAGAGGCTCTAATAGGCTTCTAAAAAGGGTTGGCTCGGGGCATAGAGCACTGCGCTCCGATCTGACCCAGTTGTGTGAAAATAGCGACTGAATATTTGCTATTCCCACACTGATTCTCCTCTCGGCCAGTCAGAAAATGGGTCCTGAGACCCATTTCCCGATTGGCCAAAAGAAGAAGCAATCCTATTAGCATAGAAGGAGGAGGAGGGAGGAGATGCATGGCCGGACACTGGCCGGCTCTATGTTCCAGGTTTCGGGCTCTGACTCAAATTTTATGCTGTCCCTGGCTGGCTCAGAGGGGTGAGCATCATTCAGGGGAACCAAGATCTCCAAGAAGGACCCACACAGTGGGATCATCGATGAGAGGTTTCCTGCCTGTATCCGTGAGGCCATGTAACAGGTGCTGAAGGGCTACAACTGGTCCTTGGTGACCATGCTAGTCCGGGGCTCCAGCTCCCTCAAAGCCAAGCCCCATGTCAAGAGATGAGGGGAAGCCCCACCCACCAACCAGCCTCCACAGACACTCCATGAGGGAAGCCCCACCCACCAGCCACCACTGCTTCCAGCACTCCTCAGCTCGGGCAGTGGAGATTGGCGTGTCATCTTGTAAGTTAAGGAGTCTTTCCACCTTCCTGTCCTTCTCCTGTGGGGGGGGGGGGGGGTGGTTGGAGTTAGTGCTGCTTCCTCAAATTATTGAGCACCAGCCACCACTGGTTGTAGGTAACACTGAAGGAGAGCTGTGATAGGTAGGAGGAGAACATTGGTTGAGTAGTGGCCATTGGTTTTAGCAGTTAGTAAATCATTAGTGAGTTTTAGTGAGGAGGGCTGCGAGCGAAAGCCAGACTGTAAGGGGTCAAGAAGGTTGTTTTCAGTGATTTAGGAGCTAAGACAGTTGTAGACTAAGCGTTCTAAATGTTTAGAGGTGAATGGGAACAATGAGATGGGCTTGGTGGGGTCCAGTGAGGGCTTTTGAAATATGGAAGTGATCTGTGCATGCTTTACAGAATCCTGCGATGTCCTCCCACTGTGTCCGTGGGCTGTGTCCTTCGCCCAATGTACTGTGTGCTGGGCTCCATTCCCTTCAAACTTTGCTATGCACGGGAACAGAGCCTGGGGTCAAATACAAAAAGTGAAAAAAAAACAATACATACAGTACACTGTAATCATACCCCCAGGGAGGTTAATCAGCCTCCCCCAAAAAATCCACCCTAAAACCCTTCTTTTGAATTTATTCTTTCCACCTCTGCTTTCAGAAACCAATACTGTATATGTGCTGCATACATAACAATAGGTTTAGAAATAGTTTTGTAAATAGGAATTTCAGATTTCTGTGACAAAATCCTTGATTTTCTAACTGTCTTTAGTGAATAATAATTTCTCTCTACAGCTACTCTTGCATTTATCTGCTAGCTCTCATCATTGTGTACATGCATTGTGGAGCCCAGAGTCAAAATGATTTGACTCTTTAATAACTATTCTCTCCACAACATAATGTATATCCTTGACATTTTTTTTCCTATTAGTTGTTTTTTTTTTCATTGGCATAATCATATACTTACGGTAGCTTTCTTTAAAATTCTCATTCAGTCTGGATTTCTCCTATTATGGCTCTATTCTGTTAAAGAAGTCATTTCTTTGTGTTTCTATTGCTGCAAAAGCATCATCACATACTCACACAATATAACTCACATCCTCAAATACTACAGACCTGCATGTCATTACCTGATGTGTGATGCCATCAATCTCCCTGCTCCCAGCCTTGGCTGCACTCTTTACAGCAGATTTCTGAGGATGTAAAAAGTGAGATGAGGAAGACAAATAGGGCAGCCACAAATAATATATGAACAATATATATATATATATATATATATATATATATATATATGTATATATATATATATATATATATATATATATATATGTATATATCTATATATATATATATATATATATATATATATATTTATGGTCGAAGCCCTATGGCCGACACGGATATGAACCAATAGACTTTACCATAAGATTAACAACATGAAATGGACCTGAAGTGTGCCCTGGTCTGATGGTCGGTATACCAAAATAAGGGGGCATACCCTAGATTAGAAATTAATATATTGTGAAGAAAAAATGAATTTGAGAAATGCCCTGAAAAGGGGATGGGAGGGTGGGTGCCGCGCACCGGAAACCGACAAAGACCACAGGCGAGCGGGCTGGTTAAATACCCTCCGGGCTCCTCCCATAAATTCAGGCCACCATACTGGCCTTCCTACTTATGGTCGAAGCCCTATGGCCGACACGGATATGAACCAATAGACTTTACCATAAGATTAACAACATGAAATGGACCTGAAGTGTGCCCTGGTCTGATGGTCGGTATACCAAAATAAGGGGGCAAAACATTCAGGTAGGGGTGTAGTTTATTCGTTTTAGCTTAATTAGATGAGCGAGTTTGGTGAATGCTTGTGCCATTTCCACACGAGGATTGGGGATGTACTGGGCGAGGTAGGCAGGGTTCCAACTGCTTAGTCTCTCAATGACGTGACTTGGGACCCAGGCCAACATGCTGCCAAGGATGCTCAAATACTAAAGAGTGACCACGGTATGGACCGGGGTCGAGGTGTAGGCTGCGTAGAAGGACCTAACCGAGAGCGGTCCTGACCTAGCTTCATCAACCTCGGCCCAGTTGTCGGTGGTGAAAGCCATGGCCTGTCCTGTCTTGACATGACCCCAGAGTCGAGAGGCTGTCATGACCGGGTATGGCTTGAAGAGGGAGGAAGTCCAGGTAAACCCGGGGTTTAGGAGTATCCCTGATGCCATGGTTCTGTAAGCCAGTGGTGGCCAAAAATTGCAGCGAAGCCTGTGGAGGCTGCGGCATCCGTCACTACCAGGGGTGACAGGGCATCGCAGATGGTATAAACATCGCTATACTAATCCATGCAGTAAGGAACCTTCCGACATAGATAGGACTGCTAATGCTACGGCATCTAAATTAAGGATCTAAGAGGGGTCCTGCGTCCGTGAGAGGGAGACCAGGAGGCGTGACATAAAGATTGACCCTGGGGGATGGCCCGTATTGTAGATTTTGACCATTCGTCAGGTGGCGTCTGTGTAGAACTTGGCTGCCAGTGCTACTAACGATAAACTGGGTAGGCCGTGAAGACCACAAAGGGCCCGGTAGATGGCCGCTTGGATGACTAGACTGGGGAATGTGCGAGGATTTTATGTGTCCCTAAAGATGGCAGATGTGATGGGCGAGTGTACGCCGTTGGCTATGGGCTGATGCCTCTAGATGCCTCGTAGTGGGGATCTTACTGTATGGGCCGTAAAGACAGATGGCTCTCCGGGTCCTGTAAGGATAAGAAATGCTGAACGCTGGCTAGGTATAGCCTGACTGTGTAACAAGAAGAAGCCAGTTGCGTGTGTCAACACGATCCCGGTGCAGGACGGAAGTTGAACTCAACTGTCCTAAGGGAGAGATGACAGACAGGGAACGGTGAATGGCTTGTAGGAAAAGCCACAGAAGACAAGTGGCCAATTAAGTGCTGCTGAAAACAACGTGTAGCCAGTTTGTGGGCCACTGAGAATGTGCTAGCAAAAGAATGATTGCAAGAGGTTATGCTAAGTCGCGAGCCTTGGCACGATTGCAAAGTTGTGTTTAAACATGTGCTTGCGACGATGGCACGGGAGTTTGTCACTGGAGATGTGTTCGTAGTGACTCTGAGAAATTCGTGTTACCGCATGTGCTTTGCGAAGACTGCCGGAGTTGTGCTCGAACGTGTGTTTGGATGCGTGCTTGCAAAGATTGCAAGATGTAATGCCAAGATGCGTGCTTGCAACGATTGCAAGATGTTATGCTAGGACGCGTGCCTGCCACGATTGCAAGGAGTTACACCAGGATACGTGCTTGCCATGATTGTAAGAAGTTATGCCAGGATGCATGCCTGCAATGATTGCTTAGCTGTTATGCCAAGATGCGTGCTTGCAACGATTGCAAGATGTTATGCTAGGATGCGTGCCTGCAACGATTGCAAGGAGTTCCCCAGGATGCGTGCTTGCCATAGTTGCAAGGAGTCATGCCCGGATAGGTGCTTGCAACGATTGCAAAGAGTTATGCCAGGATGCGTGCTTGCAACGATAGCAAGGAGTTATGGTAGGATACATGGGTAGCCAGGTCGAAAAAGACAGAAGTCCATCCAGTCCAACCACAAATCAAATAAACAAAGTATCGCACAACCCAACATACCCAATTCTACACCCACAGCTGATCCAGAGGAAGGCAAAAAACCCCAGCAGAGCATAGTCCAATTTGCTACAGCAGGGGAAAAAATTCCTTCCTGATCCCTCGAGAGGCAATCGGATTTTTCCCTGGATCAACTTTACCTATACACATAAGTACCCCGTTATATAATGTACATTTAGGAAAGTATCCAGGCTTTCCTAAAGCAATCTATTGAGCTAGCCAGAACTGCCTGCTAGCAATGATTGCAATAAGCTTGTGCCTGGACATCTGCTTGCAATGATTGCAAGAGTTCTATGCTTGAATGAGTGTTTGCAATGATTGCAAGAGGTCCATGCTTGAATGCGTGTTTGCCATGATTGCAAGAGGTCTATGCTCGAATGCGTGCTTGCAACGATTGCAAGAAGTCTATGCTCGAATGCGTGTATGCAACGATTGCAAGAAGTCTATGCTTGTATGCGTGCTTGCAACGATTGCAAGAAGTCTATGCTTGGATGCGTGCTTGCAATGATTGCAAGAAGTCTATACTTGGATGCATGCTTGCAACGATTGCAAGAAGTCTATGCTTGGATGCGTGCTTGCAACGATTGCAAGAAGTCTATGCTTGGATGCGTACTTGCAACGATTGCAAGAAGTCTATGCTTGGATGCGTGTTTTGCAACGATTGCAAGACGTCCATGCTTGAACGCGTGCTTGCAACGACTACAAGAAGTCTGTGCCTGGAACATGTTTGCAATGATTGCAGGGAGCG
The DNA here is from genome assembly GCF_037356315.1 of Lithobates pipiens. Lineage (NCBI taxonomy): Eukaryota > Metazoa > Chordata > Amphibia > Anura > Ranidae > Lithobates > Lithobates pipiens. Next base: position 159,279,033 of record NW_027507686.1, read on the forward strand.
TATGCTTGGGTGCGTGCTAGCAGTGATTTGCAAGAAGTTGTTTCTTGCATGTGTATGGAATGAATCCGATATGAATCGGTCGACCAAACCGAATCTTGTATGAGCCGATCGCATGAAATTAATCTGACAAAACCCGTTTTAGAGTGTATGAATTTAATCTAATATATAAGAGACTGTGGAGAGTACGGGATGAACCCGGTGCGAATCAATTTGCCGCTGGGGCGACTGGAATTGAAACGGGTTGTAGCGTGTATGAAAATGAAACTGACACAAATCTTTGTAACTATATGTAACAAATCCTGATGGAACCGATCGTAAGATGTATGAAAGAAAACCAAGATGCATTGGATTGTGCGACTATCAGGGGAGTAGTAGTGAGGTGAAGGTTTTAACGAACGAATCGAGACCCTTGGCTGAAATTCGAAGCACGAAGGATCGACTTGGGGGAATGACAGGCAACATGCGAACGATACCTGTAATGCTGACATGACGGGTGCAATGTATTGTTGGTATGAGTGGATTAGACTCAAATGACAAGAGTGTGCAGTGAATGAGTGAAATGTTTGCTGTGACATAGGCTGATTGCGATAACCGACGTTTCAGACGAAAAGTGATGAGATGAACAGTGGAGCATGTAACGAAATGCGACCGAGCCAATTCTGAACAAAACAATTGGAGCACACCGGAACAAATCGGTGCCTCACGGATGCGACTGACTCGAATCGGGCACGGTATATGACGGTCAAATTAATGACATATGTGTTATGACAGAGGCATAAGTCGATCGTGCCGCGACTGCGACTGATGAGGAACCGGACCCTGGAGTATGCACTGAAACTAGGTTAAAGCACTGGGGCACACCGTAACGAATCGGTGCATTACGTATGCAACCGGATTCGAAACGGAGTGCGGTACATGGCGGCGAAATTATTTTGATTGCCATGACAGAGGCACGAATCGATCATGCCGCTGTTGCGACTGACCGTTAACCGTGTACGCTCTGGAGCATGTACTGAAATGTGGCTGAAATACCTGGGGCGCGCCGAGACGAATTAGCGCACGATGCGACTGGATTCGTATCGGAAGCGTGATACGTGACAGTGAACCGATTTCCCATGACAGAGACATGAATCAGAGAACCGAAACCTGCAACCAACAATGAATCCTGACTCTGGAGCATGTACTGAAATGAGGCCGTAACAACTGGGGCACATCGGAACGAATCGGTGCATCATAGATGCGACTAGATTCGAATCGGAGCGCGGTAGGTGACAGTGAAATGAGTGACAAAAGTTTGCCATGACAGAGGCCCGAACCGGTCGTGCCGCGATTGCGACTGACAACGAACGGGACTCTGGAGGATGTACTGAAATGAGGCCGAAATACCTGGGGCCGTCCGGACGAATCGATGCACGGGGATGCGACCGGATTCGAACTGAACGTACTATGTGACCATGAAATGTTTCCCATGATAGAACTGCGAATCGGAGAGGACGCAACCTGCGACCGTCAACGAACGGGCTCTAGAGCATGTACCGAAATGAGGCCAACGCAACTGGGACACGTCGATCAAACCTGTGCGTTTTGAGAAAAGCGACTGGTTTCGATTCGAACGTAATAGGTGAGGTGAAATGACTCCCATGACAGAGACCCGGGTCGTTTTAACAACGAGCGGGCTCTGGAGCATGTACCGAAATGAGGCCGAGCAAGTAGGGGCACACCAGAACGAACCGGCGCATTTATCGAATGCGACTGGATTCGAATCGGAGCGCCGTGCGTGACAGAAATGAGTGAAATGATGAAATGACCTACGTGAGCCAGCTATGGCAGAGGTACGAGAGTCGTTGTGCCATGAGACACGACTGGCAACGATTTTGACTGTGGAACACGGTAACGAGACTATAACAAGTACTAAAACAGTGCAGTTTTTCCTACCAGCAATATCTACCGAAATGACGCCCGTGAAATGAAGGGCACTGCGAAATTAGAGCGTATTGAGTGATAACAACCGGTATCATAACGAACGATTCGATATTTCAGGTTTTAACGACACTAAAAATAGTACAGGAAGGTCAATCGAGACCCTTACCTGCGGCAGACGAGCTGGCGACGTTGTACAGAGCCGGCGACGTTGTACAAAACGAACGGGAAAGAAAACCACGAGAGAGACGTTTTGTCCGAATGGAAACGAAACACGAGCCGTCGGCCTAGTGACGTAGTGCCGCGCAAAACGAACGGGAAAGAAAACCACGAGAGAGACGTTTTGTCCGAATGGAAACGAAACACGAGCCGTCGGCCTAGTGACGTAGTGCCGCGCACCGGAAACCGACAAAGACCACAGGCGAGCGGGCTGGTTAAATACCCTCCGGGCTCCTCCCATAAATTCAGGCCACCATACTGGCCTTCCTACATATATATATATATGTATATATATATATGTATATATATATATATATATATATATATATATATATATACATATATATATATATATATATATACATATATATATATATACATATATATATATATATATATATATATATATATATATATATATATATATATATATATATATATATGTATATATGTATATGTATATATGTATATATGTATATATATATATATATATATATATATATATATATATATATATATATATACACTATATTACCAAATGTATTGGGACCCCTGCCTTTACACGCATGTGAACTTTAATGGCATCTAAGTCTTAATCCATAAGGTTCAATATTGAGTTGGCCCACTATTAATAGCTATAATAACTTTTCTGGGAAGGCTGTTCACAAGGTTTAGGAGTGTGTCTATGGGAGTGTTTAACCATTCTTTATGGACCTTGCTTTTTGCACTGTTCCAAATTATTTGGTGGAGGGGGTGTTATGGTGTAGGGTTGTTTTTCAGGAGTTGGGCTTGGCCCCTTAGTTCCAGTGAAGGTAATTCTTAAGGTGTCAGCATATCAAGACATTTTGGATGATTTCATGCTACCAACTTTGTGAGATGGCCCCTTCCTGGTCCAACATGACTGCACACCAGTGCACAAACAAGGTCTATAAAGATATGGATGAATGAGTTTGAAGGAACTTGACTGGCCTGCACAGGGTATTAAACTCAACCTGATAGAACATCTTTGGGATAAATTAGAGCGGAGACTGCGAGCTAGGTCTTCTGGTCCACATCAGTGCCTGACTTCACAAATTCGCTTCTGGAAGAATGGTCAAATATTCCCATAGACATCCTCCTAGACCTTGTAGACAGCCTTCCCAGAAGAGTTGAAGCTGTTATAGCTGAAAAGGGTGGGCCAACTCAATACTGAACCCTACAGACTAGGGCTGGGATGCCATTAAAGTTTTTGTGCATGTAAAGGAAGGAGTCCCAATACTTTTGGTAATTATTATTAACCACTTGGGATCCGCGCTATTGCCAAATGACGGCATTAGCGCGGACCTACATTTCCGGGACTACGTCTATTGACGTCGTCCCGTGTACGAGCGGCCTGCGCGCCCCCTGAGGGGCGCGCGCGGCGCGCTCTGTGATCGGCGAGTCCATGAGACTCGCCTGATCACCGATCCGTGCAAGGGGTCGATCCCGACCCCTTATCACGTGATCAGCTGTCAGCCAATGACAGCTGATCATGTGATAGAACGGAGCCGGTAATCGGCTATTATTCCTCCTCGCGCTGACAGCGCGAGGAGAAAAAAAAAAAGCCGATCACCGGCGGCCGTGATCGGGACATCAGTCCCGATCACGGCCATCAATACAAGGGACCACCTGCCACCTGCCAGTGCCCACCTGCCTCCCGCAGTGCCATCCTGAAGTAAAAGTAAAAGTAAGTGCCCCCCGTCAGTGCCCATAGTGCCCACAGTGCCACCCACAGTGCCACCCACAGTGCCACCCACAGTGCCCACAATCTGCCTCAAAGGTGCTGCACCCCAGTGCCGCCCATCAGTGCCCAGCAGTGCCGCCCATCAGTGCCCAGCAGTGCCGCCCATCAGTGCCCAGCAGTGCCACCTATCAGAGCCACCTATCAGTGCCACCTATCAGTGCCCATCAGTCCCATCTATCTGTGGTACCTATCAGTGCCCATCCGTGCCACCCATCCGTGCCACTTATCCGTGCCACCCATCCGTGCCATCTTATCTGTGCCCATCTTTGCCCATCAGTGCCGCCTTATCTGTGCCCATCGGTGCCGCCTTATCTGTGCCTATTAGTGCCGCCTTAACTATGCCTATCAGTGCCCACCAGTGCAGCCTATCAGTGCCCACCAATGCAGCCTATCAGTGCCCACCAATGCAGCCCATCAGTGCCCACCAATGCAGCCTATCAGTGCCGCCTAATCAGCGCACTTCAATGAAGGAGAAAAATGACCCGTTTGCAAAATTTTATAACAAACTATTAAAACATGATTTTTTTTTTTTTGCATCTTTTTTTGTTTGTTTAGCAAAAAATAAAACTCCGAGCTGTAACTAAATACCACCAAAAGAAAGCTCTATTTGTGGGAAAAAAATGATAAAAATTTCATTTGGTTACAGTGTTGTATGCCCGCGCAATTGTCATTCAAAGTGCATCAGCGCTGAAAGCTGAAAATTGGTCTGGGACTGAGGGGGGTTTAAGTGCCCAGTAAGCAAGTGGTTAAACAGGATTTATATAGCGCCAACTGTTTAGGCAGCGCTTTAAAACCTGAGGGTAGACAGTGCAAATACAATACACTTTAATACAGTAGGAATCAGAGGGCCCTGTAACTATTCTTGTAGTTGAGATATTGTTATTTTCCTTGTAGTTGAACAATTGTTTTCATAGATTAATTGTGATGTACTCTACATTGACCTTTTGCATGAAGTTTTCAGCTATGTCACTGATATAATTAAGTGATGTAATGCTTAGGCCAAGCCTAATAGCTTCTCAAAAAGCCAGTAAATCTAGTTTACACACTGGTTTATACAAAGAAGCAAGACATAGTATTTACAGATAGACAAACACAAGATTCAAGAGCTCATAAAGTAGAATAAATTACAGATATTTATTTGTGAATGTAGATGATAACATTTTCCTACATGTAACAGTATTCTTTTTTCAAAGCTTAGAATGCTAAACATAGAATAAGATGCTATACATAGAATGATAACAAATATAAATGTCAAATACCTATATCAAGTTTTGCGCATGTCTCCATTTATTGTCAATTACAGTTGAATCAGTTTTTTTTCAAAAGAGAAGGTATACAATGTTTGCGTACAGTATATTTCTTTGATTTGGTATTATCATAACAAAAAGATAACACTTGTGAAAGTTTTTATTTTACATTTTTTTGTATGATAAATATGTAATATTGCATATAAATACTTCATTGTTACAGTTACAACCAATACATAGACCATTAGGCTCCTTTTCACACATTTGTCAAACCAATCTTAGCTGCTTTACTAGAAAAAAAAACTGTTGTTTGCAAAGCTAAATAGCTCAAACTCATATTTACTCACAAAATAGAATGATGTTGATTACTAAAAGAGTAGAGACTGTTAACTTGGCTTAGGGGATAAGGTGAGGCACTGTTTATTTCAATCATAGAATCATGTACAAGAAGAAATCGTGTTATTTTTGATGCTTGGACAGTTAAAGTGAATGCAGCTACACTTTATTCACCAAGATTAAAGGATATTTTAGACTCTAGTACCTGGTAGCAGAGCTTAAAATGATGAGGAAGGCCTCTCTTACACCTCAGATTTGGTGCCCCTGGTAGTGTGAACAGAAGGTGCAGGAGTGCAGAGTGACACAAGTGCCTGTAGGTCTTGCTAGCAGCAGAAGGGGTATCAATGCCAGGCAGAAGAGGTCGTCAGTAGACATCAGTGCAGCAGATGGGCTGGTAGGCAGCTGGAGGATGGCAGACTGAAGCAGGCTGCTACTGGTGACAGTGGGTGAGGTATGCGCTAGTAGCAGACTGTAGAACTGCAGGTACAGCAGGATAAGACAGGAAGCAGGGTCAGGCAAGCCGGGTGATACACTGGCAGGACAGATCAGGTACAGAGGAGCAGGCAATAGCGTGGTCTGGGTACAAGTTGGGTCAGGAGCCAATCAGTGCAAGAGAAAGCCAATGCAGCAGACAGAAGTGGAGATCAAGGATAAGCCATGGTCAGTGCACACAGAGTTCAGAGAGTGGTCAGACAAGCCAGGTCAGCAACAGGAATCAGGTTACAGGATAACAGGAACACAGGATGCAGGGAAGACTGAAAGACAAAGCAGCACTGATCCTGAGCATTGGCTGGGTTTAAATAGCATGTTTGGCACCAACATCTGTTACAGGTACACAGGTGCACGTGTGCTCATGCGCATATTTATTAGCCAGTGCCCAATTCTTGCAAGCATAAAAAGGAACATGTTTCAGCCTGTGTACAAAAGAAGAACTTCCCTTACCGCAGTATAATGTTTCACCTAGACGGGGAGAGATCTGAATGAAAATACCTGATGCTGGCCCCCCCCTTTTAGGAAACTCATAATACTCTAGGAGTGTAGTGTCCTTGTATAGGAAAATTATTATCTATAGTAAATATTTAAACATAATATGAATATTGATCAACAATAAAGTTTCCTTGTACGTTCTCAAAGTGGTGTTGGCAGAAGATATAACACTTTGTATTGTACACACAGACATTAAAACTGGCAGTTTTTGAAAAAGACTTCTACATAGAGATACAAATAAATAAAATAACCATATACTCAAGGCTGTCTTTAATGAGAAATAGTAGCAATATAAAAATAACAAAATAAACACAAAATCTATTTTCCCTTTATGATTCCTCAAAGCTTCTTACCCAGTTTCAGCTAAAGCAGGGGTCTCCGAACTCGCTAAACAAAGTGCCAGTTTACTGTCCCTCAGGCTTTAGGGGGGCTGAACTGTGGCCAGTGGGAGTAGAAAATGCCTTGGTGTCAGTGCCCCATCATTGGTGTTAATGGGAGGAATAGCACCCCAATGTTGATATCAATCAGAAGAATAGTACCCTATTGATGGTGTCAGTAGTAGGAATGGTGCTCCATCTTTGTTGTAAGTTGGTGGAATAGTAACTCAAGGGCCAGATAAAGGCAAACAAATGGCCACATTTGGTCCCTGGGCCATAGTTTGGAGACCACTGAATTATAGCATTGTTTCCAGTCTCTCTTTTGGTTCTTTGCTTCTAATGGTTTTTAGCACTCGCATTCTTTTAGTGATTTTCTAAACCCCCTTTCCATCTCAGGTTATTCCTATGTAAAGGACTTTTACTTTGATGATTGTTGTTTTCACAGTACAATTAATAAGACTATAAAGGAGGAATGTATAGTTGATACCAAATATCCTTTCAAGCACATTTATATGACACTTATTGTGCTATTTATCAACAGGTAATTTGTTAATGAAATTTGATAAATTTTCTCAAAATAAAAAAAACATGATTTTTTTTTTTTTTTTTTGCAAGTTTGGATAAGGGAAGTCAATAGAGCTTCTCTTCATTCACTGAGCTAAAGGAAAATCTCTTTGCAAAGTTAAAATTCCCCTGCAAAGTAGACGGCCCATTTGCCTTTAGTAAATCAACCCCTCTGAGGCCAGCCAATCAAATTATTGCCTCGCTCACACAACAATAATACTGCTACAACTACAATAAATACATCTACTCTGACACTTTATTTACATACCTCAAATACATATCTATCCATGTCTAATTACAGTATATGGTATAGGTTGAATCATTCATATTTTGTATTGGTCTATAACTGAAATATTACAAAGGGTGCATCCTGTATTAACTGATTATTTGTAAAGATAAAATGTTATGCAAGTTTAGAATAATTATAATGTAAAATTATCACTATTATATGTATAATACATGCATAATACATATAATCAGTTAAAAATGTATATCAGTATTATAAATTTGATCAACAACCATTATAGGATTTGCCCTTAGGTTTCTGTGCCAGTCAATGCATCCCTAAACACAAGCAATTGCATTGTGTTACAGATTGTTGTCAGACTTCCAATCTATGCTAAACTGATCTGTGCTAATCTACAATGTAGAGAATTACAGCAATTTTCTTTCCTGTCTAATCACTATTTCTCTCCGTTGAAATGGCCATAGATGGATTGGAATTTGGCCAGTTTAGCAGAGACCGGACAATATTTAATCAATCAATGCCCATTCCTGCTCGACAGAAGTTGATCTAACGGTCAACTTTTGTCAAATAGGACTTTTCGAAAATTACCAATTGATCAGGGGCTGCAGCCAATCTGCTACATTTGCTGATCATAATACCATAGCACAGAGGGGGAGAATGCCTCCACACACCTCGCTTGTGTGGACGGGGAATCTGTTTTTTTTTTTTTGATCAGCATGTTCACTCATCAGAAAAGTGATCCATCTACTGTCAGCCTTGGTTAGTAAGTTTTAACCTCCCTGGCAGTATGATTATTTCAGATTTTAGGTGCTGAAAGCGGTACCATTATTTTGCATGGAAATTTGGCGTTTTATATTGTAGGCCTGTAATTCTTAGGAATAACTCACTTAAATCTGTCCAAACCAGAGTCTAGTAGACATACCGGGTATGATAAAGTTTGATAGATTTCATAAATTATAATAAACAATTATAAATAATTATACCAAATAATAATATAATAATAATAAAAATGATTCAATAATGTAATCAAATCAAAAACACAGAAATGTGCTTAATCGCAGAATTGTCACTGTCATTACTTTTCAGTATTTGATGACGGATCTCCCCACAAATCGCTATCGCTCAATTCTGCGAGTGATTCTAATTTATTATCGCTGTTTTCTAGCTGGTCTAAAACCATTTTTGATGTAAAGGGACAGTTTTGGTTGCTATTGACTAGGGATGAGCTTCGTGTTCGAGTCGAACATACGTTCGACTCGAACATTGGCTGTTCGGCCGTTCGGCGAATTCCGAACGTTTGGGCCGTTCGCGTCAAAATTCGAGTGACGCGCGCGCGGACCACAATGCACTGCGGTGGCGCAGTGCATTGCTGCCCCATGATTGGCCAAGCATGCACTGTGACCCCGCATGCTTGGCCAATCGCAGCGCCGGCAGCGAGGAGAGCCATGATTGGCCACAGGCATCCTGCTCCGTCAAATGACGGAGTGATCACTTGGAAACAAACCGGCGTCATGTTATGACGCCTGTTCCTCCCTCCCCTCTCTGTACCGATCGGTACAGCGGAGGGGAAAGAGATCGGTGTCAGCAGCGATGTGGGCTGCATCTGCAGTGCCCACATCGCTGCTCACCGAATTTAACCCCTCAATTCCCTGCCAATACTCTGCAATACCAGTGCATACTCTGCAGTACCCTGCCATTACTGTGCAGTACCCCGCCATTACTCTGCAGTGCAGTACCCTGCCATTACTCTGCAGTGCAGTACCCTGCCATTACTCTGCAGTACCCCCCATTACTCTGCAGTAACCCCCATTACTCTGCAGTACCCCCCAATACTCTGCAGTACCCGCCATTACTCTGCAGTAGCCGCCATTACTCTGCAGTACCCCCAATACTCTGCAGTACCCTGCCATTACTCTGTAGTACCCCCCAATACTCTGCAGTACCCTGCTATTACTCTGTAGTACCCCGCCAATACCCCGCCAATACTCTGTAATACCCTGCCATAAATTGCCATAACCATAAAATTAAAATTAAAGCGCCCATGTCCCCATGTGCTCGCATGTGCCACACATGTGAGGTATCGCCGAGAATGTTAGAGCGAGAGCAATAATTCTAGTCCTAGACCTCCTCTGCAACTCAAAACATGTAACCAGTAAAAAAAAAATTAAAGCGTCGCCTATGGGGATTTTTTAAGTAGCGACGTTTGGCGCCATTCCACGGGCATGTGCAATTTTGAAGAGTGACATGTTTGATATCTATTTACTCAGCATAACTTCATCTTTCACTTTATGCAAACATTGGGCTAACAAGTGGTTAATAATAGAGCTTGCAGTCAGTAGTGTTAGGAGATAGTGCGTGCTGTCTGCGTGCTCTGTACCCAGTACATACCGCTATAATATAGGGCAGGCCCCTACTTTCAAACATCCAACTTACAAACATCTCCTACTTGCAAACGCAAGGAGACAGCAGCAAGTGAGATGAAAAAAGATGGACGACAAAACAAATTATACAGGGGTGATAACCCTTCCCTATGTTTTCCAAAAAGCTTAAAGATATTTTTTTGACTGGAGCTACACTTTAAAAATGTACCGGTTGAAAATGACAAACAGATTCAACTTAACACAACAAACCTACACAGTCCCTGTCTTGTTTGCACCGCCTGTATACTGCTGTTCTGAGTATATAGGGCCTGGGGGCCACACGCATTTCCTTTTTTTAATATGGGTACGGGGTTCCCCTTAATATGCGTACAAGACCCAAATAGGCTGGTAATGGGCAGGGAGGGCTACCCATGCCATGTTTCTCAATGATTTTCAACCATATTGCAGGAACCAGATATAACATTAAAACCGCAAGCAGTTTTAAATGGTGTTATTTCCGTTTAATGTCATTTTGTGCAGGGACTGTTCTAAACACGGGAAACACGTGGCACTTCACAGGCATACTACAGACACCCCCCAGGCACCATATTTAAAGGAATATTTCACTCTTTTTTTTTCACTTTAATCGTCATTAAAATCAGTGCTCCCGCCAAAACGGCAGTTTTTAAAACTTTTTTTTGCAGTGACCCATGTCCCCTGAGGCAGGAGGCAGGTCCCCAAACCCTTTTTAGGACACTATCTTGCATATTAGCCGTTAAAATGAGCACTTTCCAATTCGAACGTTCGAGTCCCATAGACTTCAATGGGGTTCTAACGTTCGTCCCGAACGCGGGGGTCGTTCGCAAGTTCTGGTGCGAACCGAACCGGGGGGTGTTCGGCTCATCCCTACTATGGACAATCTCCAGTTTCCAGGCATAAAGAACAGTTTTTATAATATAAAATGCATGCAGGACACTGGAGAAACAACTAGGGACAAAGGGGATGTGAAATAATTACATACAGCAATGTAATCTGTAAGATTACATTATACTGTATGTAATGGGTGTGTTTTACTTTTCAAATTTGGCGCCGTTCTCCATCCCCGTGCGTCGCAATGCTCGCAGGGAATGGAGCCCGGCGATGTGATGAATCGAGTGGAGGACGAGTGGAGGACGAGTCGCTCACAGTGCAGGGTGACATCGCTGGATCCAGGGGACAAGGTAAGTCAACTCATCCTGGATTCAGCGATGCGATCCCGATTCTGGCTCAGGGTTACCGCTTTTGGTTCTGAATTTTCACCCGGAGCCAGACTTGGGAATACCGCCAGGGGGGTTAATCATCACATAGTTACATAGTTACATAGTTAGTCAGGTTGAAAAAAGACACAAGTCCATCCAGTTCAACCACAAAAAAAAAAAAATAATAATAATAATAATGTCATACAATCCCATATATCCAATTCTATACCCACAGTTGATCCAGAGGAAGGCAAAAAATGCCAGCAGAGCATGATCCAATTTGCTAAAGCAGGGGAAAAAATTTCTCCAGTTCCCCGATATCCTTTTTGAGAACTGGTGGCCAAAACTGAACTGCATATTCCAGATGAGGTCTTACTAATGATTTGAACAGGGGCAAAATGATACCTCTCTCTCTGGAGTCCATACCTCTCTTAATACAAGAAAGGACTTTGCTTGCTTTGGAAACCGCAGCTTGGCATTGCATGCTATTATTTTTTTTGAAAATTTATTTTTATTGAACAGTTTTTAAACACATACAGAACATACAAAGGGTCCCAGAAACCCCAGTCCCCCCCCCCCGTGACTGGGATCGGCACCGAAAGTACCGATTGTATAACTTGCGTCACTCCCCTCCAGAACTCCTCAATCTGCGGACACTGCCAAAACACATGATCAAAGTCAGCTCGGTCGGCTGTACAACGCCAACACCCCCCGGCACCCGTACCATACTTTCTGGCCAATCTGGCTGGGGTGTAATATACTCTATGCAGGATTTTAAACTGGATAAGTCTGTCTCTAGCTGATGATCTACCAAAACCCCCAGAGCCTTCTCCACTATGGTTTCCCCCAGTTGTACTCCCCCTAGCATGTATGATGCATGCATATTCTTAGCCCCCAAGTGCATAACTTTACATTTCTCAACATTAAACCTCATCTGCCACATAGTCGCCCAATTAGACAGAGCATTGAGGTCGGCTTGTCACCTCATTAAGCTGGAAACAGTTGGGTCAGGGAACTGCCATCTAATATCTGGGAGCACTTTGACTGCTTTTATGTTAGACATTGTTGCATTACAACTTGTACAGGTTACTATCTTTATACTGTTGCTCTTGATGTAGACATTTAATGAGTTATGTTATAGTTACAATTTTCTTTGTTAATTTTAATGGTTTTTGTACTAAGGAGACCTGTAAAGTTCTGTATAGGACTATTGCATTCCCTTCAAAAGTCTTGTATTCAGTGGCGGCTGGTGCACAATATCTTTTTTGGGAGGGGGCATAAAAGCAACACCACCACCCTCCCTCCTGTGTGAGACAGACGGGAAGGCGATAACCCCTCCCCCCTCTTGGGAGATGGATGGGAAGGCAGTGATCCCCCCCCCCACTGGAGATGGAGAGGAAGGGGGCGATTGTTCCGTGGCCATTGCTTCTCCTCCTGGCCGAACAGAAAGTAAGTCATGAGACCCACTTCCTGATTGGCTGGGAGGAGAATCAGGAAGACAATAGAGAATATTAATTCGCTATTGTCACACAACTGGGTCGGCTCAGTGCTCAGTACCCTTTTTTGAAGCCAATTAGAGCCTCAGGCTCTAATCCTGTGCTTAAAAAAAAGAAAAACATTGAAATCCGTGCGTCCGGCAACCTGCATGTAGATTAGGGGCCGTGCACAGGGATTAGGGGGGCAGAGCCCCTGCGCCCCTTATGAGAGGGCCACCACTGCTTGTATTCATTGGATGACATCCATTATATGTGACATGTAAGCTGTGGCTAAATTTAATGGTAGATTACAGAATGAATCTAAAAATAGCTCGGATGGCAGAAATTTACTTAAGAATATACAAAGGAATTATTGCAATTGTGGGTTCTGAATAAATGAACAAGTGATAATTTATTAACAGCATGTAATAATTTATTCAAGACCTTTGAGTGTAGTAACTTCTCGATATATACACGTTATACATTTAAAATACATTACATGAACATATCTCTCTTCTGGCAGGCTTCATCTTCAACAGTCAAGAGACTGCTCTAATTCACAGCAGACTGCACATATTCCACTATTCCCCAGTTTTCTGAGGCTCACAGATCATTCTGTCTGTTCTTAAGAGCCATCAATATGTAATTCCTTAGGCAATAGTTTATTGAAAAAAAACAAAACAAAAAAAAAAAACAGAACTGGGTCCTAAAAGTTCTTTATATTAATCAGAATTACTTAGTTGTATCTTATTTAATTCAGTTTCATGTGTTCCAATATACAAACATATAATGAGAATGGTTATGCAAGAGAAAATGTCATACAGTAAATAAATGCATTCGGGAACTTGGTGGGCCATCGCTGCTTATATAGGAGATTAGTGGGTTGGAAAAATTGAACCAGTATGCTATAGCTCTTTGATGATATGGCAGATGTAAGCCAATGCCACGTCGCATTACCTACAGAAATTAACAGATAGCTCACAGGAAAATCACTGGACTTTAAAGGTACCTGCTGTTTAAAAATATATCTTTGGAGGGATAAAAAGGTTTTAAAAGAAATTAACCATTATTATTTTTGGCTATCACTGTGGAAAAGCCTAGGGCTGAAAAAAAAAAAAATCTCGGATAATTCTGAGATATCAGAATTCTAAAATAATTTCTTAAACTACTGAGATAATATCTTACAGCTGAATGAGATAATATTACATAAAATTCTGTTTAATAAAATTATGTAAAATATCTAAAATATTAACTCTGAGATAAGAGGCTGATTTACTAAAGGATTTGAGAATGTTCACACAAAAATAGTTTGACACCATGGGGTTGATTTACTAAAGGCAAATCCACTTTGCACTACAAGTACACTGAAAGTGCACTTGAAAGTGCATGTGCAGTGTACTTGGAAGTGCAGTTGCTGTAGATCTGAGGGGGACATGCAAGGAAAATAAAAAACGGCATTTTAGCTTGCACATGATTGGATGATAAAATCAGCAGAGCTTCCCCTCATTTCAGATCTTCCCCTCAGATCTACAGCCACTGCACTTGTAGTGCAGAGTGGATTGCCTTTAGTAAATCAACCCCTATGTTTACTTATTTCATCTGCAAATGTCTGAATAATTAAAGCAAATATTCACACAATATATGGTGAAAATCTTCTTAAAACCTTTAGTAATTCAGCCTTATTTTATCAAGAATATGATATAAAGAGGCTGATTTACTAAAGAATTTGAGAGTGTTCACACAATAAAATGTGTGACGATTCACTTCAGTTATTCAATTCCGGATTGCTTATTAAATGTGCACATGATTAGATAGTTGTGAATATTCTCAAATTCTTTAGTAAATTAGCTTAAAAATGCTAGAATGTTTATCTTAGAATTTTGACATAGTGAAACTTCATTTCTAAAGGAGAATATTCTTCCTTTATCACTCCAAGCACCCAACCATGCACAAAGTAAAGTAAATACACATTTTCTTTTCACATGATCAGATGATTGAATGCAGTTTAATTAAGCTACGTGAAGAATAAATAGCTTTAGTAAATCTACTTCTGCTTAAAAAATCTGCCATATTACATGACTTTTTACCTGACCCATGGCTCAAATGCCAGCGAATAACCAACATTTTCTCCTTTTATCCATTTAAGACATCTTTATGGTAATATGAACAAAAATGGGAATTATGAAAAATTAAACAATTATGAGTAGATACATGAAAATACAAGGTCTTGCTGATAACCAGCAGCACCTAAATTAAAAAACACCTACTCAATGGTGCCTAAAATATAGCTTTGTGGGAAAAGATTGAAAACATGCTTACCTTGGACCAAGCATCTGCCCACTTCCTGGAGGTATTGGTGGTATTGGTGACATCTTTGGGCATCACCATTACCTAGGAAAGTTGGGTGCTTGAACGCACCCCAGCAAGGCTTCACAAATACACACAGTGCCATTTTTATATGAAAAATAATATCTTTGTATCGCAGATTATAATGAGTAGTCCCTATTAACCAAAGTTGATAATGTTGATCCACGATATATTATTATTATTATACACGATTTATATAGCGCCAACAGTTTACGCAGCGCTTTACAATGTATGGGGGGGGGGGGGGACAGCACAATTACAGTACAGTTCAATACAAAAGGTACAGGAGGGCCCGGCTCGTAGAGCTTACATTCTAAAGGGAGGGGGTGGTGGTACAAAAGGTAATAGCTGCAGAGAATGATTTGATGGGGGTAATGGATATATGTTTATGCTCTTGTGTATGATCATATCTTGAGTATTCTAAATATATGATTTTATGTTATTTATTGAGCCAGAGAGGTGCTGTGTTTGTTTGTTTTTTATGGATGATTTTGTTTAATTTAATTTGATTTAATTTATGTAAGTCAATGTATACAATAGAGAGCTTCCTATCGGGTTGCCCACAATGATTTATATTTGTTATTGTATTTAAAAAAGAATGTTTGTTATTGTATTTAAAAAAATGTTTAACAGAAAAAAGAAAAATAATAAGCCATATTACTGCAGAAGAAATAAAGTGATAAATGAATAGCTTTCCCAGAAAACACAGTTTGACAAAATGTTCACTATACTGCCAATCATGTCATATTTATTTTAAATGCAGATTTTTTTAGTTTAAAACCGGCTTATCTCTTAACTGTCCCTATGTCAATAACTGTCTCTAAATCATAAGTACCTCCTAGCATCTGACCCTTGTACACCTGACCCTTTAACAATAAAACTAATCCTTAAAGGAGTTATAGTGTCAGAAGGTTTTTTAATCTTAATGCATTCTATGTATTAAGATAAAATGCCTTCTGTTTGTAGCAGCCTTCCCAGAACCCCCTAATACTTACCTGAGTCGCATCTCTGTCCAGTGATGTCCACAAGTCCCTCAGCCCTCTGGGACTCCCCCTTCTGATTGGCTGAGACACAGCAGCCGTGCCATTGGCTCCCACATTTGTCAATCAAAGTCAGTTAGCCAATCAGGAGAGAGAAAGGGGGCGGGGCTGAGCAGCAGCTTCGTGTCTGAATGGACACACAGAGCTGCAGCTCAGCTCGGGTGCCTTCATAGCAAGCTGCCTGCTGTGGGGGCACTCAACATGAGGGAGGGGTCAGGAGCAGCCAAGAGGGACCCGAGAAGAGAAGAATCCGGGCTGCTCTGTGCAAAACAACTGCACAGCGCAGGTAAGTATAACATGTTTGTTATTTTTTTTATTAACGACTTAAAGTGATTGTAAAGTCTCATTTAAAAAATTAAATAAAATAACAAACATGTTATACTTACCTCCTTTGTGCAGTGGTTTTGCAAAGGGCAGCCTGGATTCTCCTCTTCTTGGGTCCCTCTACACTGCTCTTGGGCCCTCGCCCCTGTCCAGTGGCCCCACAGCAAGCAACTTGTTATGGAGACACCCGAGCCGAGTCACAGCTCTGTGTGCCCTTTCAGACATGGAGCCCAGGACCCGCCCCCTCTCTCTACAGATTGACAGCCATTGGAGCCAATGATGCCGCTGCTGTGTCTCAGCCAATCAGGAGGAGAGCCCAGGATGGCTAAGACACTCATAGACATTGCTGGAGAGAGATGGGGCTCAGTTAAGTAATTAGGGGGTGCTGGGGAGGCTGCTACACAAAGAAGGTTTTTATCGTTATGCATAAAATAATGCATTCTGCCTTTACAACTCCTAATTCCCCCTACCAACACCTAATTACTAAACTATTATTAAAATCGGAACCCTTAACACTTACCCTTACCCATCTCTATGCTATAGCCCATAAAGCTTAATTTTCCAGAAACAGAGAACCATTTATTTTAATATACACCTCAAAAACAATGTAGGATATTAATATACTTTGTGTGCTCCAAATGGCCTTGCAAACCCATTTATCAATTTGTAAAAGTATCAGTGACATCATCACTATGCTGCACAAAGCATGTGCGGAGAGCAGAGCTGTCGGAGGGGCCCAATAGGCTCCACCCACTATAGGCTGCCTGCAGAAAACGACAGAAGGGGGCGGATACAGGACCACTTAACCAGCACAAGGAGAGAGGGAGTGTCAGTGACTTGGTTACAGGAAACTTCTGCCCAGAGGCCAAAATTTATGCTGTATTACTGTACACACCTGAAAGAAATACACAAATCAAACACGGATTCAAGTAAGAATACACATGACTCCTATCACGGGACAATAGTTCAGCTTTTACTCTCAACCTGACCTGTTATGTAAAGCGGTATTAAACACAAAGCCAAAAATGTGGTATTGCAGCTTACTAATCCTTTGGTGCAGTGGCTGCATTAGTGTTCTTTTTTTAGGTTTTTCCCCTCTGTCTTCACCTGGTTATCTGCTCAGTAACACACCTCCTATATTAGAGTGCCTACGCTCTGGATGAAGGAGAATAGGGGGCACCTTGTGCCCCCATGTACTGTCAGATTAAGACATACTAAAAAATTGAAGCAGAACTTCAGCTAACACTTTTTAAGCAGTCACAAAAAAAATGTTTTTTTCTTTTTGTGATAAAGGTTTTACATATATAATGAAAGCTGATCATTGTAAGCACTTTTGTCCCAATCCTGTAACTGCTGCAGACAGCTTTCATTGTTTAAAAACAGCAGATGTACTAGTCAGATCACCGGGTGAAACTTAGCAAAAAAAAAAGCCTAAAACAGAAAACGAATGCAGCCATAACATCTAAGAATTGGTAAGCTGCAATATAATAAATGTTTGAATTTGCGTTTAATAATGTTTTAACAACTAACCTCCTCCCTAACCCCCCCCCCCCCCCCCCCCCCGCTGATTATTTTTGTGTATGGGAACCCCCCTAGAGTGTTGGGAATATATCTGAGGGGGACTTTAAGGATTTTATTTGTTGGTTTTTCACTGTAAACTGGCAATAAGTATCTGTAGGTTATAAAAAAAAAACAATATGAACAGCATAGAAGATATTTGGAGCTCCTTAACTCCACACTTAAAAGTAAAAAAGTAGCAAAATATAAAAAAACATTCCAGTGTACGGCATATCTTTACCAGATTTTGCATATGTTTTGTAAAACTATAAAATGTTATTCAATTCTATCTCACAATATACCCATATATATATATATATATATATATATATATATATATATATATATATATATATATATATATATATATGTTGCCGATCTCACAATATACCCATATATATATATATATATATATATATATATATATATATATATATATATATGAATTATTTTGTTTAACCAATGTATTACAATGTCACTCTATAAAATACTAATGAAATAATCAATTTCAGACAGAGTGGTCTCGGTTTGGGCAGTACCATGGCACGTCTGGGTGGAATTGTGGCTCCTCTAGTGAAGATGCTGGGTGAATTCTATCCTTTCTTACCATTGGTCATATATGGAGGTGCACCAATTCTTTCTGGACTACTAGTATATTTCTTACCTGAAACAGTTAACAAACCACTGCCAGACACCATTGAAGAGGTGGAAGAAGGGTAAGTACAGTGTTAATGTTTTCACATACTATGAATTTAGGATTATTCTTTCCATAGCTATATTTAGTCCAAAAATCTGCAACACTGTGAATGGAAGATTATAGATTACCCAGAATTAGAGAGAAAACTCACAATGGTAAGGAAAAAGAACAATTAAATGTAAATGTAACTGAATAACATTTAATTTGCTTAAGCACTAGGAACCATAAGCAAAACCATTTTTATTTTTACTTTCAAAGAGTTTATTAAGGATTTTACAAAGTAATAATATAAGCATCAATACAAAAGTACCACCAACAGCAGAACAAAATAAAAAAACAAGTGCAATACGTAAAATATTAATACCCACATTATCGATCTCAGAAATAAAAGTAACAGCAGGTTATGCAGGGATCAATGTTCAATCACTTGAAGCACCAGGAAGACAATACATACCCAGTGAAGCCTACCCCAGGATCAAAATGCAGGGCTTGTCCGATGCTAGATTATTAGGCTCCCGGATATACAGTAGAAGGAAGATAGAGGAACAGATGAAGAACTGGAAAAGAAAAAGAATAAAGCAGGGGTGTAGAGGTCCTAATCAATGTCAGGGGGAATAAAGTATTCCCCAAATCAAAAAATAAAATATACTAACGCACCAGAGAGACAGGCATATAGGTTGCCCACGGCTCCCAGATCTGTTCAAATTTTTGGACTGTATCCTTCAAGATGCTAACAATATTCTCATGCAACATGGTCCAGGTGACTTATTTCCTAGCCTGTCCTAGGGATGCAGGAGGTTATTTCCAGGATTTAGCAAGAGTCATCTTGGCCCCTAACAAAATAAAGAAAATTAAACATTGCAAGCATTTAGGTAATCTAGGCACAGGGGCATTGAGAAGTGCTATACGTGGAGTCTTGGGGAACTGAATGTCCTGTTATTCTATGAATCAGGGCAAAAATGCCGTTCCAAAAGCTACGGATTCTAGGGCATTCCCACCAGATATGGCACATTGTCCCCAACATCTGACAGCATCAAAAACACAAAGGCGACACAGAAGGGTACATTTTGGCCAGCTGAGTTGGCACTAAGTACCAATGGGTGAGCACCTCTAAATTTCCCTCTATCAAGGCAATATTCAAAATATCCTTATATGACCTTAGGAAACAATTATGCCATAACTATGTGTCCCTTTCCTTGCCCAGATCAGTATCCCAGTTCATGTAAGGGAGTCTAGAAGGAGAGCCCAGTAGTAGCTCATAAACCAGGGAGATACACCCATACTGATCTGCATCCTGTCCACCATTTTTCATATGGAGTCACTTGATCATGGTCCAGCTTAACTGGAGGGATTGTAAAAAATGCAAAAAAAAAAAAACAGAAATGCTCCAACTGAGGCATTTCAAGAACCTCCGTACTATGATGGAGCGTAAAAGGTCCACTGTGGGTGATAAACTGCCCAATTCTGTACAGACCCTTGTCTAACCACCACTTAAAAGCCGTAATGTTCTGCCCTGGAGGGAAATCCGGGTTATTAAACAAATGAGCTTATGAGCAGAAAGGAGAGACCAAGTCACTGTTAGAGCAGAGCTTATCCCACAGCGCCACTGAATGGAAAAGAGTAGGATCCAGGAAGGGAGGCCAGAGCCTAGGGGGTCACCACAAAAGGTAGTCCAATATGAAGCCTGTAGTCACCATTCTCTCCATATGTATCCAGTCTGGTTTAGCATATCGAGAGTATACTACTAATCCCGATCGGAGATTCCGACAGAATGTGTCCGATCGGAGCGTTTTGTCGGATATTCCGACTGTGTGTGGTCTGCATCGGACTGTTTCCATCGGAATATCCGTCGGACCAAATTTTCCAACTTGCCGGAAATATATTCCGACAAAATGCTCCGATCGGACATACTCCAATCATGTGTAGAGAATTCCGATTGGACAAAGTGCCACGCATGCTCAGATCAAATTCCTACATCAAAGCTATTGGCTACTAGCCTAAACATAGTCCCGTCGTAACGAAATAACGTCATCACGTTCTGAACGATCGGATTTTCCGACAACTTCATCCGACCGTCTGTATGCAATAGTTTCGGACAAAATCCGTCGGACAAAATCCGTCGGACAAAATCCGTCGGACAAAATCCGACGGACAAAATCCGACAGATTTGGTTGTCGGAATCTCCGATCGCGTATACAAGGGCTTAGAGTTGTGTGAGGTGAGCCACCTGAAAGTACCTAAATAGGTCAGGCAACTCCAACCCTCCCTGAGGCTTTGATTAAAATAGAATTTTCAACCATTTTTATTTTTTAACCTCCCTGGCGGTATTAGTTCTGGTTTTAGGTGCTGAAAGCGGTACAATTATTTTGCATGAAAATTTGGCGTTTTTTATTGTAGTCCTGTAATTTTTAGGAATAACTCTCTTAAATCTGTTCAAACAAGAGTCTAACAGACATCCTGGGTATGATAAAGTTTATAATATAATAAATAATAATAAAAATTATTCAATAATGTAATCAAATCCAAAAACACTGAAATTTGCTCATTTGCAGAATTGTCGCTGTCATTAGATTTATTGTTTGATGACAAATTTCCCCACAAATCGCTATCGCTCAATTCTGCAAGTGATTATAATTTATTATCGCTGTTTTCTAGTTGGTCTAAAATCACTTTTGACATAAAGGGACACTTTTTGGTTGCTATGGACAATCTCCAAATTCCAGGCAGAAAAAACAGTATTTATAATATAAAAGTGCATGCAGGGCACTGCACAGACCACTAAGTACAAAGGGGGTTTGTAATTTTTTTATACAGTACTGTAATCTGTAAGATTACAGTACTGTGTGTGTTTTGTGTGTTTTTAATTTTTTTAATTTGGCGCCGATCTCCGCTCCCTTGCGCTGTAACGTCGCAAGGAACGGAGCTCTGCGGCATTCGGGCAATGTGTGAATCGAGCGGAGGACAGCTCGATCACACAGTGCGGAGGACATCGCTGGATCCAGGGGACAAGGTAAGTAACTTCTCCCTGTGTCCAGCGATGCGATCCCGAGTCTGGCTCGGGGTTACCGCTTATGGTACTGAAATCCCAACCCGAGTCAGACTCAGGATTACCGCTAGGGTGGTTAATAAAATACTTGTTTTCACATTTTTCATCATCTGTTATATCTTAGCCCTTGTACACACTGTCGGAGCTTCTGACGGAATGTGTCCGATCGGACCGTATTGTCAGATAATCCGACTGTGTGTGGTCTCCATCGGACTGTTTCTGTCGGAATATTATTATTATTTTACAGGATTTATATAGCGCCGACAGTTTACGCAGCGCTTTACAACATTGGGGTACACATTACAATACAATACAATTCAAGACAAGGGGAATCAGAGGGCCCTGCTCGTTAGAGCTTACAATCTAGGAGATATCCGACGGACCAAGTTTTCTAACTTGTCTATAAAATTTTCTGACAACATGCTCTGATCGGACATACTCCGATCATGTGTAGCCTACTCCGACGGACAAAGTGCCATGCATGCTCAGAATAAATTCCTAGACCAAAGCTATTGGCTACTAGTCTGAACGTAGTCCCGTCGTAACGAAATAACGTCATCACGTTATGTACAATCGGATTTTCCGACAACTTTGTCCGACCGTGTGTACGCAACAGTTTCGGACAAAATCCAACGGATTTGGTTGTCAGAATGTCCGACCATGTGTACAAGGGCTAAGTGTTGCTGATTTCCTGCACTTTCATTGCTATTATTTCCTGTATAGATGCATGCACTCTAATGATAGCTGCACTGTATTTCTCAGGGTGAATTGACGACAGAGAACCATGTCCTGCATTGCCGCTAGCAATAATCACATGAAAAACTTGGCAAGACAGTTGTACCCAAGTTGATTGAGCGATCTACTTGGGTACATTCCGCCTATTCATACATGGTTCAAATCTCGGCCAGTTCCTGCTGTGGTACTGGCTGCGATTTCAATGATTTATGGTCGGCTTAGGCTCTGAGCTAGACTTACAAAGCACATTTGCCTTTAGTAAATCCACCCCAATGTGTTTTCAAATGACCAGTTGTAGTCTCCATTAGAAGCCCTTGTGGCATTGTGATAATGCGGGAACATAACAGGAAGACGGGACAGGAAGTGCCTAAACAATGACATTCATGATAAGATCACCCAGTATTTTTTCATAAAAGCTGCAGATTTAAAATATAGAAATTACTTTTAAAATCACAGTGTTGCATGTTAAAGCTTGTATGAAATGTTAGCTATTGGGTTTACATATACTGTACTTTAAATGCCATGTAGCATCGGAAATAGATTCTTAAAAAATTATATGTTACCAGATTTAAAGGGACATAAAAAACACTTAGAACTGTAAATGGGTGGATCACATATTTCATATTATTTAAAATATCATGTTTTTGTTAATACAGGAAAAAATCCCCAGCGAAAAGGGAGAAAAAGGAGATTGTACCTTTACAGACAGTGAAACCCAACCCCGTGCGTGAGGTTGTATGACATCAGAAGTGGTATCAAAGTTTGACAACCTCCAGGAATGCCTTAATTTACTTACCCAAAGTCTTAGGTGGGTTCACAAGATGTAGTCAGCAACAGCAGCAAGAACACTGTAGGAAGACAGAGGAGCTACGTGAAGTAGCAGGTCACTATGTCATATGTCTCTACAGTCAATTCTTCCCTTCTGGAAGTGCGGTATAGGTACTGCATTTTGGAAAAATGTTGGTACCTCAACCAAGTCACCCTAAGCCTTTAATCAAACCTATACTTCCATGAACTATGTAAAGCTTGTTGTAGTAATAATGTTGTCACAGGTACAGAGCAACATCTCGCAGCAGGACATCGATCAACTGTCCTGGAATCCTCTTCATGTTGTTGAAATGCTTATAGTTCAATGATGATTGTCAAAAGCTTTCATGGGCTCAGGAAGAATATGTAGAGGCTCACAAGCCTGCTTGTTGGCCCACGGGCATGCAGCTGAGGCTACGACTAAGCTTGGAGCTTGGAGCAGCTGTATTAAATCCAATAGTAGTTGGTTCTACTAATATACACAGCAATGCCATAGTTTGTACATGTTACATGCAAAGAATGAAACATAAGGTATACTGCTTATCATGAGCTGTGTGAGGGTATGTAAGAAATATAATCCATGCATTGCACACATCACTGCTCACATCCAAAGCCGGCACTTTCTGAAGGATAAAAAGACTGGCATGCATGCTGTAGATGAGAATGTACAAAGAATCAGTTCCTTTTGTCAGCTCTTTATCCCTCTTCATTTTCTGTGCATTAAAACATTAAAACATCCCTGTATCTTTTATTTTTATTTTTTATAAATAAACATCCTTGTTATTAAATATTCGGGCATAAAAAAGAGAAACATAGGACTGCCCCATAGTGTTTATGATTAAAAACCTACTAAATGTATATAATTAATTAGATACATTAAAGATTGTGAAGCAGTGCACCAATGGCATTAGCATTAACTAGCAGTTTCAGCAATGCAATATGAAATGACAGAGACATTTTTCAACTTTATTTTTTTGTATGTCTGGTCAAATTCATTGCTCAATATTAATTTTCTCTGAGTGGATTCTGTTGGTATTTAATCTTTTAAAGCTTTTACACATGCATATCTAAAGGCTGTATAGCTAGCCCTGGGTGCAAAGTACATATATGTCATCTAAAAAGACAATAGACATCCAAAGAGCAACTCACAATTTAATGCTTACTAACACACCACTTGCCCTATGTACTCCTTGGAGATATTTGAGGTGAATTTAGTGTTACAAGGTGTCAATAAATGGTGTTTGTCTTTCCCAAAGAAATGTATGGTCTCATCAGAGGATTTTCTTATGCTGTGTCCAGACACAACAACCTAATTCAAATAGGAATTCTTATTCTTCAGTATCTTTTCTAAAATGCAGTAAAACCCAGCCAATCAGAATTAGAAAATAGATTCTTATTGGTTGCCATGGATTAAGTCTCTTAAGATTTAAACGTTTGCTTATTAGGGCTTTACGTGGACAGAGCTCACAATTTGCAATGAATTTATACTATAATGCCACATACACACGACCAGACTTTCCAGCAGAAAAGGTTCGATGGTCTTCCCGATGGAGTTCCGACAGAGTTCCGACTGAACAGTCTTGCCCACACACGAACAGACCAAAGTTTGTCTGTTTTAAATGTGATGACGTATGACGGGACTAGATAAGCAACTTCAATAGCCAGTAGCCAATAGCTGCCCTTGCATCGTATTTGGTCCATTGGACCAGCATACAGATGAACGGTTTTCCAGATAGAAATTGATTCCATCAGACAGATTTGAAACATGTTCTATTTCTAGGTCTGTTGGAATTTTGGAAGAAAAAAGTCAGATGAAGACCACACATGATCGTAATATCTGATGGAATGATTTCATCTGACCTTTTCTGCCAGAAAGTCCGATCGTGTATACGCGGCATAAATTGGCCTCTTTGAATAAATTGCAATGTATTGATTTGAATTTATGTTTTTTTGTATATAGTTTTATCAAGTTGAAAATAAGAACAAGTACTGACAGGATTACAACAAAAGAAGAATGTTAACAGTAGGGAAAACATTATCATCAGGAAGTACCATTTCCACATAAACTGTAACAAAAAGTCACTCTCCATTCAGTAAAGCAGAAAGCAAGAAGAGTATTCAGTATGGCAGCTCAAGCCCAAGTGGACTGTTGGCATTATGCGATATGGGTGGAAACAAGACCTGACTATACATTTAAATTATAGGAACAGTGTTTGGTGAGAGTTAAGAACATATGTAAGGGAGAAAAGAAAGGAAAATAAAAACAGAAAAAGAAGAGGATCAGGAGGGTTGGAAATGAACAAACTAGCCCTTTTGTGGGAAGTAGATGATGTAGGGGTAAGCAATTAACTGAACTTACTTTCTAATGTATATCAAAAGTATGGGGTAGAGCAGAGGTAGGTAACCTCGGCCCTTCAGCTGTTTTGAAACTACAAGTCCCATGACACATTGCAAGACACTGACAATTACAGACATGCTAGATGCAGAGCCATGATTTGTAGTTTCACCACAGATGGAGTGCCGAGGTTGCCTATCCCTGGGGTAGAGACAAACTCAAAGCACCAGGAAGATAATGGTCTATCCACAGGTTCCAGAATTTCCAGAAATTTGCCCAATGGAGTTATTGTGTTGTGCTGTAAGCTTTTCAAAAATGTGTGTGACAACAAGTTTGTGAATTGTGTGAAAGGGTGTGTTGGGATCTTCCAAGAATGTACAATTACCCTCTTGGTCACTAAAAGACATGTTGAAGTAATTTCAATTGGGTCGGCCAACATCTCTGCAGTTTCCATTTAAGTAGGGCATTAATGGGAAATGTAAACCTATAACAGTGTATGTTGACTCAACCTAAATCAAAAACATCTTACCTCCAGGCAGTTGTGCGCAATGGTACCTTTTGGCCACAAAATGTGCGCAATGGTACCTTCTGCTTGGTAACCTCTAAAGCAATCAAATCTGTAATCTGCACAGAGCTAGAGGTGAATATCTAGATCTGGTCCTAGTTGGCAGCAGCTACCACACCACCTAGGTATTCCTCCCATTTTGGGGTATAAGGGGGAAGAGATTATCTATGGATTGGGACCTAATGGGACCTGGTGAGTGGGGATTAATAGCACAAGTTTTATGAGGTAAATCAGGAACATTATGCCCTAGGCCATCCAAGTCGTGCTTACGAGAATCGTTTCATACCTGAAGGTGCCTTTAGTTTGGGTATACGTATTAAGTTTAAATTGATCCAATTATGAAATGCTTCAGGATTCACATATGTCAGTTCAAAGGTAGAGTTTGGATGAATTCTTTATGGGTTAATTTCTCTAGTTCCTACTAGTTAGTGGTTTTATATCATTAACTAACCACTGCCTTTTTTTGTCAGCACAATATTACATGATTGTATCTTTTTACATCATATTGAATATAATACATTTTATTGGCCTTTTAAAAAAACGTAGATTTCAGTGCATTTTAGCAGTATATCATAATCATAAAGCTTGTATCAAAATGATCTTGTAAACGGCTAAATTGACATTTCAAACTCAGAAACATCCACTCCATCTATAACTAAAGGAAGAATAATTATAGTCATATAACACCTGTCAGTATTATGCTCATATGCAACACGGTCAAACAGGTTTTAAAAGATCAATCAATAAAATATGTTTTGCTTAAAAATGTGTAAAAAGTTTGTAATAATGTAATATTAGACAGTAAAAAGAAGTCAACGGTATGTAACAGATGGCAAATTGACAGGCAAACATTTATCTTTATATCTTTAACTCTTAAATCTTGAAATTTTATTTTCATTTTTTTATTTCTTAGGGGTATAGCACACATTCACAAAACTTCATTAACATTAGTTAGTGATTTTTCTAGTTTAATGAAAAAATGCAATACTTTAGGCTTTATTCTGTGCGGGATTGACACCCCTTTACTATGCTGTGCAAGAATCAACATTGTAGCTCCACATGGACAAATAATAAGTTCTTGGGGAACAGACCAGGGCAGTGTGTGTTTTCCCTGAAATTACATCAGTGTGTTGTTTATAACTTGTTTATAACCTGTAAAGGTTGCCAAAGGAAAGGCAAAGGAAAGGGAACTGTTTTAGCTAATTCTATCACTGCCTACTTTTCAATATAGTAAGAAGTTTTATCTGAGTTCTGCCAAGATTGATAATATCTTGTAGGTTCCTGGCACACTCTGTGTTTAAACTTCATCCACCTACGATGCAGCTTCCATGTTGATCCCTACAGAAGGGTCATTGACTGAAATAAAAGTACTACTTGACAAAAGCAGCATGAATTCAAAAAGTAAAAGCAATTTCTGCACTGTCCTGATTTCCTTTAGAGCACTGTGATCTTGCATCACATGTGTAGATGCAAGAATGAAGTGGCAAATACAAGATGGGAGTACAAATATAAATGTTATTAAAACAGTTAGATCCCTTCCAAACAGCCAAAGCCAGATGGATCTTGTCATCTACAAGCAGTTTCCATGGAACTTGCATATACACATTGTAAAATGTATCTACTCCACCAACTATCCCCAGAGTTCAACTCTCATTCACATAATAAATGTAAAACCCTGAAGGAGGTGACACCCTCTATACTGTAATTCATACCTATTAGCTAAGTTTACATTTGGACTCCTACCTTGGCTTTAGTTTTTCATCTTTCCTCTTGTGGTTTCTATCCAAAGTGTTACTGTAAAAGTATGTGTAATCCACTGCCTAACACCTAACACATTTTAAGACATTCAACTCAACACAAACCGGGGGGGATGGGGGTCAACAATGAAACACCTGTCACAAACTGTAGGTGAAAAGTAATATATTGTTTAACCACTTGCTTACTGGGCACTTAAACCCCCTTCCTGCCCAGACCAATTTTCAGCTTTCAGCGTTGATGCACTTTGAATGACAATTGCGCGGGCATACAACACTGTACCCAAATGAAATTTTTATCATTTTTTTCCCACAAATAGAGCTTTCTTTTGGTGGTATTTAATTACAGCTGGGAGATTTATTTTTTGCTAAACAAACAAAAAAAGATGCAAAAAATAAATAAAAAAAAATCATGTTTAATAGTTTGTTATAAAATTTTGCAAACAGGTAATTTTTCTCCTTCATTGAAGTGCGCTGATGAGGCGGCACTGATAGGCTGCACTGGTGGGCACTGATAGGCTGCATTGGTGGGCACTGATAGGCTGCACTGGTGGGCACTGATAGGCATAGTTAAGGCGGCACTAATAGGCACAGATAAGGCGGCACCGATGGGCACAGATAAGGTGGCACTGATGGGCAAAGATGGGCACAGATAAGATGGCACAGATGGGTGGCACGGATGGGTGGCACGGATGGGTGGCACTAAGGGGCACTGATAGGTACCACTGATAGATGGGACTGATGGGCACTGATAGGTGGCACTGATAGGTGGCTCTGATAGGTGGCACTGCTGGGCACTGATGGGCGGCACTGATGGGCACTGGTAGATGACACTGATGGGCACGGATATGTGGCACTGGGGTGCAGCACCTTTGTTGAGGCAGATTGTGGGCACTGCTGGGTGGCACTGTGGGCACTGCTGGGTGGCACTATGGGCACTGACGGGGGGCACTTATTTTTTAATGAGGTGGCACTGGCAGGGGGAAGGTGGGCACTGGCAGGGGGCAGGTGGGCACTGGCAGGGCTGGCCGTGATCGGGACATCCGCCGGTGATCGGCTCTTTTTTTTTCTCCTTGCGCTGTCAGCGCGAGGAGGAATAATAGACGATTACCGGCTCCGTTGTATCACATGATCAGCTGTCATTGGCTGACAGCTGATCACGTGATAAGGGGTCGGGATCGACCCCTTGCTCGGATCGGTGATCAGGTGAGTCTCATAGACTCGCCGATCACAGAGCGCGCCGTCGCCGTGCGCGACCTAGTCCCGGCAAAGGAGGTCCGCGCTGTAGCCGTCATTCGGCTACAGCGCGGGTCTCAAGTGGTTAAAAAATTAACATGAACAGATTATTGCCTGACAAGAAAATATTATATAAATAATACAGCCTCTGCACAAAAGAGGAAAAAAAACATATAAAACCAAAGATAATATGTAAGCAATCATAAACTGGAAAAATATCTAGCCAGCAATCACATTGAATATTACCACATCCAGGGGATTAACAATAGTGTACCTCTCTTAGGCCCCCTTCTCTGAGCCTGTCCAAGTGTCTTTCCAGATGTCTCTCTGTCAGATGTGGTCAGATCTCCAATCAAGGTCTCCTTCTCTGGTCTTCAGTCAAGGTCTCTCCCAGTGTCCTATCTTATGCTATTCTTATACTTGTTCCTTTGCTATTATTGATGAATCTCTGATTTGTCCAAATGGCTCAATAATAACTTTCTCAAAGAAACGATTGGATTGAATTCAAGTCAACTTTAATGTGATGACTCTTGTTATTTATATCTACTTAGATCTCTTGTTGCTATTTGTAGTCACTGTGTCTAAAGCAAGTATACGTCTGGTAAGTCTGCCCTCACCCTAGACTTTTAAACATCAGCATACCAAAGCCATATTAACAAAAGGAGATGCAGTAACTGGCCACCACCTTATTCATCAGATATCATGACAAAAGGGGCAATGAATGAATGTTAAAGCCAGTTCTTGAGAGAACAATCTCGTAAATATGTGCTTGTGCCCATCTGTCATAATAATCAGATATAAATATAATAATGGCATACTTTTTCCTAGAAATACAGTAAATATTTTATTGGTCAATTACATTTCTTACAGGACCTCTGCCTGGTTAAAATAATGTCTGTAACCCCATATCCCTCTACTTCCTATGTGGTCACTGGGACAAAAAATGAATGGCATTATAAACATCTCTACTTGCAACTTGTGTTTTTTACATTCATTATTTCGTTTCATGGTGTCTTTTGTTGGACTGTATGCACACAGTAATTCTTCACATTTTTATGCAAGCAGTTGTTTTTAAAATTTTATCTTTTGAACATGAGGTATAGCAATGTACAGGTTAATGCATGACCTTGGTCTTTTGTCTAAGAATTTACACTTCCTCTGGAGAAACTACATATCCCACAATCCCTAATTTCTCAGTTTAGTGCTCTTCAGGTGAGAGATAGAAATTCATTAGATCTGACACAGACACAAACAGGCAGTGCAATTAAAGAGGTAGAAGAGAGGTAGAAGTGTGTGTATGATGCAACAGAGAGGAAAAGGGGAGGCATGGATTGGATGCTGCATGACCCATCACAAGAAGTTGCTTGTCCCTTTAGCAAACAGGGACAAGCTAGGTAAAAAAATACATGAGCATAGAGAGATGGATCAGCCATGACACTACAAACCTTAACAGCAACATGCAAGCACATTATTACAAGGTAAGACACACAAACAGCACAATGACTATAACTACACTAATCCCTAGTAAAAACAACCTTAACCAGTGTACAATGCCTTTAACTAAAGTTCTCTATGGGTAATATGGACAGTGCTAAAAGCATTTTCTTTATTAGAATGGGTAAAAGTAAAAACCTACATTTCTTATTGCTGTCTGCAACCCTGTTAGCCCTTGTACACACGGTCGGACATTCCGACGGAAAAAGTCCGATCGGATCGTGTTGGCGGATAATCCGACCGTGTGTGGGCTCCATCGGACTGTTTCCATTGGAATATCCGACCAACAAAGTTTTAAAGCTGGGCTATAAAATTTTCCAACAACATGATCCGATCGGACTTTGTCCGCTCATTTGTAGAGAATTTCGATCGGACAAAGTGCCACGCATGCTTAGATCAAATTCCTAGACCAAAGCTATTGGCTACTAGCCTAAACGTAGTCCCGTCGTAACGAAATAACGTCATCACGTTCTGAACGATCTGATTTTCTGACAACTTTGTCCGACCGTGTGTATGCAACACCAGTTTTGGACAAAATCCATCGGACAAAATCAGATGGATTTGGTTGTCGGAATGTCCGACCGTGTGTACAAGGGCTTAGGGAGATTTTTCTTACTTCCAGTGCACTCATAGGACCACAGACAGCAATAAAAACCTGATAGAGATTCCAAGGCTAAAAAAAAAAGTTTTACTGGAAGTTGGGCTTCCTATATTTTTTAAACGCTTGCCGACCAGCGCATGCCGATGTACGTTGGCAGAATGGCGCTGATAGGCAAAAGGGCGTACAGGTACGTCTCCTTTAAGGAGCGGTGTCGCGGGCACGCGCATGCCACAGTCTCCATGACTGTGAGTCCCACAGATTTGATGTCCGCCGGATTCCCGCAATCATGTCACCGAGAGGAAGAACGAGGAGGTGCTTTTGTAAACAAAGCATTTCCCCATTCTACCTAGTGACAGGACAGTAATCACAGCTCTCTCTCATCTAGAGCAGTGATCACTGTCCTGTGTGTTGAAGTCTAGCCCCCTCACATTTTGAATCACTCCCTAGGACTCACTTAACCCCTTCACTGCCCCCTAGTGGTTAACCCCTTCACTGCAAGTGTCATTTACACAGTAATCAACACATTTTTATAGCATCGATCTCTGTATAAATGACAATGGTCCCAAAATAGTGTCAAAAATTTCCAATGTGTCCACCATAATGTCGCAGTCCCAAAAAAAATAGCAGATCACTGCCATATGCCATAAAACTATCCTATATTTTGTAGACACTATAAATTTTGTGCAAACCAATCAATATACGCTTATTGCAATTTTGTTTACCAAAAATATGTGGAAGAATACATATCAGCCTAAACTGAAGAGAAAAATTGTTTTTTTTATATATTTTTGGGGATATTTATTATAGCAAAAATGAAAAAATATTGCATTTTTTAAAAATTGTTGCTCTTTTTTGTTTATAGCGCACAAAATGAAACCTGCAGAGGTGATCAAACACCACCAAAAGAAAGCT
Organism: Lithobates pipiens; assembly: GCF_037356315.1. Taxonomy (NCBI): domain Eukaryota; kingdom Metazoa; phylum Chordata; class Amphibia; order Anura; family Ranidae; genus Lithobates; species Lithobates pipiens. The sequence continues at coordinate 159,311,235 of NW_027507686.1, forward strand.
CTATTTATAGGGAAAAAAGGACGCCAATTTTGTTTGGGTACAATGTCGCTTGACCGCACAATTGTCAGTTAAAGCAATGCAGTGCCAAATCGCAAAAAGTGCTCTGGTCAGGAAGGGGGTAAAATCCTCCAGGGCTGAAGTGGTTAAACTGAGCATATTACAAGCTGTTTATAGCATATAAAGGAACCAGTGGATGAGCATATACAATGCTCTATTGTGCTATAGATGGATTATTCCGACAATGACAGCCACATAATGAGAATGGGACTGATTTTCTTTGGCTCAGATTTACAGAATGTATTTATGAATGCAGGATTATGGAAACATACAAATGAAAAGCTAAATATCTGACTTTGGGATGTGAAAAAAAATCATGATCCAGTTTCAGAACAGTTCTCTATTTGCTATTTTATGCTTAGTTCATTCTCAAAATACTAGTTTACTGTGCTTATAAAGAGAATAGTGATCTCAGATCCAAAATAATATTGCATAAAAGAGTTGAGCAGGTAAACATTACTGTTGTTATTAGTCAGCGCATTATACATGTGCCTATTGTGGACACAGAAGGAATACTATTATCAAAAGTATACTGATCTCCTTAAGAAAATGCTAGTTGACTGGCTGTAATGCTGTCCTCTAGGTCAATGTTTTCTGAGTCACTGACCCAGAACCAATATGCATATTTAGGCACCCTGCCCTAAGCAAGAGGGACTAATAAAATGAGTGTTTTGCTCTGCTGTAACCAGTCTCAGGTGGCTTTCTATAGGTGTTTCCTAAGCTCAGAGTTATTGTTGGCTTCTACCTGCTGCTGGGGAGTGTACCTGGCAAAAGTTTGGAAGGCTGCAATGAATGACCTGTGTTATGAATATTTGTATCTCTCTGACCAACCACTAGGAGGTATTTTGCACGCGATGTAGGCTGGATATACTGTACATATTCAGGAGAACATTTTGGTAGCTCTCTGGCCTTTCAGGCTCCAAGGTGTTGTTGCTGAGGTTCTTATCATCCAAGGTCTGCTGCCTGGGGAGGGTGTACTGAGTTACAAAGAAGCCCATACCTTGGACCTAAAGCTTCTTGCTAATTAATATGTAATTATGTAATCCTGCTGGAGGGTATATAGGGCGGAAATGGAACAGGAAGGTGATTACCTAGTCTGGAGCACTGATGAAACTTTGTCTGAAGTCTTCTAGCTCATCCATAGAATGTGAGTGCAGAAATTGCTTACAGCCAGTGGTCCAAAGAACATACTGTAGAATTGCTTGTTTGGCATAAAGATTTGCTATTTGTGTGACTGTAATTTTTTTTTTTTTGGAGTCAAAAAGTGACGGGTACCTATTTGTTCACAACCCCACTATAAGTCTAGGCCTCAATCCTGAGGTGAAATACCAACTCACCTGAGCTCTGGGTGTCCATAATAGCCTCCAGGGGGTAAGGGGGTGTTACACATATCATAAAGTTCAGAAAAAGTCCTTGTACTGGTTAGTTATAAACTGTGAAGCAAGAAAGTCTGCACAGCGGCTACATAACTAGCAATTGGCCTTGGCCAAGGTTGGTAGCACTTCCAGGAGGAGTATACAGGCCCCTAAACATCATGATGCTGTTGCAAATTCCTGTGTATTATGAAAGGTTTTAGACTGCTTCTCTGCTTGTAAGTGAAAATTAGTTAGGTCCTCATGTTTTTTTTCATCTACATAATTTGTAAAAAAAAATCTGGAATAGTTTAGTGTTTACATACAGTTCACCCACTCTTGGTCTATATAACTGAACTGCTAGAAGATTATGTTGTGACAGTTTGCTCCATTCTTATGCCCCGTACACACGGTCAAACTTTCCGACAGAAAATGTGCGATCAGATAAAGTTGCCGGAAAATCTTTTTCCATCAGAATTTCTGACACACAAAGTTTGAGAGCTGGATTTCAAATTTTCCGACAACAATATCGGATTGTGTAAATTCCAATCGTGTGGAGACAAGTCCGATGCACAAAATGCCACGCATGCTCAGAATAAATTACGAGACGGAAGCACTCGGAATGGTAAAACTAGCATTCGTAATGGATATAGCACATTCGTCACACTGCAATGTTAAAAATTGTTTAATGCGGCGCATTCTCTTTTTCTTTATAATGCTAGTAGAATGAAGTTGTTTTGCTGCTCATATTCACACAGACTTCTCACAAACTTTTTTCTTTATTTTTTTTTCATGAATTCATGAATATAATATTTTTCTTTGTCAGATCTCCTGAATAATTACTATAGTTTTATGTTTTAATATTTTGTGATTTTTTTTATTCAAAATCTCCATTTTTTTGGGTTATCTCCATAATTTTTTGTGGATTTTGTGTGTCAAGTTTCCACAACAGCATTATTATCTTGTATTTTGAAACCTCAAGGAGGTGGCACAGTGGTGTAGTGGTTAGCACTCTCACCTAGCAGTAAGAAGGGTCACTGGTTCAAATCCCAACCACGACACTACCTGCCTGGAGTTTGCATGTTCTCCCTGTGCCTGCGTGGGTTTCCTCCGGGTACTCCGGTTTCCTCCCACAATCCAAAGACATGCAGGTAGGTTAATTGGCTTCTGTTCAAAATTGCCCCTAGGATATGAATGGGGACCTTGGATTGTGGGCTCCTTGAGGGTAGGGACCAACATGAGTGTGCAATGTACAGGGATGGGGACAATTGTAGACACTCACTCAGGATGGACTGGTGTCTTTATTCAACCTTACTAACTATGAAACTATGAGGTTGGTTGGTGTCCCTTGTTAATTTCACATTGTATTTAGGAAATGTACCTGCCTACTCACAAATAAACTGTGCTTTTTGAAGTAAAACACATAGGCAAGTATTTCTGAAAAATAAATACACCCTTATTAGGGGGTCATAAGAAAATAAAGAGGAAGGCAACGCTGGAGAAACTGCTGAAATTGGCGAAGCCTTTGTACCCCAGGGAACACATCGACTATTTAATAGACATGTGCATTCGTTTTCGTCCGAATGCCTTTTTTGTCCGAATTTCAGGTATTTTTGTTATCGTTTTAACAAACGATAACGAAAGCACAGAGTCTGAAAAACGAAAGATCCGACATAAATAAATGCTTAATTTTCATTTTAGTTTTGACACAGTTCGATACAGATAGGAGATTCAACGTGACTTTGACAATAACAATCTGTGTCTATTGAACTTGTATCATAACAGTCCATTCACACAGGGGCAACACAACTTCCAGCACGACTTTGGGAGGCAAGGCAACTTGGACAGGAGTGTGAATCACAGGATGACTTACAACACGACTTTAATGTAAAAAAAAAACCGGCATGGGTTCCCCTTCAAGAGCATACCAGGCCCTTCAGGTCTGGTATGGATATTAAGGAAAACCCTGCGCCAAAAAAAAAAAATGGCGTGGGGGTCCCCCACAAAATCCATACCAGGCCCTTCAGGTCTGGCATGGATTTTAAGGGGAACCTCAGGGCCAAAAATAAATAAATGGCGTGGGGGTCCCCCTCCAAATCCATACCAGTCCCTTATCCGAGCACGCAACCTGGCAGGCCACAGGAAAAGAGGGGGGACGAGAGAGCGCCCCCCTCTGAACCGTACCAGGCCACATGCCCTCAACATTGGGAGGATGCTTTGGGGTCCCCCCTAAAGCACCTTATCCCCATGTTGATGAGGACAAGGGCCTCATCCCCACAACCATGGCCGGTGGTTGTGGGGGTCTGCGGGCGGGGGGCTTATCGGAATATGGAAGCCCCTTTAACAAGAGGACCCCCAGATCCCGGTCTCCCCCCCTGTGTGAAATGGTAAGGGGGTACAAAAGTGGTGGCCTGAGGAGTCCATATATAATGGAGTACAGTCTGGTCCAGAAGTCCAAGAGATCAGGAACAGCAACATAAGACATCTATGGTTCCAGGCTGTGGTCATATAACAGCCTGCATCTTTTGTCAGACCAGACTGAACCCAGGCAATCACACTCTTGTCTTCCTTAGACACTTCCCTACAGGCTCCCTTGCAGGCTGTGGCTCTGCTGTTGTAGTTGTGGCAGGAGGTGGAGGAGGAGGGCAATGGTCAACCTCCTGGCTGCCACTTGCCACAGCCTCCTCCCGGCTGAGGTATTCCTGTGTATGAAAATGGGACATAGTTTTAGTTTTTTGTTCATCAATCACACAATTTTGAGCTCATGACTGTTGCATATTGAATGTTATAAATAGAACAGACTATCATTCTGAGCCCAGCATTTTTCATTCTTGTCCCAATCATTTTTGGTCACTACTGTCTATTGATATGTAAACCACTTTGTTAAATTAGAACTTACTGATCAATAATAACATCTGTTTAACATCATTAAATTTACGACAATAAATATGTTGAACAATGCTCTACCTGACTCAAGCTGGGCTCCTCCACATGTTGCTGCCTGGAAGGCCCAGGTTGGACATGGGAAGCCTCAGCTGGGAGGGGGGGGGGGAAGAAGCCTTGAAGGAAGACTGGAGAGTGCTGGCCTGGGTTCCCTCTGGTCTGCCAAAAAATGGAGTCTGTCATAGTACCACAGCCTGGGTACATAAACGTCATCTGCAGCTCCTGATCTTCTGGAATTCTGGACCTTCTTGCGCTCTCTCAGATATGTACTCCTCATGATACCAATTTTGGCCTTCAAATATGTGATGTCTGCTGTGGGGATCATCTGCTTCACAAATTCAAGCAGTTTCTCCAGCGCTGCTTGCCTCTTTCTTAGTCTCTTATAAAAGGGGTGGTTCACCTGCCACAGGCAGGGCAGCTTCCTGAACATATCAATGAAGATGGGGATAAATTCCCTGTCTTTCAATGGATCCATATTCTCTGCAAGGCACAACACAAGACAAACCCTAATGTCAGGCTAAACTCTTCTAAGATTGTCCCAATATAAGCATCAATCTAGAAGCAGTATAGGCCAGTGATGTACCAAGTTAAAACTGTACCTTCGTTAGAACGATCAGTGCTTCCGCTACTCCTTCCTCCGCTCATAGATCGTACGTACAACGCACACGTGTTACGTATTATATACACTGTGCATGTGTGAAACTCCGTCCGCCCCTGATGTTTTTTCTAGTCTATTCCCCGCCCCTTCTCTTTTGGTGCAGTGGGGAGAGCACATGGCAGAGACACAGCAGGTGCATGCTAATTACAGCAACGAGGAGGATGAGGAAAGCCTGGAGCCAGAAAGGTCCCGATCTCGGAAGGAGATTTAAGGCCTCAAATATGTCCTTTGTAGAGATGTTGTAGATGGTGGACATATTGAAGAGGAACGACTATGATGGGAAGTATTGTCCTTACCCAAACCCAAATATGAGAAAGGCCAAGATCATGACTAAAGTTGTGAAGAGTCTTCAGAAGAATTTTGGGGTACAACGATTCAAGGATCAACTGAGGAAACACTGGTCAGACCTGAAACTGAGGGAGCATGATCAGTATAGAAAGATCAAGCGAGTTCTTCAAAAAGAATTTGTCATGTGTTCATATTATTATTACTTGAATACTGCTCCATGTGCTTTTCTTTAGTGTTGTACAGTTTAAAATGCCCACTTTCATGTTCATGGGTTCAATCGGTCATAGGAAACATCGTTCATTCGGCCACTAAAATACGATGTTTTGGGAAGTTGCAGTTAACTACATTTGTTCAGGCCTATTTCTAGTCAAAGAAGTTTGTTGTCTAGATGGGTTTGTAACTAGAATGAAATGCAAATTTGATTCAGTGTAAAGTAGAGGACACTCAGCAGCTGTTTACACATCTGGACTCAGGAGTACTAGTGTGGGACACCAGAACACCCTTTTTATTAGGGTGTCCCATACATGTGCTCCAGTGGATGCTATAGCAGTGTCCCCATCTGTGGAACTTGCACAAAACAGGTAAGTATTATAGCTTTAGAAAGTGTAAAAAATAATGTTATCAGCTTTGAACTCTGCCAAAAAAGACAATCAACACTTCCAAGCAATGTTTCATATTCCTATTTCTCCCCTCAAATATCGGTGTGCTAAATATAACTTTTTTATATTCTCATTGGGGGGGGGAAGACTCGGTTGTCTGAGGACACCAGGTACCCCACACCACCCAAAGAAGGGGAAATCCTAACAACGGAAGCAGAGGAGGAAAGGCTGTTGAAATTGGCGAAATTGTCACCACAACAGGTGAGTGTCTGAGACCCCGGCTTCAGGTAATAGATGTATGCCTGCATATTTATAATACATGGTGTGTTTTTTTGTTTATTTTTAGGTGATGTGGTTGTTGTAGAAGAAGAATGTCATTTTACCAGTGAAAGTGCCCAGATCCTCATCGGGGAGATAATGGGGTGCAATCGCGATTAGGGATGAGCCGAACACCCCCGGTTCGGTTCGCACCAGAACTTTCGAACGGACCGAAAATTTGTGTGAACTTTAGAACCCCATTGAAGTCTATAGGACTCGAACGTTCAAAATAAAAAGTGCTAATTTTAATGGCTAATATGCAAGATATTGTCCTAAACAGGGTTTGGGGACCCAACTAATGCCCCAGGGGACATGGGTCAATGCCAACATTTTTTTTTAAAACAGCTGTTTTTTGGGAGCACTGATTTTAATGACGATTAAAGTGAAAAAAAGTGAAATATTCCTTTAAATATCGTGCCTGGGGGTGTCTATAGTATGCCTGTGAAGTGGCACGTGTTTCCCGTGTTTAGAACAGTCCCTGCACAAAATGACATTTAACGGAAAAAAAATTATTTAAAACTGCTTGCGGTTTTAACCACTTAACAACCGCTCTATAGCCGAATGAAGGCTACAGGGCGGTTGTTTAACTCTGGGAGGCCGTCATATGACGTCCTCCCAGAATTCTGCTCTCGTGCGCCCCCTGGGGCGCGCACTCGAGAGCATCCATGACCGCCGGGTCCACAGATCACGGTAAACGGCGGCTCATCGCGTCCGTTTACCACGTGATCGCTCCGTCAAATGACGGAGTGATCACTTGTAAACAAACCGGCATCATGTTATGACGCCGGTTCCTCCCTCCCCCTCTCTGTACCGATCGGTACAGCGGAGGGGGAAGAGATCGGTGTCAGCAGCGCTGTGGGCTGCATCTGCAGATCCACATCGCTGCTCACCGAAAATTAACCCCATCATACTCTGCCATTACTCTGCAATACTCTGCTGCAATACTCTGCAATACTCTGCTGCAATACTCTGCTGCAATACTCTGCAATACCCTGCAACAACACTCTGCAATACCCTGCAACAACACTCTGCAATACCCTGCAACACTCTGCAATGCTCTGCAACACCCGCCAATACCCTGCAACACTCTGCAATGCTCTGCAACACCCGCCAATACCCTGCAACACTCTGCAATGCTCTGCAACACCCTGCAACACTCTGCAATGCTCTGCAACACCCGCCAATACCCTGCAACAATCTGCAATGCTCTGCAACACTCTGTAATGCTCTGCAACACCTGCCAATACCCTGCAACACTCTTCAATGCTCTGCAACACCCACCAATACCCTGCAATACCCTGCAACACCCTGCAATACCCTGCAACGCCCTGCAATACCCTGCAACACCCTGCAACACTGCAATACCCTGCAACACTCTGTAATGCTCTGCAACACCCGCAAATACCCTGCAACACCCGCAAATACCCTGCAACACTCTGCAATACCCTGCAACACTCTGCAATGCTCTGCAACACCTGCCAATACCCTGCAACACTCTGCAATGCTCTGCAACACCCACCAATACCCTGCAATGCTCTGCAACGCAATACTCTGCAACGCCATACTCTGAGATATCCAGTCATACTCGGAGATACCCAGTCATACTCAGAGATACCCAGTCATACTCGGAGATACCCAGCCATAGTCAGTGATACCCTGCAATACCCAGCCATAGACATCCCCCCCCTCCCACCGCCCTCCGGTGCTTCTACCGACTCGCCAATACGATCAAAGCCAGAATCTTTTTTTTATTTTTTATTTTTTTTCAGGCTTCCCAGCTTAGAGGTGAGATGCGGGGTCTTATTGACCCCATATCTCACTGTAAAGAGGACCTGTCATGCCATATTCCTATTACAAGGGATGTTTACATTCCTTGTAATAGGAATAAAAGTGATCAAAAAAATTATTTTTGGGGAAAAAAATGTCAAACTAAAATAAATAAAGTAAAATGAACAATACATTTTTTTTTTACAGCGCCCCTGTCCCCATGTGCTCGCATGCAGAAGCAAACGCATACGTAAGTCCCGCCCACATATGAAAACGGTGTTCAAACCACACATGTGAGGTATCGCTGCGAACGTTAGAGCGAGAGCAATAATTCTAGCCCTAGGCCTCCTCTGTAACTCAAAACATATAACCAGTAAAAAAAATTGAAACCATCGCCTATGGGGATTTTTAAGTAGCGACGTTTGGCGCCATTCCACGAGCGTGTGCAATTTTGAAGAGTGACATGTTAGGTATCTATTTACTCAGCGTAACTTCATCTTTCACATTATGCAAAAATTGGGCTAACTTTTCTGTGTTTTTTTTTTTTTAAGTACAAAACAGTTTTTTTTCCAAAAAAAGGCATTCGAAAAATCGCTGCGCAAATACCGTGCGAGATAAAAAGTTGCAACGACCACCATTGTATTCTCCAGAGTGTTTGCTAAAAAAACATATATAATGTTTTGGTATTCTATGTAATTTTCTAGCAAATAAATGATGATTTTTACATGTAGGAGAGAAATGTCAGAATTGTCCTGGGTGCTCCAGAACGCCTGATGGTGCTCCCTGCATGTTGGGCCTCTGAATGTGGCCACACTGTGAAAAAGTCTCACACATGTGGTATCGCCGTACTCGGGAGTAATAGCAGAATGTGTTTTGGGGTGTAATTTGTGGTATGCATATGCTGTGTGTGAGAAATGAACTGATAATATGACAATTTTGTGAAAAATAAAAAGTAAAAAACATCTTGATTTTGCAAAGAATTGTGGGAAAAAATGACAACTTAAAAAAACTCATCATGCTTCTTACTAAATACCTTGGAATGTCTTCTTTCCAAAAAGGGGTAATTTGGGGGGTATTTGTACTTTTCTGGCATGTTAGGGTCTCAAGAATTCAAATAGGCCGTCGGTACTTCAGGTGTGATCAATTTTCAGATATTGGCACCATAGCTTGTGGACTCTATAACTTTCACAAAGACCAAATAATATCCACCAATTTGTACTTATTTTTACCAAAGATATGCAGTAGTATAAATTTTGGCCAAAATTTATGAAGAAAAAATTACTAATCTGCTAAATTTTATAACAGAAACAAAGAAAAATTCATTTTTTTACAGAATTTTCTGTATTTTTTCTTTTATAGCACAAAAAATAAAAAACCCAGCGATGATTAAATACCACCAAAAGAAAGCTCTATTTGTGTGAAAAAAAGGACAAAAATTTCATATAGGTCCAGTGTTGCATGACTAAATAATTGTCATTCAAAATGTGAGAGCACTGAAAGCTGAAAATTGGTCTGGTTATTAAGGGTGTTTAAGTGCCCAGTGGTCAAGTGGTTAATGTCATGTCTGGTTCCGGCAATACGGATAAAAATCATTGAGAAAAAAATGGCATGGGTATCCCCCCTGCCCATTACCAGCCCCTTTGGGTCTTGTACGGATATTAAGGGGAACCCCATACCCAAATTAAAAAAAGGAAAGGCGTGGGGCCCCCAGGCCCTATATACACAGAACAGCAGTATAGAGGCGGTGCAAACAAGACAGGGAATGTGTAGGTTTATTGTGTTAAGTAGAATCTGTTTGTAATTTTGAACTGGGACATTTTTAAAGTGTAGCTCCAGTCAAAAAAAATCTATTTTTAAGCTTTTTGGAAAACATAGGGAAGGGTTATCACCCCTGTATAGTTTTTTTTTGCCATTCGTCTTTTTTCATCTCACTTCCTGTTGTCTCCTTCCGTTTGCAAGTAGGAGACATTTGTAAGTTGGATGTTTGAAAGTAGGGGCCTGCCCTATATGCTCTGCAGAAATGTGGGTCTAAGGTGTTGGTGTTTTGTCCACAACACTGTAAACCCTCAAAGTGACTCTTGGTGGGCGCTGGAGCACCCCGCTGTGAACGATTATATCAAGAATTGTAATTACATGCCATTGTTAAACAGTGGTAGAAAAATTGGGCCTTTGGTGGTTGTGGTGGTGGTGCTGGTGCCACAACACTATAAGTCCTCACAGTTACTCTCGGTGGGCTCAGGAACGGACCCTGCTGTGAAATATTATATCAAGAGTTGTAAATACAAGCCACCGTTAAACAGGGGCTGAAAAATTGGGCCTTGGGCACTGCTTGCTGGTGCCACAACACTGCAACCTCTCCCATATACTCTATTTGTAGTGTAGGAATGAGCCCTGCTGCAAAGCATTGCATCAAAAATTGTAATTACATGCCCCTGTTAAACAGGGGCTGAAAAATCAGGCCTTAGGCACTGGTGCTGGTGCCACGACACTGCAACCTCTCCCAGCTACTCTAGTTGGAGTGCAGGAATAAGCCTTGCTGCAAAGCATTGCATCATAAATTGTAATTACATGCCCCTGTTAAACAGGGGCTGAAAAATTGGGCCTTAGGCACTGGTGCTGGTGCCACGTCATTGCAACCTCTCCCATATACTCTAGTTGGAGTGCAGGAATGAGCCCTGCTGCAGAGCATTGCATCAAAAATTGTATTACATGCCCCTGTTAAACAGGGGCTGAAAAATTGGGCCTTGGGCACTGGTGCTGGTGCCACGACACTGCAACCTCTCCCATATACTCTAGTTGGAGTGCAGGAATGAGCCCTGCTGCAAGGCATTGCATCAAAAATTGTATTACATGCCCCTGTTAAACAGGGGCTGAAAAATTGGGCCTTGGGCACTGGTGCTGGTGCCACGACACTGCAACCTCTCCCATATACTCTAGTTGGAGTGCAGGAATGAGCCCTGCTGCAAGGCATTGCATCAAAAATTGCATTACATGCCCCTGTTGAACAGGGGCTGAAAAATTGGGCCTTAGGCCCTAGTGCCACGACAATGCAACCTCTCCCATATACTCTAGTTGGAGTGCAGGAATTAGCTCTGCTGCAAAGCATTGCATCAAAAATTGTAATTACATGCCCCTGTTAAACAGGGTCTGAAAAATTGGGCCTTAGGCCCTAGTGCCACGACAATGCAACCTCTCCCATATACTCTAGTTGGAGTGCAGGAATTAGCTCTGCTGCAAAGCATTGCATCAAAAATTGTAATTACATGCCCCTGTTAAACAGGGTCTGAAAAATTGGGCCTTAGGCCCTAGTGCCACGACAATGCAACCTCTCCCATATACTCTAGTTGGAGTGCAGGAATTAGCTCTGCTGCAAAGCATTGCATCAAAAATTGTAATTACATGCCCCTGTTAAACAGGGTCTGAAAAATTGGGCCTTAGGCACTGGTACTGGTGCCACGACACTGCAACCTCTCCCATATACTCTAGTTGGAGTGCAGAAATGAGCCCTGCTGCAAAGCATTGCATCCAAAATTGTAATTACATGCCCCTATTAAACAGGGGCTGAAAAATTGGGCTGGTGGCATCACCCAGAACCAAAAATGTTCTTCCAAGCTATCAGCAGGGTCAGCTATCAGCAGGGTCATTGAGGAGGAAGAGGATAGTCAGTCAACATAACAGGACAGTCACTCAGGATCAGCATAGGCAGTCTTGTAGGGATGTGACATTTCAAAAAATATTATTCGGTTACATCAGCTTCAGGTGCTTGGTAGCTGGTGGTGATCTAAGCATGATTCATCTTTATGAAAGTCAGTCGATCAACTGAGTCAGTGGACAGGCGCACCCTGTGATCGGTTACAAAGGCTCCAGCAGCACTGATGGTGCGTTCCGAAAGAACGCTGGATGCAGGACAGGCCAGTAGCTCAATTGCATACTGTGCAAGCTCTGGCCAGTGATCCATCCTCAAGACCCAGTAAGTCAGAGAATTTTCGGTGGGTAAGGTGTCCAAGTCTGACCTTGCCCCTAAGTATCCCTGCACCATGTAAATCAGATGCTGGCAATGGTTGCTGGAACCGATCATACCTTGGGGCTGCAGACTAAAAAATTGTCTGAACGCATCGGTCAGATGGCCACCTTCTCCACTGCTCCTTCTGTGACTGACCGAAGCCTCAGCAACATGTTGCCCAGGACCAGGAGTTTTTAATACTCCTACATATAAGGCGGTTCTTGGGCAGGTTTAACTCTTTTTGGAGCTCAGCCAGCTGAGCACTGGCATTAAATGATCAGCGGAAATGCACACAGACTTTCCTGGCCTGCCTCAGGACATCCTGTAAGCCCGGGTACCTGCCCAAGGACCGCTGCACCACCGGGTTAAGGACGTGAGCCACACAGGGCACATGGGTCAGTTTTCCCTGTCGGAGGGTGGAGAGCAGGTTGGTGCCATTGTTGCAAACCACCATTCCTGGCTTAAGCTGGCATGGCGTCAACCACCTCTCGGCCTGCCCCTGCAGAGCTGACAAAATATCTGCCCCAGTGTGGCTCCTGTCCCCCAATCAAACCAGTGCAAGCACGGCATGGCATCTTTTTGCCTGCGTACTTGCATAGCCCCTTGAACGCCTACAGAGCACCGCTAGTTCTGAGGACAAAGCACAGGAAGAGGCCATGAAGGAAGAAGAAGAGGAAGGGTGGAGGAGATAGGTGTGTCACAACCAGTAGTAGCATTTTGGAGGTGTGGTGGTGGAACAACCTCCAACACTACTGCACCCTGTCCTGCATCCTTCCCAGCTGCCAGAAGAGTGACCCAATGGGCCGTGAAGGATAGGTAACGTCCCTGTCCATGCCTGCTGGACCATGAGTCAGCGGTAATATGCACCTTACCACTGACCGCCCTGTCCAGCGAGGCCAAGACATTGCCTTCCACATGCCGGTAGAGACGGAATCGACTTCTATGTGAAAAAGTCTCGATTGGGAACCTGCCACTGAGGAACCTCACAGTCCACAAACTAATGGAAGGGGGCAGAGTCTACCAACTGAAAAGGCAGCAGTTGAAGTGCTAGCAATTTAGCCAAGCTAGCATTTAACCACTGGGCATGTGGATGGCTGGGAGTGAACTTCTTTCGGCAGTGCAGCAGCTGGGACAGGGAAATTTGCCTGGTACAATCGGACGTCGGTGTACCGATAGCAGATTGCCCGCAAGTTCTTGGCTGTGACACACCTAATTCTACACCTTCTTTCCTCTCAGTGCAGGTTTCAGAGAGGACTGAAGGTATAGTGGGGTTGGAGATCCCAGCTGATGATGAGCAAGGAGAAGTCTGCTTTGTTCCTTGGTGTGGGTCTTTTAGGTACGCTTGCCAGCAAACTGCTTGGCAGGTCGACCTATGTCTGGGAATGCATGTGGTGCCCAAGCGGCTGTTGTTTTTGCCATGCGAGATACACTTGAGACATATCTTGAAAACAGCAGTGATACAATCTGATGCACTCATCTCAAAAAAGGCCCACACCAAAGAACTTTTCAAATAACGTGCAGCGGCAGCTCTGCAGTGAGATGCAGTCGGTGTGTTGCCCTTAAGCTGGCCCCTGGAGGGCATCCTGCCTCATTGGAGATGTGCCTCCTCCTCTCTCCTATCAGGCACCCACGAGGAGTCAGTGACCTCATCATCCCCTCCCTCCTCATCACTGGAGCAAACCTGGCAGTATGCTGCAGCTGGGGGAACATGACTGTCAGGTTGCTGTCCTTCTTGGGCACCCCCTCTCTCTAGGCTCACATTACTGCCTTCCTCTAGCTGGGTATCATCATCAATCATCAGAGCCTTCAAAACGCTGGGCATCCTCCTGGAGCATGTACCCAACATTGTGCTCAAACAGTTTGGGGGACTCCTCAGGAGGACATGGTGGGGCTAGGGAAGGAGTGAACACCAGCAATTGGGATAGCTTTAAGTGCACACTGTGCAGAGTACACAGTACACCAACTGTAATTGCTGCAGCTGCCTTTGGTACAGGATCAGAAGAATACCAGCAATTGGGGTAGCTTTAGGTGCACACTGTGCAGAGTACACAGTACACCAACTGTAATTACTGCAGCTGCCTGCCTGTGGTATAGGATCAGAAGAACACCAGCAATTGGGGTAGCTTTAAGTGCACACTGTGCAGAGTACACAGTACACCTTCTGTAATTACTACAGCTGCCTGCGGTATAAGATCAGAAGAACACCAGCAATTGGGGTAGCTTTAAGTGCACACTGTGCAGAGTACACAGTACACCAACTGCGATTACTGCAGTTGCCTGTGGTATAGGATCAGCAGAACACCAGTAATTTGGGTAGCTTTAAGTGCACACTGTGCAGATGACACAATACACCAACTGTAATTACTACAGCCGCCTGCGGATAGGATCAGCAGAACACCAGCAATTGGGGTAGTTTTAGGTGCACACTGTGCAGATGACACAATACACCACCTGTAATTACTACAGCTGTCTGCGGATAGGATCAGTAGAACACCAGCAATTGGGGCAGCTTTAGGTGCACACTGTGCAGATGACACAATACACTAACTGTAATTACTACAGCTGCCTGCATACAGGATCAGCAGAACACCACCAATTGGGGTAGTTTTAAGTGCGCACTGTGCAAAGGATACAGTACACAGGAATGAATCTAGCTAAACTGAATACAGTATATATATATATATATATATATATATATATATACACAACACTAAGGATGGATATATATACACAATACACTGGCTGCAGCTAACTGACTAGCCTCCTGCCTGCTCTATATAACTCAAATGAAATGAAATCACACTGTCTATCTCTCTCTATCACCATGCCGAAACACACTACACAAGGCTGACTTCCAGGCGGCCTTATATAGTGTGGGGCATGTACTAAACCCCCTGAGCTATAGTTGGCCAAAGCCACCCTGGCTTTGGCCAATTACAGCTCGCTAGACAGATGGCACAGTGATTGGCCAAGCATGCGGGTGATAGTGCATGCTTGGCCAATCATCAGCTAGCAATGCACTGCAATGCCGCAATGAATTATGGGCTTTGACGCGCCACTCGAATTTGGCACGAACGACCCATAACGTTCGCAATTCGGGTTCGACTTGAACATGAAGCTCGTGCCTAATTGAGAGCATGACACTCTCATGGACCTTTTGGGAGAGGTAAAAAGTGGCACAAGAAGTCCAGTGGTTAAGAAATGACACCAAGGCTATTACCTGGTGGACCAAAACAGAGCAGATCCAAAAACAGCAGAAGGAGTTATGATCAACTTGGGTTTCATGGAAAGGGACAGAGCAAAGAAGGACCAAGATGGACTCTTGTGCAAGGAAAATGGAATATGTGTCCTACCTCAAACAGAGAACATTATCATGCAATTAGCCCATGGCCCAGGTCATGTAGGTCATGTCCTAAGGCACGGGGAAGACATTTTAAAAAGGCTGGATAGAAGCCTGCCCGGTGGCTAAAGCAAATGCCAAAACAACAGCAAAGAAGCTCCTTTCCAAAATAATATGCCGCTTTGGAGTCCCTGAAACCATAGAGAATGACAGAGGAACATATTTTAGACATTTGGGCAGATCATGCAAATTATATGCAAGGACTTGGCAAATGAGCAGGCCTTCCATGCCCCTATCATCCTCAGAGTTCAGGAAAGGTAGAACAATATGGTGAAATCATTAAAGACAGGTTATCTAAATTAATGCACGAATAGGGAAGACGGGTCCGTAAATAAACAATGGCCAGAACTGTTGCCTCTGGTTCTTTACAAAATCAGGATTACCCCTACTTATAGGTCAGAGAATTTGAGCCCTTATGAGATTTTGTTTGGGGGCCCACCTAAGACAGGGTTGTATTTTCTACAACAGACTACTGTAATCTATAATGATTCCGTTTTTTATGCAATTGTCTAATACAAGCAACTAACGATGCACGAGCTTGTTTTTGATTCAATTCCAGATCAAGTAACTGGAACACATGATTTACAACCAGGTGATTGGGTCCTAGTAAAAGAACATGTTTGGGACCAAAGTTTGAAGGACCCTTCCAAGTTCTCCTGACAACTGCTACAGTTGTAAAGTGAAGTGAATACATGCCGGCCATTGCAAGAAAGTACAGCTAATTTCAAAGATGAGTAAACTACTGTTATGCCTTAGCTTGATCTTAGCAGTCAAGGCTATAGAGAAAAATCAAATACTACAAAACAAAAGAAAAAACACCGCGCTAATTCAAACATAAACTAGTGAAAAGAAAAGTGAAAAAACTATAAAATATTCTGTGAGGAACACAGCCCAGCTGCTAGCATACAAACAAACCAAGTCCACATAACATAAATACAATAAATGCTGCGCTAAAAGGCACCTATTTGAATAGGTGAAAGAAATAAGTGATGTGTATAAATAACAATATGAACGAGTGAATACAAAAGTTCATGAAGTGTTTGAGATCAGTCCCAAAAAATTATTCACTCTGGTGCGTCTCAGGCTGAATTACAAGTCCGCAGATGACATTCAGGGTGAATTATCCTACCAAGTTCTCCGCCCTTGGCGACTCTTGGTACTCAATTGTAAGCAAGTAGAAGAAATAGGTACCCTTACCAGATGAGTTGGACACATCCACCTTATAGTAGTGTGTCTTGCGAGCTTATGGGGGAGGCTCCAGCCACTCACCCCAGTACAACGACCCGATATGTTGTCCTCTCAGGGTTCCTCGTGGTCTACAGATAGGAAAGGTGAGTGGGATTTCCGTGCCAAACGCTGCGATCAAACTTGATGCCAGATGTCCCGCAAAGGTTCACCATAAAGGAAATAGAGCATAAAATACGCTCCCCTCATGTCTTCAGACTTTTTTTGGGACTGTTCTCAAACACTTCATGAACTTTTGTATTCACTTGTTCATATTGTTATTTATACACATCACTTATTTCTTTCACCTATTCAAATAGGTGCCTTTTAGCGCAGCATTTGCTGTATTTATATAGAGAAAAATCACCTGTACAAATTACACATGCTAACAGGCATAAGGGGTCATTTGAGCAAGTGCTAGATATGTTCACAGACGGTTCAAAAAGGCACACATCATATTTTTTTCCCCATTAAACACCTGGAAAACTGTATCCTTATGAGCCAAGCCAGAAATTGGCCTTAACAAGGTCCCAGACGTTAATTCCATTCACCTTTATTTTGTGTTTAAGCAATACAAAGATGCCAAAAATGTCCAGAAATATCACAAATGTTCTGTTATTGTGAAAATACATTTTATGCTAATTATAACTTAAGGCATTTTGGAATATCCCCTTGTTTAGTAAGGGAAAAATGTATACAATGTAGCATTATGATAGAAAATGTGACAAACCCAGATTACACTTTGTTTAGAAATGTTACATTTTCATGGATTCAACAGATACTTTTGTCCTCATATGAATCATCTTTATAGGATTGCTAGCTTATTTGTTTTTTTTTAGGTGTGCTAAATGTGGAATACAAATGATTTCTACAATGCCACTGAGAACTGAGGAAGATGACCCCAAAGAAGAGATAGAGTGTTATTAGATAGTCAGATTAGCAGATTCATATGATGCTGAGGTAGATGATGCAAATGAGTAAATGAGTAAAGATATGTATACACATACACACTAAGAAAAGCTTTACTCCACTTAGATGTGAAGTAGTACTGTGGAGTGGACCCTCTGGTATCATACTAGGTAGGAAATATATGGTACTGACCCCTCCATAGGGGTCAAGAGGAGGGAAATGAGTAGAATTATAAGGGTTTGATAATGCTGAGTTTTTATATATATATATATATATATATATATATATATATATATATATATATATATATATATATATAGAGAGAGAGAGAGAGAGAGAGAGAGAGAGAGAGAGAGAGAGAGAGAGAGAGAGAGACTATCACTTTAAGAATTTATAATGCACTTGCTTGTTTTATTTTTTAGACGCAGAGTTTTCAGTCTATGATGACCTTCACTGCCGGATAAAAGCAACAGTCTCCCTTTTGCTCCATGAAATGGATTGTCTTATCTAGCTGGTCTGATCCAGTACTGTCATGACAGCGCCCATGTTTTTTTTTCACTTTCTATCAGTCACATGATGTAACCACCTACTTAACTGTTCCCTTGCTGATATGAATGCGGATTGGACTAAACTATATGGTTGATGTTTGTAAGTCAGAGACACTTCCTTCTTCATTCGGCCCGGTAGAGCTGGATATCGGTTTGTATGGTGTCTCTCTACTGCAGTGTATGAATAAAGCACATAATTTTCTTTTACAAAGATTTGGATCTACTATCTCATCTGAATGGTCTTGTTTGGAGACTCCCTATCCTTTAATCCCTTCCCATTTAACAGAGGCATTGAAGCAGAGGAAGACATATGTCAAGACATATGTCATACAAGATGGTTTTCAGTCCCCAGAAACGTTGAGAGTAGTACGTGGGTGGAAAGAGGCAGTTCCAGACACTGTCATTCTCAGTGACCCCAAGGTCTCTGCTTCTCATGCCTCTGCAAACTTGTAGTGCAGGGGCTACCTTATTCTTCAAAGGCTGCAAAAGGACTTGAGAATTTGTGGCAGCAAAGAGAAGGATCATTATTGGTTGGAAACCCTCCTTGACCACTGTTACAAGAGGAAAGTCTCAGAGCTCATCCTGCCTTCGCAGAGGGAGCACAGGATGATATATCTTGAGGACACCCTAAAGAGGAGTTTATGTAACACCTTTTCAGACTCTGGTGAGTTACAGTTTCATGGAAAAGGTCGTTTTGATGCTTCTGTGGTCAAAGGAGGAGTGGTGGAGAAGGGGGTCGGCCTAAATGATGCATTTAAAAAAAATAGTTCTCAGAGCCCAGGGCTGTGAGCTTGGTGGAAGATTATCTAGGGGCGAAAACATACATGGAGAGCTTTCCAGTAGGCCATCCACTGGGTTACTGGGTCATGAGAATCGACTACTGGCCAGAACTTGCCCAGTATGCAATTGAGCTGCTCGGTTGCCCTGCACCCAGCATGCTTTCGGAATGGGCATTCAGTGCTGCCAGGTTTTGTGACAGATAAAAGAGCATGTCTGTCCACAGACTCTGTTGACCGGTTGACATTTTTCAAAATGAATCAGCCCTGAATTAGCAGCAGCAATCCAGCCCCTGATGCCAATGTTGCTGATTAAGTGTTTTTGGGATCTTTAATCTCTGTAAGATTGTCTAGGCTGCCTAGCTTTGTGGGTGTTGATTTTATCTTGAAGTAATTTTTTGGTATAGGTTTCATGGGCACAATTAACACACAAGAACCAATTTTTCTACACCTGTTTGACCGAGGCATATCATTTAAATTTCTTACAGCAAGGCCAATTATTGCTTTTATCAAGAGCACCTCTATAGGATTGTGGTGTGAAGGCACCCTTAACACCCAAAGACCAATGTTTCCTGCAACTGTTTGACAGGGGCATCAAATTAAATTTTTTTACAGCAGGGCCAATCCTTGCTTTTTTACAGCAGGGCCAATCAAGAGTACATCTATAGGGTTACAGTGTGAAGGTAACACCAACACCCGAATACCAATTTTACCACACCTGTTACTTCTATCCAAAGTTAGCGAAAGAGAAAATAGAAAGAGACAAAAAATGTTAATCTTGGCCTGCGTGTATTATAATTTGGCTTCTTCACATAAAGCTAGCACAATGTGGTGCAAAACTTTGTTATTTCCATCCAAAAAATCTCTAATCTTGTTCTGAGTGCACTAAATTGTGGCTTCAACATACAGACTGCCTCCTCAAGCTGTTGTTTACTAAATAAAGAAAACTTGCAGGGTAAATCAATTTAAATTGCATTTTTTTTTTCTTTATAATTGTCAGTTTTGCTGCAGCAGGTTCTATACACAGTACACATGCACCACTTTACCGGTAGACTAAGGGGACCCCCCAAGGTACTATATTTAAAGGAATTTTTCATTTTTATTGTTTCCCTTTACGCATCATTAAAGTCAGTGCTCCTTTAAAAATAATTTTCTTTAAAAGTTTTTTTTGCATTGATATGTGTCCCCCATACCCCTTTTCTGGCCAATAACTTGCATATAAGCCTTCAAAATGGGGACTTTTGTCTTTTCAAGTTCGGGTGTTATAGACTTTAATGGGGTTTGCGGTTTGGTTCCAAACTTTTACAATGTTCGAGAGTTCTGGTGTGGACCGAACAGTGGGGTGTTCAGCCCATCTCTATTGCAGACTTATGTAAAATGTGCAAACTGTCTCTTTCAGCTAGTTAGCCCTAGGTCTTGGTGTGCTTTGTCTGTCATTGCATTTTGTGAGTTACACATACTTCCACTAGACAGCTTACTCAAGCATGGAATACAGTACATAGGTCTACGAAAGGAAAATCCAAGAGAGGCATGGTGATAAACAAGGGGCATCTGATATCCCTTTAAATAATAGCTTTGAACCTTTGGAACACAATTTTAAAGACAGCATAGGGGGAAAATATTTAAATTGGCACCTGTGAGAGATCTCAGATACCCCTGCTGAGCATATCCGCCAGACCTGTGTCTCCTGTCCTCCAAACGCACCCGCAGCCTGCAGACTCGCCATAACCATCCCTTAACCCCTCAATCATGAGACAAGCTCCACAGTTGTTGAGGGTTAAACATCCAGAGCATAAAACCCTTTATTACGTTTCAAACATACACTATAAACACAGTTAGGGACACGCCTCTTAGCCTTGTCATAGAGCGGGCAGGGGACAAGGAAGAACCAATGGAAACTCAACACTTGTATATTCAAACAACTACAGTTGAAACTCATGAAGGAATTATGATAAGCACGCAGGCCCTCCTTACACACCCCCTACTGGGATGAGTCTCCATTCCAGACTTTTTGTCTACATGCCATGACCCAACACAATTAAACACAGCAACAAGAGGGAGAGGTTGGTGGGGGAATAGGGATGCAGCATTACATTACATTATCTCAGTGCCATTTTGTCTCCAAGTCTCATAGCCCCATGCTTTGGGAATACCTCCATCTTGTAAATGTCTTTATCAGCTAAAAGTACATTGTGTGTGGAATAAAGGTATATATTTAGCCCAGCTGGGACAATAGGTTTAGGTAGCCAGGACGACTCCACAAGCCCAGCCAGAGATACAGATGCATTCACCTGGTTCCAATAAACTGCCGACTCTGGACACAAATGTCTGGAGGTGGCATCTTCTCCAGGTGATGGGAGACAGCAAATAGCCCTCCAAATATCATGTTCTCTGCTGGGCCATAATCTGTGGGTAGGAGGCCAGCCCACAACCCCTTCCAAAACACACAGTGACAGTGGGTTCTGTCATACACACACACACACAAACATAGACACTCAGATCCCCTCCTCTCTACATAAATACACTACACACACTTAATAGACAAATATCTTACAAACAGTCTGAAATATACACAGAATACAGAGATACAGCCTAGAACTGTTCACTGTTTACACAGACAGAGCCTTGATATGTACACTGTATATACAAATAGCCTGCATGTGTGTGTAGACTGTATATAGCTGCCTACTATGCTTGCTGCAGCTCCCACATCAGAACATCTGAGCAGAATAGAATTCAGGGGACGATTGTACACAGAGCCACCACAGTGCCATTACATGCCGTACAGAGTCACCCGTACAGAGTCAATCCATGTTGTACAGGGTCACCATATTCCATACAGAGTCATCACATGCCGTACAGTGCCACCACATGTCGTACAGTGTCACGACATGTCATACAGAGTCACCACATGCCGTACAGAGCCATCACATGCTGTACAGAGACATCACATCCCATACAGGGTCATCACATGCCGTACAGAGTCACCACATGCCATACAGAGTCATCACATGCTGTACAGTGCCACCACATGCCATACAGAGCCACTACATGCCGTACATTGTCCCCACATGCCGCAGAGTTTGACCACATGTTGTACAGAGCCACCACATGCCGTACAGTGTCACCACATACCGTACAGAGCCACACATGCTGTACAGTGCCACCACATGCTGTATAGTGTCACTATATGCTGTACAGAGTCATCACATTCCGTACTTTGTCACCACATACCGCACAGTTTGTCCACATGTTGTACAGAGACACCACATGCCGTACAATGTCACCACATACCGTACAGAGCCACACATGCTGTACAGTGCCACCACATGCTGTACAGTGTCACTATATGCCGTACAGAGTCATCACATGCCGTACAGTGTCACCACATGCCATACAGAGCCACACAAGCCGTACAGTGTCACCACATGCCTTACAGTGTCACCACATGCTGTACAGAGTCATCACATGCCGTACAGTGTCAACACATGCCATACAGTGTCACCACATGCTGTACAGAGCCACCACATTCTGTACAGCATCACCACATGCTGTACAGCACCACCACATCCCGTACAGCATCACCACGTGCTGTACAGTGCCATCGAATGCCGTTACAGAATCATCACATGCCATATAGAGTCATCACATGCCATACAGAGTCATCACATGCCATACAGTGCCACTGCATGCCTTACAGAGTCACCACATGCCGTACAGAGTCATCACATGCCATACAGAGTTACTACATGTCGTACAATGTAACCACATGCCATACAGAGTCAGCACATGCCGTACAGAGTCATCACATGCTGTACAGAGTCACCACACGCCGTACAGAGTCACAACATGCCTTACAGTGCCACCACATGCCGTACAGAGCCACCACATGCCATACAGTGTCACCACATACCGTACAGAATGTAATGACACTGCATATAATGACTCTGTACGGCTTGTGATGACTCTGTACAGCATGTGATGGCACTGTATGGCATGTGATGGCACTGTACAGCATGTGATGGCTCTGTACAGCATGTGATGGCACTGTATGGCATGTGATCCTGTAATACTCTCTTGACAATGAAGGAAACATTATTACTATAGGGTTACTAGGAAATACACCAATTATGGGGGAGCAATGCTCTGCCCATGTCTGAGGAGCTCTATGCTTCAGTATGAAAATACAAGTAGATGTGAATGGAAGGTTTCACTGTCTCATATAAAAATCCAGATAGTCAATAAAAGGATTCATTCACAATGTTAGCTCTGATTTTATTTCATTTTGCTATACCAGTAATGCATGGAATACCTGTGTGCGGTCACATTCATATGTGTATTCTGCTTTAAAATATATTGTTTTCATTCTGGTAGATAGTAATATGCAGGGCCGTCTTTAAGGCAGGGCAAAAGGGGCAGCTGCCCTGGGCCCTATCATTGTTGTGGGGCCCATCTATTGCTCTGCTTAATCAAAGCATTCCCAGAATCTCCAAATATTCACAAGCCCTAATCTTCTATATACTCTTTGGGACCAAACTAACAATCACACGAGCCTGGAAATCTCCCTTGATTTATTTCCATTTGGTCAAACAAAAAATATCCTGGATCATGTCCCTAGAAAAGATCTTCAGTATCATTCTTGACATTTCAGAGAAATTTTAACTGATATGGGAACCCTGGGCTCGATATGTCAGAATAACTCTATAACCCTAGCAGGGAGCAGCCTAAACTTGCCCCCCCCCCCCCCCCCCAGGCACCTGCACCATTAGCTCTCCGTGTGGGTTATTCTCTACCCCTCTACTACTTCTAATGCTCTTCACCCCTATCTGAACCTCTTTCCTATTTTCCACCTGACCTCACTTCGCCTCTTGTGCTAGCCAAACCAAATAGCCTTTACAGGCTAATGATCCAATTTAGTAACTACAGCTTTTGGTTCCTAATCATGGACCATGATCCTTGGGGCTTGTGGGCTCGTCCTCAGGGTCTAGAGGTTATGGGACTTTGGGACTGGGTCAACAAGACTGACTACCAACAACATGACTTGCTGGAGAAATCCTACCTAATCCTATGGAGCTTCAGGAATGATCCCTGCAGGTACTCAATGTAGGTGATGTCTGAACAACCTAACTTTCCCCTGGAGGGGGCCCTCCACATCACCTACCGAGATGTTTCTAGCACAGTTCTTACCTATGTTACATCGGTGGGCGAGTGCAAGGGCCACCTAGGGGCGATTCTTTGGTTCTGCTGTTTTTGCTCAGACGCTAACGTTACCAGTCTGACTGAGCCGAGCACTATTGCATCCTACCCCAATACACAGTTTGCTCCCATTTTGGGAGGGGAGCAAAATACCTGCTGCATGTTCGGGCGTCAGGCCCAAATCAATGTTTGACACATTTTGACTATGCATGCCTACCGCCATAATATCCAGGTACGACTGTATGACAGGAACTATTGCAGATTATGTTCATCTTTATACTTATACTTTGTATGCCCAAAACCTCAATAAAAATAATTTAATGCAAAAGTACTTCAAATTTTCATTTACTTTTAGGCTAGGTTCACACTATTGCGATGCGGGAACGCCGCGAATCCGCGGCGTTTTCCCGCATCGCTCACCTCCCGCCGGCAGTTCACACTGCCCTATGCGGACGGCTGGGGGTGTCAATGTTATGTTAATGACACCCCCAGATCCGTCGGCATATCGCAGTGCGATCTGCCGACTCGCACAGGAATCGGATCGCATGGTGTGAACCCCCATGCGATCCGATTCCGTTGCGGACCCAAAAAAGGGTCCTGTGCGAGTTTGCTGCGGGACAGCTGCGAGTTCAGCCATACTATCTGTATGGCTGAACTCGCAGTGCTACGGAGATCGGATGTGATTTGCTGTGCGAATCACATCCGGTTCTCCCCCCGCAGCGGTGTGAACCCAGCCTTAACATTCAATTTTGGAATAAGTGTAATTTCCTGAAAACCACATACAAGTTTGTTGGTTAAAAAAAAAAAAACTTTTATGCTGCTCCTCTGAATTTTATCATCATTGTGGTCGAAAGTGATGTCAATTTGACCCCACTGACAATTAGAAAATCAAACAAACAAACAAAAAAACAACTTTTTTGAATAAAATCGAGTAGTATAAAGCCAATTTTGCTCTTATCCCTTATATATAAAGCTTAAAAATGTACAGTATAGCTATAAAAATGTACGTTAAAAAAAACGATTTCACAGAATCTTTCTATTATCATCTCTAAATGAGTACACGAGAACACGTAAAAGCTTTCCCTTTGTTTCTGTTTTTTTTTTTCTTTTATCTTAATACCTAGTAAGTAATTAATTTTCATGGATAAAAAATTCCTATTCATGAATGTCAATGTGAATGACTTCTAAAAAGAACATGCTGTACTGCATTTTTCAAAGCAATGTAGAGATAAGACACAAGATAAGATATACATTCTCTCTGCACTGACTGAACCTCTTCAATAGAGATGAGAATGCTATAATTCTGTTTCTAGATTTGTTTATAACTGTGAGAAATTAGGCTTTCCATGGAAATGCAGAACAACAGGTGGTGGGACATCTGCCCACATTCAAGTTTGTCAACAAAACACCAAGGCTTGGCTGATGCCAGAGGCTAAAATATGTCAATTCTGTTGTTCCATAATGCTGTCATTTTTCACAGAAGGTAAAAAAATCTTTCCCATATTCAGTGCTTTGGACAATCAGATATGGCCATCCAGTGAAGCCTTAAACAACCTGATTATTGTCCAGTTTAATTAGAGATGTCAATGTTTTAGTTTTGAGGATGAGGCTCCTAAATTGAACCAATGTGTGGACAGCAGAGATGCTCATTAAATAAAGGGATGCTTAGAAGTGGATTCTTCCGGAAGGTCAGTATTTATTGATCATAAGAACAAGTTAAAACTTGTGCTTAAGGGGGGCGTGGCCTGGACATGGCCGAGTGAAGAAGTACTACTGCAGAGCTCCCGGCCTCGGACCCCCTTTCCTGGCTTATTTCACTCTGTTATCCGGTATGCTACCATCTAGAAGGCATAGAACCAGAGCTACAACACGGGGGACACCCACTGCCAGAAACTCAGGCCTTTTTAAACAAATACCAGGACCGACAACAGGAGCCAGGCCTGTGGCTCCGCGGGGGTCCGCGGGTCCCCGCATGTGGCGCTAATAGGAGAGCACTGAGTCCGGAGGCTATTTCTACCCCATCCAACTTACCAACACAGCCCGACCACAGCGAGAAATCTCCGCTCAACCCCCGGTGTGATATGTCCTCCTCGTCCGCGCCAGCAACCGCTGACATGGACTAGGATATTAGGGCCCTTCTCCAGGCCCTCCCGACCAGAATGGACATAGAGGCGCTGATCCTCTGCCTTGAGGAGACTCACTGTAGGGACATCCAAGAGATGAGAGGAGAGGTGTCCAACTTAGTGGAGCGTGTGACTACAGGGGAGGCCATTGAGGACCGGAACCGCCACAACAACTTGCGGCTCCAAGGCATCCCGGAGTCCACTGAGGCAGAAAATCTAGGAGAGGTGGTTCAAGGAATCTTCTGCATGGTCGTGGCGGACCCTGAGATGTCCTTTGAGTTGAACAGGGTCCACAGAACACTGGGCCCCAGATCAACGGACCTGAGCAGGCCTCGCGATGTGGTGTGTCGGTTTCACCGTTACACCCAGAAAGAATCTGTGCTGAAGAGAGCCTGGGAACACGTCGATGTGGGGGCTCACAGGTAAAGCGGTTACCAGATCTCTCCAGAGCAATGCTTAAGCGCAGAGAACTTCTACGTCCCTTGCTGGATCTCGTGCGACGGAGGGGCTATACCTATCGCTGGGGCTACCCCCTATCAGTATCTATACGGAAAGATACCTCCTCATTCGCACTACAGTCTCCCTAGGTACCTAGGAGAGGAACCGATCCCGATCCCTGACTGGCTCCAACTCTTGCCTCATCCGACGGGCAGATCGGGCTCCCTCATGTTTAACGGTCCACTGCCCCGCCGCCCGCAAAGAGCAGGGAGAAGATGGTGCTCAGCATCCAGAGAACTACACCGTGAGTAACATCCCGGCCTCTCATTTAGACTAGCTTCCACCCATCAGTCATTCTCTTCAACCCCCCACTCCTTACACCCCGGTTGAGACCTCCAGGTGGTGGACACCCTTTATAGTGGCGCCACATTCGTTTTGGCCTCCTACTGCTCCTTTTAATGGCCGCTGCCATGTTTCACTCTGTCTCGCACCGGCAGAGAAACCTACGTGTTTTCACCAGCGATGGAATGCGCTGCAGCTCTGGATGGGGGCGGGGGTGCAGTGGACCCTGTAGGTGAGCGAGACTGAACGGGGAGTGAGTGATGCTGACATTTAGGGGATGGTGGCTCAAACATTTATGCTGACCAGACGCTTCTCCTCGAACTGCCTCCGGGAGACTTATCCCCGAAATACCCCCGGAGGCTGGGATATGCGGCCATACTTTACAAGACTCCACCTCCCCCTCCTGGGGCTCGGTAGCTCAAAGGAGACGTAGCCCCAATCTACTCGCTTGACTGCCTCCTCCCCCGTGCACCCTGCTAAGACCCTACTTAGTATCGTGTTGTGACCTCACTTGGCAAGCTATAATGCTTACTCTGCTACGGATTGCCCCTCGCGGCTGCGAGAGGGTGAACTGGGACCCTAGACATCCGCAACTTCTTGGAAAAGATCTGAGGACCTGCCTCCCCAATGGGAGGGAGTCTGCCATCCCTACAGGTGTTTTTTTTTTTGGGGGGGTTTGGTACATGATGCATAATAAGTGAAATTTCATTTATTGCTTACTCCTGATTAAATGCTACCGTCATGGTGCTATCCAGCTCACGTCATCAATGAGTGGTGGAGATGACACTCGGGCTTCAG
This sequence comes from Lithobates pipiens, assembly GCF_037356315.1. Lineage (NCBI taxonomy): Eukaryota > Metazoa > Chordata > Amphibia > Anura > Ranidae > Lithobates > Lithobates pipiens. The sequence goes on from NW_027507686.1 coordinate 159,338,974, forward strand.
AATGTGGGCTATAGAGCTTCATCAGATGGATGTGTTATTTCTGTCTCTTAGGTTGAGCCCCCTACAGCACTAGCAGACCTTTGTGCACCAAGAACTAGCAGTGGTGGACTCTACATTTGCCCTCCCAAGTCTGGCTGTATCCCTTATCACAGGCCACGTCTTGTCAGTGATGGGGAAATGCTCCTGTACACCTTTCCGGGGGGTTGAGAATGTGTATTTTATGCTGGTGGGTGGGATGCTGTGTTATAGGTAGTGCACTTGTTTCAATTCGTATACTGTGACTTCTCTTTTTGCTTTGTTACATAGGTCTCTCCACCCAAAGTTAATTCTGTGGCTGCGTGGGGAGATCTATTGAACAGGACCGCCTTGGGTTTTATGCTTTACAAGGATTACGTTTTTTGTCTGGTTACATGTTCTTTTGAAATTGCTTACCGACATAGAAAATTTTATTTATGTCTGCCGGGGGTGGGGAAGGTGGTTCAGGAGTTCATTCTCCGACCTGTCTGTCCACTGACCCACCTAGGACCGCACTATAAGTCCAGTATATTGCTGGTGAGCATTTTAGCTAATTTTTGCTATTATAGTCCCCTCTCGTCACACTTTGAGTGTTGACAACCTCACATCTTAGTTTTCATTGGGTTGTGAGGCCCAGCTTTTTCCTTCCCACCCCCCACATCCCCTCTCTTCCCCTCCTTTCTCCTTGCCCTTCCTGGGCAGTTCCCTACATCTTCCTTCATCCCACTGCCCCTAACACCTTAATAGCCCCTCCTCCTCTCCCACCTGAGACACGATGGTAGACTCGATTAAGGTGACCTCTATAAATGCCAAGGGCCTGAACTCTCCTGAAAAAAGGAGGATTCTTCTACAAGAGCTGAAAAAAAAACACGCACCAACATAGCCTTTATACAAGAAACACACTTTAAAACAGATAAACTCCCTTTTCTACAATCCAGATCCTTTTTCCAGGTCTACCACTCTACTAACCCTTCCTCTAAGACCAAAGGGGTATCCAATCTGATCTCTAGCAAACTCCCATGGCTTCATCTGGACTCTCATGTGGACCTTGAGGGGCGCTACCTTTTCATGAAGGCCCGTATTGGAGAGATCCCTTTCACATTTGCAATGATTTATGCACCTAACGACCACCAGGACAGATTCCTTCGCACTACACTAGACATATTGACGGAATACAGAGAGGGTCGATTAATACTAGGGGGAGACTTCAATGTCCCGTTATTGCCCTCCTCGGACACTTCCTGGGGCAGTTCCTCGATCCCTACAACAATCAGGTGGCGAGTAACGAAGTCTTTCTTAAAAACCCAGTTAGTGGACATTTGGTGTCGCCAACATTCCGGAGAAAGGGACTACACCTTTTACTCCCCCCCACACAAATTATATTCTAGAATTGACTTTTTCTTGATACCGCATGACATTTAGTGAGCTCCTCCTCCATTTTTCATATTACATGGTCGGACCATGCACCTACCTATACCCTATCTAAAAAACCCTCACCAGGTCACTGTTCTGGTGCCTAAATGAGAGCCTCCTTCAGATACCAGAAGTACTGGCAGATGTGACCAAGGAGTTAGACTTCTACTTCCAAGAAAATGCTACACAGGGTTTGCGATCCGGGCATTGTATGGGAGGCGCACAAGTCTGTACTTCGCGGTGTCCTCATTAAACATGGGGCACATATCAAAAGATCACAGAATGAACAACTTGTTAAACTTCTCAATGACCTGGCTTCGATAGAAGCGAAACACAAGCACGCCCCTTCACAGCCCTTGGAGTCCGAACTAGGGACCTTATGAGAACAGATAACAGACCTGCTTCATTATAAAGCTAAAGCGGCATTGCAATTCTGCCGTAGGGTGTCTTACGAGTCGGGCGACAAATGTGGGAAAAATTTAGCCAGGTCAGGAGAGAAATTAAGTCTAACTCCTATATACCGCATGTAGTAGACCCAAATGGTCGAAAGGCCTCGACACCAACCCAGATAGCCAAAAGATTTGGCGATTTTTACTCCGACCTTTACAATCTACCTAACTCTGGCTCTAAACAGGAGTACATCAACACATATATCACGAACTCAGGCCTCCTGACTCTCACACCAGAGACTCAAAAATGTCTAGATGACCCGATTACCTTAGAAGAGGTCCAGACGGCCATAAATTCATTAAAATTAGGTAAAGCCCCAGGCCCTGATGGATACATGGCCCAATACTACAAGACCTTCCTTCCCATACTTGGGCCATGCTTATTGACACTCTTCAATGCTCTGGGCTCTAATGGGGAGTTCCCCAGGGACACCCTTGGAGCCCACATCTCGTTGATCCACAAAGAGGGTAAGGACCCGGGTTTATGTCGGAGTTACAGGCCTATCTCCATCCTAAATTTAGATTTAAAATTATTCTCCAAAATCCTGGCCACAAGACTAGCACAACATCTCCAATCCCTTATACACATGGACCAAGTGGGCTTCATCCCCACAAGGGAGGCAAGAGCCAATACCATTAAGGTACTGAATCTGGTGAACAAAGTAAAGTCCTATAGGACCCCTTGTATTTTTGTGAGTACTGACGCTGAAAAGGCCTTTGACCAAGTAAACTGGAGCTTCATGTTCTCGGTCCTCCATCATATAGGCGTGGGGGAGCGGATGATGAGCTGGATAGGCAAAATTTATTCCTACCCTTCAGCACAAGTTAAGTCGAATGGAGTGCTCTCTTCTCCCTTCATCATTGGAAATGGAACCAGGCAGGGTTGCCCCCTTTCTCCCATCCTGTTTGTGCTGTCCTTAGAACCCTCTACGATCAGGCAAAACCCAGATATATCTGGTCTCCAAATGGGTAACATGAACTGCAAAATATCTGCCTACGTGGATGATATGCTGTTCTCTTTGACGAACCCCAGAATTTCGTTACCGAACCTGCTCCAAGAGTTTAAAACATACGGAACGCTCTCACAATTGAAAATAAACTTTTCCAAATCAGAGGCTATGGGGTTTGCAGTCCCCGCACAAACCCTGCTAGATTTACAGTCCAACTTTCGGTTTAAATGGACTGACAAGGCCCTTAAGTACCCGGGCACCTACATTCCTCCAGACATCTCATGCACATTTATGCTGAACTTCCCCCCCCCCCTCCTAATTATGCAACCTACTCCACAAATGGCTCTCAGGCTTCCACTTCTGGTTCGGAAGATGTAATCTAATTAACCACTTTGCACCCAGGCCAATTCTGACATTTCTCTCCTACATGTAAAATTCATAATTTTTTTGCTAGAAAATTACATAGAACCCACAAACATTATATATGTTTTTTTAGCAAAGACCCTAGAGAATACAATGGCGGTCATTGCAACTTTTTATCTCGCATGGTATTTGAGCAGCAATTTTTCGAACACGTTTTTTTTCAGAAAAAAAAACAGTTTCATGCTTTAAAAAAAAAAAAAACAGTAAAGTTAGCCCAATATTTTTGCATAATGTGAAAGAGGAAGATACGCCGAGTATATAGATACCCAACATGTCACTCTTCAAAATTGCACACACTCGTGGAATGGCGCCAATCGTTGGTATTTAAAAATCCCCATAGGCGACGCTTTAAATTTTTTTACTGGTTACATGTTTTGGGTTACAGAGGAGGTCTAGAGCTAGAATTATTGCTCTCCCTCTAACGTTCGCGGCGATACCTCACATGTGTGGTTTGAACACCGTTTTCATATGTGGGCGGGACTTACATATGCGTTGGCTTCTGCGTATATGCTCACGGGGACAGGGGCGCTTTACATTTTTTTTTTTTTTTATTGTTAATTTTATTTTATTTTTTTGTTTGACACTTAAAAAAAAAAATTGATTACTTTTATTCCTATTACAAGGAATGCAAACATCCCTTGTAATAGGAAAATGGCACGATCGGACCTATTTACAGTGAGATATGGGGTCAATAAGACCCCATATCTCACCTCTAGGCTGGGAAGCCTAAAATAATAATAAAAAAAAAATGATCCTGGCTTCCCAGCCATTTTAGCGCTGTTAATGTGAATGCAGAGGCTGGGCGTGACGTCATAACATCGCACCCGGCCTCCAAACGATCATAGAGACTCCAGGGACGATCTGGTCCGCCGGAAATCTCTATGGTAACTTCCAGGGGCTGGCGGATCCTGTGACCGACTCACCGATGGAAGCGGTGAGTCGGTACAAGCACCGGAGGGCGGTGGGGGGGGCGTCCCCTCCCGCCGCCCGTAAGAACGATCAAGCGGTGGAACAGCCGCTATGATCATTCTTACGGTGCAGGGAATCGCCGGCTGAAAACGCTGATATCTGAATAATGTCTGTGGCCTCAGGCATCCTTCAGATATAACACCACAAAGCCCATGACGTCAATAGACGTAGTATGGGCACCATGTGGTTTTTAAAATGAATATACTACCTAAATTTACCTATTTATTTCAAGCCCTTCCAATTCAGATCCCGGCCCCATTCTTTAAACAAGCTCAGTCTCTACTCACCCACTTTGTTTGGGCCCATAAGAACCCCAGACTCAAGCGGTCACAACTAACACTCTCTAAGCAACAGGGAGGGTTGGCACTTCCCGACATGCGACGATACTATCTAGCCTCCCACCTCGGATGCATCTTAGACTGGAATCATAACAATGCCACCAAACTCTGGGTCCAAATCGAACAATCCCAAACCTGCATCCCTGTTAAAAGTGCCCTGTGGTGCTATAAAGACTTACCCCCAACACTGAAGTTGCATCCCAATATAGGGATCTCTCTGAAGCTCAGCCACTTGACTGCTATCCAACTAGCACTAACTTCTATGCCCTCTCCCCTATTCCCTATCCTCAGCCACCCGAAGTTCAAACCAGGGATACACTCTATAGACTATATCCCCCTCAGAAACTCCAATCTAGACCATGTGGCTAAATTCGTAATTGGAGGAAAATGGCCCATCTTACCGACCCTAACCGACCCATCAGGAACCTTTCAATTACCTTTCTGGAGAGCGGAACAACTTCATCATTTTCTCAACTCCATACCTGACCCTCATACTTTCACTAGACAGCAGATGGAATTTGAAAATCTCTGCGTGGGGAAAGGTCCCTTGGCCCATATCCTCTCCCAAACATACTCCCTGCTAAACACACCAATAGACCACCCACACTTACCCTGCCTATCTAGCTGGGAGAGAGATCTTAATTGCTCTTTTTCCCCGGCACAGAGACAGCGCATCATTGCTCTAACCTTTAAGACCTCACTCTGCACTAGAATACAAGAGACACATTTTAAACTCTTCCCCCGATGGTACCTGACACCATCTAGACTACATAGATGCTTTCCCTCTTCCCCTGACAGATGCTGGAGATGTGGAGAAGAAGATGGCACGCTGGTTCACATCTTTTGGTCCTGTCCCAGACTAGCACGGAAGAGGCAGCATTCTTCCTTTTACACCATTCTCAGATCCTTGTTAAGAAATACAAAAAATCACTCCTAAGACATCTACTAAATACAGCAAAATCTTGCATCCCACTATATTGGAAACAAAGCACCCTTGCACACTGGATTAGGAAATTAGAGGAGATTAAAAAGATGGAGGACCTGATCCTCATGGCACAAAATAAACAAGAACATTTTAAACAAACCTGGGACCAATGGAATGTCTTTATATTCTCTTCTGAGGGACGCCACCTCTTGTCATCATAGTTCCTCATACTTTACCTGTTCGAGCCTTCGGGCTTCCGCTACCATCGTGTCTCCCCCCACCCCCTTCTCATCCCTACATATCTCCCCTTCCCCCCTGCTCCTTTCTTCTTATTTTCCTCCCTATACTCCCCCTTCCAAGGAAAAGTGAAAAATCGTGAATGACAGCCTCCATTCCCTCTTGTTCGGATGGCCAATCCTGGGTAGATCCGAGGCTTTGCGTCCATGGATCCTCACATTTTATCTTATAATGTGCACTGAAAATTCATGATGTTCTGAACTACAACCTCAGTTGATGATATATCTGTAATGTGAAGTAATTATGATGCATTCTGTTCCATTTTTCCTTCTTTACTGTATGTAATGTGGAGACCGTCTTCCCCTGTTTGGAGTTGAATAAAAATTATATTTGAAAAAAAGAAAAACTTGAGCTTAAACTTGTTCTTACAATCAATAAATACCAACCTTCCTGAAGAATCCACTTGAAAACACCTTTTTATTTAACAGGTGCCTATGCTGGACACACATCAATTCCATTTTGGAGCCTCATCTTCTTTACCATTGTTCACTGCATCTGATCACAGCCTAGCCAGTGCAATAATTTCTGTAACACCCAAACAAGCATTGAGTACGACCATGTACTGTACGCTCTGTGTAGAGCCAGTCATATTTTCCACATGTGCTAAAATAGGTTGCTTGATCCTAGGATCCAGCAACCTTATGAATGTAAGTATACCCTTAATATATTTTTTTGCTATACTTTCCATATATGTACAACTGAATACTACTACTAGGATGTCTCTTGTGGCTTTTTATTCCTTTTTTTCTCACCCGGAGCTTGATTGACTCGACCTGTTTTGGTTTTTGCCTTGTATGGCCATTCTAATTACTCACTTTAATGTAATGAAAAAAATATATCATATTTGTCTGCTCTATTCATGGAGTTCACATCTCCTGTATTTTCTCGCTGTCAGAGCAGAAATCAGCATTAGGCTGAAAGGCTCACCTTACCCCCCTCTAAGCTCAGGACCAATATTTGATCCTTTGTTTGGACTAATGGAGGAGGGTAAAACTGTCAATAATAAAATAAAATAAACTTTTCTATGTTTTATATGATTTGTGAGTGTATTAGTTGCAGGTGGTAGGTAGACCTACAGACTGACAATTCTAGAGTGTAGTTTTAGGTTACTACAAATGCCCATTTGTTACTGGTTCTATTTAGAATCCATACACGCTTAGTGTACATTGCAGATCCAATGATAATGCACACACATAGATATAAGTGGGTCCTTATTAATTCCCATAAACAGCCAAATATAAATATGAACCAGTCATGTAGGAAATAATGGCATTTCAACTTGAAATTAGGGTTGAGCGGACACCTGGATGTTCGGGTTCGATGGGTTTGTCCGAACTTCACAAAAAAGTTTGAGTTCGGAAACCTGAACTTGACCCCAAACACGAACCCCATTGAAATCAATGGGGACCCGAACTTTTGAGGACTAAAATGGCTCTAAAAAAGTAATGGAAAGGGCTAGAGGGCTGCAAATGGCAACAAAATGCTGTTAAGAGCATGACAAGTGCTCTGTGGATAGGGACATAACTTAAAATAACATAAATTACATAAAAATAAAAAATAATACGCTGGAGGCCCCCTTGAGAAGAAGAGGTATAGGAAGTCATTAAGAACCTCAAATCGGGTTCTGCTCCAGGCCCAAATGGTCTCCCTAACCCCTATTACAAGACATTTACCACCACCCTGACTCCCCATTTGACACAATTTTTTAACGCAAAGACACAGGGAACCCCACTTGATCCTCACCTAAACACAGCCTACATTACAGTAATTTTTGCCCTAAATTAATTTTTGGGGAATAGCAGAATAAAATGACAATATCTACAGTGTGTATCTCACATGTACAGATATGCAGGAAACATTGCAAAATATATATTTTTTCCCTAAATGGGTGTTTTTAGAATAGCAGAATAGAGCAACAGTATCTAAATGGTGTATCTCACATGTACAGATATGAAGTAAATGCTATTCAAAAAAAATCATTTTGCCCTAAATTATTTTTTGGGGAATAGCAGAATAGAAGAACAGTATCTAAAGTGTGTATCTCACATGTACAGATATGCAGGAAACACTGCAAAATATTTGTTTTTGCCCTAAATGGGTGTTTTTAGAATAGCAGAATAGAGCAACAGTATCTAAACAGTATATCTCACACGTACAGATATGAAGAAAATGCTATTCAAAAATTTTTTTTTACCCTAAATAATTTTTTAGGGAATAGCAGAATAAAACAACAGTATCTAAAGTGTGTATCTCACATGTACAGATATGCAGGAAACACTGCAAAATATATTTTTTTGCCCTAAATGGGTGTTTTTAGAATAGCAGAAAAGAGCAACAGTATCTAAACGGTGTATCTCACATGTACAAATATGAAGAAAATGCACCAAAAAAAATAATTTTGCCCTAAATTATTTTTTTTGGAATAGCAGAATAGAAGAACAGTATCTAAAGTGTGCATCTCACACGTACAGATATGCAGGAAACACTGCAAAATATTTGTTTTTACCCTAAATGGGTGTTTTTAGAATAGCAGAATAGAGCAACAGTATCTAAACAGTATATCTCACACGTACAAATATGAAGAAAATGCTATTCAAAAAAATATATATCTTACCCTAAATTATTTTTTGGGAATAGCAGAATAAAACAACAGTATCTAAAGTGTGTATCTCACATGTACAGATATGCAGGAAACACTGCAAAATATTTGTTTTTGCCCTAAATGGGTGTTTTTAGAATAGCAGAAGAGCAACAGTATCTAAATGGTGTATCTCACATGTACAGATATGAAGAAAATGCACCAAAAAATAATTTTGCCCTAAATTATTTTTTTGGGAATACCAGAATAGAAGAACAGTATCTAAAGTGTGTATCTCACACGTACAGATATGCAGGAAACACTGCAAAATATTTGTTTTTTCCCTAAATGGGTGTTTTTAGAATAGAAGGATAGAGCAACAGTATCTAAAGTGTGTATCTCACACATACAGATATGCAGAAAACACTGTAAAATATTTTTTTTTGTCCTAAATGTTTTTTTTTAGAATAGCAGAATAGAGCAACAGTATCTAAAAGGTGTATCTCACAGTAACATGTGCAGTGCTGGTGCACTGAGCTTGCATAAAATGCCTGCCGATGCCAACCTAACAGACAGATAAAAGTTATATTTTCTCTGGCACTGGGCTCAGGGCAGTGTAAAAAGAATGTGCACTGCACCCACACAACTAAATCAAGGTAGATCGTTGAGTAATTTGATTTCTGAAGCAGGACTCCTATCTAATTCTCTCCCTCAAAACAGCAGCAGCAACCTTTCCCTACACTATCTATCTTTTCTCTGGCACTAGGCTCAGGGCAGTGTAAAAAGATTGTGCACTGCACCCACACAAGAAAATCAAGGTAGATTGCTGAGTAATTAGATTTCTGAAGCAGGACTCCTATCTAATTCTCTCCTTCAAAGCAGCAGCAGCAACATTTCCCGACACTATCTAAAGCGGAGTGACGTGCTGTGCGCCCCTAGATTATATAGAGGCTGGGTCACATGCTGCACTGGCCAATCACAGCCATGCCATTAGTAGGCATGGCTGTGATGGCTTCTAAGGGCACATGAGTTAAATGAATGTTAATTGGCTGCCCTGCAGCTGTTAAAAAAAGTGCCATTACATTACCGAACACCGAACCCAAACATACAGTAAATTGTTTGGGTTCAGTTCGGGACCCAAAAACCCAAAGTGTGAATAGACACTAAGCATAAAATTACATGCCAATTGATGTTGTGTTTGTGTACTGTAGTATCACATTTGGATTAGGGTTGCAGGAAAAGTAAGAATCCAGGGTCCTTTGTATTTTTAATTTATTGACCCCTATAATGTATCCACATAAATGACTCAAACTCAAATACCTTATGATGATCCTTCTATTGGGCAGCGTGGGGGAAGGAGACATTAATAAGTTGCTGTCATTGCTTTGGGCTGGTTTACTGGCATATATTATTTGTTAAGGATGACTATAACATCCCTTTCAATATTATACATACTATAGTTTTTATGTTTGTTTTAAATTTGAAATATTTAGAATGGTTGATAAAACATTTTGCTCAAATTGCAGGTTACAGTTGACTTGTTCAAGGCAATTTACATAAATGAACATTATATGAATCTGATCCCACTTCTCATAGCAGTCATTGAACTCCAATGCTATCCTGCTGTTTATATTCCTTGGTTAATCGTTTACTGCCAATGTACCATAGTGCTTATAGATCTTTTTGATATTATGTTTTATATAGGGTTATTTCCTCACAGAACTGATATTTCTATTCTTAGTAGATACTGATAAGTCAATCACTGAACTTTTTTCAATATCTCTCAAGAACTTTATTGGTGACACATTTCCACTTGAGTTCTTGGGTCTGCACACCTGCTATGGCCATTATGAAGGGAACTCACCCTTTCAGATGGACAGAAACAGAGTTGAGGTCACGTGGTTCTGGGTTCCGGTCCAGAAGCATGTTCTGACTCCGTGGTCCTGGTCCTCCTGACCAACCCCCAGATGCCCTCATGCCTGGGGTGGGGATCCATCCATTTCCGAGTCTCGGGACTGGCTAGTCCGAGGCACAGTAAGTGGAAGGAGGATTTCAAGGTAGTCCGGTGCCGTCTCAGGTTTGGAGAGGCCCAGCAACTTAAAATGCAACCAGGGGAGGACTCTTCAGAAGAGGGCCACGCACGAAGCTGGCTGCTCGGTAAGAACCTGGAAGCTAAGCTGAAAGGACACCAAGCAAATCCGCATTCTTACGATATCGCTGTAAGATACTTGTAGTGTAAGAAAGTTCCTAATTTCATCCTTTAGTTACACCTACGTTTCTGTGCTAATTAAAGTTCTACAACCAAGTCTGTGGCAGAGACTTTGCTAAGCCTAAATCACCTGTCGGCTGCTAAATCCACAAACAGGGATTGATCCAGTAGTTTAAATATCCAGTTGCGAATGGCTATTCCCTGGATTAGCTAGAGAGAGATGTTTTCAAGTGTCAGCAGTTCCAAAAGTACCTGAGCTTTACTACCCATACCCTCTATTCCCAACTGAAGACTGTGTTCTGTTCAACGTTTTATGCAAATAAAAATTCCTAAAAGGGATTCAAGTGTCGGTCTCTGCAGTTTATTGGGCCATCAACCTCGGGAACCCCTAGACAAGAACGAGGTGGAGAAGGTAAACGGTAAGCCCAGAAAAACCAGCTTCTCCTACGGGGGTCAGTGCTACAGTATCATGCAAGCAAGCCTGGATTTATATTGCAGGATATAATGGTGAGTTGAACTATTTATTTTTTATATTACAATGTAATAATAGAAATAATGCGCTTCAATCATCCTGACACTATAACAACCATGGTGCTGGGATGATTGAAGTGCCAACGCCAAGTGTTTGGTGTAAAGTGAGCCAGTCTGGGTGAAGTCCAGGGTCAAAGTTTTGTCCCAGTCCAGCCCTGGGCAGAGCACTCACTGCCATACCCACACAGCGGACTTCCTGCCCATCCTCTCCGTGGCTCTCCCCCATTGCTACAGACAAAATGCCATGTCGGGACAAGAAGCAGAAACTGCAGGAGAAAGTCAGCTGACCATCTGATGGCCAACAGCGTGAAGGGGAGGAGCTTTCTGCTTTGAGCAGAGACCCCATGTTAGAAAAGGCCTCGCTGGAGGCACAACTGACACTGTAAGCAAGTAAGTGCCAGTGCCCCCCTCCCAACCCCCCTTCCAACCACCACATTTGCCTCTGACTGAACCCCCCATCACCACTGCCTTTGACTGAACCCCCCCACCACCGCTGCCTCTGTCTGAACCCCCACCACCACTGCCTCTGTCTAAACCCCCACCACCATTGCCTCTGTCTGAACCCCCCACCACCACCGCTATCTATGACTGAACTGTCCAGCACCACCGCTGCCTCTGTCTGAACCCCCACCACCGCTGCCTCTGTCTGAACCCTCCCACCACCACCGCTCTCTCTAACTGAACCCCCACTACCACCCCTGCCTTTGTCTAAACCTCCACCACCACTGCCTCTGTCTGAACTCCCCACTACCATCGCTGCCTCTGACTGAACCCCCACCACTGCTGACTTTGACTGAACCCCCCAGCACCACCGCCTCTGACTGAACACCCTCACCACCACCACTGCCTCTGACTGAAACCGCCTCCCCATCACCACTGCCTCTAACTGAACCCTCCCATGCTGCCTCTATCTGAACCCCCCCACCAGCACTGCTTCTGACTAAACCCCCCTACCACTGCCTCCTCTGACTCAACCCCCCCACCACCACCACTGCCTCTGACTAAACATTCCCCCCTCTCCACCACCACATCTGCCTCTGACTGAACCCCCCCTCCCCATCACCATTGCCTCTGACTGAACTCCACCCCCACCACTGCTGCCTCTTTCTGAACCCCCACCACCGCTGCCTCTGTCTGAATCCCCCACCACCACCGCTGTCTCTGACTGAACCCCCCTCACCACCACTGCTGCCTCTGACTGAACACCCCACCACCACCGCTGCCTCTGACTGAACCCCCCCACTATCGTCCCCTCTGTCTGAACCCCCTTACCATCACCATCACTGTTGTAAATGTAAATCTGACTTCCTGATACATATAATTATAGCTTTAATCGTCCTGATATAAAATGGATGTGGGGTCCTTTTGGTGGGAGTGATTTCTTTTGGCTGAACTCCCCACCACCACCACTGCGTCTGACTGAACACCCCACCCCCACTCCCACCGCTGCCTCTGACAGAACCCCCCACCACCACCCCCTCTGTCTGAACCCCCCTTACCACCACAGCTGCAATGGACAGAACCCCCCACTACCACCATTTCTGTTACATACAAATCTGACTTCCTGATACATTTAAATATAGCTTTAATTGTCATGATATAAAATGGATGTGGGGTCCTTTTGGTGGGCGTGATTTTTTTTGGGGGGGCAGCATTTCATTTTTTGACCCAGGCAGCACAATTTCTTGGACCAGCCTTGTTCAAAAGCCCCCTATAGGTCATCAGTTTGATTTTACAGAGGAGGTTTTGTGCTAGAATTATTGCTCTCACGGTGGCGTGCCATGTGCTGAGTTTTAGGTGACAGATTATCTTTAATGAGACATGCAGCGTCTAAAAGACCCGGCATGTGTCCTCTGGGCTCCACTTGATGCACATCGCATTGTAATATATCCCCTCACTGCAGCCACCAGATTGTGTGTGAAAACCCCGCTGCCAGGTCTGTACTAAGTATGGACCTGGCAGCGAAAGGGTTGAAAAGAGTAAAAAAAATACAACTCATACTGATAGGTGCTCCTCTAGGAAGAGTGGCTGTAGGCACATGCCTAATGAGCCTAGTAGAAAATACAGCCCTGCATGTAAGAGGTCATCTGATTCAGAGCCTGGAAATACAAGCGACCTCATTGGCCAATATGATGGCTTTGCTTTTGAAAACAGAATGCCCCTCTATCATCTTCACATTAAAGCATATCCCTGGCTATGTGGCCATGGGTGTTTCAAGTAAGACTTTGGAGAGGTAAATGAAATGAATGCAGCCAGGAGAGTAATTGCCAGTTCAAGACATTTATGTGAATTGCAGGGACAGTTTCTACCGCAGGGTGTTCTGTTGTCAAACATAACAGATTAACTGATATTTTATATGTATAAAAACAAAATTGTACAGGACACCAAAAGCCATGCTACTAGGGAAAGATGTAAGAATCTGCTTGAATAAGAAATTTTTGTAGAAACTAGTAGTGACAGGTTGAGCCCTTTGGTTTTTCTGCTTAGCACTTCTATGAAGACTTTCAAAGACTGCATGCTATGCCAAAGTGTGATCCACGCCTGGGGTAAATTAATAAACAAGACATACTACAGACAGCTAAGGATTTGAAAACTAACAAGTTACAGCAAGTAGTATATGTCAACCGTCTCACATTTACAATTTTATATGTGATGTGTTTTCAGGTCTGTTAACATTATATCAAACTGTAGGGGATATTTATTGACCTTAGACATATAAAAGCAATTGGACAACTAATTAGGACACCTAACATAGCTATATCTAACCTTAGGAACCATGGGGCCAAGATGGTGTTGCTGGTGACTAACAATGAAACAACAGCTACCGTTGTCCAACACAGTCATTATAAAATTAGCAGACTTGTGTAGTAAAACTCATTGCAGTTCTAAGTAACATCACACATGGCATGTCAGGGCCTGTAGGAAACAGGTCATTCAATGACAGGTGGGAGGCCAGTAAACCTACCTTGGGAAGATCTGCAAGTTCATAATTACATTGCTAAAATATAGCAAATGGCTGTCAATATGGTCATGGATCTTTAAAATGTATGTAAATCCTCACATATACCCAGTGAAGTGAACAGCCTCAGATGATACTCAGGGATGAAACAAACCTCCCTACATAAGTTTTACATGTATATCTGCTCTCTTCATCTGTATGTATCCTTTATAAAGTGTTCCTCATTTTACAGATTTTTCTGTTCCTGGTTATCACCGCAGAGAGGCCTGGACATACAGCCAAGACAGCTGATTGGAGAAATGGCATACACCCCCTCTCCTAATACACACACACGTCTATTTCCCCTAGACATGTGCATTCGTTTTTGTCCGAATGGATTTTCGTCCGAATTTCAGGTATTTTCGTTATCATTTTAACAAACGATAACGAAAGTGCAGAATCTGAAAAGCAAAATATCCGACATAAACAAATGCTTTATTTTCGCTTTTGTTGTGACAAGAGTTCGATATAGATAGGATATGACGCTGACAATAACAATCTGTGTCTATCGAACCTGTAGTCGAATGTGCCTAATATTAACTCTATTAGTCCAGGATTATTCTACATAGAGAGAAAACATTCGACATAGAGAGAAAAGATTCAACATAGAGAGAAAAGATTTGACATAGAGAGAAAAGATTGCTGCTGGAATTGGGTGGGGGAAGTAAAATAAAAATAATGATGATGATGAATGTTATCGGCTGATTGTAACCAAAGAGGAGGAGCAGTAAAATAGCTATAACTAAGTACACACATACAGCCAACTTACTTTCACTTACAATTGCTAGCAGAGAGAGACACACACACTGAATCATTTCAGAAGACAGTCAATCTTAGCTGGTCCATTTGTCAGAGAACCTAAATTATTTAGCAATTAAGCATAAGCACAGCAGCAGAACAATAGTGAAGCAAGCTACAGTTCAACTTAACTTTTTCATAATAATCTGCTGCTATTGTGTTAGTGTTGTGAACCTGATAGTGATACTAGTGTTGCTAGTGTTGTGATAGCCTCAGAGGCTGGGGGTTATTATTATAGATTCTATATTATAGATTGAGATTCTATATAGATTCTATATACCCTATCTTGATACCTGTCTGATCAGTGATCACTGTCACCAGTCCCTTTTCTGTTTGAACTATATACATTCAAAATGAAAGACAAAGATTCGACAAAGCAGCGAAAAACATACAAACGTTGAATCTTTGGCTTATGGTGTCTGTCGAAAGTTCTAAGCCCCTGTACACACGGTCGGACATTCTGCCAACCAAATCCGTTGGATTTTGTCAGACGGATTTTGTCCAACGGATTGTGTCCGAAACTGTTGCATACACACGGTCGGACCAAGTTGTCTGATTTTGCGGTTGCCAAGAACGCGGTGACGTAAGCCGTGTACGGCGGGACTAGAAAAGGGAAGTTCAGTACCACGTCCGGCACCCTTTGGGCTCCTTCTGCTGATCCGTTTCTATCGCGTGTTAGTAGAAGTTTGGTGAGAGACGATTCGCGCTTTTCAGATTTGTGATTCAGATCGCTAATGCTCTTCAGTTTGTGCTTGTCTTTGCGTATCTGATAATCAGTGCGTGTAGTCAGTAAGTATTTGTTGATCATTGTGGACTATATCTTGGTATAGTACGCTTTGAAAGGCATTTTTTATTGTCTACTTGCTTCTGCTATTCAGGTCGTTCTTTCAGTCCTTGCTGTTTATCGGTGCTTTCTGGTGTCCGTTCTGATGAGCCGACCGTTTTCAACCATGTTTCGTCTACGTACTCGTCGTAGAGTTTATGCTGTGCAGGGGCTTTGTGTTGGGGTTCTTACTTTGACACAAGCCCGGTCCATGAACAGGGAGGGGAGGCGTTTGTGGACCAAGAATTGGTTGCGCCAGCTTGACCAGTTCTCGCACAAGCCTTTGCTCCGTGATATCCGGGAGAATAATCCTGATGATTTCAGGAATTATCTCCGGATGACGGACCCCGTTTTTCACCGTCTGCTGGCTTTGCTGACCCCTTATATCAGCAGGTAGGATACCTGCATGCGGCAAGCCATCACTCCGGAGCAGAGGCTCATCGCCACATTGCACTACTTGGCGACCGGGAGAAGCCTTCAGGACCTCAAGTTCTCTACAGGCATCTCCCCCCAGGCTCTGGGGATCATTATTCCAGAGACCTGTTCTGCCATCATTCAGGTCCTGCAGAAGGACTATATAAAGGTAAGTTTTATCCTTTAACATCACATTCTATGTATTTCATGCTCGCTAATGTCTTGCATTTCTTTCCTCATTCCCTAATTACCATCATTGCAATATGCTCTAATTCATATACTCTGCCCCTTTGTCCTCAGGCATATTTGCCTCACCAACTTCCCCACCATGCTCTTCTTGGCCCATAAAACTATAGTCTAGTCACTTACCAATGTCTTTTGTCAGTTCCATAGTATTGCTTTCGCCTAAACACCCCCTAAAATGTCTACAAAGGTGATGTGTGTGCTTCAATTCATGCAGAGTCACATTTTTTTTGGTGGTTGTGCCAAACTCATTAGGAACCCCCCTCTCCCAAACTGCTAGCTCAGCTGATAGCAATCCTCTATCTGATGACTTTACCAAACCCAATACACACTATACCTACCTTTTTGATGCTCACATTTATAGATGAATTCACCTAAGCATGTAGTGCAAGGGCCTGCCTCAATACTTTAAAATGCTATTATTTTATTTTTTAACCTATTAATTATCTTGATATGTAATAGCAGAATGTCGAAAAGTGCTTCCATTTTGGTTTCTTTTTGTTATTATGACACTTCTTACCTGTCCGGTGGGCTGCCAATAGTGTAACTAAGGAGGGGCTTCCCAAAGTATCACACATTATTTAGCCATTCAGCTCTCAATCAAGTAGAGAGGGTTACCTGTCCTAAACACCCCCCCTCATTTTTTAGCAAGGGCCCATCAGATGGGGGGATATGGGGGGTGGGGGAGGGATGGGGGGGGTGATGACTCTCATAAGGGGACATTAGACTTTAGGCTTTAAATACTCAGTTCCCAAAATGTTTGACTAATTTTGACCAAAAATGTTGGTGTCTAATCGGCTTGCAATGTTGATTTGTCAAATGACTAATTTTTGTTCTTGTTTGACTCCACAGTGTCCTTCAACGCCACAGGAATGGCAGACTGTGGCCTCCCACTTTGCCAGTCGTTGGGACTTTCCCAATTAGGGAGGAGCAATAGATGGGAAGCACGTCCACATCGTCCCACCACCCAACTCGGGGTCGTACTATTATAACTACAAGGGGTTTCATAGTATCGTGATGTTGGCGGTGGTGTCTGCGACATATGAGTTTTTGTATGTGGACGTGGGGCAAAATGGATGGATGTCGGATGGTGGAGTCTTCGCATTGACGGAGTTCTACTGGCATCTCCAGAGTGGCAGTCTGGGCTTGCCACCCCCAGAGGAGAATCAGGAAGGACTCCCGTTCGTCTTTGTCACGGATGAGGCGTTTGCCCTGTCGAACCATCTGATGCGGCCTTTCCCCATGAGGACCCTCACCCCAGACCAGAGTATTTTTAATTTCCGCCTGTCCAGAGCCCAAAGAGTGGTTGAGAACACTTTTGGTATACTGGCCAGCCGGTTCTGCCTTTTTCTTATGCCTAGTGACATGGCGGAATACAAACTGAATCGCATAGTGCTGGCGTGCTGTGTTCTGCACAATTATTTGAAAAAAGTTTCTGTGAACTATGCGGTCTCAGTTGGCCAACAAGAAGCAGACTTGCTGGAAAATGCAGATAACCTCACGGGCCTTGAACATGCTCATCCTGGCTTGCCCCCCCCAAAGCGCCTGTGAGGTTAGAACACAATACATGGACTACTTTGTGGGTAGGGGGGCCATTGATTTGCCAGACAATGTCTGAGCGGCATTTTAATAATACATTTTGATCTGAAACTCCTTCATTTACTGCTTGGTTTGGTTTTAGGTGTCTCCTAGGTACAATTAGGTTTTTTCAAGTTGTGCCTTTTTCACCAACAGTGCAAACCCAAGTTCAGAGTGAGATGAGGGGACAGTCTCTTCTTCAGATAATGTTATTATGTTGTGGGTCTGCTACACACACACCTTCTTTTTGCAACTAATGTATGTAGTGCATTACTGACCAAAATCGTGCTCATTTTCAGCACCATGGCAGGAAAATGGCATGATTGTCAAAATTTACACCTCACTGTGGGTGTTTTTTATTAAAGGCACATCCACTATGCACTACAAGTGCACTGCAAAAGTACACTTGAAACTGCACTGCAAAGTGGAGTTGCCTTTAGTAAATCACACTCCTTCTCAGCACAAACTTAAATTTTACTCCAAATACATTTTTGGTGCCATGAAAAAGGAAGCCACACATTGTTGATAATTAAACTTTTTAATCCAAGCACATTCACATGTGCGTTTCGAAAAGGTTTTTACAACAAACCAAGAAATTGTGTGTTTCAAAAACAGAATTTAATAAAAATTTGGTTTACTTGGTGTTTTTGGGTAAACAGGCATGTATCAAACTGTAAAATACAGAACACAGGAACTTACAAAGTTCAACTTTGAAAAGTGAAGACAATATCAGACCTGAGTACGTACAAACTGGGCTGATATTGCCTTCATCACATGGGGTGTCACCCCTGAAAAATCCAAATTTGGAAGATGCACACAGTGTGTCAACATGTGCTATCTCCCATCATGGGGGATCAATGTACATGCTTTGGGGCTGCAACCCCTTCATCTCAGACACTTTACACAAAACACGTACATTGATCCCCCATGATGGGAGATAGCGCAGGTTTACACACTCTGTGCATCTTCCAAATTTGTAATTTTGAGAAATACAACATTTTGTTTTTAAAAGAGCAAAAATAAGACCCTATCTAGTTTTTGGTGTTTCACACTCTCCCCAAAACATCAATGATGTTCTTAATTATTTTTTAACATCATTGATGTTTTGCAGGATATTTTCCAAATCCCGATTGCACCCCATTATCTCCCCAATCTGGATCTGGGCACTTTCACTGGTAAAACGTGAATCTTCTTCCACATCACCTACAAAACAAAGAAAAAAAAAACACCATGTAATAAAAATATGGTGACATACATTGATGAGCTTACCGGAAGATGTGTTCACCGACATTCACCTGTTGTGGTGACAATTTGCCCAACCTCCACGATCTCTCCTTCCTCCTCCTCCTCCTGCTCCTCTGTTTCTGCTTTTGGAAGTTGGCCTTCTTTGGGAGGGGTGGGGTCCCTGGTGTCCTCATACTTGCCGAGTCTTCTCTCCCCTATGGGAATGGAAAAAAATAAACAATTAGCACACAGAGGGCAGAATTAACAATATGAAACATTGTTTGGAAGTGTTGTTCAATTGTTTATTTTGGCTGAGCTTCAAGGTCATAACATTATTGGGTACACTGTGTTCAGCTGGAATACTTACCGGAAGAACGATGTTTCCTGCGACGAATGAAACCATGAACTTGAAAGTGGCGATTTTTAAAATGCACAACATGAACTCAAAGCACATGGAGCAGTATGCAAGCAATAATAATCATATGAACACACGACAACTACTTACTTTTGTCAAGAACACGCTTGATCCTTATGTACTGCTCGTGCTCCCTCAGTTTCAGGTCTGACCAGCGTTTTCTCAGTTGATCCATGGATCGGTGTATCCCAAAATTATGCAGAAGAC
The DNA here is from genome assembly GCF_037356315.1 of Lithobates pipiens. Taxonomy (NCBI): domain Eukaryota; kingdom Metazoa; phylum Chordata; class Amphibia; order Anura; family Ranidae; genus Lithobates; species Lithobates pipiens. The sequence continues at coordinate 159,358,771 of NW_027507686.1, forward strand.
TCTTCACAACTTTATTTAGGATCTTGGCCTTTCTGATATTTGACTTTGGGTAAGGTCCATACTTCCCATCATAGTCGGTCATGTTTGAGGCTCCGGGCTTTCCTCACCTTCCTCCTCGTTAGTGGAATTATTAGTGCGCACCTGTGTTCTCTCCGCCATGTGCTCTCTCCACTGCGCTGGAAGCGAAGGGGCGGGGAATAGTCTGGAAAGAACGTCAGGGGCGGGCGGAGTTTCACGCATGCACACTGTATATAAAACGCAACACGCGTGTGTCGTCCATACGATCTGTGAACAGAGGGAGAAGCTGAGGCAACGAACGTGCAAACGAAGGTAAAATTTTGAACTTGGTACATCACTAGGCTACACTGCTTCTAGATTGAGGCCTGCATTAGTGGAGTTTAGCCTGACATTAGGGTTTGTCTTGTGTTGTGTCTTGCAGACATTATGGACAGGTTCAATGACCATAGCTTCCTCCCTCTGTTCATCGATAAATACAGAGACGTGCCCATCCTGTGGCAATCAACACACCCACTATATAGTAACAAACAAAAGAGGCAGGCAGCACTGTTGCAACTGGTTGAGTTTGTGAAGCCGGTGGTCCCCAGGGCAGACGTCAAATATTTAAAAAATAAAATTGGTAACCTCAGGAGTACATATATGAGGGAGAGGAGCAAGCTGCTGAAGTCCATGAAATCTGGAGCTTCAGCAGATGACTTTTATGTCCCCACCCTGTGGTATTATGATAGGATGCATTTTCTGTCAGACCAGGCTGATGTCAGGGAATCCCTCTCTACTCTTCCTTCCAGGCATCCTTCTATGCTCCATTCCACACCCGATGAGTCTTCCGACGCCCAACCTGGGCCTTCCACTCAGGAAGAACTGTGGGAGCCTAGATTGAGCCAGGTATAGTATTGTTGTACATATTTGTGGAGTCAAAATGAATGATAACTTGATTTTTGCTCACTAATTGCTGAGTTTAGAAAGTGTTTCACATATCAATAGACAGTAGTGGCCAAAACCTTTGGGACAAGAAAGAAAAATGCTGGGCACAGAATGATAGTCTTTTCTATTGGTTAACAATTTGCAACAGTGTTGATGTGAAAATTGTGTGTGTGTTTGATGAACCAAAAACTAAAACTATGTCCCTTTTTCATACACAGGAAGACCTCAGCCAGGAGGAGGGTGTGGAATGCAGCAGCCAGGAGGTGGCTGTGGAAAGTGGCAGCCAGGAGGAGGCGGGGGTAAGCGGCAGCCAGGCGGTGGGCAGCCAAAGGAGCCTCACAGAATGCCAGGTCCCTCCCCTCCGCCTTCCACGCAAAAGGGCGAGAAAGGGGGGGAATGTTGAGGAGTCGGCCCTGAGGCTGATTGGTGAGACTTCTGCGGCACTCCAAGCAAAACCCACCAACCAAGAGGCCTTTGCCGCCATGGTTGCATGCAAGCTTGATAAAATGGAGGAGGGGCAACAGATCTTGTGTGAGGAGGTTATTCTCCACACCCTCCACAAGGGTCTGTTGGGCAAAATGACACAAACAACACACTTGTGTGATTTGGCCCATGCCCTTCCTCCTCCTCCTCCTTCTGCCACACCTCCAGCACCACAGCCACAGCCTGGAAGGAAGCGTGGAAGGAAGACCAGAGAGTGATGACCTGGGTTCAGTCTGGTCTGACTGAAGATGCAGCCTGATGTAGTACCACAGCCTGGGGACATAGATGTCATCTGCTGCTCTTCAGGGTTTCATGAACTTCAGGACCAGACTTCTCTCCCTCAGACATGTATTCCTCAGGCCACCAAGTTTTGCGTTGAAATAGTTGATGTGTGCCCTGGGGGCCAAAGGCTTCACGAATCTCCCCAGTTTCAACATTACTGCCTCCCTCTTTATTTATTACTGACACCAAAATAAAGGTATTTTTTGTTTTGAAGAAATACTTGCGTATGTGTTTTCCTTCCAAAAGGCCAGTTTATTTGTGAGCAGGCAGGTACATTTCAAAAATACAAAGTGAAATAAATAACAAGGGGTACCAACACTAAACAACCTCCTGTAGATTAAAAAGAAAAACAAAATATAAAAAATAGAATAATGTTGTTGTGGTAAGTTTACACACCAAAAAAACACCAAAAAAAGGAGAAATGAGCAAACTGTCTTTAAATTAGATTTTTATTGAATCCCCCAAAAAAAAGCATCCAAAAAAGAATAAACCATATCTAAAATTGTGTAGATGTGACGCAAACTAAAATTGTATTGCTGAAATGGTTAAAAAAGAGTAATGAAATACGTTCGGGAGAAGTGTATGTGACTATGAGCATCAAAAGAAGTTCGTTCTTGCAGCATTGTAAAGAACAAGAGAATGCGCTTGATGAAAGAATTTTTAACATTGCAGCGTGATGAATGTGCTATATCGCTTACGAGCAGTAGTTTTACCTGAACGAGCACTTCTGTGTTGGAATTTGAATATGAGCATGCGTGGCACCTTATCCGTCTGAGTAGGCTACACATGATCGGAGTATGTCCGATCGGCCCAGTTGGTCGGAAAATATTTCCAACAAGTTGGAAAATTTGGTCCGACGGATATTCCGACGGAATCAGTCCAATGCATACCACACACAGTCGGATTATCTGACAACACGGTCCGATAGGACACATTCCGACGGATTCTTCGATCGTGTGTACAAGGGCTAAGACGATTCGACGGAGCAGCTAAACTTTACGGATTCATACAGTTTAGCTGCTCCGTTGAATCTTCTTTCAACATTCGACAGACACCATAAGCCTTCAATGACAGATTTGACCTTAATTAATTTGGATTTTCGGACGAATGAAATTTTCAACGGAAAACAAAATAAATAAAAAAGAGATTTCGGGAGTAACTAAATAAATGTATTTTCAGACGAAAACAAAATTCTGAAACAAAATATTTCAGTGTGCACATGTCTATTTCCCATCTCAGAGAATGTGTGAGAAGTTATCAGGCACTGTGCTTTGAAGAGAGATAGCAAAACACTGCAGATACAGTATATGTGCCCAGCTCAAATTTTATGAATTGTGTTTACATCCACTTTAAAGCAAAAGTTGATGGCATACCTCCCAACTTTAATCAAACTCATTGCCCTCTGTGTCCCCTGACTTCATAGCATTCTTAGTTTACTCTCCTGGTATCAGTGTATTGCTCTGGTATAATGCCCCAACCCCATGCCTCATGGCTCTCTGTTGGGAGCTTACAGTCCTCATCAGATGGTGACATTTTATTCTCATGGTAGTCTCATTGGTAATGTGCAATTCTCTGGTAATGTACAACTCTCACAGCATTTTCTCTGACAAAATGCAGTGCTCATGGCACTATTTCTGCTGATTTTACAGCAGTATGTTGATCAATGTGTAGCTCTCATAACACATTCTTAAGTGATTTGTAGCCTAGGCCAGCCATAGATGGAGCAAATTTCTTTCCTGCAACCACGGGACACAGACAGTGTTGATGGGGGAATCTTTACCACCGAGCCACGGTTATTTTTTATGCCTAATGCTAATTAATGAAAAAATATAAAATGTATTTAAAAAATATTACAAAAGTATAAAAACCTTTAATATTTGGAAATTTAAATTAAAATAAAAGTGAAAGAAATATTATAAATATATTGTTAAAAAATAAAAATAAATATAAAAATGATTTTTTTTTATATATTTTTTAAACGCATTTTGCATTTTTTCATTAATTAGCGTTAGGCATAAAAATTACCGTTTCATAAAATGTCCTATATGTTTTGTACTTGATTGCCATGACTCATCTAGCTACTGTGAAGATCTGATGCCGCTAGTTTTAACCACTTGCCGACCGCCGCACGACGATGTACGTCGACAGAATGGCACGGGCAGGCATAAGGGCTTACATGTACGTCCTTGCCTGCCCGCCGGTCGGGGGCCCGATCGGGCCCCCGCCCGGTGCCTGCGGCGGTCGGTATTCGTTCGGGAGCGATCCCGGACGAGGGGACGGCCATTCATTCATGGCCACCCCCTCGCGATCGCTCCCGACGAATGAAAATGTCCCGTGACATCACTTCCTCTCCTGTAATGTAAACACAGGAGAGGAAGTGATGTATTCTCTCCTCCGTGTCGGTATTTTTCGTTCCGGCACCGAGGAGAGAGGTTCGGTGAGTTGCACCAACACACCACACATACAGTAGAACATGCCAGGCACACTCACACCCCCCCTTTACCCCCCGATCACCCCCCAATTACCCCTGCCCCCCCAGTCACAGTGACACCAATTGCTTTTTTTTTTTGCATTGGTGTCATTTGTGACTGTAATAACTGTTAGGGCAGTTAGGGTTAGCCCCCTTTAGTTCTAATGTGCCCCCTAACCCCCCCAATAAAGGTTTAACCCCGTGATCACCCCCCGTCGCCAGTGTCACTAAGGCTGGGTTCACATTGCAGCGGTTTATGAGAACGAATGTGATTCGCACCGCACTGCAGTGCAAATCACATCCGATCTCTGTGCGATTCGAGTTCAGCCATACAGATAGTATGGCTGAATTTGTGTCGCACCCGCCGCACCCGCCGCAAATTCGCACAGGACCCTTTTTTTGGCCCGCAGCAGAATCGGATCGCATGGGTGTTCACACCATGCGATCCGAGTTTGCAGATCGCACTGCGATATGCGAACTGATCTGGGGGTGTCATTAACATTTCACTGACACTCCCAGCAGTTCGCATAGGGCAGTGTGAACTGCCGCCGGGAGGCATGCGATGCGGGAACCCGCCGCGGATTCATGGCGTTCCCGCATCGCTCCAGTGTGAACCCAGCCTAATAAGCGATAGTTTTTCTGATCGCTGTATTAGTGTCACAGGTGACGCTAGTTAGGCAGGTAGGTATTTAGGTTCGCCGCAGCTTTTTATAGCGCCAGGGACCCCCATATACTACCGCATAAAGCCCCCTGATTGCCCCCTAGTTAACCCTTTCACCAGTGATCACCATATAACTGTTACAGGTGACGCTGGTTGGTTAGTTATTTTTTTATAGTTTCAGGGCACCCGCCATTTATTACCTAATAAAGGTTTAACCCCCTGATCACCCGGCGGGTGTCATTTGTGACTGTAATAACTGTTAGGGCAGTTAGGGTTAGCCCCCTTTAGTTCTAAGGTACCCCCCTAACCCCCCCAATAAAGGTTTAACCCCGTGATCACCCCCCGTCGCCAGTGTCACTAAGGCTGGGTTCACATTGCAGCGGTTTATGAGAACGGATGTGATTCGCACCGCACTGCAGTGCAAATCACATCCGATCTCTGTGCGATTCGAGTTCAGCCATACAGATAGTATGGCTGAATTCGTGTCGCACCCGCCGCACCCGCCGCAAACTCGCACGGGACCCTTTTTTTGGTCCGCAGCAGAATCGGATCGCATGGGTGTTCACACCATGCGATCCGAGTTTGCAGATCGCACTGCGATATGCGAACTGATCTGGGGGTGTCATTAACATTTCACTGACACTCCCAGCAGTTCGCATAGGGCAGTGTGAACTGCCGCCGGGAGGCATGTGATGCGGGAACCCGCCGCGGATTCGTGGCGTTCCCGCATCGCTCCAGTGTGAACCCAGCCTAATAAGCGATCGTTTTTATGATCGCTGTATTAGTGTCACAGGTGACGCTAGTTAGGCAGGTAGGTATTTAGGTTCGCCGCAGCTTTTTATAGCGCCAGGGACCCCCATATACTACCGCATAAAGCCCCCTGATTGCCCCCTAGTTAACCCTTTCACCAGTGATCACCATATAACTGTTAGTTATTTTTTTTATAGTTTCAGGGCACCCGCCATTTATTACCTAGTCTCACTAGTGTACCCCTAAATTTAGGGGTGTCTAATTTCCAAAATGGGGTCATTTGGGGGGGGTTTGTGCCATCTTGGCATTTTATGGCCTTCAAAACTGTAACGCCCTTAGAAAGCCTGAAGGCGGTGCTTGGTTTTCGGGGCCCCGTACGCGGCTAGGCTCCCAAAAAGTCCCACATATGTGGTATCCCCGTACTCAGGAGAAGCAGCAGAATTTATTTTGGGGTGTCATTTCACATATGCCCATGGCATGCGTGAGCAATATATCATTTAGTGACAACTTTGTGAAAAAAAAAAAAAAGTTTGTAATTTTCCCGCAACTTGTGGCAAAATATAAAATATTCCATGGACTCAAAATGCCTCTCAGCAAATAGCTTGGGGTGTCTACTTTCTAAAATGGGGTCATTTGTGGGGGTTTTGTGCCATCTTGGCATTTTATGGCCTTCAAAACTGTAATAGGTAGTGAGGAGTGAAGTCAAATATTTACGCCCTTAGAAAACCTGAAGGCGGTGCTTGGTTTTCGGGGCCCCGTACGCGGCTAGACTCTCAAAAAGTCCCACATATGTGGTATCCCCGTACTCAGGAGAAGCAGCAGAATTTATTTTGGGGTGTCATTTTACATATGCCCATAGCATGTGTGAGCAATATATCATTTAGTGACAACTTTGTGTAAAAAAATATTCAATGGGCTCAACATGCCACTTATCAATTTCCTTAGGGTGTCTACTTTCCAAAATGGGGTCATTTGGGGGGGTTTTGTACTGCCCTGCCATTTTAGCACCTCAAGAAATGAGATAGGCAGTCGTAAACTAAAAGCTGCGTAAATTCCAGAAAACGTACCTTAGTTTGTAGATGTGACAACTTTTGCGCAAACCAATAAATATACAATTATTGACTTTTTTTTTACCAAAGACATGTGGCTGAATACATTTTGGCCTAAATGTATGACTAAAATTGAGTTTATTGGATTTTTCTAATAACAAAAAGTAGAAAATATCATTTTTTTTCAAAATTTGCGGTCTTTTTACGTTTATATCGCAAAAAATAAAAATCGCAGAGGCAATCAAATACCATCAAAAGAAAGCTCTATTTGTGGGAAGAAAAGGACGCAAATTTTGTTTGGGTACAACATTGCATGACCGCGCAATTACCAGTTAAAGCAGCGCAGTGCCAAATTGTAAAAAGACCTCTGGTCATTTACCAGCAAAATGGTCCGGTCTGAAGGTGGTTAAGCTGAGTGCAGCTGGATACTGTTACTTAGAACAATTCCTATTCACTAGTGGCTTCGGACTATTTTAAATACGATAGGCATGTAAATATGGGATGCAATGTTCGCCTTCCCCTGATACGAGTCACACTCGTAAATTGGCCAGGGACTGCCCATCTCCTAACAAGGAGGGCATTCCCTTAACTAAAATGTCAGTAGAGCATTGCACCCTATATAAAGGAAAAGGTGCACTAAGATGGCCGCTCCATATGACGTCGGTGTGACGAAACGCGTAGGGCGTGGCCATACAACGTTCACCTTGCACATAGATGGCAGCAGCCAGCGGTGTTTTAAACAGCGATTTATGCTCAATGTTATGTGAGTAGATTTCTTTTTAATAAACCCATTGTCAATACGTACTACACCATGGATGTGTCTTTTCTTCATTATACATAACGCGGATATAATACCATTGGATGAGCAAGCATCTCCTAGGACAAAATTAAACTAATGCCAGACAGCAGTGCAGTGGCTCATACTGTGGAGGCTTACCCACCCCAATAGGGGTAAGATTTCTGGTGAGGCTAATCACATTACTATTCACTGAGAAGCGCACCGGGAGAAGCTCTGGGCTTTTTGAAGAAAATCATATATAAACAATTTTTTCTGCACCAGTCACTTTTCTCTACTTTTAAGTGGGACTTTCACCAATTGCCATTTTTTATCTCATTGTCACTTTTGTGAATGTCACATTGTTTTTAGTAACTTTATATTAATTTTATACAGATGTATATTTATTGGTTTGCTCAAATATTTGCTTAAGCATTTTCTGTATGAATTTTATAGTGACCTAGGCACGCATAGTAGCACATAAGGTGTTTTTTTTTCACACATTCTGATATATGGTATAGTGGGATATTAGGTCATATATATCATTTTATTATTTTTTTTACTTTTTTCACTTGTTGATCAATTGATTTCACAGTGTATATGTCGCCTTTTCCCATAGAAGGCTGCATATACATAAGGTATTTACCTTTAGAATGTTTTTTCGGTGGTTCACCAATACCAGATTAGAATTTTTAAGCACGCTGACAACACCCACTATCCCTGTCTTTATTTGTTGTTTTTTATTATACTTTTTCATTTTGTAATAATTTAATGGTATAGTGCCATATCTACCCTTTCCTTTCTTCATTGTATGAACACTGCATATGCTATGCAATACTCCCTGAGGAGTGTTTAAATGTATAGTGTGAACTATCACTTATTCACTGGGTTATTTATTTTTATTTAATGTTTATTTACTATTAATACTTTTTTAATTTTTTATTTTTTATTTATGTATACAATTTTTTTGAGCTATATCTGATGCACTTTGTAGTATAATATTTAGTGGTGTAATAGTCACTTGGTTTAGCGCCACGTGTTTCAATTATTTATAATAGGAACAAATACGCAGAAATTACACATTATTTTAAGTGGCTGCTTAGTGGGGAAGGGTTCTTTTGCTGGAAGCACAGTGGTAAATACACAGGTGAAAGGGCATTAAAGCGGAGGTCCACCCTAAAATGGACCTTCCGCTCATCGGAATCCTCCCCCCCTCCGGCGCCACAATTGGCACCTTTCAGGGGGGAGGGGGGTGCAGTTACCTGGATAATCCAGGTAACTGCACCCACTTCCGGGATAGCTCTCTGCGGAAAGGGGCGTAGATTACGCCCCTTTCTGCAAGTGCCTGCCCCCTTCCGCAAGTGCCCCGCTGCCTGCTGGGAAACACACAGATCCCAGAGACAGCGGGGACCGTCCTTATTGCGCAGCGCAACTCGCACATGCGCAGTAGGGAACCGGGAAATTAAGCCGAAAGGCTGCATTTCCTGATTCCCATACCCAAGATGGCGGCGGCAGCACCCGAGTGACGATCTACAGATCGGCTTCGGGTGCCGACATCGCGGGCGCGCTGGACAGGTAAGTGTCACTATTTTAAAAGTCAGCAGCTGCAGTATTTGTAGCTGCTGGCTTTTAAAAAAAAAAAAACGAGGAGTCCCGGTGGACTCCCGCTTTAATGAGTATATTATTGATTTGCAAACCAAGTCTAGTGCTGTCCCCACTATTACTATTCTAACAGTAAACAGTCTAGGTGTAGTAGATCCACTCAGGGTGTTGCAGCTCTCCCACAAGTCCACTGGGTGGCGGACATAAATATAGTGTGTTATCGTTTAATTGCAAGGTTCATTATGTAAAATATGAGGGTTGCACTCACTGACATCTGATGTTAAAGAGCAATGACAACTCCATAGTGACCTCCTCTCCTGGTCTGTAAGGATCAGTTGGCTCACTGAGACTTGTGGCGTGGTGAGGGGTAACAGTAAGTACTGGCCGCCTACTACCTGGTAACACACGCCGATCAGGACACTCACATGGACCAACCAATGCTTGTGTGATGCCACTCATGGCCGGGGAGGGGGAGCACAGTGATACAGCTAACTCCTCTCCTTTGCTTCATGCAGCTGCTTGGGACAACATGTTTCGGAGGCACGGCCTCCTTCTTCAGGTAACGCCCTCATCTCCTCTTGTTTCATTATATGCTAGACCCCCCCCCTGCCCTACCTCACCATGAGCCATTGGCATGGGACAGACCAGGAGCTGGGAGTGAACAGCAAAGACATATCTACAAAGAGCATGGGGTAATATAGCAATGGCATTCCAAGCTGATATGTATGCTAAATATAAGATTATAAAACTAGCTTTAATATAAATCTTAATAATAAAATTATTAAAAATATTCTATAATATATGTGTTAAAACACTTAATTATAATGTACTTGTATGAAAAAATATATACTATATATAAAAAAAAACACATACTACATAAAATAAACATTATAAATAACAGAAGAACACGCTGCGAGATCATAATACTACATTTCAATAAATTCATAGTGTATAATATAACATAATGCTATTAAAAATCATAGTATGTCCAATATAGGAATGAATATATTTTATATGTGTAATACATTGTATGGTTTTTTGATGTTAATCATTAAAAGAGATATACACCATATTACATCATATATACTGTACTATAGTGTATATGTATAAATATGTGATATGGTCTCATGATAAGACCTTCCCAACAATTATATATCAATAATATCAAAGGAAGTATTAATTTATAAAAGCTAATTAGTGTCAAAAAAGGTGAAATATTAATAATTGATCATATAAAATAAAATGTAAGTAAATTTACAGTAAAATATATTCTAAATTAGGTATTTTATCATATGATGGTATTTATTTCAAGCTCCTCATTCAGTCCTTCCGGTGCCATGCTGTTTAAAGTAAAAATCCGAAAAGATTCTCGTTTACAGAGATGCGCAAAACGTTCACCTTCCAGGAATAGTTGTGGGAATTGATTCTATACGAAATAATTCCAACCCCACAGTGCTACCATCATGTTTATGTTTGAAGTGGCGTGGCACACTGTGTTTCTCAATCTTTTTTTCTATGAACCTACGGTGTTCACCAAATTGGGTCCTCATTGCCCGCACAGTTCTACCTACATAGAGGTACCCGCATGGGCACTTTAACCCATAGATAACAAACTGCGTGTTGCAGCATATGAACTGCTTAATGTGAAAGGTACGGCCATCTTTTCAATTAAATGACTTCTGCCCATGAGAAATAAATTTACATGCTTTACATTTAGTGCCTTTACATCTATAACATCCTGTGATGTTAAAGAATTGGAGAATGTTTTGCAATTTCAAGTTTTGTTTGTCTTTAAGGCGGCTAGGTGCAATTTGACTTTTCACATTTTTCGCACGTCACAACACCACCCGAGGTTTATTGAGGAGGATTTTCCCAAGTGTTTTATCCTGCCCTAAAATAGGCCAGTGCTTTTGGATAGCCCAATGCTGATCATTAAAATCATCATTGAATCTTGCAATTAAACGATAACACACTAGGGCTGGCGTGTGCTCTCTCTTGTTCTGTATATTTTCCTTTTAAGTCTATACTCTTGATTAAGTAAATCTCAGAGAGCAAAAACTATTTGCATTGAGTCTGTGTGTTATTTAAAAGTATATATAATATGTCTGAACCTAGAGTGTCAGGAGGGCTAGAAAGTTCACAGGGTCAAGGTTGCGCAGAAGAACATGCAATTACAAACAACCACCTAGGGGGCAGGGCTACATAACAGAATATGTAAAATGGAAATCAAGG